>NC_059133.1:77966318-78635068 GCF_020740605.2 Lemur catta
TTTTGTGAAATTCTTCAGATCATTGCCAATTTTTCAAAAAGTTTGCATATTTTTTTCTGATTGAGTTTACAGGAATTCTTTATATTCTGGAGTATTCATTTGTCAGTTACATATGTGGCAAATATTACCTTTTCCTGGTTTGCAGCTTGTCTTTTCACTCTCTTTATGATGTCTTTTAATGAATATAAATTCTTTATTTTAATACTTATATTTATATTTATCAGTCTTTCCCTTATGATTTTTGGTTTGCATGTCTTATTAAGAAATCCTTCCCAATCCTGAGATATTTTCCCTGATTTTCTTCTAAACATTTGAAAGTTTAAATCTTATATCATATGGATTTGATTTCTGGACATAATATGAGGTACGAATCATTTCTTTTTCTTATTTGGATAGCCAGTTCTCTCCATACAATTTTTATAATATTCTTTCCTCATGTGTCAACAATCTGGCTTTGTCATATGTCAGATTTCCATATATGTAAGCCTGTTTTTCTGTTTCTGTTTGGCTATCCTTTTGATGATAATATGCTTATTTAATGCTATAGATTTAGAATAGATTTTGATTTCTGGTAGAGAAAGTAATTTTAAAAGTATTTTGACTATTCTCAGCCTTTTGTTCTTACGTATACATTTTAGAATCAGTTCCTCAAAGTTTATGAACAACTGTTAAAATGATAGGAATAGTATTGAATGCATACAGCAATTAACATCATTAAAATATTAAATATCCCTACCTGGGAACATCTTGTGTCTGTGCATTTATTTAGATCTTCTTTAATGTCTTTAAGTAAAATTTAAATTTTATCTACTTAAAATTCTTGAACATTTTTACTTAGATTTATTCTTTGATGTCTTATAATTTTGTCACTATTTTAAGTAGTTTCTCAGATTGTTGCATTTTTTTGGTAGTTTTGCATGATTTATGGCAAGGTAATTGACTTTTTTTTTTTCTGAGACAGAGTCTCGCTCTGTCTCCCAGGCTAGGGTGCAGTGGCATCATTATAGCTCACTGTAACCTCAAACTCCTAGACTCAAGTGATCCTCCTGCCTCAGCCTCCTGTGTAGCTGGGACTACAGGCAAATGCCACCAGGACTAGCTAATTATTTTTTATTTTTTGTAGAGATGGGGTCTTGCTTTTGCTCAGGCTAGTCTCAAGCAATCCCCCTGTCTCGGCATCTCAAAGTGTTAGGATTATAGGTGTGATGCAATTGACTTTCATGTGTTAGTTTTAGATTTGGTAAATTTGGTAAGCTCTCTTCTTAATTCTATAATAATAAATTGTCCATGGAGTCTTTTAGGTTTTTTATGTAGACAATCCTATCATATGTGAATAATAGTTATTTTCCTTTACAATGTGAATTATTATATTACAGTTTGCTATTCAGGGACTTTAGTATAATATTGGACAGAAGATATTTTTAAACTTCTTTATAAAGAAACAATTTATGTCAGGTTTTCTATTGTATTTTTAAAAATTATTTTGTTAATTTCTGCTCCTATCTTTATTATTTCCTTTTTGCTTTCTTTGGGCATATTCTGCTTTTGTTTTTCTATTTTCTTGGTAGAATGTTTAGCTTATTCCTTGCAGCTTTGCTATTTTCTGATGCACACATTAAATAGCATATACTTCCCTTGACAACTTTTGCTCCATTTTACATTTGGATACGTGAGTCCTTATTTGTGTTTTGTTTTGTTTTGTTTTCCATATTTGTTTTAAGTATGTTTTACATATTCCATCATTATACCTTTTTGACCTATTCAATTGCTTAGAAGTATATAAGTATTTTTTCAAATTACACTCTGGTCCTTTAATGTTCTGTACCACAAACAACTTCACTTCCAGAGTAACAATTACTATTATGACCAGAGACCTGAAAATAGCAGTAGCAAACTCTTTAGAGAACCCAAGTAGGAATAAGAATGCAAGCAGACTCAGTAAAATACAGTTATTCTTAAAAGTGTATTTACAAATTTGCTTCTTTAATATACAGGTTCTTTGTTGTGTTAAATCTATGAAAAAAGTTTCTAGTCACTCAATATTTTTGCACCTTTTCACTCTTTCTCTCTTCTTATTTTTTCTTACCTATCCTGAGACCTTGGACTGTCTCTTTAAAGCTAAAATAATTTTAACTATTCTACAACAGAGAGATTTAGAAGAAATTTCTTTATTTAATGTGTAATATTCTGTTTCACTGAAAAAAAAAACAGCATAAATCAGAAGATCTTTTATATACTGTCATTACTCCATCTAGCTACCTACCTCCATCACTGCTATATACTCCATCTTTCCTCCTGTTATTACACATCCAATCTAAGGCCAACCCCTTCATTTGTACACTAAATCTCATTCTCTCTAGTCTACCTGTGGATATTGCTTCAGCAATTCTCTCCTGCTCCCTTGCTTCATCAATGCCTTTCTAGTTCTTAGGCAATTCCCATCAGCCTACAAATGTGTAATAATGTACATAATGGTTAAAAATATAAACCTCTTGCGCCCACCTAGCTTCCAGCTACAGCTCTAGTTCTCTCTCCTTTTCAGAAAATCTCCTTAAAGGAGTTCGTATGCCCTGTCTTCAATCTCTCTGCCCGTTCTCCTCCACATTTTTTATTTTGGAAAATTTGTACATATATACAAAAGGTAAACAGGATAGTTTGCACTTCCAGTAATGGCCAAGTAGCTCTTATCAGACAAATGGCAACTATAAATTCTGGGCAAAATGTAAAAAATAACTACCTGAAAACGGAAGAGTGAAAACAATCATGCAGATATTGAATTAAGGTTGATACTTGGAAGAAAGCAACGACACTGGGTAAGTTTCCTAATTTTCATAGCTCTTAACCTGCAAGTAGGCCCCAGTTGGCACCATGTGGTGTAGCTAAAGCCCAGACAGAAACCCGGCTGTCTTACTGGCACAAAAAATTAGAGAATAGAGATCAAGACAACTGGGAAGTGAGGCAGGGCATAACAGAAAGGAGAGAGCCACAGACAGGGAGCCTCAGATCTGCATATAAACTCTGCCCAAATCTCTGGCTGAATTACACATGCATGGAGGGCACCAAGCAACCCAACTTGGGCTCAAAGAACTGAACTGATATTTCACAGTTGGAAGTTTCTGTTCAGTCAAGTTAACTACCTGCCAAGACAAAACAACACAAAACAAACAAACCAAAAAAACCACTCCTCTTTGGAGGAACATTACAGAATCTAGAATATCTTGATGTATTATTCACAAAGTTCTGAATTAAAAAGAAACAGGAAAATGTGACCTATATCAAGAGAAAAAAAATCAATGAAGACTAACCCTGAGACGACTTCAAGGTGGGAAATAGCTGCTATTATAATAAAGCTAAGGATAAAAATGAAAATATGCTCATAATTAATAAAAAGTAGAAAACCTTAGTAGGGAAGTAGAAACCATTAAGGAGAGATTAATAGAAATTTAAGAACTGAAAAACAGACAGAAAGGTAAAGAAAGCCTCTATTATTGATTACTCAACTTCTACAATTATGAACTTATTGCCAGACAATGTTGTTTCATGTTTACCCCCACCCAGTTTTCCTTCTATCATCACCATGTTATTTTGAAGCAAAATCCCAATCATTTCATCATTTCATATATAAATATTTCAGATATTTTACTAAAAGACAAAGACCCTTTTAAAAAATCAGTGCACAATACCTTTACTAAGCCTAAAATAATATATCAATAATTTCTTAGTATCTAATATCTGGTTAGTGTTCAAATTTCTAGTTGTATTACAGTCATGTGTCATTTAATGATGCAGATACATTTTGAGAAATGTGTCATTAGGCAATTTCATCATTTTTGCGAGCATCATAGAATGTGCTTCCACAAACCTGGATGGTCTAGCCTCCTACACCCCTAGGCTATATGGAATAACCTATTGCTGCTAGGCTACAAACCTGTATAGCATGTTACCGTACTGAATACTGTAGGCAATTGTGACACAATGGTAAGTATTTTTATATCTATTTTTAAATTTTTTTTAAGGCTAGTCAAGTGAAGCAGTAGGAATGGAGAAGGAACAAAGGAATCTGTAACTGGTTGTGATCAATTAGTTGTAAACACCACTGCACTTGGACCAGCCAATATTTGTGTATCTAAACATAGAAAAGGTAGAGTATGGTATAGAAGATAATATATGGTATAAAAGATTTAAAATGATACACGTGTATAGGGTACGTATGGAGCTTGCAGGACTGGAAGTTGCTCTGAGTGAGTCAGTGAGTGAGTGAATCTCAAGGCTTAGGACATTACTATGCACTACTGTGGACTTTATAAACACTGTACACTTAGGCTACACTACATTTATAAAAATATTTTTCTTTCTTTAATAATAAATGAACCTTAGCTTCTTATAATTTTTTTACTTTCTAAACTTTTTAATTTTTTTAACTTTTTGACTTTTTAATAATAATACAGTTTAAAACACAACCATGTTGTACAGCTATTCAAAACCATTTGCTTTCTTTATATCCTTATCCTATAAGATTTTTTTCTATTTTTGAGATTTTTTATTTTTTTTACTTTTTAAACTTTTTTCTTAAAAACTGGGACACAAACACATACATTAGCCTAGGCCGACACAGGGTCAAGACCATCAATATCACTGTCTTCCACCTCCAAATCTTGTCCCACTGGAAGGTCTTCAGGGGCAATAACTTGCACAGAGTTGTCATCTATGACAACATGACAGCAATGCCTTCTTCTGGAATACCTCCTGAAAAACTTTCCTGAGGCTGTTTTATAGTTAACTTTTTTGTATAAGTAAAAGGAGTACACTTTAAAATAACTGTACAGATTATAGTATAGTAAATACATGAACCAGTAACATAGTTGTTTACTATTATTATTAAGTAGTACAAACTATACATATACTGGCAACACACTAGGTTTGTTTACACCAGCATCACCACAAACACATGAGAAACATGTTATGCTACGATGTTACAACAGCTACAACATCACTAGGCAATAGGAATTTTTCAGCTCCATCGTAATTTTATGGAGCTACCATTGTAGAAGTGGTCCACTGTTGACGGAAATGTTATGTGGTGCATTTATCAATTTGACTATTTGAATCAGGACTATATCCAGTAAGGTCCAGACATTGCAATTGGTTGATGTGTCTTCAGTTTCTTTTCATCTATAGGTTCCGCTTTATCTTTTTTCCCTTCAATTTTTGTCAAAGAAATCAGATAATTTGTCCTATATTTTCCAAGAATCTTTATATTTCTGACTGTAGCCATATGGTATCATTTATCATGTTCTTCTTTCTTCCAACTGCCATAAATTGGTACTTGTATTTGGAAGGTTAATCAGATTCAGGTTTTTCCATTTTAACATTTTTGACAAAAGTATTTCATACATGGTGGTATATTCTCCCATTGGCAGGCTACTACTATCTGATGTCTCTTTGAGACATTAGAAGTCATCGATGCTCAATGTCCAGATCTTAGTTTATTAGGGTTTGTAAAACAGCAATATTTCTCATTCCTTCATTCCTTCTTCATTTCCAGCTCATGAGTTTCAGAAAACATAAACTTCTCACCATTTACAGTTTGGTACCATTTGGATGGGAAACAGCAGAAAAATGCTAGTCTATTCTTTTATTTACTAGTTTTCTATGAGTATGTCCAAAGTAGCATTTATTCTAGCGTTAAATTAGCCCTGTCTGTAAAGTTTGGACATTTGGGGATCTGTACTGAATGGTTAGCATATTCTCCATTCTGGCTGGTCAAAACTTGAATGTCTCCTAGATATGTTCAGGCTTTCAACTCTCTAGTACTTGTTCTTTCCTGATCTCTTAGAATCTTGCTTTATGCATCTGCAATTTAGTATTCAGTCACAGACTCAGGAAACCTTGACCATATTTTCAGAGCTCCTTGTCTGCTTAGCTCCTCTCTGGTACTCTAGCCATCAAATTCCCGATTTGTCTATCTATCTAACTCCAATCTGTGTCTTTTAAACTCAGAGAGCTTCCTTTGGTCTTCTTGGACTGCCTCTTTCTATGCTGTCTCTGGAAAGTGCCTCAAGATAGAAAGCCTGGGACATTCACCTGGTTTGTGTTTTTCCTATGTGGCCTGAGGTCCAATGTCTAAAAATAGAGGTTCAAATATTTTGCCCTGTTTCTTAGGTATTTATAGCAGGAGGTTTAGTGTGGAATCAGTTAGTTCATCATGGTAAAATTCCTTTTGGCATGACCCTAGATATCTGAAAGCTTCTTTGCTAGCTGGTATGACAAGATGTCCCAGGTTAATCTTATATATTTTTGGCTGCAGATCTGCTATCCACTTTTTCTCTAAGGATCCATGGTTTCTTTTATGGGAAATGGTATTTGAAGACCACAATCTGGGTGCCAGAACAATTCCTTGCTACTGAGTTAGTTTTTGTTTCTAGATTTTTTTTTCAGTTGCCAGAGCTAGGATTTAGGATCCTTATCTACATTGAGATCTATACCAACATGTAGATATACAAAAATTTTTTAATGTTTTTTCTTGAACCCACTCCATCAGGCTTTCTCTATACCAGAATTTTTATTATCAGGGGCACTGAAATCCTTTTGTTTTCTAAATACCATGGTAAATTCTCAGTCTTTTATGTTCTTTTACCTGTCAGCAGCTTTTGACACAGTTGATCCCTTTCCCTCCTCAGAAATACTTTATTACTTTATCATCCAGGACATCGTTTTCTACTCAATATCTCCACATGGATAGCTAAAAGACATCTTGTATTTAACGTGTCCAAACTCACATTCTTGATTTCCCTTCTGAAATTTTCTCCTTACATAGTATTCTTCATTGCAATAAATAGTAACTCCACCCTTCCAGTTTCTCTGGGCAAAATTTTGGAACAAGCCTTGATTCTTCTATTTCTTCCAGACCCCAGATTCTACCCATTGAATCCAATCTTCTTGGCTCTACCTTCAAAATTTATCTAGGACCTGAACACTTCTCATCACTTCCATCACTACAATCCTGTAATGAGCCACCATTATTTCTTGACTGGATCATTACAATAGTCTCCTAACTTGTCTCCCTATTTCCACACTTACCCATAGAAACTTGGCAAGAATAATCCCATTAAAATATAAGTCACTTAATTTGGTAGCACCTCTCAAAACCCTTTAACATCTCTTTTCTTTGAAGAGTAAGAAACAATGTTATTCAAATGACCCATAAGACCATGTATGACTTTTCCCAACACCTCCTCTTACTTTACCTTCGTTTCCTCTCCCCTCACTCAATCTGCACCAGCCACACTGCCTTCTTTGCTATTTCTTGAGCATGTCAAAGATACTCCTGCCTTAGGAGTTTGTACTTGTTGTTCCCACCCCCTTAATTACTCTTCTTCCAGATATTTTCATGTCTTACTCCCCTCCTCCTTTATGTCACCCCCTGCATAGCATTTACCACTATCTATCATTCCATATATTTAATAATTTATTGGTTTATTATATATTCTTTGTCACTAGACTCTAAGCTCCATGATGGCAAGGAGAATGTCTAGAACAGAGCAGATATTTAATGTTTTGTTTAAAGAATGAATAAACAAATATATACTGAGCACCTGATATGTGCCAGGGACTGTGCTACTTACTAGTACATGTATATAACATATAATCCCTGCCCTCAAAGGAATTAGGCAAAACCAATGGGCAATTTCCATATAAAGGTCTTAACGCTTGTCTTGCACTTCCATGCACCCAGTCTATTGTTATGGTCACACAGCCCCTTGACCTTTGAGAGAGCCACGCTCTAAAAATAGCCTAGGGGGCCAGGGGACCAGCTCTGAGAAAGCCAAAGTGGGAAGTGATGCCATCACTCTTTGTTGCTTTGAGAAAATCCGAGAACCTTTCTGCTTCTGTTTCCCCAGCTGTAAAACAGAATTAATAGTTTCTGCTTCACAGGAGTCTTTTGAGGATTCTTTCATTCATGTAGTAATATTTATTGAAAATGGTAAGTGCTAAGTAGTATTATGCCTAATTAATTAGGTCCTCATCTCCCTGGTGTGGGTTATGGTGTCTGGCTGGTCATTAATAAAATATGCTGGAAGCTTTGCAGATTTTCCTTTCAGAGCTCTCCCGATGGCTGCTTACTCAGTGCATGAATTGGGCATCCAACCTTGTAGTTAAATACATACAGCTGCTTGAGTTCTACCATGCTTGCATTTATTTAGTTCTCAGACAATACAAAATTGGAAGGTGCTGAAAACACCAGTTAAGAAAGAGAAATACTACAAAGGATCCTAGGGTGGTTAGTAATGAAGCCAGGAAATAAAACTAAGACTCAATTTGGAATTTGCCAGATAGCACCAATGGGAATCTTAACACCTCCTCTGAAAAATTCAAGTGAGGGTGAAATAATAGTCAAATAATAAGCTATATTATAACTAGGTGCCATGGACGACATTATAGAGGAAATTATATAAGGGTGTAGGATAAGACATCAATGATGGATGGTAGTTATGTTAATGTTATATCACAACACAAGAAAAGACATTTTTTTTCTGAGAATACACTTACAAAAAAACTGTTATAATCTGGGTTCCCCAGAAAGCAAAGACTATTTGCTGTTATTTTACAAGCAAGTGCAATCCTAGAGAGCAGGGGTGAGGCATAAGCAGAGTGAAGCAGAGACAGAGGGTGTCTTAATTCATTATGTGATGTCATAACAGAATACCTCAGACTGGATAATTTATAATGAACAGAAAATTTTTGGCTCATGGTTCCAGAGGCTGGGAAGCCCAAGATCAAGGGACTGGCATCTGGTGAGAGTATTCTTGCTGCATCATCCCCTGGCAGAAGACAGAAGGACAAGAGAGGGAGAGATGGCAGGGGAGGTAAGGGGAGAGAGAGAGAGAGAGAGAGAGAGAGAGAGAGAGAACTCACAAGAGTGGCTGGACTCATCCTTTTGTAAGAAATCCATTCTCACAATAGTTGCATTAATCCATTCATGGAGGCAATGCCCATCATCCAAATGCATTCCATTAGGCCCCACTTCCCAAAACCTCCAAACTGGAGATCAAGTGTCCAACACATGAACTTTGGGGGACACAGTCATACCATAGCAGATGAGAAACCAATACTAGGATGTGTCATAAAACTCGCGATTGCTACATTTAAGTAATTACTCAATACATGGGAACACATTCTTATGTCCCTTTTCAGAAAACATAGTAAAGCTGTGGGGTCTCAGGATTTTGTAAAAAATAGATTTAGAGGGTACAAGTGGTTTTTTGTTACATGGATGAATTACACGTTGGGAGAGTCTAGGCTGTTATTATACCTGTGACCCGAATAGTGGACATTGTACACAATAGGTAATTTTTCATCCCATATCCTCCTTCTAACCTTCCCCTTCTGAGTCTCCAATGTCCATTAAGTCTGTCTATATAACCACACATACCTATTGCTTAGCTCCCACTTATAAGTGAGAACAGGAGTATTTGGTTTTTTATTCCTGGGTTACTTCACTCAAAATAATGGCCTCCAGTTCCATCCAAGTTGCTGCAAAAGACATTATTTCATTCTTTTTGATGGCTGAGTAGTATTCTATGGTATATATATACCACATTTCCTTTATCCACTCATCCATTGGTAGGCACTTAAGTTGGTTCCATATCTTTGGAATTGTGAATTGTGCTGCAACAAACATATGAGTGCAGGTGTCTTTTATATAAAATAACTTCTTTTCCTTTGGGTAGATCTCAAGTAGTGGGATTGCTGGATCAAATGGTAGATCTACTTTTAATTCTTTGAGATATCTCCATACTGTTTTTCATAGAAGTTGTACTAATTTGCATTCTCATCATCAGTGCATAAGCATTCCATTTTCACTACATCCATGCCAATATCTATTGTTTTTTGACTTTTTAATAATGGTCATTTTGACAGGGGTAAGGTGGTATCTCATTGTGGTTTTAATTTTCATTTCCCTAATGATTAATGATGTTAAGCATTTTTTTCATGTTTGGTGACCATTTGTGTGTCTTCTTTTGAAAACTATCTGCTCATGTTTTTTGCTACTTTTCATTGGGGTTATTTGTTTTTTTCATCCTGATTTGTTTGAGTTCCTTGTAGATTCTGGGCATTAGTCCTTTGTTGAATATATGGTTTGTGAATATTTTCTCCTGTTGTGTAGGTTGTCTATTTACTCTGTTGATTATTTGTTTTACTGAGTAGAGACTTTTTAGTTTAATTAAGCCCCATTTATTTATATTTGTTTTTGTCGTATTTGCTTTTGAGGTCTTGGTCATAATTTCTTTGCCTAGGCTAATGTCCAGAAAGGTTTTTCCTAAGTTTTCTTCCAAGGTTTTTAAAGTGTCAGTTTTACATTTAAGTCTTTAATTCATCTTGAGTTAATTTTTATGTATGGTGAGAGATAGGGATTCAGTTTCATTCTTCTGCATGTGGTTCTCCAATTTTCTCAGCACCATTTATTGAATAAGGGGTCCTTTCCCCAACATATGTTTTTGTCTGGTTTGTTGAAGATCAGTTTCTTGTAGGTATGTAGTTTATTTCTGGTTTCTATATTCTATTTCATTGGTCTATATGTCTGTTTTCATACCAGTGCCATGTTGTTTTGATCACTATAGCCTTGTAGTATAAGTTTAAGTCAGGTAACATAATGACTCCAGATTTGTTCTTTTTGCTTAGGATTTCTTTGGCTATTCAGGCTCTTTTTTGATTCCAAATGAAATTTAGGATTGTTTTTTCTAATTGTGTGAAAAAATAACTTTGGTATTTTGATGGGAATTGTATTGGTCTGTAAATCACTTTGGGCAGTATGGACATTTTAACAATATTGATTCTTCCAATCCATGAGCATGAGATGTTTTCCCGTTTGTGTCATCAATGATTTCTTTCATCAGTGCTTTGTTCTTATAGAGATCTTTGACTTCCTGGGTTAAGTGTATTCTTAGGTTTTGGGGGGTTCTTTTGGTTTCTTTTTGTGTGTTTTTGTTTGTTTGTTTGTTTTGGTTTGGTTTTGGGTTTTTTGTTTGTTTGTTTGTTTTTGCAGCTATTGTAAATGGTATTGAGTTCTTGATTTGATTATCAGCTTGGATGTTATTAGTATATAGAAATGCTACTGATATGTGTACATCAGTTTTGTAACCAGAGACTTTACTGAATCTATTTGTTAATTTGAGGAGTCATTTGGAGAGATCTTTGGGGGTCTCTAGATAAAAGATCATGTAATTAGTAAATAGGGATAGTTTGACTTTATCTTTTCTGATTTGGATGCCTTTTATTTCTTTCTCTTACCTGATTGCTCTGGCTAGGACTTCCAGTACTATGTTGAAAGTGGGCATCTTTGTCTTGTTCTAGCTCTTGGGGGAAAGCTCTCAGCTTTTCCCCATTCAGTATGATATTGGCTGTGGTATTGTCATATATGGCTTTTATTATTTTGAGGTGTGTTCCTTTTATGCCTAGTTTTTTAAGGGTTTTGATCATGAAGTGGTGCTTGATTTTATCAAATGCTTTTTCTGCATCTATTGAGATAAGCATATGGTTTTGCTTTTAATTCTGTTTATGTGGTGAACATATTTATTTATTTATTATTTTGGAGACAGTCTTGCGCTGTTGCCCGGGCTAGAGTGCCGTGGCATCAGCCTAGCTCACAGCAACCTCAAACTCCTGGGCTTAAACAATCCTTCTGCCTCAGCCTCCTGAGTAGCTGGGACTACAGGCTTGCACCACCATGCCTGGCTAATTTTTTCCGTATATTTTTGTTGTCCAGCTAATTTCTTTCTGTTTTTAGTAGAGATGGGGTCTTGCTCTTGCTCAGGCTGGTCTCGAACTCCTGATCTCGACCAATCCTCCCACCTCGGCCTCCCAGAGTGCTAGGATTATGGGCATGAGCCACTGTGCCTGGCCAACATGTTTATTGATTTTCATACATTGAACCATCATTTCATCTCTGGGATGAAACCCACTTAATCATGGTGAATTATTTTTTTGATGTGCTGTTGGATTTGATTTACTAGTTTTTTTTTGAGGATTTTTTTATATATGCTCATAAAGGTTATTGATCTGTAGCTTTCTTTTTTGTTGTGTCCTTTGCTGGCTTTGGTATCGGGGTGATACTAGCTTTGTTGAATGAGTTAGGGAGCATTCTGTCCTTCTCAGTGTTATGGAATAATTTGTGTAGGATAGGTGCCAATTCTTCTTTGCAGGTCTTGTAGAATTTGGCTATGAATCCATCTGGTCCTAAGCTTTTGTGTGTAGGGGGAGAATTTTATTACAGATCCGATCTCACTACTCATTATTGGTCTGGTCAGGATTTCTGTGTCTTCCTGATTTAAGCTTAGGATGCTGTATTTCCAAAAATTCATCCATATCCTCTGAATTTTCTAGTTTGTGTGCATACAGGCATTCTTATTAGTCTTGGATGTTCTTTTGTATTTCTGTGGTATCAATTGTAATGTCTCCTTTTTCGTATCTAATTGAGTTTATTCTAATCATCTTTTTTCCTCATTAATCTAGCTAGTGGTCTGTTGATTTTGTTTATCTTTTAAAAAAACAAATTTTCATTTCATTGATCCTTTGTATTGTGTTTTTGGTTTCAATTTCATTTAGTTCTACTCTGATTTTTGTTATTTCTTGTCTTCTGTTGGCTTTGAGTTTGGTTGTTCTTGTTTTTCTGGTTCCCAGAGGTGTGACATTAGGTTGTTAATTTGTGATCTTTCTGCCTTTTTGGTGTAGGCTTTAGTGCTATGAACTTCCCCCTTAGCATTGCTCACAGTATCCCAGAGATTTGAATAGTTTGTGTCACCATAATCATTTGATTAAAGAAATTTTTTGATTTCCCTCTTGATTTCATCATTGACCCAAAGATCATTCAGCAGCAGGTTTTTTTAACTTCCACATATTTGTATATTTTTGAGAGTTCCTCTCAGAATTTATTTGTAGTTTTATTCCACTTTGATCTAAGAAGATACATGGTATGATTTTGATTTTCTAAAATTTGCTGAGACTTATTTTGTGGCCTAACATATGGTCTATCTTGGAAAATGTTCCATGTCTGGATGAGAAGAATCTATATTCTGTAGTTTTGGGGTAGAATGTTCTGTAAATGTCTGTTAGGTCCATTTGTTCTGGAGTCCTGTTTAAGCCCAGTGCTTCTTTGTTGATTTTCTACCTCAATGATCTGTCTAGCTCTGTCAGTGGAGTGTTGAATTCCTCCACTATTATTATGTTGCTGTTTATTTCATTTCTTAGGTCTAGTAGTATTTACTTATGAATCTGGGAGCTCTGGCGTTGAGTGCATATATATTTAGGATTGTTATAGCTTCTTGTTTAATCAATCACTTCATCATTATTTATTGACCATCTTTGTCCTTTTTCACTGTTGTTGTTTTATCTAATATAAAAATAGCTAGTCCTGCTCACCTTGGTTTCCGTTTGAGTGAAATATTTTTTCTACCAGTTTACCTTGAGTCTATGAGACTCTTTATGAGTTAAATGAGTTTCTTGGAGACATCAGATATTTGGGTTATGTGTTTTTTTTTTTAATCCAGTCTATCAATCTATATTTTTTAAGTGGGGCATTTAGACCATTTACATTCAATGTTAATATTGATAAATGAGGTACTGTTCTAGTTATTATGTTGATCGTTATCTATTTGCTGTGTATTATCTTTTGCATTAATGTTTTATAGGAGCTATGAGTTTTTACTTACCAGTGTTTTTACACTGGTGAGTGTCTACCATTCTTTTCAGTGTTTAGAACATTTTTGAACATTTCTTGTAGGGCGGGTCTAGTGGTAACAAATTCCCCTAGTGTTTGCTTGTTTGGAAAAGATTTTATTTCTCTTTCATTTATGAATCTCAGTTTTGCAGGATACAAAATTCTTAGCTGACAGTTGTTCTGTTTAACAATACTAAAAATGGGACCCTCGCCCCTCCAGCTTGTGAGTTTTCTGCTGAGACATCTGCCATTAGTCTGATGAGTTTTCCTTTGTAAGTTACTTGATGCTTTCATCTCAAAGCTTGTAATTTTTTCTCCTTCACTTTAGCTTTGGTCAGACTGATTACTTTGTACATATTCGTGATGTCCTGTTTGCAATAAGTCTCCCAGGAGTTCGTTGACCTTCGTGTAACTGGATGTCTAAATCTCTAGCAAGACCAGGGCAGTTTTCCTCTTTAATTTCCTCACATAGGTTTTCTATGATTTTTGCTTTTTCTTCTTCTCCCTCAAACATACCTATGATTCTTATGTTTGGAATTTTTACATAATTCCATATTTCTTGGAGATGTTTTTCATTTCTCTTGATTCTTTTTTCTTTATTCTCAACTAACTGGGTTAATTCAAAAGCCTTGTTTTCAACCTCTGAAATTCTTTCTTTTGCTTAGTCTAGTGTGTTGCTAAAACTTTCCACTGCATTTTGAAATTCCCATTTCCAGGAGGTCTGCTTTGCTTTTTTAAAAACTATCTCTTTAGTGAATTTTTTATTCATGTCCTGAGTTGTGTGTGCGTGTGTGTGTGTGTGTGTGTGTGTGTGTGTGTGTTTGTGTGTGTTTATTTTCAACTTCTTCATAAATCCCATTGAGCTTACTTGTGACCCATATTTTAAATTTCTTATCTGAAATTTCAAAAATTTCCTTTTGGTTGGAGTCCATTGCTGGAGAGCTAGTGTGATCCTTTGGGAATGTCAAAGCAGCCTGTTTTTTCATATCGCCGGCATTCTTATGCTGGTTCCTTCTCATCTGGAATCTCTTCCCTCGGTTCAAAACAGATAGCTTCGCAGTTCTCCAGTTCTTCTCTGCTGGAAACTCTGCTGCTCCGGGAGAATGCTCAGGCAGGAGAAGGGTAGATGCACTCTGAGCCTGTGACAGGACGGGCAGGACTCTCTTGATGAGATTAGCAGAGCCAGGCAGCTGTGGGACACACAAGCCACTTATACCTCGCTCTTATCTCTGCTCTTTGGGGCCTCCAAAGTGCCAAGATACCAGCTCCCACCTGGGCCCAGTTGCAGCAGATATGGGGGAGGCAATTAACCCTCTGTGTGCCGGGCTGCCAGATTGACTGTGGACTACCGTGGCTGAAATGCTCCATCTGGGGAGGGGGTTTGTGCTAGGGACTTGCCTCCAGGGAAGGTGGGCTCCTCCCAGAAGAGACAGGTAGCTCCGGGATAGGACTGCTATCCCTGCCCTCCCTCAGATATGGTAGCTTTTGTCCTGGGAACATTCAAATGTGTTTGCTGTGGGTTTTTAGAGGGAAAGGAATGAGTCCTAAACTCCATGGAATCTGGTCCTACAAGCTGCTGCAGTCTGAGTGGGTGCTGGGGAGTGCTGGCTGTGAATCCATCGACGTAGAGACTCAATGACTGAGATTCCTGGGTTGGGACTGTGGAGCAAAGGGTTTGTGTTTGGGAGCAGAGGTGGCTATGCTTGCAGCACTGGGTTGTTGAATGAGGGAAGATCCCCGTCTCCACATCCCTTCCTGGGTTCTGGTGCTGTTTCTGCTCTGGGGTGGGGACACTCTCTCACTCTACAGACTCTTCTCTGCACTCGTGTCTCCACCAGGAGGGGTGCAGACAACTTTGGATCACAAGCCAGGTGCTCTCGGTATAGGAGAGTGCTCTCTCTGCCCTACTCTGTCCTAAGAAGCATTCCTGGCACTTCCCAGTCCCCTTGGGGCAGCCCACCCTATGGGTCCAAACTAGAACACTGCTGCTCTCCTGTGACTCCCACTCCCCTGTGGGTATCTCAGTCCATGCAGGTGCTGGGGTACGTTCTTGTGGAGGGGCAGGCTGGTCCCCAGGCCATTGCTAAGAGCTCGGGCAGGGGTGGGACAGGCCCCTCTCAGCAGTGACAGCAGAGGTGGAGGACTGTGGGGTTTTGCTCCTGCCTGGGTCCTGGGCCTCCCTTAGTGGTGGCAGCAGAGGTCGGGGGCTATGGAGGTTTGCAGCAGCAGCAGCAGAGCAGGCCCCTCTGAGCAAGCGGCAGCAGAGGTGGGGGGGATTGCTCTACCTGGGTCCTGCAGTCGCAGCAGCAGCAATAGCAGCAGTGCAGTGACACTTTCCTGCAGGGCACACAAGAGTACCCAGCCTCCATGCTCCCTCCCTAGCCTAGCAGTGGCAGTGGGGAGGTGGCAGCAGTGGTGCTGGCCCCCAGGCCGATGCAGCACTCTGCGACTGGAATCTCAGAATGATGCCAGCTGCAGCACTCAGGGCTCAGAAGCCTGCAGGACCCTGCTGTGCCCCTCTTTGGAGCAATGCCACTGTGCAGTCTCTAGGCAGCTCCCCTCCCTGTGTTAGTCTAGAGGCCTTTGAGGGTGGACGGGTCCCTCCCACAGCTAGGATTGCAAAGTCCATGCAGGAGTGTGGAGCCCCTGGGGTCTCTTACCTACCCCTTTTCCACATGGAAGAGCCTCTCCCAACCACTGCCAGTCTGGCCAAGCAGGCCACCCTACCTCCCACTCCTTTGCTTTTGGTGCCTCCTGTCACTTCTCTGTTGAATCCCAGTGCTCTCTCTTAGACCATCCATTCAAAGGTGAATATCTACTCACCACTTTATGTCCTTTCTGTGGGAGCAGCATGTGCCAGCTGCTTCTAGTCCACCACCTTATCTCTGGTCTCAGGATTGACACCACATGTTCATTCAAATATTCCAACCCTCCCGAGCCTTCTAACCCTTTCTTCTGTACTACACCATGGAAATTCTGGTGTCTTAACCTCATTTACTCATTGGCTATCATTTCATCCAAGTTTCAAGGAGCCATTCCAATAAACTCTTAGGGCTGGTTCCCGGAATCCTTGACAAAATATTAAATCCTCTTGTCTAGCCTTATACTGCACCCTCTCTGCTCCCCTCCTGATTCAGAGCATACTGTCTTAGGGTTGGAAGGGTGGTCTGAAAAGATTGTTTACTACCATCTCCTACCTAGTGGAAGACTTCTTCCTGAAATACTGTTCAATGGTGGTCATTGTGTCACCGTTTGCATAAATCGCTGGCAAAGTGTTCTCCATCTTATGAGGAAACCTATTCCATTTTCCCACTGTTCTTATTAAATAATTATTTTCTTTTAATATTGAGCAAAAAAAATCAGTCCACCTATAATTTCCAGTTATCTCTATCCTCACTGTTATCTTTACTGTTTGCTTATTTGACCTGTCTTCGGCTTTGGATATTCCATCTGAAACTTTTTTCTCGGCTTCTGTGATACCTGATCTTTACTCTTATATCTACATCTATTTTGTATCAAGTCTCCTTTGTCAGTTCCTCCTCCTCAATTTGTCCTTTAAATGACCATATGTCCCAGACTCCTTTTTTGGTCATCTGGGTTTTTTCTCCATCAATACATATGTCCTGTATATCCTCATATAAGCATCTAACTTCAGCTTCCACCTTCTAATTCTTCATCTCTGACCCAGAGCACTCAGAAAGTTCCAGCTGTGTATTTCAATTACCTGTGGAACATCTTTACTTGGATGTTCTATAGACCTCTCAAACTGAATGTGTCCCAAACAGATCTCAGATTCTTTCTGTGCCCAGTCTGCTTCTCCTGCTGTTGCCCCATCTTGGTGAATGGGAGTACTAGGCAATCGTCTACTGCTATGGTTTGAATGTCTCCTCTCCAAAATTCATGTTGAAATTTAATCCCCATTGTGGTGGTATTAAGATTATTAAGACATGGAGCCTTTGGGGGAAGTGATTAAGTCACGGGGGCAGAGCCCTTATGAATAGATTAGTAGTGCCTTTATAAAAGGGCTGGAAGGAACTAACTTAGGCCTCTTTCTGCTCCTCAGCCCTTCTGCCATGCAAGGATGCATCAAGAAGGCCCTCACCAGACGCCAAATGCCAGAAACTTGATCTTGGACGTCCTAGCCTCCAGAACTGTGAGAAATAAATTTCTATTGTTTACAAATTACACAGTCTGTAGTATTTTGTTATAGCAACTAAGACATCTACTCAAGCCAAAAATTTAGTACAAAACTTAGATGACTTTCTTCCTTTACCAATCTGCCCTCTGTGTAAACCTCCAGTGGATTCTAAATCCTTAAAAATATTTCTACTCAATTAGGTCATTGCTCAACCTTCACAAACAGATTTTTAGTAGTAAATTTATTATGCCTCAAAACTCTGTTTTTTAAGAGTCAATGCCCAAAATGTAGGTACCCTGACATTCTCCTTACCACCTACGTATCTCAGAGTTGAGAGGCTCCAACATATTCTTGGTTCTTAGCACTAAACTTTGTACATAGCTGAAACTCCATGAATATTTTTAAGGAATGGACTCATCCCCTTCACTCTCTCCCCATTGCTGCTGCCTTAATTCAAGTGTTCATCAGCTATAGCTCAGATTTCTATAAGTACAGTCAGTCCTCATTATTTGCAGATTCCATGCTTGCAAATTTGTTTACTTGCTAAAATTGATTTGTAACCCCCAAAATCAATACTTGTAGTAATTTCACAGTCACTCCTAAACATGAGCATAAAGGTGAAAAATTTGAGGCACCTAATGGGCCCATTTTCAGCTGAAGTTAAGCAAGGCCATGCTCTGTCTTCCTATTTCAGCTCTCATACTGTAAATAAGTGTTCGTTTTAAGGTCTATTTGGTGGCATAATTTTTGCATTTTTGTGTCCCCCTTTTTTTCCTTTGGTGATTCCACTGCTTAAAATGCACCTTCCCCCAAGTACAATGCCAAAGTGCTGCCTAATGTTACTAAGTGCCTAAGTACAAGATGGCTATGAAGTACCTTATGGAGAAAATGCATTTGTTAGATAGCTTTGTTTAGACATGAATTATAGTGCTGTTGGCCATGATTTTGATAATAACAAATCAACAATATGGTACACCCAGAAAAAGGAAGAGAAAATTTGTCAATTTATACACGAGGCACTTCAGAAAGTGCTAAAGTAATAGCTCTGGTGTGTGATGGAGCTATGGAAAAGATGGAAAAGTGGCTAAATTTCAGATTCATGAGATGATGACCAATTTAAAAAGCATAGTGAACAGCATTGTTGTGAAGCTGGAAGCCAACGAAATTTATGGTCATGTCACCCAAGGTCAGGAAAATGTTAAACTCTTTTCAGCTGATGTTTTATTATAAAGAAATACTGCATTTAATTATTTATGAGATAAATGTGTCGATACATACATACGCACATATACTAATACACATGCACACAAACATGTGTGTGTCTACATATAGTGTCTGTAAACATAAACACACATAAAACACTGTAATGTATTGATCAATTGATGAAAATGTTGTGATCAGAAGCTTGCTCGCAGGAGCCTAACCCTATCCTTCTCCTGGAAGCAATTCAGTAATTCAGTGCTCACAGAGACTTTATAGAACGTAACTACTGCAAATAATGAGAATCTACTATATCTCTTAACCAGTCCTAATGGATCGAGGCTGGCTCTACCGTTGCCTGAGAGAATCCTTCTAAAATTAAGATATAATCATGTCACTGCCCAGTTTTAAATGCTTCATGGCTCCACCTAGATTTCAGGATAAAGTATAAATTCCTTAGTTTAGAATACAACTCAGGCCTCCTTTCCTATGCACATGTCCTTTGTTTCAATTATCACTATAGTCATGTACTGCATAGGGATGTTTTGGTCAAGGACAGACTGCATGTACCACGGTGGTCCCATAAGATCATAATACTATATTTTACTGTACCTTTTCTGTGTTCAGATACACAAATACTTACCATTGTGTTGCAATTGCCTACAGTATTCAGTACAGTAGCATGCTGTACACGTTTGCATCCTAGGAGCAAAACACTGGTCCCATATGGCCAAGGTGTGTAGGGGCTATACTATCTAGGTTTGGGTAGGTACACTCTATGATGTTTGCACAATGAAGAAATCATCTGAGAACACATTTCTGAGAACATATCCCCATCATTAAGTGATACATGACTCTACTTGTTTTTTCACCAATTCTTTTTTTGCTCTTTTGATTTTTGTTTACATTCACACATCTGTTCCCTCTTCTTGGAATGTTCTCTCTTCTTCCCTGTCCTTCAGCCAGTTAATGCCCAGGCATTTCCTTAATCTTATCTCAAATGTACTTTTTTTGGGAGACCTTCACTGACCTCAGAGCCTGATCTAGATGCTCTTTCTTTGTGTCTCAGAAAGACCTCTAACATAGCACATACACTGATGCTTGGTTTTCCTTGTCTGTCTCTCACTATACTAAAAAAATCTTTCAGACCAGGAATCATGTCTTTGATCTTTTTTCTTCCTAGTACCAAATACAGTGCCTGGTATGTTTAGAATATAATAAAATTGAAATATATATTTATTCAGTGAATTCAGAATGAATGAATGAATAAACAGTTTGATGAAATCTATTCTTTTCAAATATTGGAGAAATTTGCAGGCTAAACACTCTAAGTTCATAGAACTCTTTCTCAATGGACATGTTATCCAGAGTTTTCTCTATGTCTTATCACCAAGACCCATCCTTGGTCTCATTCCAATTATTTAAAAGTTAATTTTAAACTATGATACATCTGGAACACTGTTAACCATATATGAGATACAGTATTAAGAGTACAGAGTAAAATATTCTTTTATTTCCTTTAATTAGTATACAATAAATAGAAATGAATGAATGAGTATTAATGCAACCTTAATAGATTTATTTTCCCCCTCTTCTTTCTGGCCACATATCACTCTGCTGACACCTATTGAGTTTCTGTTGATTAAAATCCTTATGTCTTTTTTATATACATTGTTAGTGAAATATTGTAAATAGACATTCAGAAAGATAATAATTTTTTATTCCAAATGCAGGATTTACCATTTAGTCTCTACTTAATTTTACCCAGCCAGTTTTGGATCCATTGTCACACCTTGTACATACTTTTACATATAGATTCTTTTATAGAAAGCATTAGCTATCCTTCTCACCTTCCCGCCATATGTTTTTACCCAAGCCATTGATAATAACATGAAATAGGCCCAAGGAGCCTACTCTTGGTTTTATACCTGAAATTTATCAAATTTATTTTAGTACAATTATTTATATATGTAGAAGTCCTTCTGACCATATAATCGACTGGTCCAAACTTACATAGAGAGTTCACGCCATGGTGCCATGCAGTACAGTGCAAAAGCATAGGTTTAGAGCAGGAAGAGCTGGATTCAAATACCAGCCCACCTCTTACTTACTGAAAATTATGGCAAATTACTTAACTTTGCTGAGCCTCATTTTCCTCATCTGTAATTTGGAGATATCATACCTTTATGGGGCTTTTGTAAGCATTAGCGATAATGATCACAAAAAGCCTACCACGGTGTGTGACATACGGAAGACTTAGACAAATGATAGTATTTTATAAATGGATAATATGAGAGATTTATTAAGAATCCTGAAATCTGTCAATCTGTCCTCAGTATAGTGGTGAGTTAAAAAAAAAAAAAAAGAATCCTGAAATCTAGGTAGCTACAGCATCATCCTGAACTTCTGCTGGTGAACACATCAAAAAAAACCAAGTGAGTTTAGCACTCAACCTGTGTGATCTTAATTGAAACTTTCCCCCACCCTCATCAGCTTTTGCTACTACATGCTGTAAAGATCCCTTTTAGTACAAAAATTGTAGGTTAAGATCATCTGCTGCTCTGGTCTGATTGATTGTTATTTATTGTCCTCACAAATAGTCCCGAGAAACATGTGGACTTTCCCCCACATGATACTGATCAGGGGTGGTGGGTATGTACTAATCAATTCTAGCTTCTTCTGAATCACCGATAAATACTGTTTCCACTCTACATTAGCTTTCTTTTGCTTATTTTAATATTTTCAGCTAGCATTCACCCAGACTCTTGTACCGTCTCATCAGTCAAGGTGGCCACTTGCTTGGCAGTTCCTTTTTTCAGCTGTTATCCCAGCTTTGCCTTTAGTGAACAGATACATACAATCAAGGGGCAAGTACCCATTTGATCTTCCATTTTTTTTTTTAACTTTGTTTCTTTAAATCATTATAAATCCCACTCTGTACCGTCCTCGTATTCCTGACAATATACAAGAATCATCTTGGAGTGCTCTGGTCTCAGTAAACCCCACCGACTCCCAAGATTGCCATGTATCTCTCTACATACTTTCAAAACAGCTTGTTAATAAAATTCTCTAACACTTTTCCAGAGATTGTTGTAGAGGGCAGCATTCTGTTGTTTTTGTAGTAATACCATTTTCCACTATAGAAAATCAGGACATTTACTTGTCTCCAATCTTCTGCCATCACATTCTTTTCTCCATAAATACTCCATGCTGCTGCCACCAGGGCTCCTGATATCACACCTGTGCGCTCCCCCAGTCCCTCGGGGAAGAATTTTTCTGAATCTGGGGGCTTGAAGTTATTCATCACAGCTAGGAGCGCTCTCATCATCTCTTCAACTAAATTGAGCTTTATTTCCCTCTTAACCATGTTTATTCTATTCTTTTCAGTTTGAAGATCATTTTCCTTGATAGAGAAAATAGAAGCCAATTAGGAGATGAGTAGTTCTTCTTTCTTTGTGTAATCTGTTAGCATAATAAGATGAAAATCAAACATTGAACTATTTTTCCTTGTTCTTTTTTCACCTTAAGATAGCTTGAGAAGTTTTTCCACCTGGCCTTTGGCCTTTTTACATACCTAAACTTATCCTGAGCTTCAGTTTTGATAAAATTCTCTAGCTTTGTTTTTCCTCTTCTGTTTTCATTCTTGGTTATGTATCTCTTTCTCTGTCTTTACATGTGTTCTTTTTGTTTTACTTTATTTATCTATTTATTTAAGAGATGGACTCTTGCTCTGTTGACCAGGCTGGAGTGCAGTGGCAATATCATAGCTCATTGCTGCCTCAAACTCCTGGGCTCAAGCAATTCTCCTGCCTCAGCCTCCCAAATTGCTGGGATTACAGGAGTGAGCCACTGAGCCTGGTTATACGTGCTCTTTTTAAATATGAACCCAACAAAACTCCCTAAGCAGCCTAAGTAGTTTTCATCAATTTCTTCTTCCCTTTTGTCATAGATAATTTAAAATTGAATTTAAGATTTTTATATTTGAGAGTGCCCAAATTCCCACCAACTTGAGCCATGGAAGTAGATTTATCTGTGGTGGGGCCCCCATCCTGAGCCTAAGCTGCCACTAGAACAATCTAGTAAGCTGGTGTGGCAGGCCTGCTAGAAGTCTCTTTAGTGAGGGACTGAGGAGTTCTGTGGTGCAGAGTGTAACCTATGAGGAGAAGGGAGTGGGCATGTCAGCTTGGTCCAATGGTGAAGAGTGAGTCTGAGTATCTGTAGGGTGGTGGTTGTCACTTGAATTGATCCCTATTTTTTGTCTAGCTCTCAGAGAGAGAGAGAGAGAGAGAGAGAGCGCTTAGCTGAGGCTATCGGATATATAGATAAACTTGTTTCACATTCCCAATTCCATGACAATGAGAACATCCAAATCCAAATCCCGCTTTTGATTTCTGCAAATTCTTAGAATTGGGTCATTTTCTGAATACTCCAAGAAGAGTGTGTGTGTTTGTGTGTGTGCACACGCATGAACGTGTATGCACTCGGGGGATAGGGGAGAGTTGCAGACTCTGAAATCTTCTTAAAGCAGCTTAAAGGCCACATCTAGGGAAATATGAGTTATTATCATTAATGTGGCACCTTTGAATTCACAGTATGGTGAATCTGGGGTGAAGGGATCATCTGTTTTTTTTTTCTTTGACTTTTTCAAAAGTCTTTAAGGATAAAGACTCAGTAAAAATATACACAGGCACACCCCTGGTAAATAAGCAAGTACAGCACACAGTAGGTGCTTGATAAATACTTATGAATTAATGAAACCATTCAACCGGAGAACATAAATATAAATATATGCAACTCTGCTTTATTTGGTTGTTATGAATTCTGAAGGACACAATTATTTTCTCCTAAATTCCCTGTGATGCCCACCTGACCAAGTAGTTCTCTGTTGTATTCAGAATTAATTTCAGAGGTGCAGCTCCCTCTGTCACTACCTCCTGTTTCTGTGAAATGACACTGTCGCAGGCAAGCCAAGAATTTATCAGACATTCCACTTTTAGCAGACTGATTTTCCTAGCAGTTCCCTTGATAGTTGAAGTCTCTCAATACCGCTATATTTGATCTCTTTCCAGTTATGTCATGTGGGTTAGAATTACATTCAGAATCACATAAATGAATATAACATATTAGAGTTACGAATATTTTTATTTGTTCCTATTTTTCTTTTTAATCCTATAATGTTCAAAACATCTTCATGTCATCATATTTTGTATGCAATCCTGCAAAATACTGGCCATTCCAAAGGAAACATTCAATTCTCTATATTTTTCTGCCATGTCCTTAACCAGGGAGAAAAGAAATGCTTCATCTTCAAGGTCTTTTATTGGTTCTTCCTAATTTACCCAAGTCCAAAGATTCAAATAAATGAAATTTGTCCTTCCCCACAATCTATTAGCCCTCCTCACCTACCTGACAAACTTAAGACCCATCAGAACCTAAGTGACAAGATGTCCTTGGCAAAGTCTCCCTTGTACTCCCTTTGGACCAGTACTGTTCTGGCACATATTTCTATTACAAGACCTTTCACACCATTTCATGGTACCTTGGTGTCAGAAAAAAAAATTAGCATGAAAACAATTCCAGCCTTTTCTCTACTTCTGGCTGCTAAAGAGATTATTGGCCAAGCCAGATCTGTTTCTTCCCTTACTGCTAAGATTTTTGTCAGGTAGCTTCAATGCAGAATTAGGATTTTCTGAAGCAAAAAATTTAGCTGGGGTTATAGAGTGGAGGGGAGGAGAGAAAAATGTCCAGGGAATTCAGGAGAAAGGCAGGAGTAGCTGCAGTAAGAGGGAAATGGATGAGAAAGAGATTTTAAAAAGAAGTGTTATACTTCACTTCTTACAGCTTGAGATACACAAGTTGACTCACTTCAAAAGTACGGTTTTGGCTGTCTGACTATGCTTCCATAGCTGCTTTGAGACTGGACCACATGGGATCATGATTTTCAAAGGGTTACATTTTGTTTAATCATCTCTCTGATCTCTCCTGCCCTTGGGGTCAGGAAAAATGCTATTAATTTCTACATCCCCAGTCCTTAGCTCATAATAGACGTTTAATAAATATTTGTTGAACTGAAGACTAGAAATGTTTTATGTAACAAATGGGAAGATCAGCAGGTTCCCCAAATCTGTATAGCTGTCCATTTTACCAAGACTGAAGTGGTTGAACTTTTAATGTCATCAACACTTAATTTTAAACTTCTCCTTGCCTAATGCCATTTAATACTATCAAATTTAGTAGAAAATAAATCAGGGGATCTTCTAATATGATTTAATGCTATATATGCCACAATAAACAATTACAACAGGGGATTTAGAGAGAGAGAGATGAAAGTATCTAGTCCTGGGGCCAGTTAAATATAATTGTTAAACCAATCTGCTACATGGCATTCTGCTCTCTCTCCAAGAAATAGTTCTGTTATGAGAATGATCTCTCCAATTAAGTCAGTAGAGGTCCTATGCACCAAAAATTTTAAGGTGACCATCTCTGCTGAAACATAATTCAAAGATTTTTAAAAGGACTAAATTGAAACACAAAGGAAAAAAATTTTTGCATTTTCCTACAATGTATATTTGAATTTTTAAAAACTATCAGGTATAAAACTTTTTCAAAAACTTTTTTCTTATTTTTTGATTCATTTATGTTAATGTCCTATGAACAGGCCATTTTTCAGAATTAAAGATGACAAAATGTTCATCATAAAACTAACACCTTATCATCCTCTTATTAGTGAAAGAATGGTGAAAGTTTGTAGTGATGAGCATTTGAGTTTGGGGGACTTCAACACTTTTTCAGATAAGGAATATGAAATCTAAAGAGCCCAAGGCAGACTATTGTCAAATACCACCAACTCTGTCAGAAAAATAATCCAGGCTTTTTGACTCCCATTCTAGCATTCTTTCAACCATACTCAATATTTTAATATAATCATAATTTTTCTGGGGCAAAAATATAATAAAAGCTTTCTATTGCCTTCTTCAATGTTTACCCTTTTATACATTGAGAGGAGAAAATATTAATCTCTCAAGTATTTATTGAGTCTTCACTATATATTGAGAATTATATGTGGTGCCATGAGAGATTCAAAAAGAGGAAAAAAAGAAATATAAAGTGTAGTTTCTGCCAGCTAAGAATTTATAGTGTTGCTCCTATTGATTATAGAAAACCTATAGCTGTTTAAAAACTAGAAATAATAATGATTATGTTAAATAGTCATTAATTATAGTAATCATAATGCAAGTTCTCATTTGTATAGCACTTTAGAGTTTACAAAAACATAATCTCATGAATCCTCATAGCCTCACGTAAACTTCTGTTTCTTCCATTTCGTAGGTGAGAAAACTGAGGTCAGATTGCCTTGAGATGAGAGAAACTTTGAGTGACTCAGGGAAAATGACTCATCCATTCTTATTTTTACAGAAGAACCAATATAATGGAAATTGTTTAAAAATGAGAATTCTTGTGCTCATTTTGGCAGCACATGTGCTAAAATCGGGACAATACGGAGAAGATTTAGCATGGCCCCTGCACAGGGATGACACACAAATTCGTGAAGCATTCCATATTTTTTGCAGTGATGTTGAATCAACCTAAGTGCCCTTCAATTCACGAATAGATAAAGAAAATGTATTACCTACATACCATGGAGTACTACTCAGCCATGAAATGGAATGATATAATGGCATTTGCAGCAACATAGAGGGATTATCTTTAAGTGAAATATCCTAAGTGAAATATTCCAGGAATGGAAAATGAAACACCATATGTTCTCATGAATAAGTGGGAGCTGTTAGATGGGTACAAAAAAGCCATATAAAGGACATGAGAAACCATGAAGAGAGAAGGGTGGGAGGGTACTTGTGGAACAAAAACTTACTTATTCAGTACAATGAACACTATTCTGGTGATGGGCACACCACAAGCCCTGACTTAAGCATTTATACAAGATATCCTTGTAACAAAAACACTTTTACTCCCTTAATTAATATTTTGAAATAAAAAACCCTGATAATTCTTGTAATAAGTTAAATATAAAAAATCTTATAGTAATTTATTAATAACATTGAAAAGTTGAATGTCAACAAATACTGCAATATTAAGATGATAGAACAGCCATCTCTAAAATTAATTCTGAATACAACAGAGAACCACTTGATCAGATGGGCATCACAGAGAATTTAGGAGAAAATACTTGTGTCATTTAGAATTCATAACAACCAAATAAAGTAGTCTTGCATATATTTATATTTATGTCTCCAGTTGAATGACTTTATTAATTCAGAAGTATTTATCAAGCCAAAGAGAGGAAACTCTCACTTTTTTTTTAACAATTTTATCATAGTGAGGACATGCAAGAATTTGCACATAATTAAGTGTATGTTTTGATGAGTTTTGACATATGAATACAACCATGAAACCATAGATACAATCAAGATAATGAGCATACCTTCATTGCCAAAATTTTCTCCTGCCTCTTTGTAATTTCTCCCGTCTTTTCCTTTCCCCTTGTCCTCCTTTTCTAGGCAACCATTGATCTGTTTTCTGTCACTATGGGTTAACTTTCATTTTCTATAATCGTATATAAAGGTAACCATACACTATGTCTTTTTTTCCCTGTGGCTCTTTTCACTTAACATAATTATTTTGAGATTCATCCACGTCATAGCATGTGTCAGTAGTTCATTAATTTTCATTGCTGAGTAGTAGTTCATAGGATGAATGTACCACAGTTTGTTCATCCATTCACCTGTTGATGGATATTTAGGTTCTTTCCAGATTTTGGCTATTACAAATAAAACTGCTGTGACCGTTTGTGTGCAAGTCTTTATATAGACATTTGCCTTCAGTCTCTTGGCTAAATATTTAGGAATGAAATGGAATGGCTGGGTTCACTTTTTAAGACACTGCCCAACCATTTTCCAAAGGGATTATACCATGTTACATTTCCACCAGCATTATAAGAATTACAATTCCTCAGTATCCTCTCCAATACTTGCTATAGTCAGTCTTTTTAATTTTAGTCATTGTAATAGGTATATAATAGGATCTCATTGTGACTTTAACTTGTATTTCTTTAAGAATTAATAATACAAATGTCATTTTTTCTGCTTATTTGCCATCTATATATCTTCTTTGGTGACATGTATATTTAAATCTTTTGCCTATCTTTATTTTTGTTGTTATTGTTTTCTTATTATTGATATATCAATTCTTTATATATTTTAGGTACAAGTCCTTTATCAGATATGTTTTGCAAATAAAACAGTCTCTGCCTTGTTTTTTCATTCTGTTAACAGCATCTTTCAATGAACAGAAGTTTTTTATGTTGATACAGTCCAATTTATCAATTGTTTTTTGTTATGGATTGTGCTTTTGGTGTCATATCTAAGAAACAATTGCCTAATCTAAGATCACAAAGGTTTTCTCCTAAATTTCCTTTTAGCTTATGGATTCAGATTTTACATTTAGGTCTATATTCCACTTTGAGTTAATTTTTGTATGTGGTACGAAAACTCTTACTTTAATCTCAGATAAATTTTCTGATTTGACTGTGGAATGGTATGCCAAGAAGAGTTTGTGGAAACTGTTTTGTTAGAATCATTTTCAGTACAACTGGAAAAAGCATTAAGAATCTTACTAAGGAAACAGCCCTGCATATGAAGATGTTACCAGCTGAAAGTATCATTTACCTGTTTTCTGATTCTTGATATGATTTTCTGAAATGATTTTGATGATACCAAGGAAACTAAAATTCCTAAAACTCACAAGTTGATGAATTTCACATAACGTAAGACTACTGAATAATATTTTTATGCATGATACAATCTCAACTCACCTCATCCCCTTGAAAATATATTCTCCCAAATCTACTAGAAAATTCCATGTATCTTTTTTGAGTAGCCTATCCCTTCGTTTTAGGGTTTTTTTTCTGTGTGTGTGTGTGTGTGACACTCTGATGTCTGAGATGATATTTTAGAGTATTCACTGAATTCATTTACTCCATTTTCTGAGGAGAATATTCTCTTGAGTGCTAGACTTTGTGTTGGGTTTTGGCTAGGTGATAGTATCTTCTCAAAAACCGGTAACGTATTAATAACTGTCATATCCATTGTTCCACATAGATTTCTTCTTTGTAGTTTAATCTTTATAATTAATTGCCTAGCTAGGTGAAAGATAGGCTACCAGAGTTCTATTTAGAATAATGACTAATGCCATCTTATTCAAAATTGAGGTCAGGACCCAAGGAAGTCCTAGAGAGGTTTTTGGGAAATATGAAAATTTCCAAAAGTATCTAAGAAACTCAGGAATTGTAGAACATTTAGCTAGCTAACTTGCATGCAGCCACCAGTGCTATATGCACTTGGGGGAAAGGTGACCCTCCCATCTCTTGGGTCTGTCTCTGTCCTCTGTAGTTCTCTGACTTGCACATACCTTAAGATGCAAATACAGATCTTGGAATTGAGACATTTCATCTTATACTGACCTGTGCTGGTACCTGCAAAAGGGATTATTTGCTTTTGTGTAGGAAAGATGACATGAAAGGAAATATGGATTACAGGGGATATAGAGGAAAAAACTTTAGAGTTAAATTTGTATGTATAAAAATTATTTACATACATCCAGAATTACTAAATTTGCACCAAGTAGTAACTTTTCAGCTAAATTAATTTTTCAAGTTAAATTCCATTTAATTTTAGCAGAGGCCTTACTGATAAGCACAGTGATCCCCTGTCCTTTACACTCTTACTCTTCTTTACTCCACAGATAGTGCAAAGGAATAAATGAACTTAGCTGTTCATTTCTTTACACGTTTGTTCAGGGTACTTTTGGTAGACTGCTAGATGCTACCCCGTGTCTATTCTCCCTTTATTTCCTAGTAACAGAGCTCAGGTTTTTCAAGGAGGACAATGTATCCAGCTACCAGACTACATTTTTCAACCTCTTCGTAGCTAAATGCAGCTATGTGATTAAATTCTGGCCAATGATATGTAATTAGAATTGAATCGTTTTGTGGTATTTCTAAGCAAGGGGTTTAGAAATTACCTGCCTTTCTATGTCTTTTATGTGAGACAGTAATAAACTAATTCATTTAAATCACTGCTATTTGGGATTTTCTGTTATGGCAGCTTAACCCAATCCTAACTGATCCAATATGGCATTATGACTATAAGCAAATCCTAAGAGAAGGTGGCATCCCAACATTTCCTGGGAAATCCCTGACAACCCACTTCGATCAGAAGCTTTTGTCTATTTCAATTTGAGCCTTTCAGTCCCTGCCTAAAGTCAACCAGGAGAAAGTATTTTTCTAGTGAGTGTTTGTGCAACTCTTTATTACAGAAACAGAGCTTATCACATATTTTTTATCAATTAGTACATGCTCATTATAGAAAGTGAAAGAAACTCAGAAATAAATATAGGAAGAAACGGAAGTGGAGAAAACAACCCATATTTCAATTATCTAAAGGTAACTATAGTTAATATTTTGATATGATTACCTAGGATCTTTTTCTCTGCTGAGTTTCTATAACACAGAAGTGAACATATTTATGTATACATATTACACATATAATTTTATACTCTGCTTTTTTCCTCTTAAAATATGACCAAAACATATTTTAATGGTTCTATTATATTTTATTGAATGGGTATAGCATTATTTACCTAATCATTCACATACAATCAGATATTTTGATTTTTAACTGATGATGTGATTCACTTATAGAAAATAGTAGGTCTATGACCCTCCTGAAGTTGTGACTCGCACATAGCTTAGTCACAGAGCTGTGCACGTTTAGACTCTAATTCAGTCGATCTGGGATAAGGCCTGGGAATTTGCATTTCTAACATATGCCCAGTTGATGCTGATGCTTTAAGAATCAGAGTCTTAAAGGACATTAAAAAGGATCAATTCATGTCCTTCCTCACACTTTCATATCACTCTCCTCCTCAATTCTCAAACCTTAAATTCTCCAGACTTCCTTTAGCTAATATCCCCCCAAAACTCTCAGGCCCTCCAAATCTCTCCTTTATCTACATGTCTTGCATGTCATGTGGCTTTTGCTCTCAGCCAATCTCTTTCTCCTCTCCACATTCCCGCCAAGCCTCAGTTCTTGACTTCTCCTGCTCTGGTAAGATTCTGCATAATATTAGCAGTCTGGCCGAAACAGCCTCAGCTCAGAGGTTGGGGGCAGGGATTGAACTGTGAATGACAGAACTCTCTTTACAATGGGGGAAAAAAATCTAAGAACCTTCCAATATTCAGAAATTTTATTCCATCACAAGTACTAAAGCTTATCTTGTTAGAACAGAGTCCCGAAGCAGAATTTCTGAGTCAAGAGATGTTAGCTGCTTAAATCTTGATCTATGTTGAGAGGTTAAGAACACAGATGTTGAAGCCTGATACACGAGTTCAAATCCCACTTTGCCACCTGCTAGTTATGTGACTTTGGGAAAAACAACCAATTCCACTGAGTCTCAGTTTCCTCATATGTAAAGGATTTAAAAAATTCTAGAATTAACCTACAGGATAGTTTTTAAGGTTGTATGTGAAAATATAACTAACGGGTAGCAAATTTCCTAGCACTTGGTAAGAGCTCTATTGGTGTTATTGTGCTTATTCTTATTGCAAAATTACTTCTGAAGGATTATTCTAGATTCATATTCCCATCAATAATGTATCAATAGCAAAGTGGTAACTGGGTAGCTCTTAGCATCTAACTGCAACATACAATCTTTGTGTCTAGGTTGGGGGTGAAAATAAGGGGTTATTCCTAATTAACTAAGAAAATCTGGCTACTAGAACTTGAAGGATACAATGAAACAAATGATTCACAATAAAAAAAAAATTAACGATTCACAACATAAGAGACTGAGGTTAATCCACACTTTTGTCCTGAATTGGTGCAAAGTGATGCAAAATTGGATGGATAACTTCCTATCATCTAAGTTAAAATGTCTTTTAAATTAATTTTTCCATCCCTCTGGTCAGAAAATTCTTTGTAGTTTCTAGCAATATCTCAGACCTTAGTATGTGGATCCTGCATGGTTATTGGCACACACACAAAAGCATTTTCTCAACCAAATAACACCAATTCTATTACTTCTAACATTATTTTTGTGTCACTTTTCCTTTCCACTCATTATTGTTGACTGACTTCCTTAAAACTGAGAATTTTATTTTCAAATTTTTGGTTGCTCTTCTGTGACATCAGAAAGTCAGTCAAATTTCTAGTGCCTCAGTTTATGTTATTTAAACATGTACATAATAAGAACGACTTCCTGAGATCTTGCAATTCATGAAAATAAACTAACTCTTGGTGAAATGCATCATAAAGTGCCAAACATAGTCAATATTCTGCTTATCATTAGTGAAATCAGAACAGCTTCAAAATCATAAATACTGATTTCTTTCAGAAATAGCAAGTGAGGCTTCTATTGCGTGCATTAAACTCTATTATTCAAGAGAAACATAAGGTAAATCTTGTGTGAGCTGAGTTGATTTTTGTCTTACCACACAAAAAGGCAGTTGGATAAAGAAGATGACCTTTGTTAAAAGGGAAAAAATCTTCAATACCCGGTGTTCACTGCCAGTGGGTGTTCTGGTGTTGGCTCTTAAAAGAAGCAGGAATCCTATTGTCATTTCTTCTAGCTTTAATGATGAAATTTACTTTCAAGTTTGTGTTTAGTCTCAGGCTATTAAAGTTCAGTACCTCCCCAGCACTTGATTCTGGGTCATTTCTTTGGGACCCTCAACATACTCTGGGACAAAATGAATGGCTGCAGATTTAAAAAAAAAAAGCTCCAAGCTTCAGCACTGAGTGCTGAAACTGGTACAAGAGCAAGGCTGTTAATAGCAACCAAATTGATTTTGAACTTCAGGAGATTTGCCTTCCCCCTGACTCTCAAGGCCCAGCTCTGACTTAGATGAAAACTCTATTTAAATAGATAGAGGTTGTACTACAGTAAAGGAGAAGAGTGAGATATAAACTATGAATTACAAAATCACACATATGGATGCAAAAGCAATCAGGGGCTTTGAGGGAAGAGTATAATTTATAAACCATCCTTAGATATTAAGTCTATAGTATCCTTCAGAATTTTAGCAAGAGATTAGGGTTAGATCGACTAAGCTTATTAGTAGTTGAAAGCATTCATGACTCCACATGAATGTATTTCAGGAAGAAGAGTGGGTTGTTTAGAATTCAGAGAATTTTTCCCACTACGGACATAAGTGCTCTGGGATCCCCAAAATAGACAATCAAAAAAATATTTCATAAGACTTTATCAATTATGGCTTTGCATCAGGAAAACATTGGTGAACCCAGCTTGGTGTACTGCAACCTCCTGTCTCAGGCCATCTTTTTATTCTTTGGCGAATCATGGAATCAACATAGTAACAATTGAATCAACTATTTTGTGAGGTTCCAGTATGTATTAGTTCTGTCATTCATTCATTTAAATGAATGATATCTCATTCATTTAATTAAGCTAATGCTGTATTAAAGTAATACTTCATTCAATGCCTGATGCATTACTAATGGCTGAACATACAAATATAAAACAAAACCTCTGCCTTCAAGAAGTTTCCAATCTGTTGAATATGAGGCCAAGTTTTCTAACTCATCCACCTCAGAGGTCCTTTAAAAGGTCAGCAATGCTCTTAGTTCATCTTCTAATTATGTAGATCATGAATTGACATTCAGATTGGTTTCTGTAGCATAAGGGACAGTTTTGCCTAGGAGTTCACTCCTTTCACTTTGAAGGCAGTGTAGCTGAGAGGCAAGAGGCCCTTACCTATCCCCTCATCGCTCTCACTCCTCTGTGCTCCTACCCTAGACAGCGTTAGTTTAGATACTTATTCTAGTTGTCATAAGAGTTTAAAAAATGAAAGATGGCCTCTTTTCAGGAAATGGTGGGACTTTCTCTGCTCTAGATACTACCTATTCTTCTCCCTTCCACTCTTGTTTTAAACCTGGCAAATGAGCTATATATAACGAGAGATCACATCTGTTAAACCTTAAACAATAGAGCCAATTTTAACTCTATTAGGTGAAGACAGATAAAGGAAGCTCATTAACATCTTAACGATAGTAATTTCTATAGAAAGTGAAAAACTTTTTGAATAGAACAATGGAGTAATTCTTAATTGTACAGAAAATGATAATTGGATATTAATAACATAATATAGCATCTTGTCTGAAACTGAAAAATAACATTAGGCATTGTTTCCACTGTGATTCCAAGATTTGGTGATGGTAACAAAATGAGACTTTTAATGTTCTAGGACTGCAGTCCCCAAGCCCTGAGTCACAGACCAGTACCAGTCCATGGCCTGTTAGGAATCAGGCTGTACAGCAGAGGTGGGTGGCAGGTGAGCAAATGAAACTTCATCTCTATTTACAGCTGCTCCCCATCACTCGCCTCATTGCCTGAGCTCTGCCTCCTGTCAGATCAGTGACGGTATTAGATTCTGCATCATGGTGAGTTGTATAATTATTTCATTACACATTACAATGTAATAATAATAGAAATAAAGTGCACCATAAATGTAATGAGCTTGAATCATCCCCAAACCATCCTCCCACCCCCAGTCCATGGAAAAGTTGTCTTTCATGAAATTGGTCCCTGGTGCCAGAAAGGCAGGGGACCACTGCTCTAGGAGTTATGTGACTAACCTACAATTTGGAAAATCTTTTTGGTATTTAGTTAAACTTCAATGTGAGTGTAACTTTTCTAGTATAGATTGGAACATAAGCAGTTGGTAAAACATGACAGTGATAAGACTGTTCATCAGATTTTGGATTTTGGCAACAAATGTATTGTTTCAAATTTAAATAAGTGATGAAAATGCATGCATATTGCAAAAAAATACACAGAAGTATTTGGACTAAAAATGAAAGAACTTCATCACTCCTATTCCAAATCACCTCTTTCTGGCCTCACCATATCTCATTTTCCTTCCCGAGGGGGAACTGCTACTAACATTGGGGTATATACTTTTTATGGACTTTATATGCATAAATGAGATTACATTATCCTGCAATTTATTTTTTTTACTTACTGTTATATCTAGGAGATTGCTAAGTGTCAGAATATAAATATCTTCCTTCTTTCTAACTGATACATTGTATTTCGTACTATACATATACCATAATCCACTTAATCATTCATCTTAATATGAATACTTGCTTGTGTAGTTGGTTGGTTTTCACTGCTATAAGCCATGTTGAATGAATACCTTTGCACATTCATATTTGAGCACATGTAAATATATTTTTATAAGATAAATTTTAAAGTAGAATACTTAGATTTTTAAAATACCACCAAAAAGCTACCCAAAATGCTATGCCAATTTACCTGCACTGTATGTATTTTAGTGTCTATAACTATCTTTAGCAATACTAGAAAGCATAATACTTAAAATTTCTGACACTCTGATTGAAGAGATGTGTGTGTATTTGTTGACTTGAATTTCACTAATTAATAATTATTTGGTTTTGTCATTATATAAATACATGATTTTGTAAGCACATAAATACATATGTTGTGACTGGCTTATATATATTCTTTCCCTTCTTTCTACAGGACTGTCTCTTTATTATTGATTGTAAATTTTAACCCTTTGTGGGTTATATAGTTCTATGATGTTTGCCTAATCTGTTTTTTTGTCTTTTTCCTTGAATTATGATGTTGGACTATATAAACATTTAACATTTTTATGTAACTAAATCAGTGGTTATTTTTATGCCCTCTGAAGTTGGCTCCTGCCTTATAAAACCTTCACCCCGCCAAGATTATGAAAATTTCTCCTCCACATTCTTCTAATATTTTAATTGTTTATTTTATATTCAGTTGTTTAATCCATTTCAATTTATTTTTATATATTTTATATAGACACCTAACTTCATTTTACTATAAATTTTTAGTTTCCAAACACTATTTACTGATTACTGCATAATTTCCCCTGATTTCTAATGCAGCCATTTCTAAATGTCTATGAATGTGTGTTTCTATTTCTGATCTCCCTTTTCTATCCTGTACATATGTGTTTATCTTTATCCAAACTATACTACTTAAATGCCTATATTTAAAAATTTTACTCTGGGTATATAATAGGGTAAGTTCCAAGGTTTGATTTTTTTTTTTCTTAAAAGTTTCTTAGCTATTCTTGCTCATTGTCTCTTGTTTATGAATTTTAGGATCAGTTTGCCAAGTACTGTAACAAATCCTATTATATTTTTTGCATTCTTTATTTATCAATGTTTGTAGTGATCACAGAAGTTTTATCCTTTTTTAATCAACACTAAAAGTGTTCTTTAAAAGTCATTTATAGCTGGGAGCAGTGGCTCACGCCTGTAATCCTAGCACTCTGGGAGGCTGAGGCGGGTGGATCGCTCGAGGTCAGGAGTTCGAGACCAGCCTGAGCGAGAGCGAGACCCCGTCTCTACTAAAAATAGAAAGTAATTATCTGGCCAACTAAAATATATATAGAAAAAATTAGCCGGGCATGGTAGTGCATGCCTGTAGTCTTAGCTTCTTGAGAGGCTGAGGCAGTAGGATCGCTTAAGCCCAGGAGTTTGAGGTTGCTGTGAGCTAGGCCGATGCCATGGCACTCACTCTAGCCCGGGCAACAAAGCGAGACTCTGTCTCAAAAAAAAAAAAAAAAAAAGAGTCATTTATATCTCTCAGGATTAGGAAGTGGAAAGAAGAAAAAAAAAAATTAAAAAATTATTTATACCTTAAAAGAACTTACAATGTAGTTGGAGAGAATGATAATTTCTACAAACTCTTTATGAACAGTTTCCTCATAAGATCAAGAAAAATATTTGTCACTTGCCTCAAGATCACTTAAAATAGCAAAAACATTTTCAGTAGAAGCAGAAGTGATTCCTGAAAGCATAGCAGAATCATCTTCACACTGTTGCTCCATCTGGGGAGTTTTAAATATCTGGAAAAATGATATCACCAATATAATGTCCCAAATATTTGTGACATATTAAGTCTTTGGGACTATCTAAATGAATTAACCATTTCATAACAAATAGATTGTGTGTTTGATCACTGATTTTTCTCTTAAAGTTGTTGAATAGGAAAACTATGTAGAAGTCTTCCTACACGAAACTGTGAACAACTATGGTCATAATGCTTCAACATTCTGCCAAAGTTTGGCACATAAAAAGATTTCTTACTCTGTGCTTTAAAAGGCAATGGAAAAGGAGAAAATTCCACAGTGACTTGTTCCATCATATCATACATTTTAAATCCATCATGGACTCAGATAATAACTACAATTATTCTGGTCCCCAAGTGCCCTTACAAAACCTAATATCTACATACTATATCCCATACCCAACCACACACATGCATAAATATTTTTTAAATAGACAAAGATTTACAGATGCACATATACATATATACATATATTAACACACACATATATATGCTTTGCCACATGCATATGGATACATTGGAAAGAGAAGAGCAAACAAACAATACAAACAAGCAAAAACAAAACAAAAAGATAAAAATGCATGCAGAAAATATTGTGGGGGGAACCATGGGTGCACAATGAAAGAAAGCAAGGAGAGGAAGCATGGGATATACAGAGAGAAGGTGGGCAGTACAGGCAAGAAAATTCCAACAGTGCTACCATTTAACACAAAATGTAGCTACATCAGCAACTATTGTGTATGACCTAGATTTTCCTGACCTCCTCACCTTCCAAAATTAAATGCAGACATAGGATTTGAGAAGGGCCATGTGTTTTTCTAAAATTGCATCTGGGATGAGCTTATTAAGATTATGAAACTTCCTCATTTGACCAAGAATGAATTGACATGTTTGCTCTTAATAGGTACAATATACTTCCTAAATAGTAAACAAAATGGTTTAGAACATTGTTCTCTGCATATATGCTGGTATAAAAATATATATTTCTTGGGGAGGGAGCATAATGTACAGCATCTAATGTCAAAGAATCATATCTAAATTTCTTTACTTTCGAATGAAAAAAAGAAATGCTTTTATCAAGGTTGCCTGCAGTGCAGAAAAGGGCACTTAGTTGAGAAATATTGATATTACTTGAATAATGGGCTTTTACACATTTAGCTCACTATTTATCTACATGATAGAACTTCATTTTGGGTACCTGAGAGTAGAGTTCATTTCTGAGTTAATGCAGCCAGATCTATAGACAGCCATTCTGGAGGATGCTGAACTTGTGGGATGGCACGCTGTGTGGGAAATGTACCTCCAGTGCTCTCAGGAAAGGTTAAGTGTCATACAAATCAGAACATCCAAATTAAGGGGCAGCCTCTGGCTAAACGCCAACTTTTGTCTTTCTGAAAATAATTCCTATCAATATGGCAACTTGCACCAGAAGTTAATGAAGTAACGAGTGATCATTATGGTGCCATTCATGATTCTTTTTGTGTCCCCCCCCCAACAAAAGGGAAGAGACAAGTTGAGTGCATTTGTCACAATAGGGCAAGAATTAGCTACTCTATAAACTCCTCATTGACTTTCTTCCCAATCCCCATTTATTTTTTCTCAGAAATGGGGAGTGACCCAGGCATACTATTTGCCAATGCACAAAGCATTCAGATTTACCTAAGTACACCTCATTCTCCACTTGGGGGCTGCTAGAATCTTATCAGATCTTAAACAGGAACTCAGTCCTTGTGCTCTGCCCCTACTTTGCTTTTTAAAATTATCTAACAGAAATACACAAATATGGCTCTGCTGGACAAGAAGACATCTCCTACTCCTACTGCCTCATAGTATGGTATGAAGAGAAAGCTTATTTCAGGATAGCATGAAGCATTTGTCATCATTTTCCACCAGAAGAATAAAAAATAACTATAAAACCTGGTGCTTCCAGGACACCACCTGCCTCTGACAACTTCGTTTTTCAGAATGCAATGCCATACTGCCCTTCTCCCCTGCTGGGCTGAGCTGCAATACTGGTAATTGTAGATTTCAAGCAAATGTTAAGAAGAGAACTGCTGATGGGAAAGGGAGTGACTGCTTCAGAAATCAGTCCTAAGAGATGGGTGGAGAGCCGTATGGGGGAGGTGGTTGTCTCATTGTCAAGCTCTATTTTATGGTGAGGTTGGGTGAGCAGGGGATTGAGCTAAGTCTCTTTCTATCTTCTGGTTTGGCACAGCTATTTCAGAGTTCACTGTGGTTAATGGTAATTTTGCATGGAATCTCACTAGTTATTAAAAATTACTTAGTTCAGTACATTAATTTTTGGTCTACTACTAATACATTAGTCACTAAAAAGTCAATAATCCTGGTGTTCAGAGTTGTCATGATTTTGTGTGGTTTTGTATGCCTTCCTAAATACTTTTTTTTTGAGACAGAGTCTCGCTCTGTTGCCCGGTTAGAGTGAATGCTGTGGCGTCAGCCTAGCTCACAGCAACCTCAAACTCCTGGGCTTAAGCGATCCTACTGCCTCAGCCTCCCGAGAAGCTGGGACTACAGGCATGCGCCACCATGCCCGGCTAATTTTTTCTATATATATTTTAGTTGGCCAGATAATTTCTTTCTATTTTTAGTAGAGACGGGGTCTCGCTGTTGCTCAGGCTGGTCTCGAACTCCTGACTTCGAACGATCCACCCGCCTCAGCCTCCCAGAGTGCTAGGATTACAGGCGTGAGCCACTGCACCCAGCCCCTAAATACTTTTATGTGAAGTTAAAAGAGGGAGATGAAATAACAGTAATTTGTTACCCTGACATAAAATTTCTCCACTTTGTTATTTTAAAAGTCATTTCCCATATCATTTCATTAGGGATTACAAACTGTCTGGTAAAAATGGCTTGAGAAAGGACAATAAGACAAGAAAAGAAAATAAAAGGACTACAGATTGGGAAGGAAGATATAAAACTGTTTGTAGATGACATGATTGTCTATTTAGAAAATTTGAAAGAATCAACAACAACAAAAACCCTGGAACTAATAAGTAATTACAGCAAAGTTGCAGCAAGGTTGCTATAAGGTCAACAAATAAAAGTCAATTGCTTTCCTATCTACCAGCAATAAACAAGTGGAATTTGAAATTAAAAACCCATTGTCATTTATATTAGCATTCATAAAAATGAAATACTTAAGGGTTGATCTAGCAAAATATGTGCAAGACCTATATCAGGAAAACTATAAAATTTTGTTGAATGATATCAAAGAACTAAATAAATGGAAAGATATTCCATGTTCATGGATTGGAAAACTCAATATTGTCATGATGTCAGTTCTTCTCAAATTGATGTATAGATTTAACACAATCCCAATCAAAGTCCCAAGCAAGTTATTAATATTTTGTGGATATAAACAAAGTGATTCTAGAGTTTAAATGGAGAGGCAAAAATCCCGGAATAGTCAACACAATATTGAAGGAAATGAACAAAGTCAGAAGACTGACACTACCTCACTTCAAGACTACTAAAAACCTACAGTAATCAAGACAGTGTGGTATGGGCAAAAGAATAGACGAATAAATCAATGCAATGGAATAGAGAACCAGAAATAGACCCACATAAATATAGTCAACTGATCTTCCACATAGGAGCAAAATTTTGCAATACAATAGAGCAAAGATAGTGTTTTCAGCAAATGCTTCTCGATGTCCACAGTGAAGAAGAAGGAAGGAAGAAGAGGAGGAGGAGAACAAGAAAATATAAAAAGATTACCTTATATCGTCATAAAAAAAATTAACTCAAAAATGGATCATATGCCTAAATGTAAAATGCAAATATGTAAAACTCCTAGAAGATAATATAGGAGAAAATCTAAGGGACCATTTGTATTGGGTATGGCAATGACTTTTTAAATACAACACCAAAGAAGCAATTTATGAAAGAAATGATAGTTGGACTTCATTAAAATTAAAAACTTCTGCTTTACAAAAGACATGTCAAGAGAATGAGAAGACAAACCATGAAGTAGAAGAAAATATTTGCAAAAGACATATTTGATAAAGGGCTGTTATCTAAAATATATAAAGAACCCCTAAAATTCAACAATAAGAAAACTATTAAATAACAAACCAATTTAAAAATAGGCAAAAGACCTGAACAGACACCTCACCAAAGAAGATGCACAGATGACAAATAAACTTATAAAAAGATGTTCAACTCCATACATCACTGGGGACTTGCAAATTAAAATAATAATGAAATACCACTACACACCTATTAGAATAGCCAAAATGCAAACTCTGATAACACCAAATGCTGGGGTAGGTATAGAGCAACAGAAACTCTCATTCATTGCTGGTGAATGTAGCCACTTGGGAAGACAGTTTGCCAGTTTCTTACAAAACTAAACATAGTCTTACCACATAATCCAGCAATTGCACTCCTTGGTATTCACCCAAATAAGTTAAAAACTTATGTCCACATAAAAACCTGCACATGGATGTTTATAGCAGCTTTATTCATAATTGCCAACACTTGGAAGCAACCAAGGTGTCCTTCAGTTGGTGAATGGATAAATAAACTGTGGTACATTCAGACAACAGAATCTTATTCTGTGCTTAAAAAAAAATGAGCTATCAAGCCATGAAAAGACATGGAGGAGGCTTACATGCATATTACTAAGTGAGAGAAGCCAGTCTAAAAGTCTACATAGCGTATGGTTCCAACTATATGACATTCTGGAAAAAGTGAACTATGGAGACAGTAAAAAGATCAGTGGTTCTTGGGGAGGGAGGGATAAAGAGGCAGAGCACAGAGGATTTTTAGGGCAGTGAAACTATTGTGCAGGATACTATAATGGCAGGTAAGTGTCATTACACATTTGTGAAAACCCAAAGACTGTACAACAGCAAGAATGAACCCTAATGTAAGCTATGGAGTCTGGGTGATAATGATGTGTCAATGTACATTCATCAAATGTAGCAAATGTCCCACTCTGGTGGAGGATGTTGATACCTGGGCAGGTTGTGCATATATGGAGGCAAAGGATGTATGGGAACTCTGTCCTTTCTGGTCAATTTTGTTGTGACTTTAAAAGTGCTCTAAAAAATAAAGTCACTTTTTTAAAAAAGTAAACTTGAGATAAAACCTTTTTCTAGCAAATTAGCAAACTGTAAAAAAAAACATGGAATAGCTCATGGATATCATTCATAACGGTGTTGCGAAATAAGCATTTTCATAAATCATCCATTGCTGAGATTTTTTTATTTATAATTTTCTGTGTTTTGTAATTTTTCAACAAGCAATGTGAAAAAGTCTGAAAGTTTTTGAAAACTGGCTTGAGGTAGAACATTAAGCAATTTGCTGAAGGCCATGTAATTATTCACTATGGAACTCAGACAAGAAACAAGCTACCAAAATGGTTTCCAGAGAACCATTCAAAGCCAGATTTCATCCCAAACTACTTTTATAATTATTTCTTCACATTTATTCTCTCTATCCTATGGCAACAAAATTGGATGGACTCCATCCTGTTTCTAAACAAATTTTTCCCATTGGTCACTTGCTCATTCTCTCGCTACTCCCCCTTTGTTATTTTTGCATGTTGAAATCCCATGTATCCTCTAAATTACTGCTCAGTTCTTAAAGCTCTTTCTGATACAGCCAGTTAGTTGGAAAATCCCTCCTTTGTATTCTTAAATACTTTGTGTACATTTCTGTAAAATAAGCATTTTGATTTATTGTTACCATTTACATACTTCAATGAGATTATAAATTCCTTGAGAGAAGGAATTGTTTTTTTATTTGCCATTCCACTAACAATGGAAAATATACAAAGTAAAGATCTCAATATATATTAGAATTGAAATGAATTAAATCTGACATATTTCTCTGATTTGGCTTCCATTTGCATGTAACTTTTTTTGAGTTCCATGTGTTGTCTTGAGAAACAGTATTTCCATCATACAAATTTGAAAATAAATATAGAATGTGACATTTTTCCTCCTTTCTCTCTTCCAGTGATGATATGTATTCAAAGATGTTAATTCTTGTGAGGGTAAAATTTTGATGGTGTTCCTGGAAGCCAAAGTTTTTTGAAAAAATTTTCAAACATGCAATTGTCTTTCACATCTACTATTGGAAGCAGACTTGAGGCTCAGCACAGTATTGTCTCCATTTTTTAAAAGATGATATACTGGAAATAAAATGTTTAAGTTGTAATAGTCTAGTGCAAAAACAATTCCCTTTTCTTTCCCTACAGCCATCACGTACAACTTATTTCTGATACCTTGCAAGTTCTCCGCTTTTGCATTTAAGAAACATGTCTTAATACACATAATCTTTCCCCCTTGGAGCAATAGATTGAATTTGTCTAAGTGTTCTAAGAAAGCATTTCATGTATTTGGCCTTATTCTGGCATAAGCAGAAAACTACCACTTACAGATGCTGCTATTGTTAATCTTAAAAAAAAAAAAGAAAGAAAGAAAGAAAGAAAGAAAAAGAAAAGAGAGACATAAAGAAAAGAAAAAAACCTCTGTTTTAAAATTTGCTTGGACTCTGAATGCACAGACTCCATTTCCTGAAGTGTAGAGTGAATATAGACAGCTACATAAATAATGAAAGTTACTGTAAAACCTGTGTCCCGCTAATACTCTCTTGATATTAAACAAGGGCAGTTTTGTCTTTAAAATACTAACCCGTTTATTCTTATAACATTCAATCTCTTCTAGGAATTTCAACTGCTTTTGAACTTACAGATTGTTTCAGATTATTCACAGTAAGTGGCCTGTTTCTCCCGGAGTTTCTTTGAATTGAGAAGCCCCCCGGGATGCCAGAGGAGAAGGGAAAGGAAACCAACCTGACTTACCATCGTCTAGTTAGTTTACAGTTTAAAGTGAGTAATGGAACTGCGTGACCAGCAGCGTGACCTTCCGCTAGTAAGTGCTCCTCGTGGATTTACAGTTAGGAGGCGTTTAATTCATGCTCTAGTCTTGTCCAATATACGGCTTGATTAATCCCTCTGTCTTTTTTGCAGCCTAACTTGGAACAATAATACTAAACAACTTCTGGGGATGCTATATGGATTTAATGCCGTAGATCCAAGGGCTGCTAAATTTCAACATTTGAATATATCAGTGTTAACACAACTGATTGATGCTGGGTTTTGGGGGATGGTAATTATTTTTATATATGTATATACAAATCTGATATTATTGTCTGTATTATTTTCATTATATTAGGAAATTTTCATTCTGACATGGTTTCACTCTTTATTTTAGAAGACAAAGTGCTGAAGAGTTTAGAGTGATGTTATTTCCCCTTGGCACACAATAAAACTAATGTGAAAGAAGGGATACAATCTTGCCTTAAATAATTGTATTGGCTAAGGGCCAGTTAGGTCAAGAAAATTAATTCTTAATCACTCAAATGACAAGAATTTCTCTTTCACTCAGCTGCAGAGCCCGGAGCTCACTTTCCCTGGACGGGAAGTTGTATTAACATTAGAATCATGTTTTAGGAGCATCCATTATTTTTAGATAGAATTGCCTGCATGTAAATAATTCTGATGGAGAGACAGGAAAATAACAATGTATCAATATTGAAGTTTAGGAATAGTTATTCTCTATTTTCTCCAGGTTTGGTAACAATCTATGCTTATGATCTGTATACCTCAAGGGAGATTAGTAATATTTACTGAACACTTTCAAAGTGCTTGGAAGTGACAGTCAAAGGAGAACATAAGAGAACATGATCCCTGAGTTCAAGTGTCTCTGTTTAAAAGAGACAAGATCTGTTGAGGCTGATCCAGGTAGTTTTACTTAATGTAATAATGTTCTAGAAAGATATATGTAAATTTGTAGTTCTGCAAACTGAATCAGGTTTTTCTTATTTGTTTAAATATAATCTGCATACCTGTTTTACTGTAGGACTCTGTCTGTCTAAGCAGATTCCTTAAGATTTGAGAATCCAATGATAGAAAAATCATTTCAAAGTATACAGGGCAATTACTTCCATCATGGTTCTCTCAGTTAGGAGACGTGTGGTGAGCTTGAAAAGAAATCATGAGATTTTCTTAGTTTGCTTCAGAAAACAACATTGTACCAAGTAAGCCACCATCTCACGTTTCTCAAAGCCAGCATTTGTTTAGTTTGGTTACAGGACACTAGGCATAGATCCTTTCCACGGGAAATCTGTTGACAAGTTCCTCCGAGGTGGGCGAGCTGCTCCTTGCCATCTTCTGTATAACTGTATTAATATCTTCTTTTACTGCAGTCCACCGTGGCTGTGGTCGTGGCTAGTTTCACCTCCCCAAGAGAAGCTTATTGAGCTGAAGCAACCAACATTGGGACAGGAGTAAAGTTAGAACCATTTTCCCCAAAAGACAGCCATCCGTGGGACACCCACTGTGGGTTTATGAACTCCTCCTTAAATCACAACACATACTGCAGAACTTAATATCTTATCAGAGCACAGCGATGTGTGCCAGGATGTTGATGCCCTTCTCACTGGCTCACAGAGGACATTCTCGCTCGCTTTTTGCTTGTGATAAGAAAGCTACAGCTGTATATTGTAAAATCTCTAGGTCTGCATAAGGGATGCTCCCACTTTTTTCAGTTTGGTCCCTCACTGAAAGACCAAAGATGCTGGACAAAGGGAAGAGGCTGCAGGAGACCCCCAACGACTCAGCTTTTATAAGTCGCATCTAAGTCAGGACATCTAGAGTATTTTCTATTTGAGATAACAGCATTTTCCCTGAGTTGAACAGGGGGACATTTTTAAACACTCTTCGAGATCTAGTCAACTTAACTAAAAAGACCTTCATCCTATAAAGTTTTTTAAAAACTGAGGCCTTACTTAAAGGAATTGGCTGTGGTGACTTCCCAGAATTCTGTAACAAGCAGGTAATTGTAAGGCAAAAAAGTGTGTAAGTGTAAAGAGAACTTTGGAAAAAAGTATAAACTTCTTTTTCCTGCATTTCTTAAAATTTTATTTAAAAAAAACTAAAAGCTGGGGCCGGGCGCGGTGGTTCGCGCCTGTCATCCTAGCACTCTGGGAGGCCGAGGCGGGTGGATCGCTCGAGGTCAGGAGTTCGAGACCAGCCTGAGCAAGACCCCCATCTCTACTAAAAATAGAAATAAAAAAAAATTATCTGGACAACTAAAAATATATATAGAAAAAATTAGCCAGGCATGGTGGCGCATGCCTGTAGCCCCAGCTACTCGGGAGGCTGAGGCAGTAGGATAGCTTAAGCCCAGGAGTTTGAGGTTGCTGTGAGCTAGGCTGACGCCACGGCACTCACTCTAGCCCGGGCAACACAGTGAGACTCTGTCTCAAAAAAAAAAAAAAAAAAAAAAAAAAAACAACTAAAAGCTGTAGAAGGCTTGTTAGAATAGTACATTCACCAAAGGATAACATTTTATCACATTTGCTTTGTACTTCTCAAGTATTTCAGCATAACTTTCAAAAAACAAGGATAAATTATCATATTCGGGAAATGTAACATTGAAAAGTATAATTATTTAATATACAGTCCATTTTCAAATTCCTTCAATTGTCCAAATAAAATCCTTTTCTCTCTAGATTTATTGAGATATAAGTGACAACTAAAACTTGTATATATTTAGGATGTACAGTGTGATAATTTGATATACATCCTGAAATGTTTACCATCATGAAGCTAATTAATATATCCATCACTTCACATAGTTATCATTTGTGTGTGTTTGTGGTGAAGACATTTAAGATCTACTTTCTTAGCAAATTTCTAGTACACAATGCAGTGTTAGTAACTGTCATCACCATGCTCTACATTAGATCACCAGAACTTATTCTTCCTAGATAACTGAAACTGAAATTTAGTACCCTTTGACCAACATCTCGCCATTTTCTCCACCCCCATGTATAGCAACCACCCATCTACTCTCTGTTTCTATGAGTTCTATGAGTTTTTCAGGTTTCACTAAAGTGAGGTCATGCAGTGTTTGTCTTTCTGTGCCTGTTAATTTCAATTAGCAAAATGTCTTCCAGGTTTATCCATGTTGTCACAAATGACAGGATTTCCTTCTTTTTTAAGGCTGAATAGTATTCCATTGTATATATATACCACATTCTTTTTATCTATTCATCTATCACTGAACACTTAGGTTGATTCCATATCATGGCTATTGGGAGTAATGCTTCAGTAAATGAGATACTGATTTCATTTCTTTGGACATAGACCCACAAGTGGGATTGCTAGATTCTATGGTAGTTTTATTTTTAATTTTTTGAAGAAACTCCATACTGTTTTTCATAAAGGCTATATTAATTTACAATCTTACTAACAGTGTACAAGGGTTCCCTTTTCTCTACAGCCTAATCAACACTTACATTTTGTCTTTCTGATGATAGCCATCCTAATAGGTGGGAGGTGATATATGATATGGTTTTGGTTTGCATTTTCCTAATTATTAGAGATGATGAGCAGTCTTTCCTGTATAGACGCTCCTTGACTTACAATGGGGGTAAGTCCTAATAAACCTATCTTAAGTTGGAAATAACATAACTTGAAAATACTTTTAATACACCTAACCTACTGAACATCATAGCTTAGCCTATCCTACCTTAAATGTGCTCAAAACACTTACATTAGGCTATTATAGTTGGGCAAAATCATTTAATGCAAAACCTATTTTATAATAAAGTTATTATAAAGAATTTTGGATCAGAATTCAAAATTCTAAGTGTAATTTTTACTGAATGCATATTGCTTTTGCACCATTGTAAAATTGCAAAATCATTAGTCAAAATGTAGTAAGCCAGGGACTACCTGTAACTGTTTGCCATTTGTATGTCTTCTTTTGAGAAATATATATCTGGGTCATTGCTCATTTTTCATTATGTTATTTGTTTTCTTACTATTGATTTTTTTTGGTTTCTTATATAATTTAGATATTCCCTCCTTATAAGATGTATGATTTGCAGATATTTTCTCCTATTCTGTAAGTCATCTCTTCATTCTATTAATTGTTTATTTTGCTGTGGTGGATTGTTGGATACAATCCCATTTGTCTATATTTGCCTTTGTTTCCTGTGTTTTGGGGTTCTAAGCGAAATAATTGTTGCCAAGACCACTGTTATGAGGCTTATTTCTATGTTTTCTTCTAGTAGTTTTACAGTTTCAGATTTTATGTTTAAGTCTTTAATCCATTTGGACTTCATTTTTGTATATGGTGTGAGATAATGATCTAATTTCATTCTTCTGCACGTGGACATCCAGTTCTTCCACACCATTTATTGATGAGACTATCAATTCCCCATTGTGTGTCCTTGGGAAATTTATCAAAGATAAATTGACCATAAATGACTGGTCTTGTTTCTGGGTTCCCTATTCTATTTCATTGGTCTATATGCCTGGTTTTGTGCCAGTATCATACTATTTTGATTACTATATCTTTTTAGTACATTTTGAGATCAGGTAGTGTGACTTCTCCAGTTTTGTTCTACTTATTCAAGTTTGCTTTGGCTATTTGGGTTCTTTTATGGTTCTACATGAATTTCAGGATTGTTTTTCTATTTCTGTGAAAAAAAATGCCATCAGAACTTTGATAGGATTGCATTGACTATGTAGATGATTTTGGGTAGTATGAACCTTTTAACAGTATTAATTCTGCCAATACATGAACATGTACAATCTTTCCATTTGCTTGTGTCTTCTTCAATTTCTTTCATCAATGTTTTATAGTTTTCTGTGTACAGATCTTTCACCTCTTTGGCTAAATTTATTTCTAAGTATTTTGCTATTGTAAATGGATCTTTTCTTAATTTCTTTTTCAAATAATTTGTTGTTAGTGAATAAAACCAAAAATGTTTTTTTTTGTTTGTTTGTTTGTTTGTTTTTTGAGACAGAGTGTCGCTTTGTTGCCCTGGCTAGAGTGAGTGCCATGGCATCAGCCTAGCTCACAGCAACCTCAAACTCCTGGGCTTAAGCGATCCTACTGCCTCAGCCTCCCGAGTAGCTGGGATTACTAGCATGCGCCACCATGCCCTGCTAATTTTTTCTATATATATTTTAGTTGGCCAGATAATTACTTTCTATTTTTAGTAGAGACAGGGTCTCGCTCTTGCTCAGGCTGGTCTCGAACTCCTGACCTTGAGCGATCCACCCGCCTCGGCCTCCCAGAGTGCTAGGATGACATGCGTGAGCCACCGTGCCTGGCCCCAAAATGGTTTTTATATGTTGATTTTATATCCTGTAAATTTACTGAATTTATCAGTTCTAAAGGTTTTCAGGTGAAGTCTTTAGAGTTTTCTATGTATAAAATCATGTCATCTGTAGACAGAGATAATTTTATTTCTTTCTTTCTAATCTGGATGCCCTTTATTTCTTTATATTGCCTAATGGCTCTATCTAGGACTTCCAGTACTATGCTAAGTAGAAGTGGCAAGAGTGGGTATCTTTGTCCTGTTCCTGGTTTTAGAGGAAAAGCTTTCAGCTTTCACTGTTGAATATGATGATAGCTGTGGACTTTTCATATATGGGCTTTATTATGTTGAAGTACATTCCTACTATAACTATTTTTTGAGAGTGTTTATCATGAAAAAATGTTGAGTTTTATCAGCTAATGCTTCTTCTGCATCTATTAAAATGATCATATCATTTTTTTCCTCATTCTGTTAATGTGGTGCATCATCTTGATTTGGATATGTTGAACCATTTTTGCATCCCATGGATAAATTCCATTTGATCATGGTGTATGATCCTTTCAATGTGCTTCTGCATTTGGTTTGTTAGTATTTTCTTGAGGCTTTTGTAGCTACGTTAATCAGGAATATTGGCCTGCAATTGCCTTTTGTTGTGTGATTATCTGGCTTTGATATCAGGTTATTGCTGGCCTCATAAAATGAATTTGGAAGTGCTTCCTTTTCATCAATTTTTTTGTAAGAGTTTGAGAAGGACTGGCATTATTTCTTCTTTAAATGTTTGCTAGAATTCATTAGTGCAGCCATCAGGTCCTGGGTTTTTCTTTGTCATGAGGTTGTAGAATACTGATTTAATCTCTTTACTCATTATTGGTCTGTTCAGATTTTCTATTTCTTCATGATTCACTCTTGGTAGATAGTATGTTTCTAGGAATTTATCTGTTTCTTCTAGGTAATCCAGTTTGTTGATGTATAATTGTTCACAGCAGTCTGTTATCCTTTGTATTTCTGTGTATCAATTGTAATGTCTCCTTTCATTTATAATTTTATTTATTTGAGTCTTCACTCTTTTTTTCTTAGTCTTGCTAAAGGTTTTTAAATTTTCTTTATCATTTCCAAAACCCTATTCTTAGTTTTACTGATCTTTTCTATTCTTTTTCTAGTCTCCATTTTATTTATTTTTGCTCTGATCTTTATTTCCTTCTGCTTTGGAAAAAATGCTCCCCAAAGCATGCTTTTCTCTAAATTCCATGACAATCAACACAGAAAAGGACTTGTGTGGCCAAACATGGAGTTTTTCCTACACACTCCAAGCAGCAGACACCAGCTGGGTGTCCTCTAAATCAATTCCAACACTATCTACCTGGAGACAGTGTCAGATCCCACAGAGTAAGGGCTCAGTCCCCAAGATTCCCTCCCACCCCCAGACAGCAGTCATAAGTCCACGTCTCTGAAGCATCTGACCAGCCGGCTTCAAGTTGGGGTTCCCACAACCTGCTCCCTCTCTGGGTTCAATTAATTTGCTGGAGCTGCTCACGGAACTCAGAAAAACACTTACTTCCATTTACGGATTTATTATAAAAGATATTACAAAGGATACAGATGAAGAGATGTGTAGGGCAAAGTATGGGGGAATAGGCACACCACCCTCCAGGAACCTTCTCACATTCAGCTATGTGGAAGCTCTCCAAACCCAGTCCTCTTGGGTTTTTATGGAGGCTTCATTATGTAGGCATGATTGACAACCATGTAGAAATGTGATTGTACAAAAAAGTGCCTGGTTTAAGACCAGAATGTCTTGTCTGTTCGGATTCCTCCTGGCCTCCCTGTGCAGCATTCATTCCTCTGGGGTATGGGGCAGGACCCTCTCCAGAATGAGAGTCTTTTGACCCACAATCAAATAGAGTCCTGCCTTGGGCAAGTGAAAGGAGGTCAGGAGAAGTTCAGAGACAGAGATTCTATCTCTTGAGGCCTCCTCTTGAGGCCTATATTGCCCCAACATTATAAAAAGGACTATGGGACTTATGAATCAGGAACCATGGACTGAAACCCATATATATATCTCATAACACTATACCTTCCTTCTGGTAATTTTGTCCTTAGTTTATTTTCATTTTTCTAGTTCCTTGAGGTTTAAAGTTAGGTTATTTATTTGAGATCTTTCTTTTTCTCAATGTAGGTGTTTATTCCTATAAATTTCTCTCTTAGAACTGTTTTTGCTGCATCCCATAAGTTTTGGTATGTAGTGTTTCCATCTTCATTTGTCTCAAGTAATTCTTTGATTTACCTTTTGATTTTTTGTTTAAACCATTGTCTGTAGAGGAATGTGTTGTTTGCTTTCTACACATTTGTGAACTTTCAAAATTCCCTTTTGTTATTGATGTTAATTTTATACTATTGTCCTTGGAAAAGATACTTGATATATTTCAATCTTCTATTTGTTAAGGTGTATTTTGTGGCCAAACACAGGATCTATCCTAGAGAATGTTTCATGTGTGCTTGAAAAGAATATGTATTCTTCTGCTGTTGGATTGAATGTGCTGAACATGTCTGTTAGATTCATTTGACCTATAGTGCTGTTCAATTTCACTGTTTCCTTATAAATTTTTTGTCTGCAATAATCTATCCATTGTTGAAATTGGAGTATTGAAGTTCCCTACTTTTATTGTATTGCTGTTTATTTCTTCCTTCAGTTCTATTAATGTTGGGCACCTCATATATTTAGGTGGTCTACCATTATTACAACTTCTTGATGAATTAACCCCTTTATCATCATATAATGATCTTCTATGTTTCTTGTGACAGTTTTTGACTTAAAGTCTTTTCCATTCCTTCATTTTCAGCCTATATTTGTCCTTAAAGCTAAAATGAGTCTCTTGTAGGCAGCATATAGATGGATCTCGTTTTTTTAAACTTATTCAACCATTTTATGCCTTTAGATCTGAGAATTTTATGTTTGCACATAATGTAAGTATTTATAGTAAGAACTTAACTATTGCCATTTTGTTAATTGTTTTTTGACTGCTTTATGGTTTCTTTGTTCTTTTCTTCCTCTCTTGCTATTTTCCTTTGTAATTTGATGATTTTTTTGTAATGGTATACTTTGATTCTTTTCTTTTTATCTTTTGTGTATCTACTACAGGCTTGTTCATTGTGGTTATCATGAGGCTTCATAAAACATAGTTATAACAGTATATTTTAAGGTAATAACAAATTAGCTTTGACAGCATACAAAAACTCTAAGCTTTACCTTCTTCTTCCCCATATTTTGTTGTTGATATCACAATTTGCATCTTTTTATATTGTGTATCCATTAACCAATTATTGTAGCTGTAGTTATTTGTGATATTTTTGCCTTTAAATTTTTGTTCTAGAGTTAAAAGTGATTTATGCACCACAGTTGCAGTATTAGAATATTTTGAATTTGACTATATTCTTACCTTTGTAGTAAGTTTTATACTTTTGTACATTTTTATGATGTTAGTTAGCATTTTTCATTCAATTTGAAGAACTCCCTTTAGCATTTCTTGTAAGGCTGGTCTATTGGTGATGAACTCCCTCACCTTTGGTTTGCTTGGAAAATTTTTATCTCTCTTTCATTTCTGAAGGACACCTTCACCAGTCATAGTATTCCTGGTTGACATTTGTTTTTCTTTCAGTACTTTACATTTATCATCCCATTTTATTCTGGCTTGCAAAGTTTCTGCTGAGAAATACACTTATACTTTTATGTGGGTTCCCTTGTATGTGATAAGTCACTTTTCTTTTGCTGCTTCAAAATTGTCTTTGACTTTTGACAATTTGATTAAATGTGTATCAATAAAGATCTCCTTATATTTAATCTAGTTGGGGTTCTTTAGATCTAGATGTTCATTTCCTTTTCCAGATTTGGAACGTTTTCTGTCATTATTTCTTCAAATAAACTTTCTTACCATTTTTCTCTCTCTGCTCTTTCCGAAACACCCAAATTGTGTAAATTGGTTTGCTTGAGGGTGTCTCATAAGCCCCATTTGCTTTCTTCTCTCTTTTTCATTCTATTTTCTTTTTTTTTTTTTTTAACTCTGACTAATTTGAAATAACTTACCTTTGAGATCACTGATTTTTTCTTCTGCTTTATTGAGTCTGCTATTTAAGATCTCTATGGAGTTTTTCAGTTCAGTTATTGTGTTCTGCTCCAGAATTTTTGTTTCATTCATTTTTATGGTTTCTATCTCATTGTTGAACTTCTCATATTGTTCAGGTATTGTTTTCCTGATTTACTTTAGTCATCTGTCTGTGTTACCTCATAGCTCACTGAGCTTCTCTAAATGATTGTTTCAAATTATTTTTCAGGCAGTTTATAGACTTCCATTTATTTTGAGTTGGTTACCAGAGCTTTATTCTGTTACTTTTGTGGTGTCATGTTTCCCTGATTATATTCTTTGGCCTTGCATTAGTGTTTGCACATTTCAAGAAGTGGACACTTCTTCCAATCTTTACAAACTGGATTCAGCAGGGAAAGCCCTTCACCAGTTACCTTGTCCTGAGTTTCTCAATGGGCCAGCTGTCAGGGTCCACCAGTGGGCTTGCTGCTGGAATTCTTGGCCTTACTTACCTGGTGCCTGGGTCAGTGGGCAGGTGAGCCTGGTGCCTGGATCTACAGAGGCCAACCTGGTACATCAGTTGCAGGGGATCCTGGGGTTTGGGTCTATGAGGGCCAGCCTGGGGCTGTGGGGACTGGCCTGGCATTAGAGCAGGCCTGGATCCTGGGTCTATGGAAGCTGGCTGGAGCTTCAAGCCACAGGTGCCAGCCTGGCACTAGGGTTCTCTTGGGCATGCCTGGTACTATGGTTTGTGTAAAAGTTGGATGCTCACTTTACTCTCCTTTCTCAACATGGAAGGTATTTCTTTCCATTCTTTGTGAGCTTAGGTTGGGGGAAAACTGATGTGGTAATGTAAAACTGCCCTTCCTTCCCCTTCAATACATCTTTTCCTATTTTTGTGCTTCACCCATGTGCTGTCATTGCTCATCTGAATTCCTTAGCTCTTGTGAAGGTATTTTCATATATGGATGTGTTGTTCAAATTGATATTTCTGTGAGCGAGTGAACCCTAGAAACTTCCATTCCACCGTCGTGCTGTAGGCACTCTCCCAAATTATGATGAACTTTTTGAAGGGGTAATAATTTGATGACTTATAGAAACCATCTAGAGCAGCCTTTCAGGAATATAGGTATGAAGTATCTGTGGCTTGGGAAGGTGCATAATCAGAGAAAAAAGACTGATCTGGGAAGTAGATGAAGCAGATGATAGAATCAGTAGAGAGAAGTGCTGTGATGAGAAGAGTGGTGATTCAAAATTTATTCAAAACCACACACAAAGTGGATCACAGACATAAATGTAAAACCCAAAACTACAAAAATTCTAGAAGAAAATATTGGGGAAATTTTTTTGTGACCTTGAGTTAGGCAAAGATATCTTAGGATGTAAAAATCATAAACCTTAAATGAAAATTTGATAAATTAGATTTCACTAAAATTAAAATATTTTGTTCTCTTTGGAAGACATTGTTAAGAAAATGCAAAGTCAAAATTCAGACTGGGAGAAAATGTTTAAAAATCACATAGAAGATAAAGAACTGGAATCCAGAATACAGAAAGAATTCTTAAATCTTAATAATGAGACGGTAAATAGCCCAAGTTTTTACAGTGGGCAAATGTTTAGAATACACATTTCCCCCAAAAAAATACAGATGAAAACATGCATATGAAAAGATGCTCAATATCATTATTCACTGGGGAAATAAAAAACACAATGGAATATTGCTACACACCAATTAAAATGGCTAAATTATTAATAAAGATTGATCATACCAAGTGTTGGCATGAATGTGGAGAAACTGAAACTCTTATACACGGTCCATGGGAATGTAAAATGGTACAACCAATTTGAAAGACAATGACGCAATTTCTTATAAAGATAAGCATATACGTCATATATGACCCAGTAATTCCACTCTTAAGTTTTTACTAAAGAAAATTGAAAGCATATGACCACACAAAGACTTGTATCTGCAGTCTTTATAGCACCTTTATTCATAATGATTAGAAACTGGAAACAACCAGTTTCATCAGATGTAGAACAGATAAACAAATTATGGTATATTTATCCAAAAGGATATCACTCAATAACAAAAATGAACAAATTACTGATGTATACAATGTGAGTGGAAAAAAAGATAGACATATAAAACTACACGCTGTAAGGTACTATTTTTTTCTAATTCTAGAAAAGGCAAAAAATAATGAGAGAAAGCAGAACAGTGACTACAATGAGTCAGAGCATAGAGAAAGAGGATTGCCAGCAAAGGGGCATGAGGGGGCTTTTTGGAATGACGAAAATGTTGCATTTCAATTATTGTGATTTTTACATAATTGTACACATTGGTCAAAATTTTAAAGTATACACTTAACATTTGTTAATTTTACCGCATGAAAATTATACTTAAAATTAATTTCAAAAATTGTCTCAAGTGTCCTGAATTTAAAAACAAAACCAATGAAGGAAGGAATTGTAGAGACCGGTATGGACACTGCCATGGTTTAAGTTGAGGGTGATAGTATAGTGGAGCAAAAATACCAGTTTTGAAAGAGAAAACGCTCACTAACTAAATGGGTGATCTTGTTCGAATCACATAACCTTTCTGGCCCTTAGTTTCCCCAGATATGAAACAAAGAGATTGAACAAAATGACCTTTCTTTACAGCTCTGAAACTGACAAAAGGTTAGGTGTTTTCGTATCAAAGATAGCTATTTTTGAGGGATGTTTAATCAACAATTTTAGTTCCATTTTATCAGGCTATATTAATAAAACTGAAAAAGGAAACTCTGATTTATGTAGTTTGACAGTATTTCAAAACAAGTTGAAATGGAAAGGTTGAATAAGCAAATACAGGAAAGAAAGTGGCTCCCTAAATAAAGTTTTCATATAAAAAAATTCCTCTGATGTACCTCTATTTGCACAGAATGTTTTAACAGTTCTGAGGATTAGTCACTATCAACACAGACTAGCAGAGTTTAGGGTATCAAAAACACATAGGGTTAATATTAAGTGGTAGACTTGAAAATATCCATTGGTGCTTGTCATTAGGAAAAAAAGAAACAATAGATGAAGTGTTAAAATGGTGGAAACATAACAGAGAAACCTTGTGTTTTAAGTGCCACAATACTGAAATAACTTCAAGGAATTGGCTTACACTCAAACAGGAAATTGACCAAATCAACTTTTGGCTTGAGATAATGAAGTGATAAAAGTAGGGGTGGGGGGAGTACAACTGAGAGTGAGAAGGAGGCAATGGAAGTTCTGTGCTATGCTACCAGGCTGTTTCTGAAAAGTGTTTTTAATTAAACCTCTCTGTCCAGTGTTCACGAAACCTACATACAATACTGAATTAGTGCCTTTGGGAGCAGGTATAATATATATATATATATATATACACACACACATATATATATATATATATATATATATATGTGTGTAATAAATTGGACCTGCAAAAGTAGCTCCATCTTTTCCAGACCAAACCCTACATCACTGTTCTTTATTGATGGTCCTATTTCAGGCAGTAACAAGGCAATTAAGAAAACAAACTTACTGTGAAAGCAGATGAAGAAAGGACCAAATTGCCCAAAAACACTGAAAAATGAGCACCGCAGTTCCCCAATCACAGCCTACCCCAATCTCTCTGGGATTGAGCTAAACTCAGCTCCAGGACCTGGGTAATTGGAATGTGACTTTAGGAGGAAAAGCCTGATAGCAGAACCCAGGCCCAAACCATGTGAAACATTTCACCAGTGGAGTAATGCACCCAGCAGCTAGGATTGAGAAAATAGACAAGGAGCTAGGCCTACTAGCCTCACAGTCCAAAACATAGTTAGTATGTAAGCACAAACAGCCTGGGATTAAACTAACAAGGCCTTTAGAAGTTGCACCAATGCACCTAAAAAAAAATGTTCTCTTTCTCTCTCTGCCCCTTCCAGTTATTTATTTTCTTACCCAAACTTCAGACTGGATTGCCATCAATGAGAGTCACAATAGGACTCAAAACAGCATAGCATATCTTAGTTTGTACACTGGGGAGTCTTCAAAAGAACAAATAATAATAATGACTAATGTTTGTATAATGCTGTCTGTGTGCCTGTCTTAGCACTTTACAAAACAAAACACTTTATGAGATTAGGTACTGTTGTCATCTCCATTTTACAATGACACAGAGAGTTTAAGTAACTCACCGAAGTTCACAGTTTGAAAGTAGCTTTCAAACCACTTTTTGGTCTGGTCCATTTTGTGTAGCTATAAAAGAATATCTGAGACTGGGTAATTTATAAAGAAAAGAGATTTATTTAGCTCATGGTTCTGCAGGCTGAGACGTTCAAGGGCATGGCCCTGGCTTCTGGCAAGGGTTTTTGTGCTGCCTCACAACATGACAGGGGAAGTCAAAGGGGGAACGTACATGTGTGAAGAGAGGAAAACTTTTGGGGCGTCCCTAACTCACTATTGCAAGAACAACACTATGCCACTCATAAGGGATTTGCCCCCATAACCATAAATAAAAAGGCATCCAAACACTTTCCACCAGGCCCACCTCCAAACAACACCACGTTGGGGATCAGATTTCAACATGAGTTTTGGTGGGGACAACAAACCATATCCAAACCATAGCAGTGGCAGAGCAAGGATTAAAATATGAGAGTTCTGGCTGCAACTGTTATTAGCAACTACTAGCTGGAGTAGCCTGGGAGGGTTCCTAGATCCAGATCTAGAATGAAAACCGCCCTTGGGATGGAGCCGATCCCTGGAAGAATAGGTCTTATTGCAGATACAGGAAGGAAGTTCTGTCCTGGCGGGTGTGGCAATAGTCAGCAGGTGGTGTTACAGTCTAGCAGTCAATCCCAAAGAGATCCCACCTGAGGGTGAGGTATTCCAACAGACAGAGCAAGAGCGCTGAGAGAAAATTAAGATAGGCAGTTTCCAGCAGGGCAAAGGTTTCAGGATGGCCTGTATTCTAGACGAACTAGAAATACTAGAAATGATATCAAGACAGAATTCAAGGAAAGAAAAGAGAACGGGATCTACAGGTGAAATAGAATCCATCACCAGGTTTGCACCAAGGCCCAGCCTCCCTTGGGCTGCTCCCAGCCGATGACTGAGTGTGGCAGGGATACCAAGGCACCCCCTTTCCTGGGAGATGAGGGACTCCTTTGATGGGCCGCTTTGGTTAGAGGATGCTCCCAAAGCCAAACTCTCCTTTGATGGCATGGTGGTCTAGTAAGCTTCCAGCCCACACTCCCTCCCTCCCTCCTTCAGTCAGTATCAATGGTGGCTCACAGTTCTCTCAGCCTCCCCCAGCCCCCTCCTCATTTCCTCTCCCAGACGTTTCCCCTAATAAAATCCTTATACCTTTAATCCCATCTGGGTCTTTGCTTCTCAGAAGACCCAGACTAATAAAAGCACCTTACATTTGTACAATGCCTTTACAGTTTATAAAGCATTTTTACATATATTTGCTCACTTGACCTTGCAAGGGTTTGTGAGGTAAGCAGGATGGGTACACTGATGCTGTTTTACAGATTGGAAAGTCAATGCTCAGAGAGCTCAAGTGCTGTGTCTCCGGTGGGCATCCTCTAAGGCGGCCCCTGAAGACCCTGCCACCTGGTAGTCACATCCCTCCCCTTGCGTGTGGGCTGGACTTATTGACTGATTTCTAATGAATGGAATATTACAAAACTCATGAGTTATCACTTTAAAGATTAGGTTATAAAAGACTGCAGCTTCCATTTTGAGTGTTCGGTGTTGCTGTGCCATGTTGTAACGTAACCCCGTGGAGAAATCCGTGTGGCACGAGACCAAGGCCTGCCAACAACCATGTGAGTGAGTTTGGAATTAGATCCTCACCCTCCTCCCCCAGTCAGATTAAGACCACAGATGAGACCACAGCTCTGGCTGCCAGCTTGACTGCAACCTCATGAGAGACCTAGAGCCAGAGACACCCAGCTAAGCCACACTTGGATTCCTGATGCACAGAAACTGTGGCATAATAAATGTTCATTATTTTAAACTGCTAAGTTCAGGGGTAATTTTTAAATAGCAATGGAAAACTAATATAGTGTCCTATGTTCAGCGTGGATGAGTAGCAGAATCCGCCATTGAAATGTATACCAAAGCTTTATCTGGCTGCATTTTCTTCTCCTCTTTAGCCCAGTTTGTAATGCCAATTTTCTCCATTCTTTTTACAAGCAAACTTGAGTTGCTAGTTCTTTTTTTTAAATAGTCATGGTCCATAAATCATTTTTACTGGGGTAACAAACATACCCTAAATCTCAGTGGCTTGCAACATCAAACATTTATTTTTGGCTCGTGGGTGTGTCAGTTGACGATGGGTCTACTGGACCTTGCTTAGGTCTATTCAGTTCTGCTCTATCTACCTTCATGTCTGAGACTAAAGGGTCCAGGTTGAAAGAGCTGCCTTTACCTGGAGATGCTGTTCTCATGGCAGATATAGGAATACAAGAGCCCAAACTGAACCATCCAAATGCATTCACAGTTTCTGCTCAGAACTGGCATCCATCTTGCCCATTCCCATTTTATTGGCCAAAGCAAATCATTTAGGCAACCCAACAATGTGACAGGACAGCATATTCCACTTAGATAGGAGTGGAAAGTTCCAAGGCAAAGGGCATGGATTTTATTTATTTATTTATTTATTTATGTATGTATGTATGTATTTATCTATTGGCATGGATTTATAATTCCTGAGAACCATAGTTGGGAAGAATAATATAACTTATCACATCTGCTACTCAGGGGTTATGAATTCAGAACATATCAATGGTTGAAGAATTAATGCTTTGAGATTTTTAGAATTAAGGCATTCATTAAGCAAAATAAATCAGTTCCTTTAGCATACATTGTGAAAACACCCCTCCTCACCAAAACCGTTAGAAAATACTAGACTGCCATTTGGAACAGGAACTGGCAGAACAGCCATATCCAAAATGACTGACCATGGTTTAGTCATGGTAACTTTTCGGTTATAATTTTTATAGGTGGGAATTGATTCCTTTTAATACCATGCCCATTTAAAAGGCACTTTTTTAACTCTGTTTTTAAAATGGGCATGAAATCCCATGGGATAACATGAGATTTCTTTATTCTGTGATCCATGAAATAGTCACCGTACCCTATCCACCCCTGACTTGGCCAGGAACATTATTAGAATTTCTGAAAAGTTGTTAACACTATCCCTTGAAGGAAGAAATAAGAAAAAAAAGAAGATGCAAATCTTTTTTTTTTTTTTTTCTACAACCAATGTTCCGGTAATGATTTTCCACTCTTTGCCTATCTTGATGATTGAAATAGAGCCTAAGTTAAAAATATCTGCTATAATAAAATAGGAAACAGGCAGCTAGCAAATTAGGAAGTAGGTAAAGCTAATTAAAATCATTCTGAAGACTATTGAAGGCACAGTCCTATTAGATTTTTTTTTTTTTTTTTTAGAAATGTCAATATTTCAACTTTTTCTAGACAGTATTTTTATAGCTGATTTGGAGATTAACTTCAATGGCACCATCACACATTTAAACAAAAATTTCACAGTATTGATACGTGTTGCTGTCTGCTGGTACTGCCTATGATCCTGCTAGTTGCTGGGCCTAGTCCTGCGCTTTCTGTCTTCTGTCGGCCCCCTACAAAAACGACAGTAGCCACAGAGGAGAAGACTGAGGGGTTAACAACCCAATGGTGCACCTGGATGTACACCACAAAATCATTGTGCTGCAGAGGGATAATACTTAGGGCTCAGGCACATAGAGGATGAACTTTCTCTTTCTTTGCCTTAAACTACCTAACTCTAACAGAAGCCAACATTTTCAGGTTTGCGTATGCTTAATTTCCAACTTCCAGGCCAAAGATTGGACCACTTTATTTTTTCCTGGTAAGAGGAGTAGGAAACTTCAGTTCTATAAGCTAGTTGTGGCTCTAGTTCTCTCTGAATGAGTTAACCAGGGTGGAAAAATACATAAATGTAGCTACCTGCTTATGTTCAAGGTTAGAAAATTGCAATGTAGTTTTAAAGTCCTTATAGCAACATCTGAAAATAATACAATGAGAATATTATTTCCTGGAAGATTGTTAGTGCAGGTTGGTCACTCCCTCTGTCTCTTTCCTAGTTCACAGGATCTCTAACTTTCCTTATATCTTCATTTCTTCACATCTATTTTTTTTTTTTTTTTTTTTTTTGAGACAGAGTCTCACTCTGTTGCCTGGGCTAGAGTGCTGTGGCATCAGCCTAGCTCACAGCAACCTCAAACTCCTGGACTCCAGCAATCCTCCTGCCTCAGCCTCCCGAGTAGCTGGGACTACAAGGCATGTACCACCATGCCTGGCTAATTTTATATATATATATATATATATATATATATATATATATATATATATATATATATATGTTTTTAGGTGTCCATATAATTTCTTTTCTATTTTTAGTAGAGACGGGGTCTCGCTCTTGCTCAGGCTGGTCTTGAACTCCTGGCTCAAACAATCCACCCGCCTCGGCCTCCCAGAGTGCTAGGATTACAGGCGTGAGCCACCGCACCCGGCCTTCACACCTATTTTTACTTCATATATATATTCGTGTTTCTCACACTTAACCCATGAAACAGAGAAAAGTTTTATTATTTGCTATATTTCTTTTATTAATATTTTTATATTTCAGGCTCCTTTAAAAATAAACCTGCAGTGCAGATAACTAGATTTTCTCTTTAAATATACTTTTTATTCTTTGCTGATATATCTCTTCACTTACTGTTGCAAGGGATTCTGATCAGGAGATTTCAACATAAAGACTCTCTACCTCTGTTCCTGTCACAAAACAACAAAATAGGATGTGAACCTCAGGATGTTGACTTGGAGGACCTCTGATAGATGTCATTATGAACAGCACCTAAACATTGAAATTTTTAATAGGCAAGTCCCATGTTAAATGAGATTAAATTAGTTCTATGGAGTACTTCATCCCATAAAGAGCTAGGTTGTTTTATAATTTAAGGGAATTAATACTCGTAAATAAAATGTTTAAATTATTTTTAAATAGATAAGTCCATCTACGGTTTTAGATGCTCTCAATATATACCTATTGGAGTACACAAACTCTAAGCCTAAGTTTCCTTGTAAAACAAGGTGAATGACTTATGCAAGCTTCAAGTTCTATTATTTTATTTATATATTTTCTGAAATTCATTAAACCATTCTTGGCAAGTCATAGGAACTTCAGTTACTCCTTCTTTAAGATTTGTCATAGGTCAATAGTAAGGCCTCAGATCTCAAAAATATGTTTCAATTAAATAAAACTGTACATCTAAAAAGGTTATTTAGAACATACAGAGAATGCATATTCTATTTTCTGGTTGTGATTTCATTAATTAATGGTTTGTTACACTTGAAAATACTTACATAAATACCCTCTTCTGTTAAACACATTTAAAACACAAATAAATATGAATAAACATCATGTTGTACTTATTATCTAAACATGCTGTTCTTTACCATAGCAGTCACATCTTGGAGTCTGATGTATTGACACTTTGTGAGTTACAAAACTCACATAATATTATAGTTTACCATTCATATTTTTGCACTCCAAATCCAAACTCATCCATGTTTGGATACTAATATTACATGCCTAGATTTTTTTAACACACAAATGCATCGTTCTAACCAAGGACATGAGTAATAACAACTAGATAGTCATCCAAGGAATGCTATTAAATCTGGCATAACTTACAAGCAAAATTTCATTCAAATTCTTTGGTGATTCAGAACACTTGATTGATGCTCTTTCCATCTTCTCAACAGTGCTTCCTGTTCTTAGCCCCATGCACAGCCTCAAGAGGAAGCACCAAAACTGAAAAAAGGCTTTGTTGAAGGAGGGCTCGAAACTAAGTCACTCTCTCCAGACTTCCAGCCACAAATTAAAAATTAGAGGGATTCAGAGGCATGGAAATACCTGGCTCTCCGTTAGAACTGTTCTCAAATATTTATTGTGCATCTATCCGTTACTGGTTACGAGAAACACTAAAACACTATTAAAATGTTTGTAGAAAAGCAATAAAAATCAGCAACCATGAACATTATATCATTTATTTCTGCACAGTGCCACTAACAGCACTTGAAATTTGGTTGCATTTTTAGTCAAGGCTCTCTTGTCAATGACTAAGCTAAGCAACAGAAGCCCAGATTAAATCACCATATTGACAGTCCCTGGCTATGTGATTTGGCAACTCTGGCAAGTGGAGCCCCAGCACAAAACTGACGTTCACATCAGACTACAGATGCTTAGGCTGAGTACGTTAAAGAGAGCTGTTTACAGAAGAGCCATATTTTAGGCCCACATAGTGATACTAAATTACTGCTACCCATTATACAGGATTTTCTTTTTATGTAATATAATTTCATTTTACCCACAATGGCTAAATAATGAGGGGCATCAACCAAAATGAGCACCACTGTCAAAAGGAGTCAATCTTGTGTGGGGATGATTGTTTTGATCGTGTGATTTTAAGTTGTAAATGGAGACGCTTGCTCTCTAAATTCAGGCTCCGCGGAATTCTCTGTGAAATCTGTCAGTAAGAATTCCTTCCGTTCGTGTACATACTACTTCTCCAGGTAGCTGTGTTTTAATGGAGATAATTTGGGGATGGATGTGCAAATTAAATGCCAAAAACCTTAGAGGAAATAAATTTGTCAGATATTTTATTCATTAATTAATTCTTTCATTTATTCACTCACCTCATTTATTCCTGCAATTGAAATTTATAGAGTGCCTTCTACACGCCAGCACACTTCTAGGTGGGGGACACCTTCAGTAGCTGACCCCCAGTTGGCAGCAAAATACTGAGCTGGTAACAGCACCCAAAGAGGGGAAAGAGGCACAGAAAAGGGAAAAGATATTTGCCAAATCCGACTCTGCTACTTCACAGCTTTGCCTAAAACTGGCCTTGGTGGCACTCACAGGTGTCCAACCTCAACCACAGTTGGTGAAGTGTGCAAATGCTGCCTTGAAAAAGGGAAGTTGACCTCGGAAATACAGGATTCCCTAGAGTCATTTCATTGGTTGAGAACAAATTTTCCTTAGCATCTAAAAAATATAATGCACTAAATATTTTAGTGGCAGAATCCAATTAGTCTCTCAAAGAAGCTGCTCAGCCTGTTAAGATGTACACTTTCAGCAAATCTAAATTTGAAAATTTCATCTTCCTGATCAAGCCAACTCCCCTATTTTGGTAAATGGTACCAGACACAGGACTTGAAACCTCGAAGTCACCTTTGTCTATACATTCCTGTCCTCATTCTCACTCCCCATACTGTCTTTTTGGCCATGTTGTTTTGCGTTTTTGTGTGGTTACTTTTTTTCATTCTCCTTTTACAACTCTTTCCTTCTTCTCTATGTTCCAGCTCATTCTGATATAGTAACAACTTATCTCCCTGCCGTCAGTGTTTTCTGCCCTTCTAACCGTCCTGAAAACTGCCACTATAACATCATTTTGATCATGTTCATGACTTTGGTGCAATGTAAAGACTCCTAAAATTTAGCTTCAGGGTCTTGTTGTACCTCAATTACAATTTGTGCTACAGCAGACCTTTAACCCTGCTGAGCTTCAGATAAAATCCAAACTCCTTAGCTTGGTATTAAACTTGTTCTCAACCTGACCTATTTTTACCATCTTATGTATATTCACTCATTTTAAGGCTTCTATTTCCAAAATGGTTTACCCATCACCCAATCATTCATTTTTCCACTTCCATATATTTTCTCATAATGGTTTATACACACACACATGCACATATACATGTAGCTACAAGTTTGAGATTTATGTTGTTTCTGACCATTCTTAGAACTTCTCTGAATCTGATTTTCTATTGTAAAATGGAGTTTTATAATATCTAACCTCTCAACCGTATAAGGTCTTCAAGAGGATCAAGGGAGCTGGTATTTATTGACTCCTTATTATATGCCAAACACTTAGTTTCAATAACATTTGTTGTCTTGTTAAAACCTTCCAACAATTCTGTGATATAAGGAGGTCTTACTTTCATTTTTCAAATAAGGAGACAAAGGCAATAACTTGTTATAAATACTTGCTAATTGAGAAACAACTGTAAAAATGTGTGTGCTTGTGCCTGCTGTTAAATCTTCTATTTTATGCAATCTTAATATTTTCTCTACATTTTAAGTTCTTTTAAGGTATAAATGATTTTGTGAATTTCTTTCTAACATGTCCTCTCATGATAGTTGATGGTATTAATTGCTATGTACATATTTCTGGATTTATTTTGGTATTCAACTTATGTGACTGATGATTTTACTTTTCCATGAGAAGAGTTTAAAATTTTCCCCCTTCTATTTTCTGCCTACTGGATGGCAGCTATGTACCTGAAAATAAAGAGGCTATAGTAAAGGTTACCAAGAAAATGAGATAAGCCTCACTTAGGTGGGCTGCCTCAGGGTGTGCATACGTAAGTATAAATACAGATTTGTCCTGTTTGCAAATATTTGAAAATATATTTAAATAGGTCAATCAAAAATTACCTAATGAAGGGGAAAATATTAAGGGTAATTCAAAACCATTTGCAGTATATTTTTAAAAAGTCTATTAGGGATGAGGCAATCAAGGATAGCATCACTTCACTGGTGATAAATGCAATAGCCAGGATAATGACAGATGCTCATCAGACACTAGCTGTGAGAACTTGGCTTTGATGATTTAAAATAGAGAAAGCAAAACTAGTTTATGCTTGAGCTGGGATTTGTTTATTCTACTTATCTGAAGTTAAAGCCAAGCACCAGAGTGGGTTGAATGACCTTAAATCTCCATATTTGAGTAGAACTTAATGGACCATTTGCTGATAGATGAATTCCAGAGAATAAGTCAGCTCCCAAATTTGTGTGTGTGTGTAGATGCATATATAAACATATATCATATGTTATGTTACTCAAGTAAAAATAAATGTACTTATTTTGTAGAAAGTATGGGTTCTAAACAACTTTGTATGTAAATAAAGATGCTGGAGTCAAAACTGGCTTATGCAACTTAATTTAAAAAACGTACCTCAGGTATATCTAATGACAAAAAATTCTTGATTGAGAAAAAGTGGATAACTTTTTGATTGATTTCTTCCCTTTTTTCTTCCCTAGTTAAAAAGAACTTGGTTTTATCGTTCTCTGATCACTAGAAGTAACCACTTCAGGATGGTGTCCTGTAAGTCCCTTCTTTTTGCTATGAAACAGGATGCCTGACAGGAACTACATTTCCTTTATTGCATTGTGTTAAATTCCAAGTACCATTATACATCTTAATATAAGAAATATGTATGACATAGTACCTTTTCCAGAACAATACGTTTGGAATGAGGTATGATCTAGAGAAATTAATCCATCAACCTCTTAAAAGAGGATGATTGATGGTTTAAGGAAACCCAGTCTGTCCTTTCAACCCATCATGGCCATGTGTTTTGCCTTTATCCACTAGAGGGGGTAATGTTCTTCTATCCTAAAAGACCATGGAATTATCCAAACAAAATTTAAATGCACACAGTGACCTTGTGTATTTTGAAACCAGGTTAACTAAATAATATAATACAATGGATGCCAAAATCATCAATAAAAGTTGCTTCAAAAACATTTGTGACACAAAGATCAGAAGTATTGTCCTTGTCTGTCCTAAAATTTTGCCAAATCCATGATTGCAAAGATGAGTAAATTTGTTTTAGTTGTGAGAAGAGAATTTATATAAAGTAATGCTTTCTGTGACCATTCCAAAAAGTACTATGTAATTTTTTATGCGATTCATTTCAATGTATCAGGGTTGATAATTGGATGGTTGTCTGTTTTGTTCAGCACAGGGGAAATCATCTCTTTACTTTTTTAGGATATATTTAAGAAACACTGGGGGAATTAAATAGATTTATAGAAGTTTATAATAAATATAGATACATAAATTAGATGTGATATAACATGGTTGAATAGTGGTACAAGGTTTGGGATACTTGAAAATCAATATAAATATATAATTGTCACTGTTTATCATGATAACAATTTTCCTTTAATAAATTCCAAGTCAATAAGACAAGAATTTTTTTTCATTAAACCTACTGAAAAATAGTTTGAATTGCAGCATAGCCAATCATATTTGGTTCTTAAAAGATAATCAAAATAATTGGTTAGAAATAACCAGTTGCCAAATTGATGAGATGTCATAATTATAATTAACTGTGCTATTAGGTCAGTTGTTTAGTTATTTCTATGAATAAGAAAAAGCCTAATCAAAATGCAGAATAATTAGTTCAGTTGAAAAGAAGAGATATAATTTGTGAAAAGCAAGTATATTGCATCAATCATATTTTTCATAATTCTAACAATTTTCTAAAATAAAATATATTTCCAGTTGCTTAAAGATTATTCCCCTTGAATAATAGCTGCAGTGGTACTTTCAAATGATGGGTGAGTAGCAAACTCACTGTACAAGTTTTGAAATTATCGATGCCCAGAGGCCCCCTGTAACAGTGCTGATTTGGCAGGTCTGGGGTGGGCTGCAGCATGGGAATTTTTAAAAATCTCTGTATCAACTGTAATCCGAAGCCCTGGGTAAGCATAACTGCACTGCATAAGGAGTTAATTGTACTGGAGTACATTTTCCTTCTTGCTTTCAATGCCTACAAAGCATAGTATTAAAAAATCTTTGGAGGCAAAAGAAGAAAACCGTGATGAATTATTACAACTTTTTACAGGAAACCTCCTATTGTATGAGAGAGAGTAAAGGCCTCAAAATACCTATGTGTGACAGTGAATTCCATATTATAGTGCAAATAAACATGCTTTTGAAGTCCTGTATTGTTTCTTAGTAATTTGTGCTGCCTGGAGATCTTCCAAATACAGCTAACAAAGGCTGGTAGAAAGGACTTAAAGCATTGTGGAGAAATTTTTGCTATAGACAAGAACAAATATTTACAAACAATAATTCCAAACAGGCCCAAACTCTATAAATAACTATTGCAATATTTCTATACAAATACAGTTATTTAAAAACTGAGCTACCTATTTATGTCCTGTAAAATATGTGCCATCTATAATTTATTTTACTATAAATAGGATCTTCTATGTATATTACAGATAGTTACTAATTTATAATACAAGATTTCCTTTAATCAATATAAAAACAAACAGCAAAAAAAAAAAAGATCCATCTTTTTTCACTTAGAGAGTTTTTTTCCACTCCATTTTTCAACACTTACTGAAAAAGCACAATGACTACAAAGAGCAACAAGGCGTAGTTCACCAGCCAGGGGAAGGAATTACATATCCAAATAATTGCAATTTAATAGCACATTCTGCATACAGTAAAGATGTTGGGAGCTATGGTTGCACAGAAGAAAAAAAGTCCAGTTCTGCCTGTAAGAATTCTCGTGGTGAAGGTGGTAGTTGTGGTTGTGTTTGTCTGTGTGTACATGCTCACGTGCATGCACACTCTAATAAAAGGTGTGTGTACTAATGACAGATGAGAGGGCAATCATGGGACACTCAAAAATAGCTCCAGGATTCACTAATTCATTAATTTCAGCAAAGTCTGTGGAGTACTTACTCTGTACAGACATAGGATTTTCCTTCAAAAGCAGATAATCCCTCAGGAGATATGTCCAAAATTAGCCAGAACGACAACGCAGAATCTGACCAACCATATGTAGAGGTCGAGAGGGATAGAAGGGATTTAAAGAGGAAAGCTCTCCAAGAGGTATGTGGCGTTAAAGTCCAGGTAAGATTGTTTCTGGGGAAAGGAATAGCATCAGAGTGCAGAGGCAGGAAAGTATGGAGGACGCCTGGGGACCATTTGTTTCTCCACTTTGGAGCATGAATTTTGCACCTTAAACCCAGATCATATCCTCCACTCTGGGAGCAATTCCAGAGATGTTCCGCCCAGATCAATACCTGAACTTATATTAGATTTATAGTTAGGACCTGTTAAACATTTAATTATATGCTATTTTGTGTTGTTTTCTGATTCTTTATTACTTTTAAAAAATTCTTAACCCTTTACATTGTGAATTCTTTGAGGGCAGGCATTGATTTTATACACTGGTGGTATCTTTCACATTGTCTACTGTGCTATTAATATTTGGTACACAGTATGGATTTGGTAAGTATTTGTTCATTAACTAAGACTACGACCAAATGTAGCAGTGGTAGGATTGCCAGATAACATATAGAAAACCCAGTTAAATTTGAATTTCAGATAAATAAAATAAATTTTTCATATAAAGATAATGATGGGACATACTTATAATAAAAAATATCACTCATTGTTTAAATTAGAAATTGACATTTAAATTGAACCATATGTGTGAACTGTATGTGTATTTTTGTTTTGTTTTGCTAAATCTGGCAGCCCTGGTAGTGTATCTTTTATGGATTTGTCAAAGTTTACAATGTACTAAATATCAGTGCCTGAACTTTCATCCAAGAATAAATTCACTTTGCTGTTTGGGAGCTGGTTCTTCCCCGAACAAGTGAACTGCATAAAATAAGAAGACTGGAAGGAAAAAGCCATCTGTGAACCAAAGAACCAGTGACCAAAGAAGAGCGAATGAACAAAATGCAATGACTGAGCAGGAATGGATGAATGTGAGAGCCCGAAGACTACATAGAAGAAAGAGGATGATACAGATCGGAGGAGAAAGTTGTCTGAGGATATAGATAGGAAGGTGAGTGGGGAAATAAGAAAGTTAAAAACAGGAAGAGACAGAAGAGTCTAGTTAAAAAAAAAACAAACAGCAAAAAGGAAATGAAAGAATTAAGAGAGAATAAAAGGGCAAGAATGAAAAAAACTGATGAAAAGTGGAATAGAGAAAACAGAAGATGTAGAAATAGGAAGACTGAGAAGGTGTGAAGAATAACAGATCCCTCCTCCCTCCCCCCACCCGCCACCCGCCACCTGTGTGCTCAAGGGATTGATCTGTGGCTGCTGGTGGTGCCGATGTCACCAGCCACCCTGGGAGCACACAGGCGGTTTCACACGCTCTTTTTCTCAGGACAGGCACCATGGAGAAGCTGGCCAACAATTAGAGGGAAAGAGGCAACAGCTGGAGTGAGGGAAGTAGACAGGGCTACAGAGAGGGCAGCAGGAGAGCGTGCACACACACACACACACACACACACACACACACACACAAGAGAAAAAAAGAACTCTGATTATTGGGATGGTGTGACAAAGATAAGTTCTAGGGAAGGAACATGGGCTAAGAATGAAAGTATTTTAAAAAATAAATTAATATTATATACCAAGACAATTGTAAGGCATAAGGAAATTTTTTTCAAATTTATTACAAATAAATTCTCTTTCTGAATTGGTTCCACACAGCTTTTTCTCTTCCCAAACTACATAGGCAAGGATGTAGAGCACTAAATGTCGTACCATTTGGCTTTATGTGGTCTAGGAGACTTCTTTTTCCTTTCTACAGAAAATGTTGAGGCATTAGCCATGCAGAAAAAAGGAAAGAGGTAACTAGCACTTTTAATTCGTCTTCCTCAAAATCCTGTGGTATTTGCCCAGAATGCTAGAACTCTGCTTGATGAGTAGTTTTGTAAGCCAAGACCTAGTTTCCCCAATCTAGTTCTCTACCTAGTTCAGTGGCGTATTGCTCACTCATACCACACTAGCAAATGGGATGAAATAAAAAATAAATCTGGAATATACTGAAAATAAACCTTACTTAAGACTCTGATTCTTAACACAGACTTTGTACGTCTGTGGGAGAGATGGGGGCAGGAGCTCACTGAAGGATTTTATTGTTTTGTTTCCAAAACTAATGGAGAACAAAGAAAATCTGACCTGATTGCCCAAGTTTGTTTTCAATTCAACTTCAAAAAGGGAAAACCTACTTTTCTAGGGAAATCCAGGGGGCTGCTCAACACTTCCTGACTTGAAAACTTAGAAATCAGCTGTCTTGTCAAGAGAGCACTTCCCGGTAGCAAACCACCAGTTCTTCCTCTGTCTCCTGCTTGTCTTTCATGAATGACATTAGATAGAATGAAATATTATGGACTATATGCCCTGGTATTTTTATAGACTATTAGTTGTATGTCCAAAAACTAGAATTAAAGTACTTATGTCAACCTAAGAAGATAGTTTCTAGAGGCAAGCCGAAGGGCTCTATCGCATCCTGCTTATGATATTTTTGTCAGAGACTTAGATGGAGATACAAAGGGAGGCTTATCAAATTTGCATTTGAGCAGAATTTTGGGAGTAGAGAGAATTCTGTGTATGATGGAATTAAGAGCCACAAAACCCAAAAACTCTAACGTCTTCAAAGAAGGGCCAAATATAACAACATGAAACTTAATATGGGTAAATTTAGAGCTCAACACTTAGATCTCTCTCTCTCTCTCTCTCTCTCTCTCACACACACACACACACACACACACACACAGTGCATTCCTATAGGCTGACGGGAGCATGGCTTATTGGCACCTGTATAACAAAGATTTATGGATTTTTATTTCAATAAAAACTAGCAGTATGATGTGGCTGCTGAGAAAGCTAATGCACCTTTTGAGTGTGGTAATAGACTTACAATGGTTTGAACGAGGGAAGTAGCTGGCTGGAACAACCCTGGTGTGTTGCATTCAGCTCTGGGGATGTGGGAAACAGACAAACTAGACTACATTTAAAAAGGAATAATCACTGGGTGAGAACATTGGAAACAATTTCCCATGAGTTGTACCTGAAATATTAGCCTAGAGAAGAGAAGATTCTGGGGCAATGAGAGTTAACTTCAATTTATTCATCCAATATCTGAAAAGCTATTAAATGGAAAAGAAATCAGACATGTTCTTGTGAATGGTAGAGCTAGAGCTAATAAATTGATGTTACAAGGAAATAGACATTGGCTCAATATAAAGAAATACTATGTCTGTCTGAACTTAGAGTGGGTTAGTTTAGAGGAGTTTCCCAATTGGGGAAATTCAAGGATAGGCTGGAAAACCACTGTGTTAAATGTTAAGGAATTCAACATTAGGAAGATCAATGTATAAGATAACATTAAAGGCCAGGGAGACAGTATAATATAGCCAGGAAATTTACATTCTCTAAAATCAAACAAATTGAATCCAATATTTAGAGTCTATGTGAAATTGACAAAATATATAACTGCTTTGTTCCTTAGTTTCTTCATCTATAAAATAAAAATAATAGAAATTAACTCAAAATTATTTGGAAGATTAAATGAGAAAATGCACACACTGTGATTAGCACAGAGTAATTGTTTAATATAGGATGTTTTTGCTTCTTTTTAAGATTTAGGCTCCTTTCAACCCTGGTAGTTGGAAATTATTTGTAACAAAAGCTTATATTTGATCTGGACAATCTTTGCATTGGATTCTCTTTCAATATTCTCTACTATTACAGAGCTTGACATTTTACTTATTTATTTATTTATTATCACTGAGCATAATATATTAATAGAAGCTATGAACAAACCTTAGAACTCATTCACATTCTGATGGCTTGGACTATAGTGTAGTTATAGTCTATTCACTACCTAGAAAATTTTTATTTCTTGTGTGTATTAATGTTTCCTTGGGAAAATACAGAAGAGAAGGAGTAAATATATAGGTCTTGATTTCAGTCTTAGGACAAACTTCTCACATATAATTTGCACCCCATTAATTAACTTAAGAGTGTTTTTTTAATCATTGCTTCTGATGTGGGCTATTAAAAACATAAAGAGAACTACATGGAGGAGCTGGAATGAACTCTCAAAGGATGTGTTACAGGCAATAGGAATAGATGTCCTAGATAAGAAGACAGGGAAGAATGATGCACCCAGGCTTGTGGGGCAAGGAAGGGCTGCAAAGTGCTTGGACCACAGGGCATCTTAGCATTCAAGAATGTAACTAGAGGTGTAGTATATACGTCACCTTCTTTTCTAAAGGTATAATCTTTGTACTCAAGAAATATACGTACTCCAGAGCCTGCATAGAAGGGGGAAAAAAAGAAATATACTTATGTATGTATTTGTATATACCTGTGCATACATATGTATGTACATAAGTATATATGTATGTATATGTTTGCACATATGTGTATGTTTGTATATATACAGGGCAATAGATATACATAACCATGGATATACAACCTGTACAGTTGCATAGGGCTCCACACTTAGAAGGGTCCCACACATGGCTTAATTCTCTGCTATAACAGTATTAAAATCCTTAATAATTTTTGAACATAGAGTGCATACTTTAATCTTGCACTGGGTCCTGCATATACATAGGTACATGTATGTGTGTATGTGTGTGTTTGCACATGCGCACTTAACCTTAAGAGTGAAATGAACCTTACTGTTTGTCTCATTGAAAGTTTCTTCCCACTTCTGTATCTTCCACTCTTCATGTTTTTATGTAACAGAGATGCCTCAATATTTATTGTTTTTGCTTTCATCTTTTATATTTTGAATAACACCAGTTATGAATACTGATCTATATCCTTCTGGTTATTTTGAAACAAATCTAAATGAATATATTATTACTTTTTTACATGCATGGGATCATGAAATCTGTATTTCTTCCTGTTTCCCTTGATGACATGCATTAGAGATCTTTACACATAGGCACATATAGGTCATCATGATTTCTGAATATTACTAGCAGTACAGTCAGCTCTCCATATCCATGGGTTCCACAGTGGCAGATTCAACCAACCACAGATTGAAAACATTCAGGAAAAAATGGATGATTGCATCTATACTGAACGTGCACAGACTTTTTTTCTTGTCATTATTCCCTAAACGATACAGTATGACAACTATTTACATGGCATTATTTTCATTAGGTATTATAAGTACTCCAGAGGTGGTTTAAAGTATACAGGAGGATGTACGTAGGTTATATGCAAATACTAAGCTGTTTTATATAAGGGTCTGGAGCATCCAAGGATTTTGGTATTCACAGGGGTTCCTGGAATCAGTCCCACAGAGATATTGTGGGATGACTGTAGTTCAGCATGTCACCCACAAATTCTTGCAGTACCCTGGGATGTGATTTATCTGGACTGAAAAATATGGATTATTTCAATGCAGTAGATATTCTTTTGTTATTTCTGCTTATTTTGGACGTAAGCTGTCTATTGGCCGTGTTTACTTTATGCTTTCCAGTTTTTTATGACTGTTCTTCTTAATAGAAAGATAGAAACAATATAGGAATGATACCATTGTCCCCTTGCCCTCTCATGTGTCAGAATCATATGAATTATCTTGAGCAAGAGATCTAATTCTTCCTTTTTATTTTTCTACTAAGTAGCTAAAAATATTATTTGGTTGACTTCAAGATTTTTTCCTTTCTCGATAATCTCAGCTTATTCTAGACTTTCAATTTTTCTGATACTGTTTTAAAATATTCATGTCTTCTTTTGTATTCATTCTTATCTCCCATCCTTTGTGATGTGTGCTTACCTTCTTCAAATCTGAGCTCATCAGACAGTTCCCTGGGTTACGTTATATGCCTCCTTTGCTTTATCTTCATTGGAATAATTCAGGTAATACTAATGAGAGAGTCCTCCTCCTCACCACCTATGGAGTTTATTAGTTAGAATCTCTGATAATTGATCAAATCTTATTTTCTTTGATTTTAAAAAAAGTTTCAATTTTTTACTCACATACCCAAGATAAGCATAAATAATGAGATTTTGAGGAGAAATTTATATTCTATTCAGGTGCAAAAGAACTACATGTGCCTAACCCAAAGTAGGTCCAAAGTGGTCTAGTATTAGTAATAGTATTAGTGGAATGAATGAATGAATATACACATGAATTTAAAACCAGGACCCTCTAATATTTGCTCCTTTGAATAAATATGTAATTTGGCTAAACTTGTTAGTTATTATAGAGTTGCTTTCTTCTAAGGTTCATTTCTTGCATTTCAACCTTGATCAAGCTATGGAGTAAAAATCCTAAATTAAATGTGAAATTCTTACATTTTTTGAAAGAATGATTCCTTGAAAAATCAGAGTCTCAATAGAATAGTAAGATCTTGTGATTTGTGTCCTAAAGCAAAATGGGATACAATAATAAGAACTGTGACCATTGATCTAAGGTGTTTTAAAACAGTGAAGTTAAATCAGAACTCTAGAATAATAGGAGAACATTCTTTGGGTATTTGTGTTTTCTGAGGAAGAGGGTCCATAGGTTTTATCGGATTCTGAAAGAGACTATGTACCACTAAGTATTAAAAAACAACAGACTAGATACAAATTCATGATAATAAAATAGAAGAAATTAAGGTTTTAGCATTTATTTAGTAAATATAATTTTTTAGACCATGTTAGTTTCAAAAGTTAGGTGTAACACTCTTGAAATTCACTACTGATTTTTTTATTAAAAGGCCTAAAACTAAGTTTATGATTTCAAAATGTGTACAGTATTTTCCACATTATGGTCTTTTAAACTATGGGTTATGTGGAATGCATTTCTACATTAATTGATATGATCATATAATTTTTTTCAGCCTGTTGATATGACAGATTATATTAATTGAGTTTTGAATGTTGAACCATCCTTGTATATCTAGAATAAATCTCACAAGGACATGAGATATTCTTTTTTAAACATTGTTGGATTTGATTTCCTGATATTTTATTGAGGATTTTTGTGTCTTTATTCATTCAATTTCTTTTCTTATAATATTTTTATCTGGTTTTAGCATTAAGGGCATGCTGGCCTCAGAATGAGTTCAGACATGCTCCCTCTCCTTCTATTTTCTGAAAGAGATGGTGAATTGGTGTTATTTCTTCCTTCAGTGTTTGATAGAATTCACCAATGAAACCATCCAGAGCTGGTGCTTTCTTTTTTGGAAGGTTATGAATTATTGATTCAATTTCTTTACTAGATATAAGGCTATTCAGGCTATCTTTTATGGGATAGGTTCATTTTATCTAAGTTATCTGATTTATGAATATATAGTTATTTATAGTTTCCTTTATTATCCCCTTTCTCTTTTGTCTATGAGATCAATAGTGATGACCCATCTTTCATTTATAATATTGGTAATTTCTGTCTTTTTTCTTTTATTCTTGGTTAGCCAGGTCAGAGGTTTATCAATATTATTGAACTTTACAAAGAACCAGCTTTTGGTTTTCTTGGTTTTCTCTGTTGTTTTTGTTTTCAATTTCATTGATTCCTTACTAATATTGTTTCTTTGTTTTGTGCTTGCTTTAGCTTAATTTTTCCTCTCTTTTAATTTCCTAAGGTAAGCTAAAGTATTGATTTCTAGATATTTTTTCTTTTATAATATGCACATTTAATGATATAAAATTTCCTTCCAAGCACTTTTACTACATCCTACAAATTTTAGTAAGTGCTAATGTTAGTTTCATTTAGTTAAAAATGTTTGTCAATTTTTCCTGAAATTTCTTCTTTGTCACATGGGTTGTTTAATAGTATTTTTAATATATATATATTTATAAATATCTGGGGATTTTCCAGATATCTTTACTCTTATTGATTGATTTCTACTTTATTTAAATTGTGGTCTGAGAATATACCTTATGTAATTTTTATATTTTTTAATTTGTCAAGGGGTGTTTAATGGTCAAAATGTGGTCTATCATGGTAGATGTTTCATATGAGCTTGAGAGGAATGTGTACTCTGCTATTGGAGTATTCTGTAAATGTCAATTAAATCAAGGTGATTGACAGCTCTACTCGGCTCATCTACATCCTTGCTGATTTTCTGCCTACTGGATCTATCAATTACTGACAGAGGGATGGTGAAGTCTCCAGCAATAACAGTGCATTTGTCTAGTTCTCTTTTCAGTTCTATCAGTTTTTGCCTCATGTATTTTAACACTCTTGTTAATTCTTGTATGTTTAGGATAGTTATCATCTTGGAGAATTAATACCTTTATCACTATGTGGTACCTTTTTATTTCTGATAATCTTGCTCATTCTGGAGTTGGTTTTGTCTGAAATTAATATAGCTACCCCACCTTTCTTTTGATTAGTTTTAATATGGTATATCTTTTTCCAATCCTTTATTCTTAACCTAGTCTTTATATTTAAAGTGGGTTTTTTATAGACAAATATAGTTGTATCTTGTTTTTTTATCTACTCTGACAATAATGCCTTTTAATTTGTGCAGTTACACCATTCACATTTAAGGAATTATTGATAAACAATTGACCCTTAATGGGCTTGAACTGCTTATACATGGAATTTCTTCTATCTCTGCCATCCCTGAAACAGCAAGACTAACCCTTCCTCCTCTTCCTCCTCAGCCTACTCAGCATGAAGAACAATGAGGATGAAGACCTTTATGATGATCCACTTCCACTTAATGAATAGTAAGTATATTTTCTTTTCCTTTTGATTTTTCTTAGCAACATTTTCTTGTTTCTAGTTTATTTTATTATAAGAATATAGTATATAACATATAAAACATATAAACTATGTGTTAATCAACTGTTTATGTTATTTAAAAGGCTTCTTGTCAATAGGAGGCTATGAATAGTTAAGTTTGTGGGGAGCCAAAAGTTATACATGGATTTTTTACCGTGTGAGGGGTCAGTTTCCTTAATCCCTGAGCCATTCAAGGATCAGCTCTAATTGGATTAACATCTACCATATCTATAACTATTTTCTCTTTACTGAATTTGTTCTTTGTTTCTTTTTTCTCTTTCTTTTCCTGAATTATCTGTCTTAATTGAGCATTTTCTATGATTACATTTTATTTTCTCTTTTGTGCATCAATTACACTGTTGTTTAAAAATCGTGACCTTTCCTGAGAGTTTAATATGTGTTTTAAAATAATCTAAGTGCAACTTTAAATAACGCTATTCCACTTCACCTGTAGTGAAAGTTACTTATAACAGAGTATTCCCAATTCTTTCTTCCTGTCCCTTGTGACATCACTGTCATTCACTTCACTTATCCATTTCATTTATCCATTTGCTTTAATCTCCCAACACATTGTTACTATTACTGCTTTATACAAACAGTTATTTTTTAGATCAATTAAGACTAAGAAAAGGAAAATACTTTATTTTACCTTCATTTCTCCTTCTCCAAGTCTCTTCCTTTCTTTATGTACACCTAAGTTTCTGACCTCTATCATTTTCCTTCTGTTTGAAAACTTTCTTTTAAAATTTCTTTCAGGTCAGAGCTGCTGGCAAATACTTCCCTCATTTTTGTTTGTCTTAGAAAGTCTTTATTTCTCCTTCAGTTTTGAAGGATAAATTTTGCCAGATATAGAATTCTAGGATGGTGGGGTTTTTTCCTTTCAATGCTTTAAATTTTTCACTTCATTCTCCTGCTTCCCTGGTTTCTGATAAGTCCATTGTAATTCTTACCTTTGTTCTTCTGGATTATTTTGCCCCATCTGGCTTCTTTTAAGATTTTCTCTTTGACTTTGGTTTTCTGCAATTTGAATATGCTATGCCTATGCTATGTGGATTTTTTAATATTTATTCAGCATGGTTTTATCTGTGCTTCCTGGATTTGTAGTTTTATGTCTGCATTAATTTTCTAGTGCTGTCATAACAAATTATCACAAACTGGGCTGCTGATAACAGAAATTTATCCTCTTTCAGTTCTGGAGGTGAGAAATCTGAAATCGAGGTGTTGGTAGGGTTGTGTCTCCTTAGGTTCTAGGGAAGAACCTGGCTTTTTCCTGGCATATGGTTGCCAGCAAACCTTGGCATTCCTTGCTTGTAGCTGCATCATTCCAGTTTCTGCCTTCATCTTCACATGGTCTCTGAATATGTCTATGTCATCACATGACCTGCTTGTAAGGACAGCAGTTATTGGATTTAGAGCCCATCTAAATCCAGTATGACCTCCTCTTTACTAATTCTATCCACAAAGAACCTATTTCCAAATAGAGCCACATTGTGGGGTTCTGTGTGGAAATTAATTTTGGAAGGATAATAGTCAACCCAGTACAGTGTCAGTGGTTAACTTTGTAAAGTTCTAGGCCAATATTATTTCAAATATTTCCTCTGCCCGTTCCTTCTTTCTTTTCCTTCTAGTATTCCAGTTATGCATATGTCATACCTTTAAAATTATCTCATAGTTTTTGGATGTTCTGTTCTGGTTTTTTGTTCTTTTTTTTTTCTCTTTGCATTTCAGTTTGGGATGTTTCTGTTGAGCTATGTTCCAGCTCACTGATTCTTTCCTCAGCCATGTTCAGCCACTGATGAGCTCCTCAAAGACGTTCTTCATTTCTGTTGCAGTGCATTTGATATTTCCTTTTGATTGTTTTTTTATAGTTTTCACCTTTGTCTTACATTACCTATCTATTTTTTCATGCTGTCTACTTTTCCATGAGAGCCTTTAACATATTAATCATAGTTATTTTAATTTCCATATGATAATTCCAATATCTCTAATAGCTCAGTCTCATTCTAATGATTGCTTTTTCATTTCAGACTGTTTTTCTTTTGCCTTTTGGCATGCCTTGCAATTTTTTGTTGAAAGCTAGACAGGTTATATCAGATATCAAGAACTCAGAAAAATAGGGCTTTACTGTGAGGATTTACATTAATATGACTAGGAGTTGGGCTGGGTTTATGTTTTCTATAGACATAGGTGGCAGAGACTTCAAATTCCTCTGCTGTTCTTGTTTTTGTCTCCCCTCCTGACTTTGGGCTTCCCTAAGTTTTCCTTCTCAGCGATTGCAGTTCTCTACCTGCAATCCACTGTTATCATGATGAAGCTCTATTATGGTGGTAGTAAAGTGTGGGGAGAGGGGAGAACATTCTACAATCCAATTAAATCTCAGTTTTTTAGTGGGCCTGTGTCTCAGGGCTGAAATCTTCACAAGCATTTCTTCTGTGGTATAGCTTCCCCCTCTCCTGTCCCTACCACCCAGCTTCCTAGTCTCTTCCCCCACTGCAGGGTTCCCCATCTATTTCCTTGAAGCCCTGTTTACTACACTCTCCCCCAATTAGTGAGATAAATGAGACAAGAAGGCTAGAGGAGCCTGCAGTGGGAGGAATGCACTTCTCCCAGCAGGAATGGGCTCTGGTAAATTCTTTTCCCCTGGAGAATAGACCTTTGTTATGGAGAAGGCTCTGAGTGTAGTATTTCACAATGATTACTTACCTATTACCTTTGCCAGAGCCAGGAGGATATGGATCTTCATCATGACAATCTGGTGGGGTTCAAGGATGTAAAGTCCACCAAAGTTGGGAGGGTGCCATTCAAGATAGAAATTTCTCACTTATACTTGTTCACATACAGCTTCCAGAAATTCATCAAAATTACCATTGAAGTGTTCCTACAAATCTGTGGTGCCAGCATTTTCTAATTCAGGTAAGTAGATCTTGACTGTGACTCTGGATGTGCCTGTCTCTTCAGATTTTAGAGTGATGGTTTGCCCTGAGACCTTAGTTCTCTGATGGGTCCCAGAAAAGTCAGTGAATTTTGGAATGATGACTTCTCAGCTTTATACGTGTCAGAGCTGAAACCAGAAATCCATTTGGAATTATATTTAATAATTTATTTGTAATCTAAATGCTCTATTTATTTATAATAGCAAAATTTAAAAATGTAAAATAATAATTTAAAATCTCCTTACATATTTAGACCCATCTTCTTGAATACCAATGGATACCATTGAGATTTGTTGTTGTTGTTGCATTTCCCAGCATTCCTATGAAGCAGATACAAGCTGTGTGACCTTGGGAAAGTTACTTATCCTTTTTGTGCCCCAGTTTCCTCATTGGTAATATAGATTATTATAGCACTTGTGTTATATTTCAGCTTTATGATGGAGATTAAATGAGATAATGTATAGAAAGGCTTAGCACAGTAAATATACCTGGCACTAAAAAAATGTTCACAAAAAATGTTAACTTCTTATTAACACTTTTATTGTCAATCTCACTCTCCAAATAGAGAAAATGGAGTTAAAATTTCTATTAAAAAATTCACTTCTTAGTTCCAGATTCTTCATTTTAGAATTTTCTGCACTTTGACCTGCAGCTGGTGGCTGAGCTGTGGGAGCCGTGGACTTGATCACACTGGAACTTGCCAGACAAAGTGCCATCGTCCTAATTGTGTGCCAAGGCCACAGTTCACTGAATTAGTTCCTCTGAAGTCTCCTTTCTCCTCCTACAAGCCGGCAGCGTAATACAGCATAGACAATTGCTTCAGATCAATTCAACATGAAAGTGGTCCCTGGGGAAAGGCACTAAGTATTCTTCCTTGCCAGTCTTTGCAAAATTTTGAACTTAAAGAAAAAAGAAGCTTTTTAGTTTTCGGTTATGATAGAAATGTTGTATTTTAAAAGATTTCAACGGGTTTATTTTAATTTTGTTTTCCTAGGAAGTAATCCCCTCTTTTTTTGGATTTTACTAGGGCTATATTATGTTGGGGTATTGGTGGTGGAAAGAATATGGGGTGAGCAATTTCACAAAAGCTCTTGCATGATTCAAAACTACATAACCATAAGCTCATTGCTAAAATTCCATTTACAGCAGGGGCCAAGGCTGGAAGTTCTGACAATGGCCTTAGGGGAACATTCTCCCCTGAAAACCGTGGCATTGAATGATGATGAACACCAGTGCAAACCAGGCACATTTAAAGAAATTCAACTTTAAAGGATGCCTGAATCCTAAAAAGTCTTTGCATGAACTTTCAATAGGCAGGGTTTCTGCATTTATATGTGGAAGGAAGAAGAAATCCAGTCTCTGTGTCATAATTTTTTACCTTTTTGTTATATGCAATTCTTTGAGTCTGCTTCACTTTTTGTAATAATATCATTTCCTTTCTATTGAAATTATGATAAATTTTCATGCACATATAAATGTTTTGGTATGCAGTGCTTTGATATTGTTAGTGGGACACGATGGGACAGCAAAGGTTTGTCTAGTTCAGTTCCCAGTATGTTCCAATCTGATTGTCTATCAAAGATTGATGGTTTTCTAAGTTTCCCTTTAAAATATCCAAGAGTGGAATTCTATGACCTCTTTATCATTTGTAGGAGTATATAGCATCTTTAATTTTGGCAAATTATTTTCGTAACCCATTAGCACTTGATGTGATCATCTTTGAAGTTTACAAAATACTTTTGTAGCCATGATACTGTGATCTTTATAACAACGAGTGAACAGGGAAAGGCAAGAGGCTTTCCTGATTTACCTGAATGGACATGCTCGTCTAGAACTGTGGGATATCAAGGCAGTCTTCCAGGAGTCATTTTTACATGAGAGTCTGATGTCTCCTGGTGAGCTGTACTGAGGAGTTTGCATTCCATGTTTCTAGAATTCTCATTTTAAAGAGGAAGACACAAAGTTTGTTCCTAATTTCTGATATTAGATGTGCATAGTGATTGCTCAATATAGGGTACTCCAGAAAGCATAGAACTGGCTCTGAAGTAGAGGAGAAAAATGACATTAGTCACCATTTCAGGAAGGTCTATCCTAAATAAAATTAATTCCTGGTTCAAAATAGTCAATTATGACCATTGTACACTCTTTTGTTTTCTTTAAAGCACTTACCACTCTCTAATCTTTTTGGTTGTCATTATTTCCTTCCTTGGCATCTGTCTTGCTCCTGTGGAATTCCTGATTTCTTAGAGTGAGGATATGATCTTTTTTGTTTACTGCTGAATCCCTAGCACCTCGAATGATAACAGGCAAACAGTAGGTGCTCCAAAACTATTTCTTCTCTCAACATCAGTTCCAGGTCTGGGTATGAATAAGCTGAAGGGTCTATTAAATAATCTCTATGTTGATCTTTAAGAAGCCTTCTCTAATTCCTTATCCAAGGGGACTACAAAACTCTTGCTCAAAAATCTTTAATAAATAGTGTCAGTTGTTCATATAAAAATCTCTTTCATTCAACCAACTCCTGATCATTCAGCTGCCTAAATTGCTCTTAGTGTGGCAGTTATGGGAGAACCTGCTTCAGAGAAAATAGTTAGCTGATCATCTCCAGCTGTAGAAACTTCTGATCCACTAAGGAATTCCTGCTGAGATTATGGTCTCTCTGACTTGCTTCCAACCAGTAACTAAGTATGGTGGGGGTTCTAGAGGTAGACCTCCTCTTTCCAATGCAAGACTCTTCTATGGACACTCCTTTATCTGAGGTACCCATCAGCTGGACCAAGACTTTCTCAGAGCCACAGTGCCGTCTGGGGCCCTTCCCACCCAATCCTGCTACCTTCCCTCTCTCCTCACAGGTATCAGACTGAACCACAGCCTGCCTCTTCCTGTTCTGTCATTCTTCCTGGGCATTTCTCCCAACACATCTCTCGTATGTCTAATTTTGTTTTGGCATCTACTTCCTGGAGGACCAGAACCGCCATAGCACCATGGTCCAGGCCACCAGCATTTCTGCGTATGACGTGGCAGTAGCCTCCTCACAGGGCCCTGCCTTCAGTTTTCCCCTCTACCAACTCTTCACATTACAGTCAGAATGATCCTCTGAGAGACAAGTCTCTTTTCCTTCCTCGCTTGCACCTTCAGGATGAACAAATGTCTTTAAATATGTCTTCATGACTTATCTTCTAGCCTGACTCTCCTGCCTGTCCCTTAGCCACTCCCTGCTGCTCTATGACCTACATCAACACGTTTGCAGGTCCTCCAATGAACAGATTATGTTCACACCTGGTACTTGGGTCCATGACTTTCAAATTGTAATTCTTTCTTTTACCTCTGCTTTCCTTCCTCTGTCTCACACCTGCTCATCCGCTACCTCCCAGAATTGATGGAATTTCTTCCGGAAAACTTCCTAGCTCTCACTGAGTCTGAGTCAGGTACTCCCTCTACATGTTCTCGTATCATTTTCCACCTCCCCCTTATATTGGTTACTATTCTTTTGTATATGGCAGAAACTGAAGCTGAATTAACTGAAGACAGATAAAATTCATAAAATCTGCTGGAATAATTAGAGTGGATCAAAATTAAAGGAAGAACAAAAAAAAAAAAACAAAAACATGAACAGCAGAAACTAGAACAGCTCAGATGACATCTCTGGCGGGAGTAATGGACACAAATGCCCTCAGAACTTTTCTCCCTCTCTTTCTGTGTCTCTGACTCATTCTCTCAGCTTGCTTGTTTCCATATACTTGGATGCCTGGCTGACAGCAGCTCCTGGGGCTTACATCCTCACAGCTTAAGGCCTGAGGGGAAAAAGGGCTATTTTTCCCAGCTACAGATAAAAACAAACAAACAAAAAAAAGATCAAGGAAGCACCCTGATTGGCCAGTTGATTTTGTGAGTCCGCTTGTTCACCAGTCACTTGCCTTGGGGGTAAGCAGCTATAGGACTGAACCAGTTTAAATCCTATGTTCAGACCCACCCAATCATTGTCTCTGAGGAGGTGGAACACAAAAGAAAAAGATCATATAACTAAATCAGTAGGAGGATTTGCTCACGTAGAAAATGGAGAGCAATTTCCGGGTGACAAGGGTGCTGGACCCAAGGAAAAATGTTTAGTCTATCTATCTGTAAAACTTAGTGACTGATTCAGTTACACATAATACAAAACAGCAAAGTAGTAAACTCAAAGTAAAGGTTTTATTTGTCTCACTTAATGAGAAGTCCAGAGGTAGGCAATCAATGGGCCTTGGGAAAATTCCTAATCATTTCTAGAACCCGGATCCCTTCCTTATTTCTTCTGAGCCACTCTTAATGTGCACTTAACACTCTTGGTCACAAAATGGCTGCTCTAACCTCAACATCATACCCATATTCCAGGCAAGAAGAAGGGGAATGAAAAAAGCTAAGTCTACCTGTCTTTTAAAGAGCTTTAACAGAAGCTCAACTCTGAGGCTTCCACTCACATCTCATTGGCCAGCACTGTGACATGTGGCCACTCCAGCTGCAGGGGAGGCTTGGAAGTGTAGGATTTTAGCTGGACACACTGTTGTCCCAAAACAAAATCATGACTCCCTTAATGAAAAAGGTAAAATAGATATTGGGCAAGCAATCAGCAATGCTTCCCTATCTTTTGGGGGCCAGAACAATCAAGGTTGGCTAAAAAAAGTTTAAAAAAAAATCACTTCTGGAACCCCCTAAAAATATCATTCATGGATGGCTTTCACGGAAGGCAATAACAATAGTAAAAAGTGACTACACCTTCTGGGGCTCATAAGGTACCTGGGACCAACAGAACGAGAGATACCTGAGGCAGAGGGTGGGAATCCTAGTAATTGATGCAGTGGCATTGTGCTCTGGCATGGTATCTTCTCAAGGGACTGAAATTTAATTTTACCCTTCTTACAAGCTGATATGTCAGCCTACTGCAGTTTCACAGATGCTAGCACAGAACACATGAGATTCCTGGGCAGACAAAGTTTATTCCCCATTGCTCAGCAAGCAGCATGAGCGTCATGATAGTTATATTCCTTCGTCTTGCTTCCCAAGTTCCCTGGAGGGTATATCCCTCACAGCTGAGGAACACTGAGACTGGAGAATTCACCATTTCTGTCGAAAGCAGTAAGAAGTCTGCTTTTTGTCTGGGAGGGAGACACCACTTATCCCTCAAGGTTGCTTCTTGCAAACAACCTTGAGTAATGGCCTGAGTAAAGAGCGATCAGCGCGTTGCATTTTTGGCATGTCCAATGAGATGTGGAGGAGTGCAAGAGCCTATGGGAGGACTATTTCTCCTGACAATCCATCTCCCAACCCTACACAGTCTTGGCTCCCAGTGAATTTTCACAAGAGTATGCCATTTTATTGGCTGCTCTGATGAAGTTAACCTATAAAGGTTGGGAACAAATCTGTTCAATTTGTTTCTTATAGCATTTAATAAAGGAATCTATTAACTGGACTTTAAGCAGTAGGATAAGGCCAGCTGGAAATGCATATAGACCTCCTCCAAGCCTCACAGGGTCGCTGTTTCAGCCAACTGTGTGTAAATCCCTGGGGGACCAGTATGTCTTATTTCAAACAGCCAGGATATAGTATGAGTTCGGTCTGTTATCCCTTACTACCTTGTGGAAGGAGTTTAGATAATCTTTGGTATCATTGCAGATAACTATGGGGTGTTGCCAATAAAATGACCATCATTCATAATGGAGAGACTTTCATGCCCACTTACCGCTACATATAAACACAGGTCATTCCATTAGGAATGTGTTGTGAAATTTTTTTTTTTTTTCTAAAGACAGGGTCTCACTCTGTCACCCAGGCTGGAGTGTAGTGCAGCAATCATAGTTCATTGTAACTTCAAAGTCCTGGGTTCAAGTGATCCTCCTGCCTCAGCCCCCCTGAGTCAGTGAGACTACAGGTGTGCACCCCCAACACTTGGCTAATTTTTCTACTTTTTACTTTTTGTAAAGATGGGATTTCACTATGTTGCTCGGGCTTGTTGTGAAATTTCACTGGGATCACCAATACCTTGTTTTGTTTAAGCCACATGAGTAGTGTCACCAAGTAGTTGCAGCTTTGATGTTAGACATCACATAACCCAAGGATGCTGGCTACCAGGAGAAACACATGAATTTGTATCACTCAGAATGAAGCGAGGTTGTGCCAATTTGTGTGTTTAAATGTATTTGAGAAGAGTCCACATTTGAAGCTTGTCTTGATGGCATCAGGCACAGAAGAATAGTTTGGGACCAGCCAGGTCCACATGAGTTTTTCTGATTTTATACCAGAAGGAGATGATAAACCAGCATTGGTCAGACTGCCAGCAATAGCTGCTGCTTGCCTTAGGCAGAACATATGATTGTTGGCCAGGCTATGGTGCTATATCTAGAAGACAAGGAGAACATTAATAGTTTCCCACACATACACCTAGCACTTTTCCAGGTCTGAGGTGTTCCCTCTTTAAGTGCCAGGGTTGCTTTTCTCCTACCACAGCCATTAAACTGATGTGTCTGCTCCAGCAGCTATAGCTTCACCTTTCTCTAATCACTGCTGATTCAGACCCAGAATTTTTGTCTAGAAGGGTGTCTAGAAGTGCTCCTTTCTCTCTGCATCCATGCCAGCATCTGTTGTTTGGGGACTTTTTGATAAAAGCCATTCTCACTGGAGTTAGGTGATATCTCATTGTGGTTTTGATTTGCATTTGCCTGATGATTAGAGATGTTGAGCATTTTTGCATATGTTTATTGGCCATTAGTCTATCTTCTTTTGAAATGCTTCTGTTCATGTCTTTTGCCTGCTTTTTAATGGGGTTGTTTGATATTTTCTTGCTGATGTGCTTGAGTTCTTTGTAGATTCTGGTTATTAGTCCTTTATTGGATGTATAGCATGCAAATATTTTCTCCCACTCTGCAGGTTGTCTGTTCACTCTATTGATCGTCTCTTTGGCTGTGGAGAAGATTTTTAATTTAATCAGATCCCATTTAGCTTTATTGTTGCTGTGATTGCCTTTAGGGTCTTCTTCATAAATTCTTTGCCTAAACTGATATCTAGAAGAGTTTTCCCAACCTCTTCTTCTAGAATTCTTATGGTTTCATGCCTTAGGTTTAAGCTTGTTATCCATCATGAATTGATTTTTGAGAGTGGTGAAGGGTGTGGATCCTGATTCAGTCTTCTACATGTGGCTATCCAATTTTCCTAGCACCATTTATTGAGTAGGGCTTCTTTTCCCTAGTGTATGTTTTGTCTGCTTTATCAAAGATCAGATGGCAATATGAAGATGGTTTTATGTCTGGGTTGTCTGTTCTGATACATTGGTCTATTTCTCTGTTCTTGTGCCAATACCATGCTGTTTTGGTTACTATAGCCTTGTAGTATACGTTGAAGTCTGGTAAAGTGATGCCTCCCTATTTGCTCTTTTTGCTTAAGGTTGCTTTGGCTTTTGGGGGTCTTTTCTGGTTCCATACAAAGTATAGAATTATTTTTTCTAGATCTGCAAAAATGACTTTGGTATTTTAATGGGGATTGCATGGACTCTGTAAATCACTGTGGGTAGTACAGACATTTTAACAATGTTGATTCTGCCAATCCATGAGCATGATATGCTTTTCCATTTGTTTACATCCTCTGTGATTTCCTTCCTCAGTGTTTTGTTGTTCTCCCTGTAGAGGTCTTTCCCCTTCCAGTTAAATATATTCCTAGGTATTTTATTTTCTTTGTTGCTACTATGAAAGGCATTGAGTTTTTGATTTGACTCTCAGCTTGACTGTTGTTGGTGTATATGAAGTTTGAACACAAGTGTATCCTCTTCCCCACATTAAATCAATTACAATGAAAGGCCAATCTCTTAGAATTAATGATGGCTGGGGAAGGCCGGGTTGTAGAGGTAACATCGGGACTATAATAGCATTAAGGGCTCTTAGGTCCTGTAATAAACACCACTTGTTCTTTTTAGGTATGATGAATATGGGAGTGTTCCATGGGCTCTGGGAAGGTTCTATGTGTCCCGCTTTAAGTTGGTCCTGGATAAGAGATTTTAAATGTTTTAATTTATCCTGCTTAATGGGCCACTGCTCTATCCAGATGGGCGAATTAGTAGTCCACTGTAAAGGTGTGGGTTGTATTGGATGTACCTGAGCAGTGGCCCCTAATGAAAAGGCTGGGTAGTTAGAAGAAGATTCCATTGTTCTAGCAAATCTCATCCCCATAAAGATTGGCCCTCTCGTAGGCAATGTTGAAAAGCAGATGGTTTGCCAAGGGAGGAACAGATATCCCCTTTGAGAGGGGGAGGACAAAGAGGAGGTAGCTTCTCCTCCTGTTGAACCGCAGAAGGTGATGGTGGAGAGAATGGCTCAGAATTCGGGAATTTTATGGCAGGGGATGCGGGCTCCTCCAGCAGAGCAGACAACGTGCGTTGGTCCGTTTCCCAAAGCAGCAGGCGGGACTGTCCTTTACCACCATGATTCCCCTTGTAGCCCAGATGATGAAAATGATCACTGGACACGCGGATTTCTAAATCACGCTGGGGTCACCACTCGGAGCGGTGGCTTTTTGCTCCAGTGCTCAGTAGTGAAGGAATAATTACGGGAAATACAGCGTTTAGAGAGAAGGGGAGAGACCAAATCCTGAAGAAGAAAATGGCCTCCTCAGTTAAGTTCCTTCTTGTATTTATTTCCAAGGATATGTGCAAAAGGTCAGGGCCAGTCACTAATTTCTTTAACAATATCCATACAGGTCAGCTGTTTTCAGCTGACCTTTGCACACAGCAAACAAGCAGCTTCAAGCAGGCGTTTTTGCCTGTCCCTTCATTCACCCTGCTTCCATTTTTTTCATCCATCTGTCCTTTCTTCTAGGCCCAGCCCCCACATTTTAAAAATATTTTGATTTCCTTAGTAAATTTTTCATTCATTTCTTGCATTGTTTTTGTTTCTTTGTGTTGGGTTTCTATTTTCAATGAATTCTTGAATTTCATTGAGCTTCCTTACAATCCATACACAGAATTCTTAATCTTTCATTTTGGTTGGTATCCATTGGTAAGGAGTTATTGTTTTCCTTTGGGGGTGTCCTTTCACTCTGATTTTTCATGTTTTTGGAGTTCATTAGCTAATTCCTTCTCATCTGGCCTCTCCATCAAGACCTGGGGTGCCAGGCTTGACCTACGGGCCTGTCTCCAGTCCCTGCAGGTTGATCCCTGAGCATGCCAGGGAGAGGAGTACTAGTCCTGAGTTACCTATGGGGTGTTCTAGCAGGTTTGGTGTACCTCTCTGGTTGCCTCTGACCTGTTGTCTTCACCTCTTCCCAACAGCAAGTAATGAGTTAGTTTCCCCAGCTTACTCTCAGTGATGGTGGGTTGTACTTGTGAGTGTGAATCAGCCACACTCCATTTGCTTGAGTTGGAAGATGCTATGATGAGCTACACCATTGTTCTCCTTGTCGTTGTTTGATGTTTGTGTGACAGAGTCAGCTGCCAAGATGTTCTTTTGTGTCCGTGGTAGACTCTGGCCCCCAAGTGGAATACTTGAGTGCCCCAAGCTTTAGGATGGACCGTGTATTTCCCAGGGGGTTTCATGATTTCTACCACCACTGAGGTGGGGGGAGGAGCAAGGCAGTTCGGGGCTAGGTTGTGGGAGCCTGAAAGGCTTTGCAAAGCCTCAGTGGGGCTCAGAAGTTGCTTTTCCAGCCACTAGGGGGAGCCACTGGTAGGAGAGTCAGGATGAGCTTTCCAAACTGGGAGAGCTGTTCACGAGGGAGGGGGCTTGTATGCTATGGCTGTGGGCTGCGATCTTTCTACCCTTATCCAATAGCAGCAGTTTTTATGTGAGGAGGGGTAGGTGCTCCCCCAAATGGCCACTCCTTGGTGCCCCACACACCCTGTAAGATTGAGTCAGTAAATGCTATGAAGGACGTGGGAATTGACCTTCCTGTCAGTAGGAGGTGCTTGCCTGAAGGAACAAGCTGCAATGCTGTTTTTGGGTCCTATGATAGGCTCTAGTCCCTCAGGAGAAGCACTTGTTTGCCCAGGTCTTGGGTGGGGCCCTGGAACTTCCAGGTAAATCCCTATTCTCTGCCTCAGCAGAAGTGTTGGGGGCAGTGTGGCTGGACAGGGCTGGGTTGGGTGAGCTTGCCCTCAGGTCCCACGAAAGCTGTCAAGGTAGCTGTTTTGGCAGGGGTCAAAGGTCTGCTCCCAGCTTCTGGGCAAAGCTGCAGGGGAGGGGCTCACATGGCCCCACACAACCAGAAAGTCGCTTGTGGAGGCAGGTGCATCTCAGATCCACACACTGGCAGTCTGCAGCGGATCTTGCTCCTCTCCCTGCTCCTCTGCTCCACAGTCTTTCCCCAGCATCTGCTGGCAGGCAGGAGCCCAAGCCAGTCAACCTTCCCACAACTTTGCTGTGGGCTGGGAGGTTCCCTGCCCAGGATCCCAGACTAAGCTGAGAGGGCAGCCCTCCTGTGGGGGAAGGGGTGCCCCACGATCACACCAATCACACCGCAGCTAGGACTCACACTGCACGCTCCCCCCAGATCTGCCCATGCAGATTCCCTCATCTCCCTCACCTCCCAAGAAAATCAATCCCTGAAGATGCCAGGGAGAAGCACATTGGTCCCAAGTCACCTACAGGGTGCCCGAGCAGGATCGTTGCCCCTCTGACTTGAGGCGTGCCCTGCTCTGATGGATCCGCTGGGCAAGCAGCACCAGGGAGGGCCGGCCAGCAAGGAGCTCACAGTCTGAGCACCCCTCAGTCCGCTGCAGGACCCCAAGAGGAAAGGCCTGAGCCCCACTGTCTGTGGAAGGCTCCGTGTGGTGACTCAATTGTCTCTCTCAGCAGCTGCAGGTAGGGGAGAAGCAGAGGAAAGGAGTCTATATGGAGGAAAGCTAGTATTCTGGCCGTCACTGACCTTCTCTCCAGGAGACAGTCTGCCCAAAATGTCCAGACTCTGGAGTCAGGCAGATCACCTGGGACCCACTGGACCCCTGTGGCTCCTGGAGTCTTGGGTAGACTTGGGAAATGTCTGTGTGGGAACAAGCAGGACAAAACCTGAGGAGTTGAAGCCCCCTGGGGAGGACAAAGGCGCGCAGTGGGTGGAGAAGCAATATGGCGCCTACGATCTCAGCTCAGATCTGTGGGGGCGGGAAGTGCCCCAGGGGGGTGGAAGCCTGATGTCCTGTCCACCAGAAGTTCCCAGCTCACTGGCAGTAGCAGCCTCTGGGCTCATGTGGGCAGAAAGTCTCTCCAGCAGCTCCAGAATCCACTGACTGTCAGAGATGCGAGGGAGGGAGAAACAGACCATCCCACCTACCCTTCTCACTGGACTCCCAGCCTCTCCGGGGCTGATCTTTGCCGATACCTTGCTCCTTCTCGTTCTGCACTGCAACTTCTTCCCGTGGAGTCTCCCGAAGGCTCTGGCACTCTTCCTTCAGACCTACATCCAATCTGTGTCTGTCTGTCTGTCTGTCCATTTTTTCTCTTTCATCTAAAACTTCTCCTTCTCACTGGGATGCTCTGGCAGCTGGTGTCTCTGGTCAGCCATCTTGCTTGAGAAAAAATCAGGAAGTTTGTCTTAACAATACTCAGTGTTGTTGAGAAGAAGGCCTCCAGGAAAATGTTCTATTTGGTCTCAGTGTCAGGAATAATTGAGCTTCTCCCTAACAACTGAAGCTATTGAAATGCCCACTCTTTCCTCCTTCTTGACTGGACTTTTCTGCTGGAGAGGTTGAAGTCCAATATATGGCTCAATTCTAGCACAGGCCTTGGCACAAGTAGGCCTTTAATAAATAATATTAATGAAGGACATGGAACTTTAAAATGAAATATACATTTTGTTGTGAACTCACTCCCGGCTCCATTTTATTCCTCTTCTCTCTTATCCTTTTATCTCATTCCTCATACTTATTTTAACACTGTAACAAAGATCCACACCTTTCATTTTTAATAAGCTGGAATTCTAAATCCAGGTCTTTCACCTTCTACTCCAGGGCTCTGTATTATGTCTAGTTCCTTTCTCTTTGAAGTTGGAGAACAGCGGGTCAATATCTTTATCTCGGAAAAATTGTGAAGGAAGTTCTTCAATCACCCTTCATTTGTCTCCTCCTACCCTGTTGGTTCTATGTCCAATGGTTTAGACAGTTTTGTTGTTTTTGTCTGTTACCCAGATTTTCTTGTGTTCTGTACATATAACCAGGCAAAATAGCCTTATTTGATGCTAATTTGAGGATTATTTCTCATCTTTGTTTAAGTCAATTCAACATTCTCAGACCCTTTAGCTATGTATATTATTGGATAACTATCTTAAAGCAATCATTTTTTTCTACAAACAATACTACATTCATTTATGTCCCTTGCCCCTCATCTTGTTTTAGATAAATCATCTACTATTCCTTTCATTTCTTTTTGGATTGAAAAATTTATGAGGCTTTATATGTTGCAATTTCCTGCAAAAGGAAAGCAGGAAAGTGCATTGTTGGCCCCAGCTATGTTCAGGTAAACACTCAGCATTCGGAAGCTGCCTTCAGGATTCAGAAAGAGCTTGATCATTTACTTGCTTATGCAACTAAAATTAAATGTAGCTGAAAAATTACCAGACCTATTGCATGGTCAAAGAGATAGCTGAGATAACAGAAGATCAAATCTGATCACTGGAATGATCCAACTGATTACTCTGCTCTAGAACGAACCTACCTGGAAAGCAAACATCTTGAGCGTGCACAACAGTTCAGTTTAGAGTACAATAATTTAACATATTCTTTTTAAAAAACCAACCTATGAATTAAATTCTAAATTTAAGTTCATCAGCGTCATGAGAAGATGGGGGTTAGAAGCCCCAGGTATCTAGAGACAAAATTTATTTTCTCCCTTCAAATAATTTGCAGTCAAGTAAGAAGGACATTTTAAAGTGATGTTTTTAATCAGTCTCTTTGTTTTACATCCTTTTGTCAAGTTTTCATTTGTCCACCATAATTCACATATTATATAATGCAATTAGTAACACAGTACCAAAAATCTTAAAGAAGTAACAGAAAGAGGAGTTATTATGAGTTCATAGACCCAAATACCTAAATCCTACCGGGACTCAAGCTTAAAATATTGTTTCTCTGCTTGACAATTGGTTCTGTTACCATTTTAAATCAGTGAAGTATATCAGACATTACCCTTTTCCTTATTATAAAATCAATGTATCTCATTGCATATAAACTTCCTCTTCTATATATTTATGATAAAAATTTTGTAGCAATAGAAAACACAGAATGTATTGTGAAAGGTAATCCTGAAAGAAATCCATATATTTAAAAAAAAAACAACCATTTTTACATGTCTAAGACCCCCTCCCCACATTGTATACTCATTATTTAAAATTACAGGACAGAAGTAAAATTGAAAAACAGCAAATTAAGAGACAAGATGTAGGGACTACAAGTTGTTTCACTTGAACACAACCAATCTTGTTGTTCTCTCTGGTTTTTCTCCCAGGAAGGGAAAAATTTGCCAATTAGAATAATAAACACTCTTCACTAACAAGAGCAATGTGACTGTGGTTTTGGTTGTGTAAAGTATCTGGGTTTTATACATTATTTCCCCTTTTCAAAACTGCGGCTGAAATAAAAAGAAGTTTATTCTAAATGCATACCCAAATGGGAAAGTTTTAAAAAGTAGAATTCATTTTTTAATGTATATGCTGCCTGCCGTGTCAGCCAACTTCAGCTACAAAACCAGTGTTGGCAGTTTTACCAACTGTTTTTAGCCAGTTCAGTTGGGTCTGGCTCTCAGTTGTTAATATAGTACTACCGATCCTTAATTCATAGAACCACAGGGGAATGTTTAAATAAAAGAACACTCGATTTCATAGTAGTTTTTAAATGAAAACATATGTATCCGTAATAGGGCTTTAAAAGTTTTTTTCAGTAATAGCTTAATGTGTGGCATCTGTTAGGTACAGGGTGTCTTTTTCAGTTTTTCCAAAGAGGTACATTAGACCCAGGAAAGGTAATAGTTTAGATGTCTGTATCTCAGGTGTTACCAGGATTAAGAATGCCCAAGGAAGATTATTGTCAGTTATTCCTTCTTCCTAAAATAATCCCTTATATCATCTTTGGAAGAGAAGGAGAGAAGAAAATCTCAAAATACTTTTCAAAGCTAGCTGATTTGGAGAAGCTAACTTCCAGAATTTGATATGCACATTGTGTTTGGTAAGACAGGTAAAAACAGACATGGGATAAACAAATCATTTATATAGCTGGGATTCTTAGGAAATATTTTAAGGTTCCTTCGAGGAGTATCAGTGTTTGGGTCCATAATTGCTAACCTTAAATCAAAAATTTTTTTTATTATTATTTCAGCATATTGTGGGGGTACAAGAGTTTAGGTTACGTATATTGCCCTTGCCCCTCTCCCCCTGAGTCAGAGCTTCAAACGTGTCCATCCCCTAGACAGTGTGCATCGCACTCGTTATGTGTGTACACACCAACCCGCCCCCACATCTGCCTGACACCTGATCAATGTTATTCCTAAATGTGCTCTTAGGTGATGATCAGTGAAACCAATATGATGGTGAGTACATGTGGTGCTTATTTTTCCATTCTTGGGATACCTCAAAATTTTATATTACTCTTTTGTTAATGGAGTGAGGGTTGACAAACTACCCTAATTTAAAAGAATGGATAATTCATAACCATTAAGATGACATATTTGGTCTCTTGCATCACCTAAATTTTCTTCTCCCTCCCAAGTCATAGGTTTTCATGCTTATTAGGATCACTGTCTTTCTTCTAGATTCCCAAGTAACTTGTCTCTGCTATTTTTTAATATATATGACCAAATAAATTCAAAATAAACCTCAGGCAAATAGGCTAAGATCGAATATTGTATACTCCTAATAGTTCTGCACTTCCTCAATATCTCCAAAAATATTGAAGGGATTGCGATGGTCTCAAAAATTTTTAGAGAATCTTGAATACTGAGGGCAAATGTAAGGCCCTCTCCCACCAAATATTTCTAGTTGTCTTAGCAGGCAACTAGGGTATAGGGAAATAGCTGATACAGAGCTCAGTTATATGCCTTTATTTTTGCCCATATTTTAAGAGCTGTATATGGTATATATCTATGAATTTATGTATGTATACTGTATATATACCTGGATATATACATTGAAAGGCAGTATAGCAGAGTGGTTAAAGGCATGGATCTTAAAGCTAAATTACTTGGGTTTGAAGCCAGCCTCTATCACCTGAGATTTGTATAACCTTGGGCAAGTTATATAACCTCTCTGTGCTTCAGTTTCCTTATCTGTAAAATGATATAATAAAATTATGTACTTCATGGGGTGGCTGTGAGGATTAAATAAGTTTATACACATAAAGCATCTATAGCAATGCCTATAAAATTATAGGACTTAAAAAAACGCTATTTAACAATATGTTATATGTGTTATATACATTATGTGGATATATACATATGTATATATTAATATAATACATAATTGCCTAGCCTACAAGATAAGACAATTTATTATATATTTCTAAACACCTTTTATATTAAATATTTAATATAAAATATATATGTATACTCTGTATATGGCACATTTAGATTTTCTTGGAAATTTCACAGTTATCTAATGACCAACATGTGTGGGAATACCAACATAGCTCATGTCTGGAATAAACATAGTATAAATTTGGTATATTATATCTATCAATGTAGTGAAATAATATTTCCCACTGAAAACTGGCCCTAATGTAAAGTGCACGTGACATCAGAATGAAGTGGAAGAGCATGGGCTGGAAGCTGAACAAGTCTGTATTTGCATGCTGGTGCAAGCACTTAAAAACTGCACGCTCTTGGGCAAGTCATTTAAGCTTCCTAAGCTTTAGTTTTCTCATCTGCAGAACAGGGATATAACATTTCTGGTGTGTCTGTGGTGAGAAGGAGAGACCAATACATTTAAAACAAACAAAGAAAAAAAAGCACATGGCCGAAACTCTAATACATAGTAAGTAAATACTTGATAAATGGAAATGTTGATTTTTAGGAAGTCAGTCCCACTTTGAATGTGGGTATTTTTTTTAAAGCCCAGCACCATCAAACATCCCACTGGAAGTTTTTGATCAGTTATGCTGTTGCTGTATAATGATCATGGTTTTGTCTTAATAGCATGTGGTCTCAATAACCGTAAGTGGTTGGAAGTTGTGCTGCCTGTAGGAGCAAAAGGAGAGACGAGGTTGGTATAACTCAAGTTTCACCGATATCTCACTAGGCAGTATCTCATGCCTTTTCTCCCTCTCTTCCTTCCCTCTTCTGCTCAGCCTCCTTTCTCCTGCCAGTAGGAGATCTGCTTGCCCCAGAAGCTGTTCCACTGAAGAAGCAGGAGAAGCTGAATTCCTGAGGAAGTGACACTGCTCTGCTCAGTGGCCAAGTAGGCACTTTTGTCACCAACTGGCCAGAGACCCAGGGGAAGAGGATTCACTCTGCCTTTTTTTCTTCACTGGGTATGGCCTGAAAGAAAGGGATTAAAATCCAGCGGATGTTCACTGCAAATGATAATCACGTTTCAAATGTTATGTATTTTCTTATCATTAATAGTGAGGGGCAACTTTTTTTTTTTGGAGTTGGCCCCAATTTGCCTCTTGTACATTATTTAAGGAACTGGGCCTGACACAGTAATAGTTACTTTTGAAAAGCAACTACATATGTATTATGAGAATAAACCATTCAACATATGCCAAGAACTCTTTAGAATAAAAGTAACACTAGAGTACAATTACTGATGAATTCTTGTAGTATATAAGCAAGTGGCTCCAACTTGAAACTTACATGACAGAGGAAATGTCAGGAAAAGAAACTTATAGGAAAGGTGTTTCATGCACACACAGAATTTTTTCACACAGTTGGTGAGGCCACATGGAACCAGTTCGAATATTATCATTATCCATAGTCTCTCTCATTAAACACCTAAGAAAATACTGTAAAATTGTTTAAGGATACACAATTAGATTACCATATCCAGAGCTATATCCAAGCAGCAAATGATTACACTGCTTATAAATTCTCGGCAGATGATAATTTAAAGTCCCCATGAAAGCCCCAAGCTTATTTGATTGTTCTTTTAATTACTGGGCTCTATGCTATCAAATATTTGTGTAAGAGGAAGCTTTTCTTTGTGGGAGTGGATAATAACTGTGCTTACACTTTGAAAATTTTGCCTTGAGTTATTAAGATTTGCAATTCTCACTTTTGTTCCGGGGAAAGGTGTTTAGCCATTTTTAGAAAACAGGTATCAAATAATCAATCGTCAAACACCCCAGAAAGTTTCCGCCCTAGACAAGTGCAAAATCTCAGGTATTCGCAATCCACCTCCAGAAACAGATCTCCAAAGGGTGAAAAGGGGGGTGGGGGGAGAGAAAGGATGTGTCACTTTCCTAGGCGAATATATTGTGATCGGTATGTGTTGCGTGCATTAAGAAACTATATTTGCTTCCTAACTGCCGCTTAGAAATCAGCCTGGAAAAGTCCTGCGAGAGATCGCACGGAGACAGGCAAGCCTGAGCCTCGCTCCCAAGCTCCTCCAGCGCCCTGCTCTTGCAGGCGCGTGAGGAATAAACAGACTGTGGTCATTGATCTCCCGGCGGTGTTGTTGCACTCTGGGAAATGCCGGGGGTGTCCAGGGACGCGGCGCGGTCCACGGATGCGCGTCCGAAGGGAATCGCAGAGATGGGGAACGAGGACACGCACCTCGGCGTACAGCAAAAGCAGAAGGCTGCAGGGAGGAAAAGAAACGTGTTGCTCGAACTGTCTCTCTGAGTCCCTCTCTCCATCACCCTCTTCCAAACCCGCAGCCTCCCCGGAGAATCCCTGCCCCCACCCCCGCCCTCTCCCGGACTCCAGCTCTAGTAAGATCGCTGTCAGGCCCCCCCGCCCCCGCCCCCCACGCCGGTTGGAGATTTAATAGGATTTCCCCCCCCTGGCAAACCGGCAGCTGTTTTAAGTCACTGAAAGTAAGATTAGAAGAGATAAGCGCCCGAGCAGCCCGGGAGCTGTCAGAGCACACACTGAAATCAGCCCCGCCGCTTCTGCCCAGGGCTTTACCTGCGGAGTTTCCTCCGATGCGGATGTAACTCGGAGGGGCTCTCTCTGGGCTCCACGCACCGACTTCAGGGTCGCAGCGGCGGGAGTCGAAGCCCAGCACCCAGCCTAATTTTCCCCTCAATATCATCCCCCGGTTCCTAGGCGCTGGGTTTTGTTTTGTCTGGTTTTTTTTGTTGTTTTTTCTTTTTTGCTTCCCTCACACCAAACCAAACCAGTTCAACCACCCGGGAGGCAGGGATGAGAGCGCCTCAAAACTTTTCTTCCCTCCACCCCTAAGGAGTAGGTGGGCGCGAGGTGCCGGCGGCCGCGGGGACCCGCGGCGCAGCGCCCGGCTCCGGCTGGCCCTGGTGGCCGCACCCGCCGAGCCTCCGGCGGCTCCGACTCCGCGCAGGGCGGCCGGCGCCGGGCCTCCCGGAAGGTGCCGCGGACCCCGCAGCCCCCCGCGCGCGCCCGCCGGCCGAGCCCCGCTGCTTGCGAAGCGGGGTGGGGGGCAGGCAGTGGCCCGGGTGATGGTTGCGGGGCAGCGGGTGAGGCTCGGGCGCGGGGAAGAAGTTGACAAAGGGACTTGACTAAACATGAATGCGTATTTATAGATGCGAGCTCCATCGAGATCTAGAGATACCCCACTCTCCCTGCCTCCTTCCGTGCCTGCCATTGCGTTTTATCGCTCCTTTAAGTGGAGGGCAGATTTTTTTTTTTTTTTAACATTCCTGCACCGTGTGGGCAATCACCGCGTTATTTACAATCTAGTTACTCTGCCGCAGACGGGGGAGAAAACTCTGGGGCTCGTTCCCTTCGGATGGATAGAGGGCGGCCGGGCGGCGAGCTGCACGAAGGAGGTCAGGGTGGGCTTGCGGGAGCTCGGGGGCGACCTGGAGGGAGCGGGAGTCCCCGGCGCCGCCCCCGCGCCCGCCCCCGCCCCCCTCGCACCCCCCTCCCCCCCCCCGGGGCGGGCGCCGGGCCGCGGTGACCGCCGGCTGGTGCGCTGCCCTCGCCTCCCCCATTGTTCCTACTGTCTTTTTGCCTTTTGTTATTTGCACTCGCATTGTGTTGTTTGTCTCCGAAGCCGCCTCATGACCAGCAAAGGGATTTCACCTCGTCCTTGAGAGCAACACAGGGAGCGCGAGCGAGCGGGCGAGAGGGACACGCGCGCGCACACACACACCGGCACACACGCGCACACACAGACACACACACACACACACACACACAGAGTGGAAAAGGCGAGCCACCAAAACCCATCTCCAGTCTCCTCCCGGGGGCCCCCAGCCCGCCACTGTGCCACTTTGCATCCCACGCCGGAGGAGACGTTAACGGGACCGGGTAAGGTGCGTGAATCGCAGCGTTTTAACTTTGTTGTTCGTCCCGACGTTGTTGTGGGCAGACCTCCAAGGCGCAGAGCTCCCCTGCGCCGCTCGCCGGGCCCGCCACTCAGCTCTCGCTCCCGGCTCCAGCTGGAGACCCGCGCAGGGGGGAGGGGGCCGCCGCCGGAGTTCCCTCAAGTGCAGAGGGAGGGGGACCGGGCCGGGGGCGAGGGAGCGGCGGGAGGCGGCTCGGGACTGGAAGTGGCCCGGTCAGCCTCGGGGGGCGGCTGTCCGGGGGACCCTGGCGTGTGTGGCCTTGGACCCAGACCGGGAAGCGGGATAACTTTATATTTTGGTTGGGAAGCCTGCGTACTGTTGCCGGTGTTGTTTTGTGAGTGGTGGCGGTGGAGGTGGTGATGCGAGGTGAGGGCGGGGGTGCGGGTCTGGGCATCTCGGCGAAAGCCTAGGGACAGACCCTAAAAGTTGGACAAGGCCCCTTAGCCCTTCTAGGATATGAACGCGACCCCCAGCCCGCCCCACAGCCCTAATAATCCGGCTTTTCGTCTTTTCGTTTCGCTTTCTGCAATCCCTCTCTCTACCACTCCTCCCTCCCGCCCGGAATTTCGGAAACAAGTCTCATCCTCCAGGATTCTAGGGATTTCAGAGACCGGAAGCTTTAATTTTAATCGCAACTACTTTTTTTCCCCCCTCCTCAGTCTGTGTACAAAGTGAAGACCACTCACGTGTCATGTCACTTTAAGCGCGGGCTTGGGAAATCTCGATGACACTTTGCGGCTACAGTAATAAGAAGCGATGAAAAAAGGTTATACGAGTTGAAATCAAATTGGATTTGGAAATGTTTGCGTTTGAGAGCAGCAGTTTGCTGAGTATTGATCTGCTGGCATCTGATGCACACGAAGCACTGTTTACATATTTTAATAGTCATTTCGCTTACACTTTGCAAAGCGGATATATTAATAAATATATTGACCCGGGTGGATATCCGAAGACGATGGTTTCTGTGACTAAATTTGGAGTGTGATGAATGTGAATTCATTTTAATGTCTTCCCTTCTCAGCTAAAGCAGGTCAAAACGAGGAATTCCGTGAATATGCAGAGCCCTACCCTCAGTGCCAGCCAGTCCAGACACCCTGGGTGACAGTCCACTGTACTTCTTCACAGAAGTTTAAGGATTTGTTCTAACCCAGCTAAGATCCTTGCAATATCCAGATATCCAAAGGAGTTTGTCATGAAAGGCATGAGGAGATGTCCCTGGGGACTGCCTTCAGGCTCAGCACAATTCTTTAGTCAAGGGCAAGACCAAGAGAAATCTGTGGGATTTTGGGTAATAAGTGTGGGAATCTGCAAAGGGACCAGACAGAGTGATTTGTTTCCTTGCTTTCCATAAATAATGTCCCCTAGTATCCTTAACACACACACACACACACACACACACATACACACACACACACACATGCCAATGAAGTAGTCTTGTGGGAGATTTGTAGGCAATGGACATTTCAATCAGAAAAACCAGAGGAAAATTTTTGATCAGGATTACAGGAGTGAGGCTTGATTGCCAAGAGTGATTAGGTTAAGGGCCAGATGGTTTTAAAGTATACAGAAATGTTTTTTAAGTTTGACTTTTATAGCATTTAAAAGGAGGACGATTTCTTAGAGTCTTTACAGAACTGCTAAATTTTGATCTGTCTAATTTTAAAGGAATTCAGCTGTATGAGAATTGCTCTTAGCTCAGATAGGGAAGGAATCTGGTTTCAAATGCAGATACATGGAACAAAGTTTCTAGGGGTGCTTCTTCCTGATTTAAATATAGCTCCCAGGCTGAAGCCTAGATAAATTCAGCCACAATGATTTAAAATCATAAGTACTTACACTGAAAGTTCTCTTAGGCATTGTGCAAAGTTCTCTTGCAAATTATGCCATCAACTGTTTATTCCTCAGAACTATACAAGATAAAAATCATAAGCATCACTTAAAACTGATGCAATACAGCCTTAAATCCTTAAACTGGTAGGGATTGCTTTTGTTTGCCTAAAAGGTAGATCTTTCATCACATGAGTTGTTTAAAAACATTTAATTGTGGGGGTGGAAAGGGATGTGCATAATTATTTAGTTATTTGTGTTAATTATATAGTAGCATACTCGCTTGAAATTCTTTCTTTTTTCCCCTTTCTTTCTAGTGGTCTTCTAACAACCTTGTACATGAAGAATCAAGAGTTTTTTTATTTGCTTGTGGGTTAAAAAAAATTTCTTTTTGTAGCCTTTTTGAATGGGCAGTATTGATCCAATCTGACACAGACTTGAAAGCGTAAACTCTTAATGCAGGAAAACAAGCTTCAGTTCTTAATACAGAAACCCTGTATTAGTTTTGTCGTTCAGCTTAAACAGTTCTGGTTGAATGGCATATTGTATACAGGATTCAAAACTCCCAAACTTCTTTGGTAAATAACCAGGCATCATCTAAATGCACATCCTGTTTAGACTGACACATGGTTTTGTAGAAGAAAAAAATGAATATACACTTAGAAAGCTGCTATCTATGAAGTATAGTAAATAGTGAATAACACCAGAGTGAAATTTATACTCAGGTATGACAAATTTTTTTTTTTTTTTTTTGTCCTTGTGGTAGGTAAGGTATGAGTTATAAGAAGAGTTTAAATTTTCAAATTTTCCTTTTCCAATTAAAGGAACGAATTTGAATGCTTGAAGAATGTTTTTGCTTATAAAGCAATTTAAAAATATGATACAATGCTCATAAGAATGTACTATCTTCTTGCAAAACTTTTATTCTTTTACCAAGTAAGAAGCAATAATTTCTTTGAAGCTATGTTTGGATTATATATTTAAAAAAAAACAAGACTTAAACAGGTCAAAATTTCTGTTTAATAATCTCCCAAAATACATTGCATTTCAGATAACTAAGAGTTCTAATGATGATTTAGATTTCCAGCAGGTATAGTTGTTGGATAAGATTGATTGCCATAACCTGGGTGATTCACCTAATATCCGATCAACTCCAGTGGTAGAAAATGCTATAATTAGAGTTTTGAGAGTGACCTGGAAACTTATTTGTCTAGGCCTAAAGTCAAATGCATTCCCTCACGCACTCGTCACAATTTTTTAGTCTGAGAAATGTAGATTTATTTTAAAGGCGAAGAAAGTGCTTGGCTGTTTCAAATAAACTATATCCTGAATTTAGATTTGTAGATAGTTAATAAAATGAAAGTCCAATTTTGTTCCAAACATTGTTTTAAAACACCCATTTGTAAATTGTCTACATTTGGTTTTCATATGTTAATGATTTGGGATCTGAAACTTATTTCAGAAAGGCATTTTGGTTTATCTTAAAAAACACCACACAAAACTGTCTAAACAACTCTGTAAATAAACTGTTCCAAATGCCTCAATTTGATGAATGAATTAAAGAATTATGGTTCTTAATCCAATTATGATCAGTCTTGTTATTCCATTTCCCATTTGTGGAAGCTTGGGGAGTTGGAATAGTAAATGATTCTCAAATGTGAGTGGGGTCTTTGTTGTTTATTTTTTGTGTGTGATGTAACGTAAATAATCACTCATACCTAACATTTAGGAGGAGGATTTTAGATGTGGGGAAGTTATTTAATGATCTTCAAATAACCAGGAATTCATTTGCATGAGAAGTTGCTGTTCATGGAAGAATAAAATGAAATTTTTAAAAATGCGAAGCAAGGATCTAACCTTTTGTTTAAAAATAATGAATTTTGATATTGAAAGGTGGAGAAATGGAGCAACTTAAGGAAGGCTCTGCAGTGGGGCAGATACTCAGGCACTTTTAGTCACTTTCAGCTGGGCCACATTGGAACATTTCCTTAGACCAGGAGTCCCCAACCTATGGTGAGTTGTACAATTATTTCATTAGGTATTACAGTGCAATAATAGAAAATAATAGAAATGAAGTGCACAATAAATGTAATGCACTTGAATCATCCTGAAACCAGCCCTTCCCGCTCTGGTCTGAGGAAAAACTGTCTTCCATGAAAACGGTCCCCAGTGCCAAAAAGGTTGAGGACTGCTGCCGTAGACTACTGTTGCATAATAAACTTTACCAAATTCAATTTCCTTGTCTTTAACATTGAGTCAAGGTCAAATGTAGACTATGAGTTAGAGGGATGGTTTGGGGGTTGTTTTCTCCAAACCCCTATCTCTTTAGCATCTACATGGGTGCTTTTGAATGCTCTCCTGATGAGGACCCGGAACTTCAGGATGAGCCCTTGACCATAGTCCATTTTGCTTTGATGGACCCTTCCATATTCCTGCTCCATTTGCCTAATTTAACTTCTGCCTCATAAGCTAATTAATTCAAAGATGTTAATGGTTCATTATGGTTTAATTCCCTAACTAGGTGATATTATTATTATCATTTTTGCAGTTTATTATGATGATATAATTCCTTAGACAAAAACTTGTAGAGACTACAGGTATCAAGGAAAGCTGCTGGGGGGAAAATATTTATAAGCCTGGGGATTTTTTCAGTAGCATTCAAATCATACCTTATAGGCAACTAGGTAGCTTAAGGCATGTTGTGCGTCCTGCAGCACCAATTAAAGTCTTAGAGGTGAGGGAATTCAGGAAGAAACCAGGAAGTGAAAGAGGCTATCTCATTAGCTTATGCACCTCTTCAGTTTAGGTGTATGATTCATTTGGAGTTCTGAACTTTCAGGGCCTGTCCCCTTTTCTTAATCTCTAAAACTGGAAATTATAATGCTGTTCTTATAGTGATGTGTGAATAATACTAGATACTATATGTGCACTTCCTAACATAGTGTCTGTCATGAACTAGGTGCTCAATTAAGTGTTAGCTACATTCTTCTCTCCCTCCCAGTCCAGTCTAGGTTCTGATAATTAATGATGTTTGAAGCTTCATTTTGTACTTACTTTGAACTTATTTGAGTCTAAGGAGAAAAAATGTATCACTTTCTTGAGGCTGAGATCAACACTTTAAAATAGTGATTCAGTTAACATCTATATATGATCTCTGACAATGTTGTTTTATTATGATGCTGTATTGCTGCAAGTGTGAATTCTATTTTTTATTCATATAAGTGCTCCTTCAGTAATTAACATTTTTATCCTACATAATAGGTAGACAAATAAAAACTTTAGAACCTAATTCTGTATATTTCTCCTCTTGTTATCTTTTTTTCAATTTCCTGTTAGCAGATAAGAACTAGTGAAAGTTGACTGATGTTTAATGCATTGATATTCATCCACCTCTGGGTTATATTAAGTTATAGTATGTGTGGATAAAAAGAAAGTCCATTTGGAAAAATTAATAAATCTGATTTTGCAATGCTTTGCCCTATAGAGTCAACAATTCCTTCGAAGAGAATCTCATAGGTTGGTTGATTTATTTAAATTGGGTGCAAGGAGAAAGGCACCATAAATATACTATTGCCTGATTTAAAGAGGGGATGTACAGTAACATGGAGAAATTAGTGGTTGTTTTCTCTTCCTCATGAAACAGAATTTGTCTGTAAGTACAACTGATCAAAGAAAAAGGAAAGGCTTCTTAAAAAGGCAAATAAATATCTTGGTTGTTGCATTAGTTCTGGTTCCTCAAGAAGCAGATGCCAAGACGGGATTAGATCTGTGAGAAGTTTATTGGAGGAGGGAGCAGTTCAAGACCAGAAGGGCCTTTTGACCATGAATGAGGCAGGTGTTTGACACTTATGCAAGGAGAGGGGGAAGGAAGGATTATTAATTAAGTAGGAGGAAGCTCAGCGTTAAGGCAGTCCCCGAAAGGTTTGGCTAGGCAAATGGAGAAGTCCTCTGTCTTGAAGAAATGGCTGGTATCAGCATTCCCCCACCGTGCTTGGTCACTGGCTAAGAGCAGCTCAAGGAAGCAGCTAGGAGCAGCTCCAGGAAGCAGGGCCTCTGTGCTTAAGTGATGCTAGAGTCACAGGAGCAGCAGTTGGGTAGTGAGTCAATTACACTCAAAACAGGAGATTTGAGTGGTATTGTTGTGGTTTGGCTGCATTGCCCAGGGGTTGGTAACATTTGCTCTGGTCAGGTGGACCTGCCACAAAAAAAACCCCCTCACAAGGCCTGGCAATTTCTTTGAGCTCTCCTCTACTCCTCTACTGTAAAATGAGTGTAATGATAGTATCACCTCACTAGTAAGGATTAAATGAGAGTATATGAGATCATCTGTAAGCCCATAGTATCATGTGTGACATAAAGTAAATGCTCAATATATATTGCTCTCTTTTTAATGTACTCACAAAATGTAACTGAGAGGTGTAGGTGAATTGTATGAAATGATCTTAAATATATTTAAACAATGGATGTTTCATGTACTCAGAAGGCATTGTTTATGCAAACAGATATCCTTAATGCTTACCTTTTAAAAATAGCCTGATTTATTTCTCATGCTTCAATCCTTATTTGTATCAGGTTATAAACTGTACACCAGTTATACCAACTGACCTTGACCATGTTCAGGTAATTTGCCCTAAAGCATGAGGTAGACAGAACTCTCTTCATTTCCTTACTTCTCTAAGCTTTCTATTCAGTTGAGTAGCTAGGCACTGTAAGTCTGCATTTTATCTTGAGCCTCAAACACCTTGCAAGTCTTTGCTCCCCTGTGTTACTGTTACTGTTTCTAAACCAACTTGCAGCACCACAAAGCACTGAACTCAAGTGGCCCTCAGCGCGAGCTCCTGCTGTGATGAGTCACAGAGCCACCAGCACTTTGTTGCATTAGATTTGATCACTGCCATGAGCAGTCCTTCGATTGTCAGCTAAGAGCCCCTTCAGGGAGTTGTCCCTTAATAGAAAGTCTCTTTTCTTCCCTCCCGTTGTAACTTTAAATTAAAAGAAACTGTAGAGGAGCTGGTGGCATTGCAGCAGTTCATTCTTCTACCCACTGGGAGAACAACATCTGAGAAAAGACGTTATTGGACTGAGAATTGAGTTGTTGCTATTTTTTTGGGCCAGAGTAGGGGGGAGGCGGTTGTGGGGGAGGATGAAGACCACGTCATTTAGACTCAGTCAGACTGATAATCAGGAATGTAATTGAGAGCAATACTTTGTTTATCCCAGGGAGCGTTTTCTGGATGTAAGAAGATACCTACTTAGCCTGTGAGTTTTAATGGGATTCATGGGACCACTGATATTTTGCCCCAGATTTTTAGGTGGTTCTGTGTGTTGTACTGTGGGAAACTGGCACTGAGACAACTTAAAAATCCAAGGAGGATGGGAGGCAGGAAAAGAGAGCTAATTTTTGACACATTCCTCAGACAAGGGACCTCTCTAGGGAATCTGTACCCAGGATAGGGACTGCTTACTGTGACGCTTTTGGCATGATTTCTCCCGAAGAGTGAACACTGGGGTATTTCATTGTCTCTAGTTAAAAAGGTTGATGAACTTACATTCGTGAGAGGAGAAGAAGAAGATGTTCGTACTTTTGACGGCATGTTTCCTAGATGATATTTCTCACTAAACTTCTGATTTAATTCCCTGCTGTGCCAGGTTTTCTACCCTCTGCAGTTGCTGGCCTGTCCCCATTCTGGTTTAGGAACTGCCAAGAAAGCTGATGTCTGCTGAGATGTCCTGGTGGTAGTTCGTGGCTACTGGGAGCTGAAGTTGTTTGATGTGTAATATCAGGAGCAGACTGAGGTTTGCATGTAAGTTCCCGTGATGCTCCGTGTTCCTCTGCACTTTTGGCACTCTTTCTCATGTAGCTGGCAGAATCAGGCTCTTTAATTTACTCTTGTGCTGGGAACTGCTTTGAACTATTAGAATCCTGTCTTGAGTTTTTTTACTTCACTCTCTCAGCCTCATCTCCACTGTGCCTTCACTACTAACAGAATAGTAGTATCTTTTCTACATTCAACCAGGAAATAAAGTGGTCATTTTAATGCACACTAAATAAACAAAGATATATCTCTATTAGTATGTAAAGAAACTTAATGGGCCCGCTATTTATTTTGAGGGACTTCCTGGAGCCACCTGGAATGCTCTCCCCTTCCCACCTCCTATTTACCTATTTCTGCTTGTTGGGCTTTTCTTAACCTTTCTCTTACCACAAAGTCTTTATTCTTATGGCATGGTTGTCCACTCTGCTCCGTGCTGATCTCACTGGATGAAGTGAAAGGTACACTAAACACAGCACTGCCTGGTTTGAAAGGGGTAACCCTAGGGTCACCAGAAAAAATTCCCATTAGAAGGTAAGCTCCCTGAGGGTGCTGGGGAGCTCCCTGCACAATAACAATGCCCGGGACAGAGCAGCAGCAGAACAAAAGACTGCTGAGTGCAGGTAGCTTGCAAGGGAGTTTCATGTTGAGTCAGGGCAGCCCTGCATGATGGGGAAATGGGAAAACGAGCAGCTGGGGAGCGTTACCATGTTGCAGGCATGGTGCTAGGTGCTTTACACAGATAATCTCATTTAATCCTCTCAGCCTCCACTATCAGCTGGATATTAGCCCCTTTTCACAAAAGAACAAACAGACTCCACTGGTCAAGTGACTTGCCCATTTTCTTCAGCGCTAGTGAGCAGGAGAGTCATTGCCTGAATTTCAGTCTGTTTGGTCACCACTTTTGCACCTTTCCACCATGCCATGATGTTGGGGTGGGATTCCTCTCTGTAAAATGGGAGCACTAACAGTACCTGCCTGTCTACCACACTAGACAGGAGGAAGAGATGAGAAGTAATTTCCGTATGTTGATGATTATTATTGAGTACCCACTAATCCACGTGTTAACCAGAAATATTTATTGAAAACACAGATATGTGTTGTTTATACTTAAGGAGAAATATTTTATGATTTAAGCAGAAATTTTGAATACATAAAAACTGACATCAAAGGAAATTACAGAACAGTGTTTCTCAAAGGTGATCACCCAATCACCTCGTTGAAAACCACCTGGGATATTTGTTAAAAATAGACCTTTTTGGGTCCCACTCCAGACATACAGAACCTGAATCTCTGTGGTTGTGACCTCTTGATCTCTCATTTTTAACTAGTATAACTGATGATTCTTTTGCACAAAAAAGTTTGAGAACCAGTGATAAAAAAAATATTGATTTAGTTTGGTAGTAAGTTATATATATGGCATATGGAATTTAAGTAAGATGCTCAAAGAATAGTGGTAGTGCCAAGATAAAGCACAGCTGATTGTTGGACTGCCAGGAAAATTTTTTTTTTGATAATGTGTTTTTAAGAGTTTTGAAATAAAATTTTAAAAACCATGAGTAATTCTGAGTGCACAGAATATAAGTGAGCTTAGAGTCAAGAGTGAGAGGACCTGTTGAAGAGTAACTAGGGGCTGGGGTCAGGAGAAGGTGGCAGTTACATGTATTCTAGCCTGGAAAGAAATTTTTAACAGGCCAAATTGAAGATGAGTAAGTAGACTGAAGACCAGAGGTTGAGCTATTTATCCAGCTTTGTATTCCAAATGCTTAGCACAATGTGTGGCAATGTTTGAGACATAGTAGGTGCATAAAGACATTTGTTTAGTGAATGAGTAAAAACAGAGTTGTCTGTGGAAAACAGACTGAATTTGATTATGATTATTGTGAATCAAGATGTCGAAAAAGAGTATGCCGAATAGGAGTCCTAGTGAGATAAGACAAGGACAGGATTTTAATTAGACTAATATGGTCCTTACAGGAAACTGCATTTATACAAACAAATGAACAATGAAGAAAACAAACCTAAGGTTTGTATGGGATCAAAACATGAGGCCACTGTATCTATTATTTTGGGAGCAGCAATTACTACAGGGGGATAGGGACCTTGTCTATTTTGTTCTCTGTGTGATCACAGCACTCAACAAATAATGACAGGGCTTCCACATGAACAGGAAAAAAAAACAGTATTTACGTTATACAAAAATATCTTGCAAAAAGAGAAAATAAGTCGTTACACAAGCTGACCAATAAATTGGAGATCATAAAAATAGCAAGTCTTTATAAAACTGCACATTCTTTTTTTTTTTTTTTTTTGAGACAGAGTCTCGCTGTGTTGCCTGGGCTAAAGTGAGTGCCGTGGCGTCAGCCTAGCTCACAGCAACCTCAAATTCCTGGGCTCAAGCGATCATCCTGCTTCAGCCTCCCCAGTAGCTGGGACTACAGGCATGCGCCACCACGCCCGGCTAATTTTTTTCTCTCTATATATCTTAGTTGGCCAGATAATTTCTTTCTATTTTTAGTAGAGATGGGGTCTCACTCTTGCTGAGGCTGGTCTCGAACTCCTGACCTCGAGCGATCCACCTTCCTCGGCCTCCCAGAGTGCTAGGATTACAGGCGTGAGCCACCGGGCCCGGCCAAAACTGCACATTCTTACACAATCTATTTAGCATTGAGTAAGGTCTCTATCTCATTGTCTGCCTGTCACCAAGCAGCGCTCTGTGGCTAATTCCACTTTCATTTCACTGTTGTGAAACTCCACCATGGTGCCCAGCACAGTGTCTTGCTAATATTAGCTATTTAATAAATATGTGCTGAACAATTCAATCAATGAATGAAGAGTATTGGTTTGGGGCTGGGGAGAGGTGGGAAGTTGAAAGCAATCTAAGAAGACAGCTGCCCTCCTTCACTTAGAATTCCTAGGCTGACATGTGATCCAGAGATCTTTAAACAGGCAGATTTCCCCTGTAGCTCAAGGCCTGGTTATTGGAATCTTGAGGGGAAGGATGTTTGCTAAGGTAATGAGTGCAAAAGTGGGTTCAGCATTGTTAGAAGAGGCAACCATTTATTTGATCTGGAAAATGTATGGGTGGGGCAGGGGCTGGGGAGGTAAAAAGTAATTCTAAACCTATCAAGAGTTTCAGTAGAAAAATGGCTCTAATTCAGGCAGTGTAATGTTAACATCAATGCGTGTCTCATGGCTCAAACCCCGTACACTGCTTTGGAAATAAAAGGAGATTGTGTAAAGAATTAGCAATACAAGGCATTTTTAAGTGCTTTATTGCAGAGGCCTGTGATGCTCTGCAAAATCTATGCAGACTCTTTCTTCCTGCTGTGCTTAATTTCAGAATCTGATGCTATTACCTATCCTTGGAGAAAAAAAAAATCATTCTCTATTAACTCTTAAAAACCGAGTTTAACTTTGCATTTGTTTTCAACGGAATCTTTCTGACATTTCTTGGGAAGAGAGAAGTGGTGTATTTAGCCATGGATTTTAGTATCTGGGATTGCTTCTAGGGGGCAGCATTAGAGTAAGAGGGCACGTTGGAAATAATGTTGAAGGCAAAAGTTTAGAAATGACTCAAGCAGTTTGAGGAATGAGGCCCCTCAAAGGATCCACAGAGATTGTGTTTGGCATGACTCCAGAGCAGAAGCCAGAAAGGTAAATGGGTAGTTAAAAAGATTAGGCAGAAATCAGGACAAGAGTTAACTATGTAGGTGGCTATCTTCTTGTGACATGAAGACCTGCCCACCAAGATAATTTTTTCCCTGGCATGCCATCACTGTGCCCTTCTCCTGTCTCACGTGAAAGAACAGTTGATACGGACTAAGTTACCGCCTCTAGGCAGTCCTAAACAGTTTATTTTTACTGAATCTTCCTAATAACCTTGATGTAGGTACAGATGTTGTCCCGTTATACAGATAAGGAAACTGAGCTTGCCTGAAGTAGCATAGCTAGTAAGTCTTGTAACTGAGATTTGAACCCAGAGTGGTCTGATTCCTAAGCCTTTGGCACTTGCCCATTGTAATATAGTAAATATATTTTAAGTCCTGTTAAGTCATCCCTTTTCTTCCGTACCCACTGCTATCAGTCTGAATTATTGCAAAGCTCTCCAAACTAGTATCTCCCTACAATCTGCTCTATTTATAGCTGTCAGGCCAATCTTCCTGACATGCTATTTAGATCATGTTGCCCCTTTCTCAAAAATTCAAAGTGCTGGAGTACTACAAATGGATGGGACTCAGACTCTTAAGTCTAGTCTTTAAGGGCCTCTATAATCTATTTCCAACTATTCTATCCCTTAAGGCTCATATTTGAAAACTTCCCTTCAAGAATAATTTGTTTGTGATCTGGTTCAAGCTGAACAGTTTCCCAGATGACTCCTAAACTGCCTGCAATGTGTCTGCCCTATTAACTTTTCTCAGGATGCTCATGGCAGAGGCCATACCATTGCACAAAAGCCACTGCTGACACCTGAACTCTGTCTGGCTCCGGGACTTCTTCCAGAATTGCTTTTTTCATCCGCTTCAAACCTCCTCATCGATTGACTTTCCTTGCCTCCCAATCCACTTGGCTCTGTATTTTGGCTTTCTCTTTTTTGATTTGCCTCTCCATTCATTCAATAATCAACAAATTTTTTTGAGCACCTACTATGAGTCAGATACCATGTTAATTGCTAGAGATTCGGTGGTATGTGGAACAGGCACACACCTTGCATACAAGGATTTAAAATCTATCAGGGAAGAAAAACTTAAATAATTACCAACACTTATGATTGCAAGTTGTGGAACTGTATTTCACAGAAGTATGTATAGCATATAAGAGAGGTTTCTGTTATATTTGGGGGAGGAGCAGTCAAAAGAGGCTTCCAAGAGGAAGTCTCATTTGAGAGATGGTTAATGAGGTAATGAGGACAGGAGAAAAAAAATCGAGATGGAGGAAATAGCATGTTGCAAAGGTTCCAAAGAGGGAGGGAAAGGGTGCGTTCTTGGGATGAGAGGGGCCGCATGGCAGATGCAGAGTGGGAGGGCAATGAATGGAGATGAGGCCTGAGACGTAGTTGGAATCAGATCATTAAGCCTTCTGGGCCATATTACGGAGCTGAGTCTTCATAACAAGGGTGATGAGGAACCCACTGAGGTTTCTCAAGAGACTAATAAAATTTGTGCATATATCCTATAGATCAAATTTAAGAGAGGCAGAAATGGATTTCAGCAAGCTATAAAGGAGGTTATTGCAATGATTCACATAAGAGAAAGATGGTGCTTGGACTATGGCAGTAGTGTTAGGGATGGTGGTGCTTGGACTATAGCAGTAGTGTTAGGGATGGAAGAATTTCAGAAACAAACAGGGAGGGAAAATTGCAGTTTCAGGGGCTTTTTACCTCACCCCCATCTATCTCCATTTCACTAACTTAGTGAGAGACTCCCTGTGGTAGTCACCCCATCTTTCCCTGTTTTACAACTTGAAAAAGAGGTGCTTAAGTCCATACTTCTCCCTGTTCTCTCTCTCTGGGTGGAGAGAGATTTGACACAAAACATTTAGTGCCTCCTGTTTACATAAACATATTTGCCCTCATATTTTTATGTCTTCCTATTATATATGTCTTCTCTGCATATAGATATCCTACAATATTATCCATCCCTTAATTTCTACGTTTAATTTTACCCCTTTATGGCATTCTCACAGAATATACTGGCTGACTGTCTCTCCCTCTGGTCTTATAACACTTGTATCTAAAATCACCTTTATGACTTTTAGCATACATTGTAGCATATTGTAATCATTTTGTGAACATGTCTTATCTCGTGAGAGAGATTGTGAGTTTGTGCCTAGGGACATCAAGGCTGTAGCTCAATATCGTACTCCTATGTTTTTTTAATTTTTAAAATTATTTTTTGTAGAGACAGGGTCCCGCTATGTTGCCCAGGCTTGTCTTGAACTACTGGCCTCAAGCAATCCTCCCACCTTGGCCTCCCAAAATGCTGGGGTTACAGGCATAAGCCACTGTGCCTGGCCTGTACTCCTATTTTGGACCATCCTTTATGTCTTTCTAGCTGGGTGATTTACTTAAGCTCTCTCAGTCTGTGATTCCTCATCTGCAGAATGGGTATAATTATATTTACTTCGTAAAGCAGTTGTGAGGAATTAATGATAGAATGAATGCAAAGTACTTAAAATAATTTCTGGTACGTATTGAGTTCTACCATGTGATGACATTATATGGTTATAAACTTTCTTCTTTGAAATCAGAATGCTTTGTCTTATTACTCTTTGTCTACTTGTAGCTCAGTGAATATTTGTTGAATTCAGATTTAAATTTAATTTTAAGTATCATTTCTGCCAGGGGATACAAATACTGTGTAAATAAATCTTGGTTCTTATCTGCAAGAACCTCAGTTTGATAGAGGAGCTAGTGACAGAAACTGGTTGTTATTTATTAGTGTGATAAGTATAGTGATAGAGAAATAACCCCAGCTAAAATATTTTGAGAGCACAGAAGAGAGGTTGGGAAAGGTTTTCTAAATGAACTGATTCATGAGCTGAGTATTTTATTAATCAATTAAATACATACTAAAATAATGTGTATATAGTATAAAATGTAAGGGTATATAATAAAATAGCACCTCTCTCCTACTGGCAGCTATAGCCACTCCATTCCTACTACTTTCAATTCTGTATTTCTAAGTGAAATGTTTACTCCTTGTTTCCTTGATTTTTAAAGAATATTAGCTACCGATTGACTTCCCACTGTTCAGCTCTCTTATATTATATGTCTCTTACCCTACTTCCTAAAATCACACATATTCCTTTTCTTATCGTTCCAATATAATTTCATTTTATTATCATTGTTATTTTTTGGTTAAATCAGTTCAGTAACATACTTACTTTGACTATGTCCATGTTGTGTATTGCTGAGAATATTATACACTGATAACTTTGACTTTTTTATATAACTTTTTTGGTTTCCTGGAGTTAATAATGGCCTATGTCCAAACCTGCAAATTTTCCTAGAAGTGTACGGTGTTAGCTGGAATTCCTGTTAACACTGGCTCAGTGGACATGTGGCATATCCAGGGCGGGCCTTGGGCACAGTCCGCCCTAGTCGAAGGACCATTTTATTACTGGCATCATTCAGAATTGCTGGAGCCAGGTGATAATAAAAAGCTCACCCACTTTTAGTCAGTTATATTTTTTAAATTCTCTGCAAACAGTGCACCCCCTTATTGCTTGCATTTGGGCAAACTGTTCCCACCAACTGCCTTTGGAAAGGTTCTCAGTTAAGCTAAGCAAGGGAATGGGTGGTGCTCTGAGTAAGTAGGAGGGTGTTCCAAGCAGACAGGACAACATGAGTAAAAAGGCCTGGTGATGATAAATAGCATAGTGCGTTTGTGAAATTACAGATCAGCCTGGGGTTGGTAGAGCATAAAGTACAGGACAGGACTAGCTGAGATGAGGCTGTGATGGTTGGCAGTGGCCAGATCCATGTGGTCTTTTTATCATAGACTCATGTGCACTAGATTCTGTCGTGGAGGCCATGGGGAACCTTATACTTTTGAGTAACGTGGTCTGCTTTGCTCGTGAATGAAGTAATGACAGAGTAGCCCAAAATGGAAAACTAGCTCCTTAAGTCAGCAGTTAAAATGCTGTCTTTGCATATTTGGTGACCTATTAATATTTTAGGGGTACTCCATGAGGAAAATTTTTAGAGCACACAATCCCCCAGTATACAAACACACACATACATGCATTCATAATTTATGTACGTGGGTTAATACTTTAGTTAATATTCAGGGCACAAGAAACACTTAGAGCAAGGTCCAGTTTGAATGGTAGTGGATCTGACGCTCTATTACATCAGAGTTTCCTGGAGACCCACCCTGACCTGCAGATTTTCATGCAGCGAGTTTTAGGGGAGGGGTCTCAGGGACACTACCTGAGAAGGGGCAGGGGAAGCAGGGTGGGCAGAAGTGGGCTGTGATGCAGCTGAGATGTCAGCTGGTCTAGGGGGAGCTCTGGAACTGGATGGCTCCTTGGAGGTGTTCTGAACTGAGGCCACTGGACAAGAACTTTGTAACTGCACCCGGGGTTGGATGTGGGCCATCCCTGGGGAAGAGGCACGACTTTGAGCAAGGGAAATTCTTGGGAAGGGACCAAGCTGGGAGCCTTCAGCAGCCAATACTCCTGGCAGGTGGGACAGTGAGTGCTGCTGGGCAGCACACCACACTGTCCGCTACAGACCACCTTTCTTTTTATTTTGAGACAGTCTCACTCTGTCCCCCAGGCTAGAATGCAGTGGCGTCACTGCAACCTCAAACTTCTGGACTCAAGCGATCCTCCTGCCTCAGCCTCCCAAGTAGCTGGGACTACAGGCATGCGCCACCACACCCGGTTACAAACAACCTTTCTAATAACTTCTTTGTTTTTTTAGAATTCTCAGATTTTTCTTGAAATATGGCTGCCAAAGAGCTAGTGGTCAGCCTAAGAGATAACAATTCTGCCATTTTCCTGTGTTCACTTATATTTGTGTTATTAGTATTACTTGAAAGGCTATACTATTATTTGTTTTACATGAAATGTTTTTAAAGCCTTTGTCCATTTTGTAAGGGCTAATTTAGCTAAAAATTAGACAACGTAATCCATAATCCACTTCCTCAAGCATATGAAAACTGTCACGTGTTACAAAATGGTGAAACAAAAGAGAGAGAAGAGCATTAACATTGACTCCTTCCTATTGTGAAAATGAGGGCCCCTGTGGCAGTCTATTAGTAATTAGATTAAAAAATAAAACATTGTAGATCATCTTGAATTTCTGGCTTTGGAGAAAATGTCTTTATGGAATGAAACCAAGGAAACATTTTAACTGGAGGTAGGACATCAAATTGGGCCTAAAGATGTGATGATGGTAATGGTGTATCTTCGTGTACTGTATACTGTGTTGCTCAGTATGTAGACAACAGATAATTAGCCAAAAACTGTAGTCCTCGCTTTTTCAGGTTCCCAGATGCACATGTAAGTCAGTGCTCTCCAAAATTTTTTTGACCATGTATATACACCATCAATTAAAAAATATATATCTTTACTAATAGTAAACACACAAAAAAGGATGAAATAGAGGGAATAAAGAATGTCTACAAAATAAGAAATATAAATAAAACTGTAATATTTTCCTGTAGAGTGCCAATATATTTTTTTTCTTTTTCTTTTTTTGCACCCATTTTAAAGGCTACTGAACTAGTCCAAGTTTTATACTAAATGGGGAGAAAGTGCATTGGAGACAAAATTTGACAATGTAATGGGTTTGACACATGCAACTATTTAAATGAGATAGTATGGGTTCCAAGTATCAAAAAAGTAAATTGAAGAAAAAAATAAGGTTTTGGAATATAGTTGTGATGCTTTAAAATATTTTTTAAAATCATGGGGGAAGTGTGTGGGTGTGTGTATCTGTGTGTGAACTGTGTGTGTGTGCACTAGCCAGGGCCATAATGACTTAGCCTTTACTTCTGTTTAGCAATTCCTCATAATTAACTAAAAGGTTGGGGCCACATTGACATCATTACCCTTCTGTATATCTGGCTCTAATTTATGACCCATATCCTGCCTTATTTCCCAGAATGCTTTTGAATGTTCTCTCATTGCTTATTTTTTCTTAGATTCTTCAATTTATAAATCAGTTAAATGCAATAATTAAAACATATCTTTATGTGTGCCATCTCAGCAATAGAGAATCTGAAAAGACAAAATCTTCCATAAATATAATATGTTAGAATTTTAAATGTTTATAAGCATTTTTCTGGTAAAACTGAGCCTGGGTTTATAAGGATTATCCTAGAGTCATCTTGTGCCTCAACTTTAGATAGCTTGGCTTTCTTATTAACATCTTTTATTTTGCTAATAAAAATTCATTTCAGTTATGTTCTCATTTTTTTATTTAACAGTGCCTGCTCACAAGATATTGGTTGCTTTAAATTTCTTGGAAGGAAGGGGATAAATACATTTCAGGTAGCATTGTTATTACTTTTCATTATAGATGAAATTAAAAGGTAGCTGGATTTGGAACTAGTATATAGAAGTCCTAATAAGGATATGGTAATCATGGTTGGGTCCTAAAGAAACCTAATCACGTAATCTTAAACATAGTTCATAAGTTAAAAGGCAGAAACCTTGTTATGTTAGACAGTGCTATTTTGAAAAATAATAAAAATTAAGATTCTTTTTTTATACATGTACAAATTATTTTTGCATTATTGAGTAAAGAGCACATATTGTCTCTCAAAAAAATATTATGCCTTGAAATCCTCAGGTGACTTCATCCATACTTGTTCTTAATGTCTTTGCCAGTATTTGCATATTGATCTTAATAGTAACTTAATGTATCTAATAGTAATTTAAAATAAACAATGTTGTTGAATTTGACTAATCTTGACTATTATTCATTCAAAAAAATTTTATTAAGGGTCTATTCTTTGTCTCATGTGAGCTGAATAATGGAGTTACAGTGTTGAGCAAAAGAGATTTTTGTCTCTGCCCTTTTAGGGGGCAATCTAGTGAGAAATATGAAGGTTGTTCAGCTAACCATGCCAACAAAGACAGAGACCAGAGAGACATTCTATTTTCCAGTGTCATTTTGATTGGTAGCTGGACTGCTGATTTTTCAAAAAAATCATTAAAGCATAGAATCTCAGATGCTGTCTACATTAAATATTTTATGATTTTTTAACATATACCCTTACCAATTTATCAATGTCGCATTGTTTATGAGTTTTTGTTAATTTGTCAAGTAACTGATGTATAATCAAGGCTTTTGAGTATGGGTCTCTTAAGTGACAGTCCTTATTCTGTTGGGCAAGCCACACCCATAATACATATTGGAGGGTTTTTATTTTTGATTTGTTAAAAATGGCAGTAGAGCTTAAAGGCCTTTGGCAAGCAGTCTAAGTGCAGCATTTGCTAGGTTTCTTTTATTCTTTTATTCCAATTTTGTGAAGTTATTTGACACCTAATTTAGTGGTTTTTACAAACCATTTGTGTTCATTCTTTCCAAAGCATTCAAATGAGGGTCACTAAAACATCCATTTTTGCCCTCATATTTCATTAGTTATGTAATATTTAATTAATTTACACAAATATAACAACAAATGACATGAATCAGACTTGGGATGAAGCAGACAATTACAGTGGTGAGAGTGGGAATGTGTGGGTTGCTAGAGGAGCCCTACTGCCATCATGGTGCCACCCAGGCCAACAGGATGTTTCGCAGGGCACGGGGGACATCAGTTTCTCTGGTGAGTTAGAGAGTGTAGGTGGACTAAGATCGTGGTACTGTGCATATGTGCAGTGATAAGTGCCATAGAGTGTGTTACGGAGGAAGAGCACAGAGGAGCTGGGAGGAGATATTGGGTAGCCTGATTTACTCCGGAAGTCCCAGAGGGCTTTCATGAGGAAGACACACTTGGGCTGTGGTTATGAAGAGAACCAAGGGCCAACTAGTTGAAGAAGGTGTGGGTGACTGGGGATGGAGAACAGCATGCTCAAATCTTGAAATGTTAAGGAATGAAGAGAGCAGTGTGGCTGGGGCAAGGTTATGAAGGGTGAGGCTGGAGAGGCAGGAGTCATCTCACGTAGGGTCTTGTAGGTCCTGCTAAGGTTTGGGGTTTTTATCGTAAAAGCAATGGCGAGAAATTAAAGGATTCAGATTTTCGATTTTGGAAAATGGGATGGAGGGACCGTCTGATAGGTGGTGATTAGAGTATTCTATGTAAGAAGTGTTGTTCTTATCCTGAAAACTATTCATTCTAACACTTTTTGAGGGCTGCATCTTGCTACGTGACTAAATGGGTGTTTGAAATACTTGAGGAAAAGCAGAACCTAAATTTATCATAGTTTAAATCTTTTATCCCCCAGAAAGACCTGGAACAGTATTTTCTATACTGTACTCTTGCTTACCATTCTCTCTTTTCATAGTTGTATTTATGTTCACCATTTCAGCACATTATGTTCTCAAAACAATAGGGAAAAAAAGGGAAAGTCATTCTTTTAAGCTTGTACCATGCTATTGACTTTCTTTGAAAGGACAAGTGTGTTTATTTTATCACCATGAGTCTAAAAATTAACCATGAAGTATCCTTCTATACTTATAAACTACGTGTAACAAAGAAATGCTTTATTGTGATTTCATCAATAATTCAAATGCAACTTAAAGGAAAGTAGGGCAGCAAAAGGAAAAAAGCACATTTGTTCCATAATTGAGTCGATTAAATAGTATTGAGTACCATTGTCATAGTCATATTGATGAAACAACTTTTATAACTATGAAGAATCTAATAAGAAATAAGACCTCAGAATTATGAGGCAGTGTCAAGACATTTCTTCATTTTTTTCTATTGTAAGATACAAATAGTGAAAGCAACCTTTTACTAGTGTGCAATAATAAAGGAACAGCTTTTGAAAGGTGCTTTCATCGGGATATTACTAGTTTCAAGGCTGTGCAGTAATAGCCCAAGCTATTTTGGAACTGTGCATACATTAGTTTTCTCGTGCAGCATGATACAATAATGTGTGAAAAAGTGTACGATCGCACCTTGTTTAAATTTGCAGTTTTTGTGCATAATGCCACAGTGTGCTCTTGTCAGGTTTTGACGGTATATAGGAGAAAAAAGTTTATAGAAGCCTACAGATTGGGGTTGGTTGTAAATATCTGACTATAAAAATAAGGTTTTTAAAAAATTGCATGTCACTTTTCTGAAAGATCAAAAGAGTTATGTTAAGTTTGTATTATATGTAATATTTTGCAAATCAACTTATGGTTAGCTTCCACCCAGTGGAAGCTTCAGAATGCACATATGTAGCCATCTAAATGAAAATGTATATCTGCTCTATTTGATGTTTGCAGGGTATGACTGAAGAGTACAGAGTTTGATGTTTGAAAACAATGATTGCATTGTAATTTATGCCTTCATATTAATGTTGTTTTTCAAAATTGTCACCCAGAGAAGCAAAACTCTCATTCCAATGATGCCCTTGTTCAAAACATTTTGGAAAACTTCCTCTTTCAGAATTGCCCTTTGAATCATTTGCAAGCCTGACTAACACATCCATCTCATTACTTTCTAATCGCATTTTATACCAAGATTCATCATTCTTTTTTTTAATTCACCAGAATTGGCTATAAATGTCTCTCTGAAATGATGAAAATGGCTCAAATTGACTTTCAAATTATGAAATTTGTCACCACTGAGGATATTTAGAAGTGTGTGTGCATGCATGTGTGTGTACAGACTTAGAAAGCAGTTTCAACAGGAGGTAAAAACACTGTGACTACTGGCTGATTTTTGAGTGAGTGGTGTTCTAAGGTGACCACTAAGAAGAGAAAATGCATTTGGACTTAGATGACAGTGTATGTTTGTTTAAAAAATAGTTACATTACTTTTTAATGACACTGTCCATTAGTTTTTACAACGTATACAAAGAAAAATGCAACTATGTCTTTTGGAATGCAAGGCCAAAATACCTTTACATAATTAGTAGCCCATTTTATTATTAAAATAATTAAAGGATTAAGCAACTACAATGCCAATACTATGTTGCACTTTCTTCAGATAAGGTCCTTACAGGGGAACATTTCTATGATTTTATTTAAATACTACCATTTAATGGCTGATCTGTAAATATATATATTCATTAGCATCTTACATAATTCATACTAGTTTTCATGTCATTCTAAGGTACCAGTTGGTAATGCTAGAAATTTTCATTTTAGTTGGCCTCTTCATATAAATAATTGACCCAGTTTTCACAACTGTTAGTTATTGTTTTCTAACCATCAGTAAAGAACCCAAATAGTTACATGTACTTGAAATGTAAAATAGTTGGAATGAATTCCAAATATTTTCTTAATTTAAGAAATCTGTGATCATTCAATGTTTATGTGTTGAATGATTTATGAATAAATGAAAATGAAGTAGGTCCAAATTAATGCACGTATCCAGAAGTTCACCATTTCCTCCCACTTTGAACATCTTTATTGTGTTCTTTCTTAAATATGTAGGAAATGAAAGAAATGATTGCCACATAGACTTAGGTGAGTAGTTTTATTTTCTGAGTATTGAATTGGAATTAGTGCTGTCTAATGGAAGGAGAGCAAAACATTAAGGAAGAATTTTTCAGGATCAGTTTTTGTGACCCTGTACCATCTATGTAATTTCTGATTTCCAGCCTTAGGGTATTACAGTATGGGTCAAATGCCTGTATTTTAAGAATGTTCTTGGTAGCTTTTTGAAAATTGATAGATTTAAGTGCAAACCACTGTTTGAATATGAAGATCTGGAACACACTTTTGTACCACCGCCTTTCAATAAAGGTAACTCGACCACTGAGGACAGTAAAGACTTCTTGTTTAACATGGTATGTAATTTGTGCAGACTAATTTGTGTTATACTGATTCTTTTATCCTGCTTAACTACCTGTGTTAGCATTTCTTTTTTTCTGGCTTCATGATACTACATCAGTTTTCTTTTCCTGAATGCATTTATCCTTAACTTTTCTAAAAATTTTTAAGGCCAGAGTTTATGCAGAAATTATTCCAGACTAATAGCTTCTTTTTTAATATCCCAGTTTATATTAATGAAATTGGGCACTGATTTGTATTTTTAAGTTTGTTTTCATAAAGGATGGGGAACAGTTTTGGGGGACTAAATAAAACTGAACAGAAGTAAGTTTATTTTACTTATTAATTGCTGTGACTTTTTGACAACAAATGTCATAGTTGAAATTCTATTGAAGGAAAGTATAACATTGTGATATTGTTCATTTGTGATGTGATAACTGTTCATTGACAATGTCTAAAATCTGTAATAGATTAGAAAATAAAGTCCCAGTAGGTTTTTTTTCCTCATTGATAAAAATAGGTTTAGAAAGATTGTATTTTAAATGTGTCATAGTACTACGGCTAACCAAAAGTTATGAGTTTTAGTCTTATAAGAGTTAGGCTAGTAAGTAATGTTTATATAATCCTGATAAACATTTCCCCATGACTGAATTTTGAGTGGAAAACTTTGTTTCCTAAAATGCTGTAAATGAAAAAAAAAAAATTAGGGCCTGCTTTCTGATTTTGTGGTGTGTGTGTGTGTGTGTGTGTGTGTGTGTGTGTGTGTGTAGATCCATCTTAATACCAAGTAATGCCAACATCTGGCAAAGAGATGGAGATCTGGGAATTTGTTGCTTGAAACCCTGGGACAAAGTGTTCTGATCTGACCAGCGAACATAGCTGTGGACTTTAACTGGAATCTTCAGGGGCAGAAACATCTTAAGTGTCTGGAAAATTGGCCTGTTGAGTCACCATGAAGGCACTAAAACAAAACTAATTTTAAGCAGGTCAAAGTTCAGTGATTCCCTCTGGAATTCAAACTTTTTTTAAGAGTCTCATGTTTAAGTGAAAAGGGTCAAAGTTGATGCACTGTTACAATGTTTTGAATGCTTTCCCTTAAGAACAGCCACCCAAACTGGGATTAGCATGAGGAACTGCAAGGCTGGCACTTCAGTGTCTGGGTTAAAAATATTTTAAAGCAGTAAATGCAGTCAGTACAGAGAGATCCCTGGGAGCCTTTCTATTCAAAAATGTGTGAGCTCAGGGCCGAGACTGCAATGTAATTTAGGGCAGTGTATGCTTCATAGCTTTGGCGAATATTGCTTCCCGTTAATGTTCCATTGGAGGATGGTAGGATAGTAGTAATTTTAGAAGGTGGTATTCCTGTTTGTCTTACATCGAGAACTTCAGAATAAATAAAAGGAAACATCAATCGAACAAGAAATGTAACTATGGAAAAGTACCAATGAATCTAAATCTGAACTGAACAGATACAAAACCAGCATGAGTGTAGGAATATTTTTAAGGAGGAAGCTATGGCAAAAGCAACTTCCCAGGGGATGAACTGCACAGGTATGTACAGTGTGGACAGAGCACCTGCGGAAACTTTTAATAAAATGCCTTGTCAACAGTGAGCTGCTTTAACTGTGACTAGATGAAATGGTGTTGAATATTTGAATTGAGGAATTATTTTAGAAAATGGAAACATAGGAGATTTAATTCAGTAGCTGGCAACCAGGTGATTTCTAGGTATCCTGAGTCAGTCAAGCCATTCGCTAGTCAAAATTCCTTGAATGAGATTGTGTTAGGAAAACTGGATGATGGCCTTACTTACCCTAAGGTGTGTGGTTCTAGGAGTTTTGAAGTTACAATGTTACACTGCAGCTTTATGGGATTGAACAGGCATTTTCCCAGTTTGAAGACCATGTTGCTGACTAGTAAACGAGACCTAAACAAGATTCTTAGACATTAGAAAGAACCTGTCATTTTATGAGTGGTGTCTAGGAAATGGGAGAGGAACATTTAGTCTGCCTTCAAATTTTAGAGACTCAGCTAAAAACTCTGGGCGGCTATGAAATTTGGCTACTATCCATAGTCTACTAAACTCCCTAGAAAACTTTGATTGTTCTTCTTAGCTGTTTTCTTTTCCACGTTACCAGTTGCAATTCTGTTGCTTTTCATCATCAACTTATGATACTCACTTTGAAGAAGCCTTATTTAGTTATTTATTCAATAAATATCAGTTATTCCAATTTGAGGAATTACATTTTATGTTGTGTTTACTGTGTCTTGAGAGACATGAATTCAGTCATGTCTATTTATTTTAATGAGATAAGCCAGATACATGATAATATTCACCAAAATACAGAATAAAAAATGTATATGGAAAAATGAAAAGCTAACTTATTAATGTGTGACATGATGACAATTGCTAATCAGAAAGGGGCCTGACTTGTGCTGAAAGATGAGAAGATGACATGCAAATTCTGCACATTTCTTTTACTAATATAGGTTAATAGAAAGTGGTCTTTGATTTAACTCAGTTATGTTTATAATTAACCGTATGCATGCTGTTTATTTTAATTTAGTTATGAAGAGAAAAGAATAAGGGAGAATCAGATATTACCAGGGTTAAATTAGAAAAAGTAAAAATGGCAAAGATTTTCAAGAACCAGTGCTAGGATGATAATGCAGGGTTAGTTTCAGGTTAGAGTCCAAGACTTCTCTCAGTCTTCATTATGGGCCAGCAATGAACATTTTTGAGCAGGGATTTTCAAAAATAAAATTTATTTAGCATCTGAACTGGATGAAAAAAAAAAGAAACATCAGCACATTCAATACTCCAATTCATTATTGCAACAGGACTCCTTGATAGTTTTATCACAAGTGAACTCTTTAAAAAAAAAAAAAAGTGTTGCTCTGAACTTTTGCCCCTCTAAACCTTACAAGGAGAGCTTTTGAAGAGAAGGGTCTTAAATCGGTCTGATAGTAAAATACCTTGATCCCTCCATCTCTCTCCAGGCTCTGTTAGCTGTTAAACTTGTGCTAGCACACTGCTGGCTCGGCATGCTGTGCTGATCCTTTTGTTTAACTGGCATTTCTCTTAGCTTCCCCACTTAAACTAGCTATCAGAATCCTATAGGTCAACCAGATAGTTTGCCTTATCGCCAGCTCACCTGAAACATCTTTTGAGGTAGGGCCTATGATTTCATGACAAATAGTCACCTCAGTGGGGAGCTGCCGAGCTCACCTCCATCTTCCAAGGGTTAACAGTAACCTATAATAATAATTTGGGGACACAAAATGCTTCTTTTTGTGCATTACCTATTTCCAGAGGCCTAATTTAGGTTTGAATCAAAATGGATATCACAAACAGTACAGCTTCCTGCTGAGAAGCAAAGTGCTACTGAGAGACTCTTCTGTTATTCTTTTGGTGGCATCTGGGAGGGGTGAAGAAACAAGGGAGGGGGTGAGGGAAGCAATTGTCAGCTGCTTATAGTGTAGCTGGGACCAGCTGTGGTGGAGAATGGTTTTCAAAGGCAGAATAGCTTTACGGAATTGTTCTATCAGGAACTGAACTTTGTTCTATTGCACTTGATATGAGACAAATTTTAGAACAAGGAAAATAGCAGAAGTGGCGACAACAGATACCTTATTTTTTTGGTATGATTTTCATACTTCATGCTCTAGCAGCAATGACTGTGCTTACCCAGGTGTCAATACAAACATAATAAGGTGCCCCCAGAAGTTTTAAACCTTAGGAGTAGGTTAAATGTCTTAATTCTTCATCACAGAATTCCTGGTTGTGTAAGCTAGTGGAATCGGAACAGGAAGCAAAGTTAATCTGTCAGGGGTTCCCATCTTCTCTAACCTTTTAACCCTATTGTTAAATCTCTCAGTAACTGCCCCAAACCTGCTAGGTTCCTCTATTGTTCTAGTTCTTCTCACAAGAGAAAGCAAATTGAAAACAAACGCAAATGTATCATGATTTTTCTTAACTATACCCAGGAGTATTTGTACTTTAAATAGAAACTTATGAAGAGTTGTTTTTCATAAATGTTTAGAGTTAGTGTTTTTGCCTATGCTGGTAGTGAGAGATGGGAAATATATAGCAAGATCATTTTGCAGAAAGAATCTTCCAGGGAGCCCTCAATTCATAGCATATAGGCTAAATTGCCATTACAGCTAAACCGGGAGCTGATTTTAGCTCAAATATGGGATGGTAAATGACTGGTGTTTTGGAATTCAGTGATGGAGGTATTTGTGCATTTTCATGCTTTGGGCTCTTCTGGCGGCTTCTAGTTTGGGTGTTTGCCTTGACTGTGTCTGGTTGTTGTATCTGGTAAAGGGATGGGAAAACCTCATGGAGTTGGGCAGATTGACAAGAACTCCATCCCAGAATTCTAGCTCCAGCTCCCACTTCGACATTTTGCTCTTGCATGTTTTCTGAGAGTGCAGGGTTTTTCTTGGCTTGCTGCTTCCCCAAGTGGCCGGCTCTCGCCTCTTCTCTGTGCTCTGGGGATGTGTTCTCAGAATGCCCGGTTCCCACCCACCCCAGGGAGCACCATGCAGAAGCGGCATTCCTTGTTTTCCCACTGCCACCCAAGGAGAGCCTTGGGTGCACAGGCTTCTACCACATACTTAGTTTATGCATCTCAAACATAGCTTGTGTGGCATGGCATTTTTGGCTAAGTGAACATTTTAAACATGCCCATATAGGTGTTCATCTTGGGGTACACCCATGTAGGGATAATAGATGTATGGTTTGGTTTCTCTTTTCAAGGACTCAGGTTTTAAGAGCCTGTATATAATAGCTATTGGAAAAAACACTGATTTTTTAAAAAAATGTGCTGTGAGTAACCTGCTCATGGCATTCTTTTTGATTCTTTAAAAAGCCGTGTAAAAACCAGAATTTTAAGGAGTTTCTACTTTAAAAAGTGCAGACATATTACATCTATTCTCTTATTTAATTGACTATACTTCATTTTGTAAACGTTCATCTTTCAAAGCAGAAAGACTTTCTACCACCATGGGCTAAGAGTTTGGTCACTTTTCTTATGGATTGCTCACATCTTCCTTGTAATAGCAGCTCCCTGAAGAAAACCAGAGAAAAGAAATAACATCAAACCCTCAACTGCAGCTTTTGTCCCATTTGAATTGCAATGGCTAATTTTCAAAAACTGTAAGTGGGGTGATGATGTAAGATGGACTTTTAGCTCTCTTTTCAAAGTTTCTTCCAATTCTTGTGCTTATTTCAAAACCTTTACCTAGAATGAGAGTGTATTCATGTAGTTTAATGTCCTTTGTTTTCATGGTATTGTTTATTATGATTGGTGGGTAGAAACGTGCCAGGGCCATGCTTTGGGATCTGAGCCTTCTTTGGACCCCATAGGATGTCAATGCACTCATTAAGATTTAGCCAAGTTTTATGCATTATTCATAATATACATTCACAGCGTGCACACTAACGACCGTCTCCTGTGTCTGCTTAGTCAGAACCATTTGCATGCTGTATTATGGAACCATAATACAGAATGCATTTAGCCACATTTTCTGTATTATCCTTAATACATATTGTCATCATATTCTGTTATGGGGTATGTGGTGAATGTGTTTAAACAATAGCATGCACTTGTGCATTATGATTCCATAAAAACAAACGTATAATAAAAGTCTTGATGGAAGTAATTATTGCATATGTGCAATAACAGTTTTTAAAAAAGCTTTCATATTATTTCTAGTTTGCTTTTATTGTTTGATTATCTAGTTATTTGTTTTATGTTGTTTTATGCCTGCTGGACTGATGTCCTGAAAATTTTAATTTTGAAAACAACATACCTTCTTTATCCCTCTCATATCTTACCTCATTAGTTTCCCTAAATGCATATTTAAAAACATAATATTTAAGAGACTTGATGATTAGGAAAAACATGTTTCCTAACTACCAATTAAAGATCTTTGGGGTATTTGTTATAAAGAGCCTGTGTTGCATGTATCAATAAGAACTGTGTTGTGTATGTGAGAAACTGACATCAAATTATTGGCATCAAATTATCTTCCATATCCAGGATAGAGAGGTTCTGAGTTTTAACGTCAACAGTGACATTAACTTATTTAGGGATTTGGCACTTTATTTTTTTATCTGAGACAACCTGCTCACAAAATTGGAATTGACCATGGCTTAATTCCAATAGGATATCAGATTCATTATGTCTTTAAAAAAAAAACCTCTTAATTTTCAATGGAGAGAAAATGTAGACATGTACCTGTGTCACAGGTGTGAAGAAAACAAAAAATTTATTTAAAACTGTGAATGATACTTCGTTGAAAAGTTAGAAATTCACTGGGGACATAGACTTCTAAATCACCTTACTTTGCTATGATGGAAATAGTAGGTACAGAATATAGTAAAAAGATTCACTGAAATGTAAGTTTTCCTTTTTGAGAGGGTACTGGTGGTTTTCCAGTGGTTTGAAGTCATCTAGTTTCTGGTTATCTGCTAGTAAACTCATTTTACAATGTTCGCTTTGAAAACCCTATGATTCATTTTATGTCCTCCAAATCTAGTGCTTTTACACATGACCACTTCTTATTTCATTATGAAATCATTTAGGGACAGGTTCTTGGAGTTAGAAGCTTATATAAAACAGTAGTCTTACTTTGAGGGGCCATTAGTCTTTTTATTGGTAATGCCATTTTTACATTTTTATCAGTAACCTGTTTTATTTGGAATCAGTCTTAAAGAATTTATCTTTTTTGCTAGACATTATTGGTGAATTTGTTTCAGATAAAGGATCTCACTGAAAATTTGAAGGGTACTCACTTGGTAATGTTGTAAACTGCCCTACTCTTGTCTCCTCTTTTCAGTGAGTTTGATATTATACGTCCTGATGAAATGGCTCTTGGGGTCATGTCCATATTCTTTAGGAATCGGGAGGGAATATAAACTTGATGCAAAGTCTGACTAATGTCTATTCTACCTCAGTGTATTTTTCTCTGTTTCTCAGTTGGCTTTCATGTAGTTGTTTGGGTCATGTCTGTATGTTGAGAAAGCAATAAACTCAAATCTACTGGTTGTAGATATAGTTCCAAATATGAAGGATTGAGTTGCAAGTAGCCAGACCTCAAGGTAGGGCCGAGAAGGATATGGAACCAGGTACCCACCAAAATCTGGATAGTTTGCATGTCTGAAATAATATGATTCTGTCAGACTAGGAGAGGTAAGTTAAGTATTAGAGACATAGATAAAAGGGTACACTCCTTAAATAGATCCATTTTTTTGCAATATGGGGAGGAAAAGGACTTCACTTGCTCCTGTTTTAACAAGCTATATTCTTTCTACTTTGATTTGACATTTCCTTTCAGTAGGCTTACTTAACAAAGGTGATCACTTTGTCCATCTTTTATTGTCAATTTAAATAGTTCCTCTGCTCAGAAAAGTCCTCGTGTTAGTTTTGAGGTCCTTCTCTGTCTTGCCTTGAGGTGTGGCTACTGACATTGCTCAGAATATTCTGCAGCTCCGCTTTGGAGCTGCCATAGAGCCTGAGGCTTACTCTTTGATAACATCAGTGAGCACATTTTCTCTCTTTGAAGGAAGGCTTTATATTTGAAAATAGTCAGAAGATATATTTGACCGAGTCTGGTGGATAAAGCAGGCAGGTAATCAAAGGGTGGGGGGCAATAGAGGGCAACACAAATTGTAGAACTAAAGTAGCAGATCTGTTTTCTTGGTCAATCATAATTTGGAGGATTACAAAACAGGGGCTCTGAAAGTATTTTAAGCAATAGTAGCAACAGTGAGATGAGTATATGGTTTCTTATATTCACTTCTTTGAAGGACCACACTTATTTGTCTGGGAAGGTTTAAATTATGGTTTAAAATAGGTTTAAAATATGTTACATTACTTTATAGTTATACTATAACTATATATAGTATAGTCATAATCACAATATATTTCATGTGTTTTTGTGTGCATCTGTTATAACTGACATGCAAAAATGTGTCCATTTTTAGATTGGTGTGCCTACCCTTTCCAAATTATGAAAAATGCACAGGGTCTTTCAAAACCATTAATTCTGAGCTAAGATAAGTTGTCCAAATGGAAAAACAATTTCCATGTCTTTTTATTTTTTCAGATTATTTTTTCAGATGATAATTCAATATTTCCAGAGCCTAGATATCTTAAATGTAGATTTTTTTCTTTGCTTAATATTGGTCAGAAATTGCTTCAGTTTTCATAGGAATAATACTTATTTCAGAAAGTTTCTTCATTGGGGTTTATTCATTGGCTCTTTAAGACCAGTCTGGCCACTTGTAGACTAGTGCAATTGCTTTCATATAGAACATTTCCTTGGATGAACAGTAAGAAATGTATACAATCATACAGACAGAGTTTCACGACTGACTTACATAATAATAAATTATGAAAGACCATCATTTTGCAGATTTATTTAATAAGAAACTCAGTATTCAACAGATCATGTGATTTTCATTTTAGAGTGGCTCTCAGCTACTGTGATGTCTAGATTCCTCATTTTGATATCCCCAAAGTCCTTCAAAATGCTCTATTATAAGGAATAATATTAGAAGAGTTGGTATAAGCAAGAGCAGGCTCAAAGAGAGTGTTAGAGTCAGAGAAAATAGTTGTGTGCTATTTAATCTTATTTGAGATAATTTGAAAACTCAAATGATTTAGGGAACTGCCTTTTTTGTTTTTTTTTAAGGAGGGTTAAGAAATGTAACCATTTTCCTTGTGAGGTGACAAAAGGGGAAAATTCAAATTAATTTGTGTACTATAAATAAAGTTAGGATTAGGTATCAATTGTTTTTTTCAAATTTAAATTTAATTGGAATTTGGCTTTTTAAATAATTTTTGTTATTGCCATAATAATGCAGTGAGTTTACCACAGATAACTTTTAAAAGTCCATGGAATCCTAGCAGTTTTAATAGATTTAACAGTTTTCTTTATCTTAATATTTTTGTCTTAATTTTGATCACATAGTTCTGTTTGACTTTTTTTTTTGGAGACAGGGTCTTGCTTTGTTGCCCAGGCTGGAGTGTAGTGACATCAGCTAAGCTCACAGCAACCTCAAACTCCTGGGCTCAAGTGATCCTCCTGCCTCAGCTGCCCGTGTAGGAGGACTACAGATGTGCACAACCACGTGCAGCTAATTTTTCTGTTTTTTGTAGACCTGGGGTCTCTCTTGCTCAGGCTGGTCTTGAACTCCTGGCTTCAAGTGATCCTTCTGCCTCAGCCTCCCAAAGTGGTAGGATTATAAGCATGAGCCACTGTGCCCTGCTATTTAACTTCTAAGATCTCACTTTTTAATCTACTCTGTACAATTGCATGTTTCTGTCACAATCTCTAGAGAAGGGAATACATTTATTTAGCTAAGTTAGTAAATTTATCCTCCCTCTCTCTTTCTCCCTCTCTCTATGTCCTTTCCTTCCTTTCTTCCTTCTTTTTTTTCTTGTAGTTTAAATATCTAAATCCACTCTTACTGCATATTGCATATGAGTGGAGAAGGGCAATGAAAACTGGCTTTCTGGGGAAGCTCTACATGTTATTTTTGTAAGACTTCTCCTCTTTTATAATTGCTTGAATGAGTATGCCAATAACCTGTATAAGGTACCCATCCCAGTTTTGTATTGCTGCAGAGAGGATCTAAAATCATTATCTGGATTTTCTGTGCTCAGGTCACTGAAATTTTCTGAATCTCCCTTTCCTCACATGTAAAATTGGGTTTAATGCATAGGATTTTTGCAAGAATAAAATGAGTCATTTATATGAATACATTTTGTAAACTGTAACATTCAAATAGATGGTAGTTGTTAATACCTTGATTTGGTGAAATACAGGATAACCAGTACTGCAGCTAGATTTGCAGTTATTTTTGTTGATGGGTTTATGATCTTGTTCATGTTCAGAAACCTCTCGATGAAGTTCAAACTTCATGGCTTTTCAACTGGAATGGCACTAGCTCTGCGAAGCTATAACCCCTGGGAAAAAAATACAAGGTCTGCTTTTGGGTTATGTTCGTTTCGGTTCTACACTTTGGAATAAGATTTCTGACGGTACCACTGAGTGTTGACAATACCCTTCATGACCTTTATCCTTGAACTCTTCTAAGATTCTGCTTCTTGTTTTGTTTTTCTTTTTCTTGAGTAATGGGAATATAAATTTTAGTTCAGGCCTGTGGGATGATGTGTATATTTTCTTTTTGTTAAAAGGTATGTGGTATATAAATTGAGTATTTATGTCTCATTATTTTGATAACATGCTACAAAGATCCCAGTAGCCGTGTTTAATGTTTGTTTTAGGAAATTTGCCACTGCAGACAAATTTATTTTAGACTGACTTTTCTGGAAAGCAGCGAATTAAATGGAGGGGAAAAACCCAATGTGATGAAGTAATGTATTATCTGAGTTCATGGGAGCCATGTGTGTAATCTTCCTTTTCTCACAGAGATTTTATTCTCTCCATATTCATTGTTTCTATTTTCTATGTAGTAACTGGTGCCTAGACATAGTAACTGGGCTTGTACGGGTAAGTTATGATCCCAAGTGCAGTGACAGGGGCAGATATTTTGGGTGTTGGTTAGGGCAGTTTCCTTCCGACCTTAGGCAAGTCACCGCATCTCTTTTCTCCTCCATTTTCTTTCTTTCCTAGCTTGCCAAGGACACAATGATACATATCTCACAAGATTGCTCAGAGGAATAAATGAGATGATATATGTAAAAATTCAAATATTCTAAAATTGAAAAGCAACATACCATGCCAGCTGTCATAATACTGAATATTTGCCTACAAAAAGAGGCAAGCTGTAATGTCCAGGCTTCCAGTAATGTCTTGCAAAAGTTTCTTCAAGACTTTAAATGAACTGGTGGAAACAGAATTTTAGAACTGGGCCACTATTCCATAGCTTATGATGCTTCCTGCAAACCCACTGAGGAAACTGAGGTCCAAGGAGGCTGGATGAAATTTTCAAGGTCACATAGACATGTAAGAGAATTGGCTCGGACCCAGGTTTCCCGGCTCTCCTTCTCCACTCTGTGAACGTGGCCGGGCTGTCATTTGGCCCGCTTGAGTGTTGGGGTGTCTTTCAAGTGTGAGTGATACAGTATCAGTGGCGTTCCCCCTTCTTTCAGAAATGAAGGACTCTAGAGAGGCATTTCCCTTTTGCTTTCTTTTTCCCCTTGTGGTTATTGACAAAGCTTTGGATCATGTTGAAACTTGTTGCAACCACCGGGAAACTCTTTCAACTTTTAATGGTTATCACCTTGCTCCTAATTAACAAGTAGCAAGTATGATTATGTGCTCCTAAGTTGGAAAGACTTGTTAGACTTTAATATTTAGATGAGGAAAAGACCTCCAGCCATGAAAAAAAAAATCGCTGTTGATATTTTCCATAAAAGGGGACATACAGTTCAAAACCAGCAGAGCCGACTCCGCCACTTTGTGTAAATGAGATCTTGAGAAATGGCAAAGAGGAGAATGTTAGTCACGGTTTACATTAACACACAGTGTCCCCTCGAATTTGTTAGCTTCTTTCTCATGAAAATGCTGCATAATGAGCCATAGGGAGGTTATTCTTTCCCCATGTTTTTGCCCTGAAATAAAACAAAAATGATAAAAATTAAGCATGTATTTATGGAAGTGTGTGATGAGGACAGCTTTTTGGAAATGAAGGTTTTGCTAGTGTCAGCCATTGAAATTAAATAAGTGATGTGCCTCTAAGGAAAAGTAACTTTTAAGAAAATCATGTAAAGTTAATTCACCATTTCTAAAGTAATTGACATTTACATTTATTATAAGTTGTGGTGACTCACTCTCTGTTAAAAAAAAAAAAGGTGTTTTTTTTTGATTTCTTAAGAAATCAGTAGGACATTCAGCTCCCCTGACAAACTAGTTAGTGCTTGTGTTTATACTCCCAAGCAGCTCCGAGGTGAAGAGTTGGACTTAGAAGATTAAATATAGTGCTGCTATGTGACTTGCACTTCTTGCAGAATGTCAGAAAATTGCTACTTTATTTTTTCTTTTAGATTATATTTAGCAATATTTAAGGGGACCAAAATAAAACTACAATAGAGAAAATGAAAAGAAATATAGAAGTATAGTCCCCATTACCAACAGTGTTGTTTGAACACTGAATTGTTGTCTGTGTCATATTTAGAGGTCAGTTTAAGTCATGCCCCCAACTAGGTTTTAACTAGTTTTAGTGTTCTTGTACATAGTCTCAGCAAGGACATTGATACAGCATGTTTTAACTTTGCTATTCAAGTGATAATGACAAAAATATGACTAGATTTACTCTCTCACCTCTTACCTTCTCAGATCCTTTATTTAAGTGTGTTCTCTCCATGTAGATTCATAGTAGAGAGATGGTACACCTACCCTAAATATGTGTTCTATGTAGATAAGACTTCTCTGGGGGAGGTTAAACTCTCCCAATATTTAGGCTATGGGTTGGTGAATTGAAAACCTATCCTGTGTCATCTACTTTTCTAGGCATTGGGGCTGCAGGCATGAACAAAACAGACAGCCCTTGCCCTCAAGGAGATTAAAAATCTCATGGGCATGATAGAAAATCAACAATAAATAAAGAAATATAATAATTTCATGTGAAGAAGAATAAATAGCATAATATGGTAGGGAGTGGTTCCCAGGATCTGCTTTGGTTGGGCTGGTCAGGGAAGGAGATGGTGTTTGAGTTGAGAACTGGATTCTTGAGAGAAGGACTAGCACATGCTGGGGCCCAGTGGTTGGAGACAGCCTGGATTGTTCTGCAGGGGGGAGCCCACTTTTCTCCTCTCCTCTCACACTTGTGACACTTCTCCCGTCTGTACTCAGCTCAAGATTTTGCTTCCTATTTCTTCCAGAAAATTAAAGGAACAAGAAGAGGACTCTTGAAGCTTCTATCACCACACCTGTGCTTCTGCCTGCATTATATGCTCTGCCTCTGTTCCTGTGTATAAACTGTGACCCTGGTAAAGGTGGACTCCCACAGGTGCACTAGGTCCTCGAGTCTGTTCCTCCTACCTGCTCACACCGTGCTGCATCCACGCTCTTCTCTCTCTCCTGCCTCATCAAACTTCCCTTCGTTGTTAGACTTTCACATCAACCTGTGCACTTGTTCTTTAAGAGGAAAAACACTCTTGATGCCACTCTTCTCCAGCCACTACACATTTGTCTCCATCTATTTAAAGAAGAATTCCTTGGAAAAATTGTCTACATTTTTTTCCTCCAAATTCTTCCCTCTCTTTTTCTCTTGAAACTACTCCAAGCAGGCACTTGTGCTCACTCCAGGGAAACTGCTCTTTCTTAAAGGTACCAGTGACATCCACATGCCATGCCAGTGATCCGTGGTCAGTCCCCATCTCATTGATCCCATCAGCAGCATTTGAAACTGTTACTCTTGTTGCTCCATAACAGTTGTTCATTTGGCTTCCGTTTTCTTGGTTTTCCTCCTACTTACTGGCTGCTACTTTTCTATTCTTTTTAAAATTTTTTTCTTTTCTTATGGTAAGAGCATTTAACATGATATCTACCTTCTTAACACATTTTTAAGTGTGCAATACAGTATTGTTAACTATAGGTATAATATTGTACTGCATATCTCTAGAGTTTATTCATTTTGCTTAACTGACACTTTATTGCCTTTTGATGATCAACTCCCATTTCTTATGTCCCCTAACTCCTGGCAACCACCATTCCACTCTTTGGTTTAGTGAATTTGACTATTTTAGGTATTTTATATAGGTGGAATTATGTATTAATACTATTTGTCCTTCTGTGACTGGTTCATTTCACTTAGTATAATGTCCTTAAGGTTCATCCATGTTGTTGCATTTTGAAGAATTTCCTTTTTTAAGGCTGAATAGTATTCCATTGTATGTATATAGCATGTTTTCTTTATCCATTCATCCATCAATGAAGATTTAGGTTGTTTTTACATATTGGCTATTATGAATAGTACTGCAGTGAACACAAGTGTGCTAATATCTCTTTGAGATCTTGATTTCAATTCTTTTGGATAAATGCCCGAAAGTGGAATTGCTGGATCATATATGGTAGTTCTATTTTTACTTTTTTGAGGAGCCTTTGTACTGTTTTCCATAGAGGCTGCACCATTTTGCATTCCCACCAACAATGTACAAGTGTTCCAATTTCTCCATATCCTCACCAATGATTGTTGTCTTTTTTTTTTTTTTTTTACTATCTATTTTGACAGGTGTAGGGTGATATCTCATTGTGGTTCTGATTTGCATTTCCCTGATGATTAGTGACATTGAGCATCTTTTCAAATACCTGTTGACCATTTGTCCGTCTTCTTTGCAGAAATGTCTATATAAGTCTTTAGCCCATTTTTAGATCAGGTTACTTGTTTTTTTGATATTGAAGGAATTTTTTATATATTTTGGATATTTCCCTCTTATCAGATATATGGTATATTATTCAGGATTCTCCAAAGAAACAGAACCAATAGGATGGATAGATAGATAGATAAATGGATGGATGAAAGGGGACTTATTAGGGGAATTGGCTCACACAGTTATGGGAGCTGAGAAGTCCCATGACAGGCCATCTGCAAGCTGAAGACCCTGGGATGCTGGTAGCAGGGCTCAGTCCAAGTCTGAAAGCCTCAGAACCAGGGAGGCTGATGGTATAATTAATTCTCTGTACAAGGCTGAAGGCCTGAGAGCCTGGAGGGCTGCTGATGTAAGTTTTCTTGGAGTCCCAAGGCCAGAGACTCTGGAGTTCTCATGGTACTTTTCTTCTTTTTCTAGTTTTTTGAGAGTTATGAAAGGGTCTTGAATTTTGTCAAATGCTTTTTCTGCATCTGTGAGATGCTCATGTGATTTTTATCTTATTTTCTGCAATATGTGTATCACATTAATTAATTTTCATGTATTGAATCATCCTTGCAGCCCAGGGATAAATTTTACTTGGTCATGGGGTAGGATCCTACCTGTTATTACTTCTTTTTCTTCATCCCATAGGTTTTGGTATGTTGTGTTTTCATTTTTGTTTGCCTGGAGATATTTTTTATACTCTCTTTTTGATTCCCTCTCTGACCCAGTGGTTTTTCAAGAGTGTGTTGTTTAGTTTCCACATATTTGTGAATTTTCCGATTTTCTTAATATTATTGATTTCTAGTTCAATTCCATTATGACTGAAAACATACTTGGAATGATTTCTATTTTCTTAAATTTGTCAAGACTTGTTTTGTGACCTAACATGTGACCTATCCTGGAGAATATTCATGTTTGCTTGAGAAGAATGTATATTTTTCCACCGTTGGTGGAAAGTTCCATATATTTCCGTTAGGTCTATTTGGCCTGTGGTATTTTTTCAAATCAGCTGTTTTCTTTATTGATTTTCTGTCTGGTTGTTCTATCCATTATTGTAAGTGGGATATCGAAGTCCCCTATTATTTTTGTATTACCATCAATTTCTTCAGATCTATCAATATTTGTTTTATATACTTAGGTACTCTGATGTTGAGTGTTTTTATACTTATATTATTTATATCTTTCTGTTGAATTGATTTTTTTATCATTACATGACGACCTCCTTTGTGTCTATAGACAATTTTAGATTTAAAATCCATTTTGTCTGATAAAAATATAACCACCCCTGTTTTCTTTTGGTTACCATTTGCATAAAATATCTGTTCCCATCCCTTCACTTTCAGCCTGTGTCTTTAATTCTAAAGTGAGTCTTTTGTAAAGAGCTTATCACTGGATCTTAGTTTTCATCCATTCACTCACTCTATGTCTTTTGATGGGTGAATTTAATTTTTTACATTTAAGGTACTTATTGATAAATGAGGACTTATTATTGCCATTTTGTCAGTTGTTTTCTGTTTATCTTGCAGTTGTTTTCTCTCTCGTCCTCTCTTGCTTGCTTCCTTTTTTATTTGATAATTTTCTGTAGAGATTTGCTTTTTTTTTCCTCTTTATCTTTTGTGCTTCTATTATAGGTTCTTTCTTTGTGATTAGCTCAAGGCTTGCTGAAAATATTTTTTTAGTTATAATCTTCCACTTTAAGTTGATAACATCTTAACTTTGATTGCATATAAAAGTGCTACCCTTTTCTCCCCTCTCCACTAACAAAATTTTATTTGTTAATTTTTATATCAGGGTTAAAGTGATTTGTGCACCACCTTTAGAGTGTTGATATTAATCTATATATGTGTATATATTTACCTTTACCTCTTAGATTTATGCTTTCATATGTTTTCATGTTACTGTTTAGCATGTGTTCATTGCAATTAGATGAACTCCTTTAAGTATTTCTTGAAAGGCAGGTTGAATGATGACAAACTTCCTCAGTTTAAGGCAGGTTGAATGATGACAAACTCCCTCAGTTTTTATTTGTCTGGGAAAGACTATCATTCCTTCATTTTTAAAGGATACTTTTGCCAAGTATAGTGTTCTTGGTTGGCAGTTTCTTTCCTTTTTCTTTAATACTTTGAATATATCATCCCACTCTGTCCTGGTCTGCAACGTTTCTGCTGAGAAATCTGCTTATAGTCTTGTGGAGATTCCCACATTGTCTTGCTACTTTCAAAATTCTCTCTTTGTCTCTGACTTGTGGCAGTTTGATTATAATGTGTCTCAGTGTAGTTTTCTTTGAGTTGATCCTTTTTGGGAGACTCTGAGCTTCATGAATCTGGATGTGTATTTTGTTAAATCCAGAGTGATTTTGTTAAAATGTAGACAGATTATGTCACCTCTCTGTTTAAAGCCTCCAATGGTTCCATTTCTTTCATGGATCAATAGCTCAGTTATTATAGAAGCCTACAAGGTCTTCATGATTTGTTATTTCCCTGCCTGTTGGCTCTTATAGCCTAATACCTTCCTTTTTGCTTATTCTGCTCCATCCACAATTTATGTACTTTAAACACTACTACTAATTTCCCATCCCAGGGATTTGGCACTTGCTGTTCCTGCTGCATAGAACACTTTTCCTCCAGACAGCTTCATGGCTTACTCACCTTCTTTAGGTTTTTGGTCAAATATATTTTTTACTGAGTTCTTCTCTGGCCACCATATCTAAAATTTCACCATCCTTTGAAACCCTCCCCAAGAATGTGCATATTGTACTCCCTCTTTACCTCCCTTCCTTCCTGCTTTGTTTTTCTTCTTATTACTATTTTGAATTTACTATATATTTTCTTAATTTTTGTGCCTCCCTCAACTAGAATGTAAGCTTACTGAGGAGAGAAATATTTGTTCTGTTCATTCCTATATACCCAGAACTTAGAAGGGTACTCAGTAAATATTTTTTGAATGAATGAATGGACAATTAAATATAAGGACATACTGAACAAGGGAAAGATTAAGGTACCAAAAGTTGTACCATGATTTAATGAGATAGAATTTCCTTTCTAAGGTTCTGGGATACAAAGCTGTTCTCAAGTTTTCAGCTCAGCATTATTTCCTGGGCATGTACCCAGAATAAAGATTTAAAAAAAAATTAATAAATATTTTTATATCCTCTCTTGGAAGTATAATGATCATGCAAATCCTACATAATCATACCTTATTTAAAGAAGTTAGAAAATACATAAAAGAATTATAGAAAATTGCTGTATAGGCTGCAGTAGTTTTGTTTCCTAAATATTAATACAAATATCATGCTAAGGAAGTAAAACAATTTAAAGTAATGGTTTTTAAAACTTACAGGTGTAAAAGAGAAGCATATGGTTGAACAGAGATTGCCAATGAAATTGACAGATGATTAACATTCATTAAAACTTTTAATTAACACCTTAGAAAATTCCATAAAATGATACTGTATGTAAATGACTATGTGTGATATCTTGGAGCATTCTCTTACCTGTGTTACAGAGGAGAAAAAATGGATCACAAAAGTGCTTATGGTAACGATTTCTTTAGCCCTGAGTCTGTTTTGAGTGTTATCTAGTTGTGTCAATCATGCCAATTTGAGCTGCCAATATTCTAAATATATTTGGCTGAGATGTAAGTGATTCTCTGTACTTTCTGGAGGAAAGAAAAACTATCTTTTCTTTCTTCCTTCCTTCCTTCCTTCCTTCCTTCCTTCCTTCCTTCCTTCCTTCCTTCCTTCCTTCCTTCCTTCCTTCCTTTCTTTCTTTCTTTCTTTCTTTTCTTTCTTTCTTTTTTTTTTTTTTAGGAGATAGGGTCTCTCTGTCACCCAGGCTAGAGTGCAGTGGCATCATTATAGCTCACTGCAGCCTCAAACTCCTGGGCTCAAGCAATTCTCACACCTCAGCCTCCTGAATAGGTGGGACTACAGGTGCACCTGCCACCATGCTTGCCTAATATTTTTTATTTTTATTTTTTGTAAAGATGGGGTCTCACTATGTTGCCCAGGCTAGTCTCAAACTCTTGGTCTCAAGCCATCCTCCTGCCTCAGCCTCTCAAAGTCCTAGGATCACAGGTGTGAGCCATCATGCCCAGCAGCCCCCTTTTAGTTTTTTATCACTTCTTTTTTTCAACATTTCCTAATTAAGTGTGGAAGAATTTGCCCTTTAACAAAATGGAAGTTTTCCAAGCTGACTTAAAATCAGGTTTGTCTAAAATGTGGTTAATAAAATTTGTGATCAATAAATCATATTTAAAATGAAATTGAAGGTTGTGAGAAGCTGATTTTGTGAGGGATTCAAAACTAAATTTCACTTTGTTTTGTACATTGAAACTGTATTTTCTGCTCACTGTTTTAAATAAGATGGGAGTAGTCTACTTGAAAATAGTGGTAAGTGCTATAAAGAAGGCTTCAAAACTTTTTGTAGAGGTACATTTACTATAGGATGTTTAAATAATATTTGAATTCTGATAAAAGGACAGCTTTTTAATGTTTTGCCAAGAGATGTGTAGTAGAATTTTAAGCTTACCTCACTGTTGCTGATTTCTAAACCTGGGGGGATTGTAAAAGACATAGAATTAATTATATTTTCTTTGACAGAGCTATGTTTTGGTTTTTATTAGATAACGTGTTTGATCAGGGTTAAACATCCATTAATGGTCCAGGGTAATCATTAAGGACATGAATTACCATCTCAAGCTGTGATCTTTTGATATCTGCAAGGACTGCAGAGGCTACATGGCTCTCTTTGTCCTTCTGTCTGCTTATAATTTTTGTATTTAACTTCCTCCTCTTCTTACTTTTGTTGCTTTCTTCCCTTTCGCCCTACCCCTCTGTTGTCACTGCCTTTTTACAGTTTCCCATGCTTCTTGACTCTGTGCCTGCTGACTTGGCCATTAGTGCCACACTCAGGAAGTGGTATCCCTCCTCTCTTGTGGGTTGCTTGGTTGTGTTGAGTTTGAATAATTTTAGGTCTTCTTGGAGATTTCCATTTTTACATGCTATTCAGAATTTATTAATTTACAGCTTATAATATTTGCTTTTTGGTCCAGAAGCAGCAAAGCAAGGCAGAATAGAACTACGTAATGCGACCATTTCAGACGGCTGAGTTTTCCAGAACACTTACTACAAGACCGAGGCATTATTATTAATATAATTTAAATTGCTAACTGTGATTTTAAAGGATCAGGCATAATATGCCTTCTTTCGAAAACTAATGTATATTTTAGGTTCAGTGTTTAAGTTCTTTAGACTAATATTTTTATTCTCTTGTTTATCGTTTAGGAAGTATTAAGATTTTAAATCATTCTACAGATTAAGGAGTTAAAGCATTGGAACTGAAATATGAAAGCTTTAAAGATACAAAAGAACAAATTCATATTATTATTTTTATCTTTTCTAGTGTTAGGAGCCTAAATGTTTTGAAGCTGTAACATAAAGAATGGAGGAAAAAACAAAAATTACACTGAAAATACCAATTAAGTATGAATGTTGCCTGATTTATAATTCCATGTACAGAGATTATAAAGAAGAAATATAGCTCACGAAGGATGAGATGCTCTAAAATTGTAATTCTGACTATATAATTGAGAATAATCCTGCTGAGAAAGAAAGGGAGTTAAACAAAAGTGTAACTATATCAGGAGCTCTTTGATAAGCTGAGAATTTAAAGGAGGGTAAGTATCAAAGATAGAAGAAGGAATACATAGCTAGGGCTTACTAAGAAAGGCAGGAATTTCGGGAGAGTTACTGATCATGGCCAGTCATTTCTTTCATTCATTTCTTCGTTCATACCACAGATATTTATTGGGAACCTCTTGCATGCCAGATACCCTTGTTTCCACTGTGTGTACTGAAATATAATGAGGTTGTTGTCCTCAAAAATCTACTGTGATAACATTGGACTGTAATATGAATAATTGACATAGCCAAGGAAGAACTACTCAACTCTTCTTTTATTCCAAACTGGAAAGTAGAGATTCAGTCCTCTTAGGTGGAAATGTCAGCCTAGGCTGGGGTAAAGAGTATAAGAGTGCATCTAACCTCTTAATGTGAGTTCAAGCTTCCAGTGCAAGACAAATGTATATTTGAGCTTACAAAAGAACTTGCTCATAACTGTGCAGTTGAAATTGAGCAATTGTGCAACTTGCTCATATTTTTTCTCATAGTTGTGAGGTAAATCCTGGAAAATATATGTGGACAAAATATTGTGGTTTTTAAGTAGAGGGGAATGGTTGCTCTTTAAAACTGGAAACTGATTAGTTTTGTGTTTCTAGGTGAATTGGTAAGTAGATGCTTTGTGTTTGTAAACAAAGAGATGGATTACAGTTTGATAAGAACAATTTTTGCCTTATTGGTTTTTGGTAGATTTATTAGACTAGTATATTGGGATAATCCCATTTAGTTTCAAAAATGGCTAGAGTGTCTCTTAAGAAATGCTATGGCAGGACTAGGATTAAAACCCAGATTGCCTGATGCGTTACTCAACACTGTTTCTGTTGCATCTGGCTATTATTTTGAATTAGGTATCAAAGCATTGTGCTAGATTTAAAATAATATTAATAACAGCTAAAATATGATTATATATGTAAGGCACTGCTCTAAATACTTGATGTGTATGAATTCATTTAATCCTCACAATAACATGACAAACCTAATTTTACTGATGAGAAAACTGTGGTTCCAAAGGCAAGTAAGTAATTTTCTATGGGTCACACAAGTAACACATGCCAGAACCAAGATTTGAACCCATGCAGTCTGGCATCAGGACCTACACCTTTAACTTCTACACTGTACTGCCTCTCAAATGAAAATGAAGTAATTCTTATTTTACTAAAATAACACAACATAGCTATGAGTTATCTTCATATTTTTAAATATTTGACACAGTCTCTTCTTATGCCATCAATGAGAAAAATGTTGAGTAAATGGTAACATGAGATGTTTAGGTAGATTTTTGTCAGGTGGAACAACTGAACTCAAAGGTATGGCACTTGATTAATGGGTTAGTGTTAATGGAATATGGACTCTGACCTTGCTCTTGTCTTTACTGTCTGTCTACCACTTCAGTAAAAGCATGCATACAGATCTTTAGATGATAGGCCTCATGGAGGGTTAGTTTATATATTCAATAAAAGTATCAGGATTCAGTAGTCAGATAAATGTAACAGTAGCATGTAAGGCTAAAATAGTAGAGACTCTCTTGAAAAGCAAGGCAGAATAGAACTACGTATTGCGACCATTTCAGACGGCTGTTTTCCAGAACACTTACTACAAGACCGAGGCATTATTATTAATATAATTTAAATTGCTAACTGTGATTTTAAAGGATCAGGCATAATATGCCTTCTTTCGAAAACTAATGTATATTTTAGGTTCAGTGTTTAAGTTCTTTAGACTAATATTTTTATTCTCTTGTTTATCGTTTAGGAAGTATTAAGATTTTAAATCATTCTACAGATTAAGGAGTTAAAGCATTGGAACTGAAATATGAAAGCTTTAAAGATACAAAAGAACAAATTCATATTATTATTTTTATCTTTTCTAGTGTTAGGAGCCTGAAAGAGAATAAAGTGAAGTTTAAATAGTTGACAATTCAGGGGTTTGATGGCACTATGGAAAGAAGCAATCGGCTAATTGTTGAAAAGCCCTATTGATAAACTTGAGTAGTTCCAGAGGCCTAAGTAACAACACCACAACTGTATTCAAATACTTGGAGATCTGGCATGTGGAACAGATAGTAGACTGGCTTTGTGTTCCTCTCAAAGAACTGACGGAAATTAAATGAAGATCATTTTACCACTATGAAATGGAAAACTTCCAAAAACTTAGAGCTCTCTAGGAGTAGAAAGGCTTACCTTGTAAAATAGTGCAAGCCTTGTTTTAGAAAATGAGGGGGGGCACTTATATTAGGATAAGAACTATGTTAGAAAATCTCTAAGGTTTCCTATCTTTAAAGTTGTATAGTTTTATAATTTAACACATTTGTCATGACAATTTGAGATGATAAAAGGAATTTGCTCTAGGGGAAATAGTATGCATGCGAGCGGGAAATATTATTTTATTTTTTGAACGGAGATCAAACTCAGTGGCAATCCTGAAGACTATGATTTGAGTCGGAATGGGAAGTGGCTACAGCATTTCTCCCTCAAACATTCTTGTAATGTTCCTCAATAAATATAAAAGTATGTAAACAAACACAATGGTCTGAGTTTGACCCCTTGGTTGTCAAATAAGTAAAGGATAGACATATAGTGGAGAGCCCCTAATTATTCCCTAGTGTACTTCTCCTTTGATTAGAAGAAAGGCTTGCCAGGTTACAAATTAGAGATTTTATTTGGGAAACCAAAAATTCTTGCCTTTTTATTGAGTTAAATACGGAAGTTTCATTTGTAAGTAGGAACCATGTGCCTAAAAAAACCTACAGATGCTCCTAGACTTAGGATGCGGTCACTTTTCAATAAACTAATCATAAGTTGAAAATATTGTAAGTCAAAAATGAATTTAGTACACCTAACCTACTGAGCATCATAGCTTAGCCTAGCCTACCTTCAACATGCTCAGAACACTTACATTAGCCTACAGTGGGGCAAAATCATCTAACACAAAGCCAATTTTGTAATAAGGTGTTGAATATCTCATGTGATTTATTGAATACTGCACCAGAAGCAGGAGACATAGATGGGCATTTTGTAGACATGATGGGCTGTGAAAACGCAAGACATGATATCCAAAAATTGCTGGCAACACAGTACACTGTAGTGTCTTGGTTGTTTACCCACGTGATCGTGCAGCTGACCGGGAGCTGTGACTCACAGCCGCTGCCCAGCAAGGCAGAGAATATCGCACCGCATGTCACTAGCCCAGGAAAAGATCAAAATTCCAAATCTGAAGTATGGTTTCTACTGAATGTGTATTACTTTTGCACCATTGTAAAGTCAAAAAAATCATAAACCATCATAAATTAGGGACCGTCTGTACTTCTAATGTTGCTCAAATTAATGTGATTAGGCCCACCTGATGTTTTTTAGATCAAGTTAACACAAAAAACTCTGGGTGGATCATAGTCCCTGCTTGAACAGATTCTACTTGAATTTACGGATAACTCTGTATACTGGACTCTTGGATTTGGAATAGACCTGACTGGTAACGTAATATGAAGTTCTTTATTTTATGGATTCAGAAATTGAGTTCTAGAGTGATTGAATGACTTGTCCAAGGTGATTCTGTTTAGTTAGCAGCATAAGTCAAGTCCTGGTTCTTAGGACTTTTGGTGAATTTACACCTCTTTCTGTTGTACCACACTCTCTACCTCTCCTTTTAAACTGTGCTGAAGGTATATAGTATATCAAGATACAGAAGGAAAAAAAGGAGCATGTATCTACATTGTCTTCATTAAGTTAAAGGTGTTATATTTAAGTCTTAAGTATTTTTCAGTTTCATTAAAGTTTGATCTTTGGAAGCAAAATAAGAGTCAGTTGTTAAACTTCTGGTCTGGTGAAAACGGAAGGGATGGAGATAGGATTCTGTACTTAATTTCAAAAAGGATTTAGAGCTTAAGACAGTCTCAACAACTTCCTCTAAATTATGTAGATTACTATTCCAGTAGTAGATAGATCAAGTATCTGTGTTTTAGGGCAGCTTTAAAACTGGGTAAATCTAAGACATCTGAACAGGGTATCACTTTACCTAGAATTAATTCAGGCTTCTGAACTTCTGGCAAAGAGCGAGGTCATCATGCTTGAGTATTTGCTGCAAAGTATGTACAAATTTAAGATTTTTTTTTAATGATTCCTTTGTTTATATTCTCTTGTGATTAGAATATAGATTTAAATAGTGGTATTTCATTGTTTTCAACAATAATTGATTTAGTATCGAATTTAATCAGGATAATAGATTTTCATTTAAGATGTATTGCAGTGATTTTTCTTCAGCAAACTCCTATATGAATATCTGACTCACTAAAATTTATGATAATATCAGAGGTGCTTATGGTAGGTGCTTGGTAAATGTTTATTGAATTAGTCCCATTAAGATTTTGCAAGACTCATAAATGAATACATGTGTCTTTACAAATAATCAAATTGATGCAATTTGAACTAGCTAAATGTTTTTGGACAGCTCTCAAATCAGTAATTCCTATATTAATGCCTTATAAGTAGATACAGAAATTTAATACAACCATGAAACCTTGGCTATTCTGGTATGACTAGATTAAGCGGTAGGTAGATGAACAGATTCCCAAATTGCAATGTGTTCATTTATTAACTTAAAAGCTATATGCATTTAAAAGTTGAATTTAGAAATAAATGCAGATATTTCCAAGTGAAAATCCGAAGAAAAATAATTTTCCTGGTTCATCAGTGAGGGGATAGAGGGCAAAGGGAGGGGGAGTGGATTGGAGATTTCCTTGCAACAAAGTAGTTACAGTAATTTATTGCATGTCTTCCCTATACCCAGCCTAGTGCAATAAACTAAAAGTCACATTCCCTGGTCCGGTGGAATTTGCTTTCTTTTGATGGAAGTTAGCATGATACTCACACATGAAGCAATTCATTATATCTGACTAAGATTTGTGTGATTGTGAAAATAAGTGGAATGCACTTGAAAGATTTTCTTAGCTTCTCTTCCTTAGTTCTCCCTTCTATCCGGGAATACTTCACTTACTGTTCGGTGTGGGTATTTCTGTCTGGGGCCAGCTCATGATCTAGATTCACGTATGTAAGAAATTCTTGCTGAGGCCAGGTCCTCACCGCAAAATCATACTCATAGCTGGCACGTGTTCCGTCTCTTCCCATCTCTTGTCTTGTGCCTTCGACCCCTTGATTTCAATCCTGACTGACCATTAGAATCACCTGTGGATTTAAAAAAATAATTAGCCACTATCAGAATCTCCAGGGCTGTGGCCCGAGCATATATTTTTAGAAGACTTGTACATGTGTTTCTGATAACTTTTAACTATCCAGGTTCTGGTGCCAGTGATCTGCATCCCATTTGCTTATCTACCTGGCTTTTGCTTTCTGTCTGGTTTTTCTCTTCCTGTCTATAGAGTGACCCCTCCTTTAGGTGTTTAATTTGATTTGTCCTAGTCAGAATTTGGGGGCATAACTCTTTTAAGATCATTAAAAATTTGAAAATTGGAACCAGTTGATCGTGTTAAAGAGAAAGATCTCAGTTAAAAATCTCTACCATATGCATAGCATCTATTCTGGTCAGTTGGTATGTATTTATCTGCTCTATCATCTTTGTGCAGAATATCCTTATTTTCTGTATCTTCATTCTGTGTTATTTAATTGCTTCCAAAGCACACTATGCTCACCTGTGTGTTGATTGTAGATTGCAAGATGAACAAACATCTATTTTGAGCACGAATATATACTTGTTTCTGTAGCTACCTGATTGTGAGATTAATTGAAGAAAAATGATTCCAGTCTATTTGAATAATTTCTCTGATGCAGTAAACATAAAACTTCTTATTCAGATGACATGTTTCGTCTTATTTGTTTTTAAAATGCTCTGTGAAGCCATTCATACAGATGAAGTGAAAAGAAATCAGATCCTTGTTTTACTAAGTTTTGTAGTCGATATTTTCAACGTTTATCCATAAAAGCAACATTGGGAATGTCAGAGTCATTGTCTGGGTTTTATGATTGTAAATATATTTCTGGTTCCAACATTAAACTGTGATCTGTCTGAAATGATTTAAATATTTTGTGTGGATGAGACCAAAAGTAACTGATTTGCTGGAGTAACATGAACTGATTTTCTAGTTATTTGCTGACCCAAGAGCATGACAACCATATAGAAGTGCAACACAAATAAAAGTGAAGGCCTTTTTATAGCTTGTTGATGAGAGGCCAGAACATTCCGCATAAACACATCTATCCCATAGGTTAGGAGGTTCAGTGATTTATGCTTTCATGATTACTTATTGGGTTGATGGTATTTTGGCTATCATTATTAATTCCTCTTTATTCCCAAAGAAAATTTATCTATTAGTATTTCTTATATTTGTGAATTACTGGCATGAATATATTGTGAGGCTGACATATCTCATCTGTTACTTTTTTTTTGTTGCTGTAAATGTCATGGTCATTTTCATGTTCATATAAAGTTTATCACTTTCACCCCTGAAGCAATTTAGAGACCACTATAGGGGGAAAAAAGGTAGGAGAGAAAAAGATGAAGCAAAGGAAAGAGAGTGAATATAGCAGAAGTCCAGCATAAAATGTAATGGGTCCCAAAGTGGATACTTGGCTCTTACTATCTTCGGAACACTTTAAACCAAAGGATTTGCTTTTGTCGAATTTTAGAATTGAATGTAACCTTCCAGATAATATAGTTCATAGGCTTCATTTTAAAAATAAGGAAAGAATAGAAAGGTTAAATAACATGGTCATGGTCACACAAATAGTGGCATTGTCTACTGACTGGCCATCATGCTGCTACTTATCTTTATTTTTAGGGTGAGCAAAGTAGGTCATTTGCCTCTGAGATTTGGTGGAAAGGCTAAGATCATCAGGTACCTCAATTTTGGCCAGTGAATGGGCAATTTCCAAACTTTCTTTTCCTTATGCCCTGTGTTTGACACTGTTGACTCCTCATTCTTTCTTGAAATTCTCTGTTCTTTCCGTTTCTGTGGCTGCATGGTCCCCGTTCTTTCAGTCTGAGCTTTATTATTTATTTCTTCAGGGGACCTCTTTATGCTTTCACCCCTTAACACGGAGCCTCCAGAGGTCCGTCCTCAGCCCGCTGTTCTCTGCCCTCTTCACCTTTCCTTGGACAATCTCAACGTTTATTTAGTACTAATAGAGCCCCACGCCATGCTAGGCACTGGATAATGACAGACACAGCCACTGGACCACAGCGTGAGTGATCTTATCCATTCTTGGGGCTTTAGCTGCTGCATAGATTCTGAGCATTCTTGGTTGTGACCGATGCCCTGGACTGCATGTGTACACCCAGCTTGGATGTCTCACGGAAATCTCAAACTTGACATGCTTAACATGGATTTTAATCATTGTCTCTCCCCCTATCCTTTTTTTCAAAATCTGCTTTACCTTCTGAGTTCTAAATCTCATGTCAAAGTCACTTAATCCCTCCATCAGAAAGTTCTAAGTCAGCTTTGATTCTTACTCTTTCTTTCCCTTTCAGTGACTAATTCCGGGTGCCTCTACCTTACTCCCACTTTCCTTTACTCCTTTATCATTTGTTGTCTATAGTTTTTCAGTAGGCTCCTAATTGGGCTTCTCGTCTCCAGGCTTGCTCCCCCGTCCAACTGTCTTCCTGAAATCTGCTCTGCACAGGCTGCGGGGGGAGTGATGGACGAGAGTGTGTATCTAACCATGCCAGTCTCTGCTGCAAACCCGGGCTTAGTTTCCCACATCCTGCAGGGTAAAGCCCAGGCTCCTTAGCATGACATCCCAGGTGTCTGTGATCTGGCCTCACCTCGTGCTACCTGCCCTTCCCACCCAGCTGCAGCTTGCACTTTGATGACGTCACGCTGTTTCTTGGGTCAGAGTTTCTTGCTTCTGCCGTTTTCTCCGCCTGGTACGTAACACCTCAACTCACGGCTTTCTGTTCTGTATCACTTGGCAAAACTTAAAAAGCAATTAATATGGAAAATTTCAAATATTTGCAGAAGGAGAGGGAAAAGTACAAAGAATTCCTGTAGTCACTGTTAAGATTTTGATACACTATTTCATTTATCACTCCACCCCTTAACTTTTTCCTTTTGCTGAAGTATTTTAAAGCACATTCAAAATACCGTACAATTTCACCCTTACTTCAATGTGCATCTTCAAAAGTACGAACGTTGTCATGTATAACGTCATTTCAAACCTAACGAAATTGACAGTAATTCCTTGAGATTATCTAATTCCTTGTGCATAATGAAAATTTCTAAGTTGTTGCAAAAAAAGTCTTTTTACAGTTAGATTTTTTTTGAATAATGATCCAAATAAGTACCACATATTAAATTTGGTTAAGTCTCTAATTCAGTTTTAATCGAGAAGCATTCCCCTATTTTATTAATGTCATTTGCTTGTTGCAGAAACTAGGTCAGTTGTCAGAGAGAGTGTTCTATAGTCTGTATTTATTTGTCTTCTTGTGGTGTTATTTAACTTGTTTCTGTATCTACTGCATTTTCTAGGAAGAGAAATTAGCTTTGATTAGATTCAAGCTTCATATTCTTTCTATCCACCTACCTACCTACATACCTACCTATCTACCTAAATTTTAGAATGTTAACTTTGATCAGCGGGTTCAGATGGTGGCAGCTTCAAGTCTCCCTTATCAGAGTCACCATCGATCAGTTTGCAACTAATGGTTTAATCCATTGATGATCATTGCCTAAATCAGTTATTTCATTAAGGATTCCAAGATGTTAATTGCATAATTCTATCATGTCTTCCACATTTACTGGTTAGAGCTCTTCTGTAAAGAATTTTACCTGATCAAGTGAGACCATTTGGTTACCCTGTTATAGAAGAGGAAGTGAAAAAAATGCTACTTCTTTCTCTTTGATTACCTGGCTCAATTTTAATTATTTTTCAAGGCTCAGATCAGCAAAATTCATCAATAGGAAGCCATTGTTAATCCTGCAGAGCCAAACTAAATGCCACTTTCCCCTGGCATGAAATTCCATACTTACCTCTGTCATTCCCCTCACATTGTATTTAAAGTATCATTTTTTAAACTGGAAATTCATTTGACTGTACATGATTTGACCTAAAACAATGCTGGTGAAAACAATTCGGTAGAACCCAAATGACCCCAAACAATAATTTGTTCAAAATCATTATTTCATCTCTTTTTTTACTCTGAGGCAGTTTTATAAACTTGTGTGCCTCTTGGGACATTTATGTCCATTTTGAGGTTTTTTAAAACATCATTTTTTCTTTTTAATTTCTAGTTAATTGTCAGCCAGATGTACGTACTTCATGCATTTGTAATCTTTAAAAGTTGAAAACAATATAAATGTTTAACAATGGGACATGGCTTAAAATTACAGTATTCCAAGCAGTGGAATGGTATACAGACATTAAAAATAATATTGTAAAAATGTAACTATTGACTTGTAAAGGTTTTTATGTTCCATTCTGAAGTGCCAGAAAAAGATTACAAAAAATATACTACTATCTTATTAATTTTTTTTGTCATATATTATTATTGTTATTATCATGTCATGGGGAAAAGTTTTGAAGTACATTTACAGGGCAAAAATAGTCTACAAAATCCTATATATACTCATAAAATCCTATATATACTCATAGTGTTCTCCCTAAGAGAATTGATTGGGGGGAGGTCTAGACTCATCTCCCACTGTGACACACACACACACACACACACACACACACACACACATGCACACACCCCCCCCCCCCAACCCTTGGCCTTCCAGGTATGGGCGTGGTAAAATCCTAAGCCAGGCAAGTGTGAAGTATGCTCTTAGGATAATGTTTTACATAAAAATTGATGGGCTCATGGGGTATATGGGTTTGAGAAGTTGTGTAATGGTTGTCCGTAAAATAAAGAAAAAAACTGCTTTTTGATCCACTTGGCTGGTTGGTTGCCTCAGAGGTAGACAAAGTTAGCTGTGCGACAGTGGTGTGATACTGTGAATAGTTTTTTGTTATCAGAGCACCTGTGTTCTCTCGGTGTGTTTACAAAGTTCATATGGTTAGGTTTCTCTACCTAAGGCTAAATACAGACATATTCAAAAGAAGTTCCGTGCTTAAAAGCATGACACATATTGACTCTTGTTATGTTTTTCAATTGTTACATAATTCAATAACATCTCAAGAAACTACCACCTTTTTCTTATTTTTAATTTCCATCACATCTGTTCTCTTATATTCATCATATTCCTCCAGTGAGCTTCTATTTCACTTTCCCCTTTGGTTTCTATGGCGTCTTTTTGTTCCAGATATAACTCAAGGTTTTCCACATTATAAGCTTTCAGTTCAAGTTCCGCTGAGCCCAATACTGATATTATATGCAGGGACTGATGTAATTTAGCAGATTGAGCCATTGTTTCTGAATCTTCAAAAAAAAGCAAAAAACAAAAAACAAGAACAAAAACAACACACAAGCACAATGAGGCTGCCTGGCCTTTTCAGATTTAGCCATAGGTTTGCAACATGGTCAAACCTTAAAACTGTTTTAGTAATGCTACAAGTAAACCCAAAAGTCTCCCACGAAGAAACTGATGTTTTAGTCTCTTCTTATGTGTATTGCTTCCTGTTCATGCACAATTTGCAAACCCCAGGATCAAGAGGTGGTACTTTAAATAGTTATGATTTTTGTCTTCCTCACCTACACCTCACCTTATCCTAGATGCAACATGAAGAAAAAAGGTGAGAATAGCCAGGGTGGTTGGAAATATTGGAAATGCACCTTGTTTGGATTAGCTTGAGGCTCATTGTGTTAGGTTTTTTAATTTACTCATCAAGGTACATATGAACTCAAAGAAAATCAGGTTTTGTTTAAAAAAGAAAGAAAACTGGAATTAAAGTTCATATAATTAGCTGTCATGAACAAAAATAAGGAAAGAATAGGTTCTGTTTGAATGTTTATGTATAGAATGTATTTATATAGTTCTCTGCTATTTTTTGTATGTGACATCAATTTTGGAAACATGGTAGGTGTTTTGAAAATAATGTGTATATGTATTGAATTTTAGAATTGTCATGAAAAAGATGGTGTCATGCTTGTGTTTTTCTGGAATATTAGTAATTCTTCGCAAATAGTTATATTTACATGTTTTGTTGAAAACTACTTTAACTCTTAAAAATATATATCTGTGAATTAGGTATAGGTTTATGGGAAAAGCCTTTTGGTGAACTGTAATTTAATTTTTTTCAAATGTCCACATTTATATTTTGAAGACATTATTTTTAAGAGCCTAAAGATTTTTCTGGGGCTTATTTAGACCACTAACCATTTAGTCCTGTAAGAATAAACACAAATGGAACTATCGACATATCCTAGCATCTGATAAATTCCTGGTCTAAGACATAAGTTTTGATAATATTAAGTTGTACAATAATGATTGGAATAGTTCTGTAGAAAAATTAGACCATAAAGTGGCCAAATTAATTTGACTAGTTATTAATTAGATTAAAAAGACTGCTATGAAGCAAAGCCACAGGGAAAATGCCCTGGAGTTGAAGAAAGTAAAACATTTACTGTGTGTTCCCTGAGAATTTGATTGGAAGAAACTTTGAATTTCTAATCTGAAACACTCAAAATGTGATTATTCAGTCTTGATAACAGTTCATTTAGACTGTGGTTGTTCTACTGTGAGTTTTATCAGCCTCACTGTAGAATCCCTTGGACTGTCCTCTCTTCCTTCTAACCTATTCTTTCTAAAAGCAAATTATTTTGACATGATATTAGACTTACATAAAAGTTACAGAAATAATACAGAGTTTGTTTATACCCTTGATCCGGCTTCTGCCAATGTAAATAACTTACATAAGCATAGTACAGTAACCAAAAGTAGGAAATTGACATTGATAAATTACTATTACTAAATACAGAACTTGTTCTAATTTCACTAGTTTTCCTACAAATGTTATTTTTGTGATCCAAGATCCAACCAAGATTTCATCTCCTTATTCTCCTGTAATATGTGACAATTCTCTTCAGCTTTTCCTTGTCTTTCATGACCTTGACAACTTTGATGAGTGTTGGTCAGTTATTTTGTAGAGTATCTCTCAATTTGGGTTTGATTTCCCACCATCAGATTAGGGATATGCATTTTTGGCCAGAATACCACAGAAGTGATGTGTTTTTCTCAGGACATCATTTCACGGGGATACTTTGTCTTATCACTGGTGATGTTAATCTTGATTGCTTGATTAAGGTGGTATCTTCTGCATTTTCCCACCATAAATTTACTATTTTTCCCGTTGAATTAATAAATACCTTGGGGTAAATACTATGAGACTATGCAAATATCCTGTTTCTTCTTGAACTTTTTGCCCACTGATTTTAGTACCCACTGGTGGATCTTGCTTGCAATAAATATTATGGTAGTGTTCTAATGGAGATTTTTATTTTCCCCTTTTCTCTTGTTTATTTGGAATTTTTCTGTAAGGAAGAACTGTTCCTTCTTTCCCATTTATTGATTTACACATTTAATGATTGATTTTTATCATCAACAAATTTTATTCTATCAGTATGGATTTTTGAATATTTATTTTTATGTTTTTATGGTTTATGATCTAATAATATCTTTATGATCCTTATTAGATCTTTATGATCTAATAATATCTTTATTATTTTATTGCTCAAATTGTTTCATCTTTGGCCATTAGGAACTCTTCAGGTTGACTCCCTTATCCTCTTGAGTTTCTCCTGTCCTTTTTCTCACACTTTCTTATTTTCTGGCCCCACAAGATGTTCCAGGTTTGTCTCATATTTTCTCTGCTCCATCACTGGAATCAGCCACTTCAAAAAATCTCCTTGGTTGCAGGTATATACCACTGCAGTATTTAGAAACTAAGATCTTGCCCCATGGAGAATGGTATTTGGGAACTAAGATCTTGCCTCATGAATTTATGAAAAAGAACTGTGACTTTTAGGAGATTATATAAAAATAAAGAAATATTAAATAAATAAATCAGTGTGTTTAGAGGTGTCTAGCTGCAGCCAAGCAGGCTGCTTCCAAGTATTGGGTCTCAGGAGCCCATGGAAGGCAGAGTGTTCTTTTCAGGATGGGAAGAGATTGGAGAGCATTACTTCTCTATCTTTTCCCAAAATGCCCTGGAAGCACTTGTAATAATCTTTTATAAACAACCCATTTTTTTTTCTTCTTTTTTTCCTACCTTATCAACTAAGAATTATACCGTGCCAGTGAGGCAATGTGTATGTTTTCACTACCACTTGAAAGTATGGAATACATAACACAAACAAAAGCAAAATATAGCCAATCTATTAAAATGAACGCTTATGTTAAAAGTCTTGCATATGTGGGCTTGGGGTATGGGAAGATAGAGCTGGTTCATGTTATTTTCCCTGAACCAGATCTTCCCAGTGAAAGTAATAAACAAATGCGTATATCTTGCCCCTATCCTGGCCATTTATCCCTGACAACTGAGTGGGCATCTTTGTGGAAAATAATGCATGCTCAACAAGATCACAACCTTAGTGCTAAAACTGCCCCTAATGAAGTACAGTGTATGAATGAGTTAAATTAGTTTGCCCCTCGTGTGGCAAGCTCTGTTTAGTGTTTGTCTGGCTGACTAATTTGTGAGGATAAAATTATGGCACAGTCTCTGCCTTGCTTGTTTTCATCAAAGAGATGGGCTAATTTGTAATGAAACTTTATCAATCAGATCATGCAGTTGGTCCACCCTGCAAGCTCTGACTAATGAATGCAGGCTGTTTGAGTTCTTTCATACACAGTGCATCTTGGTGCAGCAGAGGAGGGAGGGTGTGTTGGCTATAGATTGATAATAAGACCAGTTGTTTCTTTTCTAGCAGAAAGATAACCAGCTTTTCTGTTTTCTGTTTCTTGGCGTGTTTATGGCTTTATGATTGTATTTCTTTTTTATACAGGGAAGTGGAAAGTAAAAAAAAGTGGGAAGTGTGTAAAAATACTAGTTTATATTTGTTTGGGAGAAACCAAAGACTGTGCACTGCATGTTGGAGCAACGGTAGCTAAGAACTCTCAACAATGGGAGAAGGAATAATAGTACAACCGGCAGAGAAATGGAGAGTTTTAAAAGGCAATATTATTCAATGTTGGGAAAGTAATGAAAGGTCAAAATGAAGCTCAATAGAAAAGCCATTATGAAAGAAAGGGGGGAGAATTTGGCTTTTATGTTGCTGTCAGGATTTGGGATTTGTTTTCTTTTTATTCTGACAAAACTCTTTTGGGGTGTGTTTTTTTCTGTTCAATTCAAACAGTTTATACAAGTGTTATTTTAAACTTCCTAGTGTTTACATCATCATGTCTTTTTAAAAGAAACCTTCCCCCCCCCCCAATTTTGTTATCTGGGAATTTTTAAGGACACAGCCACTGTTTCCAAGACACACACTCACACTTATATGCATTCGTGTGAATATTTCTATTTTCTCTGCCTGATTGAGAAATAAACAAGTACAGGATAAGTCCAGATTACTTTGTAAGAGATTCCACTAAAAGTTTATCTTCACTTCAATGTATATATGTGACTGTTTTGAAAATTTCTATTACTTCCTAGTCACTGATGAGTTACATTCTAAAACACTCACCACATAAAGATGTTTTACAAATACAAAAGTGACATAAAGCTTCACTTCAGGCAGCAACTCGGTGGCAGGACTGGATTTAGGATTTTGAGTTCTGACTTCTATCCTGTCATCAGGCCACTAATCTGCTTGATTTTCTGAAAGTACTTGAGGCCCGAGGAAAGAATATGCCAGAGACGCATTTCCAAAGAGATGAGTCACGTTGGGTGGTTTGATATAATAAAATCTGTGTTTATTTTGCAAAGGGTTTTTGAACAGATATTAGAGAAACAAATTTCATCATTATGTTCAACTTTATACTTCGTGACATTGTACTTTCTGTTCCAATAGTTAACAGCACTAAGTTCATAGTTCTTCTCTTCCTGTTCTCTCTTGGGAGTTTTCTATTTTTAAAAAAAAAAGGCAGAGATTTTTAGGGTTTTATCTGAGGGACTTTAAACTGTTACTAGTATCCTTTGCCTGGACTGTTAAGTGGGACTTTTGTCTTTCTGATGATAGGTTTGTTTGTGTCTGTGTGGCTCCCCACTACCCACAGTATTCTTCCTCCTGGTTTTGAACACTCTCCATAATATTGACTCAATCTACTTTTCCAACCTTGGCTGTGTACCATCCAGGCTGGATTATTCCATCCTTCCTGAACATGCTCCAGGTTTCTCTCCTGTGGGCTGTGCATTTGCTCATGTTATTCCTTTTCCTTGCAATGCCCGTAGCACTCATCTCTGCTGAACTGCTCCATCTCTTTCAAAATCCTTATCTCATGCTGTTGACTTTGTGAAATATTTCTTGTCTGGGAAATGCAAGAGATTTCTCTCCAATAATCCCTATAGCACTTATTTCACTCAAGAAATATTTATTCAGTATCTCCTATGTGCCTGGCAGTATTCTGGGTATAGCAGGGGACAGGGATGGCCAGAAAGAACAAGGTTCCTGGTCTCATGGGCCTTACCCCTGATTGAGAATGAGGGAGCGGATCATAAGCAAGCAAATAAAATTTCAAAATACTTAATTTCTGATGGCAGTACATGCTGTGAATGCAGTTAGAGGACTGTGATAGGACGATACTTGAAGAGAGAGAGTGGAACATGAAGCAGATTGGATTGAGTGAGTCAGAGTGAGCCTTTTGGAGAAGGTGGCAATACACTGTCATTGAAATGCAAACAAGGAAGATCTGGGGGAAGAGGTAAAAGGCAAAAGTCCCTGTGATGGAGAAATTTTGGTGCATTCTAAGAAATAAGGGGAAGGTCAAGTGTCTATAGCACAGTGAGCCCAGGGAGTAGTAGTAATAATTAAGAGGTGCCCTGAGAGAAGTGGGTAGAGGCCAGGTCATGTACGGATTTGTGAACCAATGTAAAGTATGTTGATTTCAAGCTCTTTGTAAAGATTTAGGCAGAAGAACATAATGGTCTGATTCTTTGCAATTAATTTAATTTAATTCAATCATTTGTGTACTCCTTTAAAAGTAATGGATTATAAACTCTCTTCGGGTAGGAATTATGTATTAGTCAACTTCATTCACGGATAGGAGGCAGTCAGTAAATATTTGGTAAATTGTTGAATGAATAAAGCTAGGGGGATTCTGCAAATTTATTGTTATAGATATTTGGAATTATTATTTTACAGAGGCAGGAAGAGTTAAGATCATACTCTGCTCTTTACTGGTGGCCGTGGTCATGATCCTTTGAGGAAGAAAGAGGTGGGAAGAGAATAGGACTATAACACAGTGGCAGAGCAGCAGTGTGAATTTGGGGGTCAGATTATCTGGGTTGGAATCCCAACTCTATCTCTGTTGCTTGTTCTTTGGAAAGTTACTTACTATTTCTTAGCTTTTGTTTTCATACCAGTAAAATGGTGATAATAACGTTATTTGTCTTATGATTCTGTCATGAGTTTTCACCAAAATCATCCATGGAAAACACTGAGGATGATATCTGGCACGGCAGATACCAATAAATCCCCAGACTTTAGGACAGAGGTACCACTGTTGGTAGGCTCTCGTTGAAATTCTTTCTGGCTGTGAAACCAATCTTTGAAATCCTGGCCTACTCTCTACCTGCAATGTTAGGATGGTTCTGTTGGATAGTTAATGCGGTGAAACAGAAGAACTTAAGTTTTTAAAAATAAACACATTCAAACAAAAATTTCTGCTTTTTTTCCCCCCTTGTGGCAGCTTATTCAGCAAATAATATTTTGGAGAGAGACGTACAGCCATTTGGTAAACAGTAACAATGTAAACACATCTTACTAATATTCTTTCATGGTTGATTCGACTATAAAATTGTATGAGAAGCCACAGGCTGGCCTTAGATTGTACCATATCCTATAACTTCTGTCATTTTATATGTTTACACATCTACCCTGCAGCACCATTATTGCTCTACCCTCAGTGTCTTTGCTGGAGAATTGTGTTGTGAGATCATTTTCTAACAGCTTCCTGTAGTACAAAGTCCAGGAGAGCTCTGTGTCGTAACACATTCCATGCTTAAGTGGCGCTTGTAGAAACCACAAATAATGGGGAGATGAGTTTTTGTTCCTTGGGAGGAAGCCAGTAGAACTTGTATATTCATAAAGAGCAAGGTGTAAAGTAATAAATTCAGTCTATGTTCTTTAAGAAAATTATGTTTTAGAAGTTTGATTTCAGGCAAGCTCTGATTACATCAATGCATTCTTTCGGTGCTCTTTTATTCTCATTAATACACTGAAATTTTGGATTGGAAAACATGGCATAAACTAATGGTGGAATTCAGACTGGAGCCCTTTGAGGGTGTGGTTTATTGTTCTTTTTCCAACTCTTAAATAATTCTGAACATTTTAACCAGCCAAATAGAAAAAAAATCCCTCTAGGCTTTTTGTATAGTTGTTTTGTTTCTCTTCTGCTGCTCCCAGTAATATTACATAAGTTACCTGGAAATTGTGAAGCTTGGGTACCCTCAGCCAGACAGTCAAAATACCTGGAATTCTCCCTTCCTCAAACACAAGAGTGAAGCTGAGTAATTCAGGGATGATCAGGCAGAATCTGGGGGAAGTGTTTTAACTTTTAATTAAAAAATGACATTTTTAAGTGAATGACACTTTCTCTAATTATTGTTCTTTTCATATAGTCAAAGCCAAAAAGGACAGAGGCAAACCATGTCCCCAGGGAATTGTAGCCCAATTTGACTTTTTCAAAAAGTTTGAGCAAACTTCAAGTAACCTATTGACGTTTAGGCATTACTCTTCTTTATAGGTATTTTTGCTTGTATTGGAGTTCCTTGAAAATGAGCAGAAGTTGTAGTTACTAAGGCTCTGGAATTCCATGCCACAGCCCCCACTTTTGGGGGATCAAGAAGTATGAAGACTACTGTTCTTCAACTCTGGTCATGAGATTAGACTGTTTCAAATTTGTTCTCCCTTGAACAGTTTAGATCATTGTGGCATATTCAACTGAATTTATGGTCATAGAATGAATTTATTGGATTCACTTCGTATTTATTCTCAATATAGTTTAAAAACCCGGAGTGATTTATAACACTTAGAAATTATCCAGAGTCAAAAGTCCCAACCTCATTTTTGCCTTTGCTAGGAAAGGACTGATTGGACTTAAACTCTAGATGTAGTTCTGCATTCCTTGCCCTACCCCACCCTCCCTATCCCTGTGGTTCTTTTGGTTTTTATTCTCAAATATACACCTTCTCTCATTTCATTAGTTAATAAGTAGTTATTCATAAGTGGTGCAATTTTGGATGTTGGTGTGTCATAAAATATACCTTGCAACTTAAAACACTTTCTTTAATCAGACCCTTGAACCCTAAGCGAGAAATGGCTTGTGTCCTTTTGATGTTGTTGTTTTGGAAGCTGAACTAAATGTAACCATTGCTCTCCAGTGTTCACTCAAGCTGAAAAGAAATCAGCATCCAAATTAGTTATTGGTTGATACTTTCTAATGAAACTTTGTTAAATTCTCTGGAATCGAGTTCCTGAGGATCATCTTGTGAATTATCCTTTCCGAATAACTTTTCTGATATTTCACCTACCTTTTGGGCTTATTTATGGTTCTGAATGCTGGAAGGAAATAGAACCAGAGCTAGACGGTTTCCAATTTTCCTTTCAAGTCCTCTGATTCTGTACATACTTCATACTGGCTTCCTTTGATTAGACTAAGTTCCCAATACATTGGGGCCACGTCTTGTTCACATTTGGTCCACATTGTAGTGCAGTGCCCACAGCAGATACTAGTAGCTTGTCCTTGAATGACTGAGTCACTCTGATATTTCTTCGGCTCTAGCCAAATTGAACAAGAAGTAGATTTCACTGTTTTTTGAGTAAATATCAGGGTATAGCTAGATGTCCTTAATTTGACAATTGTTCATTGAAAAACAAGATGGGCTTTAACTCTTCTGTTAAGAACTTTATTAAAAAAGTGTCTATAGATGGTAGATTAGCCATGAGTGAGTACACCAAGTTGCTGTGCTATCATGATATCAGAGGAAAAAAATTACTTTTTTAAGGCTATTAAACAAATCCAACACTAAGGGCACTCTAGTCATAGATATTTTGATATAAATTTGTTGAATTCTGTAAATAATTCTGCACTTAATTCTATAAGTAATACTATTTTGTGGTAGTGTTTCATTACATTTATAGTGTGGAAAAGGAGAATTAATTTTCTTTAATGCTACCATATCCTTTTTTATTTTATTCAGTAGTTATGTTTTACAGGAAATTGTGGCACATTGGAACTGCCTCACCATAGACTTCTGTTATACTCAGGATGCTATGCATTGTACTATAAAACACAACATTTAGATAAGTACAAAATTCTTTTCTTGAAACCACATTATTTCCAGTTAAGAGTTAAGGTGGTATTGAAGTTGGGCGAGTTGGGTTCTCATTTGAATTCAAGTCATTTATGGTGTGATTTCAGGTAAGTTTTATAAACCTTCTGTGTCTTAGTTTTTGCCGTGAACTATGATAATAATAATGTATGCTATCTGTTTCTTACTATTGTTGTGAAGATAAAATGAGATAATAAATGGGAAGCACTTTGAAATTTTCAAAGGTATTATTATCTGCCGTCCTTTTTGTTGGATGGCCTGGATTAGAAAACATATCCCAGTTTCTTGCCTTGGCAACTGATCTTCAGGGAGCAGTAAATCCATCAGGTCCCACAGTTACCTTCCCTTTATGTACTTTACAGGTGCAAGAGGAGCTATTTATATTTTCTTATTACCTGGCCTAGTTCTATCTGCTGTAGGGGGAAGGGAAGGGTATGGAGTTACTTCTCTACCTAGTTACTATGTGTATATGTTTTACACATTAGTGTGATTACCCAGACATGTTTCCTCTTTTTAAAAAATTTATTTATTTATTTTGAGACAGAGTCTTACTCTGTTACCTAGGCGAGTGTCGTGGCATCAGCCTAGCTCACAGCAACCTCAAACTCCTGGGCTCAAGCGATCCTCCTACCTCAGCCTCCCTAGTAGCTGGGACTACACGCAGACACCACCCCATCCAGCTAATTTTTTCTATTTTTAGCAGAGACAGGGTCTTGCTCTTGCTCAGGCTGGTCTCAAACTCCTGAGCTCACAGGATCCTCCTAGAGTGCTAGGATTACAGGCGTGAGCCATTGTGCCTGGCCCTTTTTTCCTCTTTTTTTAAGACTGAAAATCCTGAGGTTATTTTCACTGTGGACAAGGAATCTCAATAGATATCATTATTTCTAAAGAGCTGTGTACTTTTCAATTCTTCCACATCATCCAATACATTCCACACTTGAGGAAGTGATCAATTGATACAAGTACTTCTGCTTTTAAAGAGAGTTCAGTTGCATCATTACACTGACTCTTTAAAAACAATTTTCTTATTTTAGGGAGTCTTAGATTTACAGAAAAGTTGCAGTACAAAGAGTTCTTACATACCTGATACCCAGTTTCCTCTGTTATTAACATCTTACATCAGTATAATACACTAATTACGGTTGATGAACCAGTGTTGCTATTCTCATACTAACTAAAGTCCATACTTTATTCTGATTTCCTTAGTTTTTCCTTCATGTCCTTTTATATTTCAGGATCCCATTCAGGATATCACATTATATTTAATATCTTATCTCGTAGGCTCCTCTTGACGGTGACTGTTTTTCAGACTTTCCTTGTTTTTGATGATCTTGACAGTTTTGGGTACTGCTGACACTGACTTTTAACCAGGTATTTCAAGTTTGCTCATTAGAAGACAATGATAAGAGACTTTTTTACCCACCCAAAGACAAACCTTCATAGTGTGAAAAGGGTATCATTTATTGGGAACTTTAAGATAGGCAAGGCTCACAAAGTCCAAGCAAGAAACTCTAACGTAAGATAGGATTCCTTCAGTAAACCTTGCCCTTTGGTAAACCAGTTTATAAAGTAGACAAAGGGATTGAATACTGCGAAAGATCATGCTATATTATCAGATGTGCTCATGGCAATTAAAATATTTTATTGAATGAAGCAGAAAAGGTAAAGAGTCATCAAAGGCCTGAGTGGCATTCATTTTATTTGAATTTTCTTATTTAAATGTATTCTTTCTTTAAGAATTTTAATGTATGATATTTCACATCTGAAACTGAACACATGAGACCTTGTGTATAACAATAAGTCTAAACTATTTCACAGCCCACTCTTTCATAAAAGGCCAATTTTCATCAGAAGTACCAAGAACAAAATACCTAAGTATCACTTGTAGACTCTAAGAAGTGATTCAGGTATGGTAACATTGTTTAGTATCTCTTACCAATGACAAGATGGCCTCAAGTGTTTATTATAACCCAGAGTCTCTGTTTCTATTAATACTTGAGAGGATTGAATCATTGACTTTTCAAAGCAACTTTACTGAAGTCTGTGAAATGATTGCTTTTTATTTTTTCAGAGTCATTATTGGTCTTTTACTTTATGGTCTAGAACTTGTCCCTCCCTTACTTGCAATTGTCTCATTTTACTAAACTTCCCAAGAAAGAATGTACCATAGTAATGCAATTTGTGTTAAATTAGGCAAAATATTTCCTCTGGGGGAAAATAGTTGTTATTTTTGTTTCACACCAAAGAAGGTGAGACTTTTCAGGGACTTTTAAATTGAGAAGAATGAGGCCAAACAGTTAATCAGAAGGCATTTTCTTTGTTACTTGACCGTTTAGTTAGTTACCAAAATCAGCAGCTATTTCAGCTAGTGAATGAGCTTTCATTGGTATTGCCCTTGGACTTTGAATTGGGAAGCCCCTTTTGAACCAGTTGGAAACGTATGGAGCTAACAGGAGAATATGAAGGGAAGACAGACGGCCATGCTTCCTTCCTCTTTTGATTAGTTTGATTGAGGTTACAAAGCTGAAGGATTTCATTAAGACCAAAACTTTGGTATGTGTGCCTGCTTGTAGCTCTCACTTTAACCAAAGCTGTTTATGTTTCATTGCCTCAAAGCAATTAAATAGAGTGAAGATCTTGGGTTCCTAATTTGGCAAATGCATTCTGAACATGTGGCAACTTGCTGGCTCATAGTTTACCTTAAAAAAATATTCTGCTAGGAGTGTGAAGCAGCAAAGCCCGACAATAGTGAAAGACATTTTCTTTTCTCATGAAGGAAAACAGTCTAAGAAAGGTAGATTGAGTTCCATTACATACATACTTTTAGAGCCAGTGGTAATTGCAATGGACAGTTTTGGATTTGAGATGTGAGCCCAGTGTTTATCAGAACCTCATACAGTTCTTTCTGTGTTCCTTTCATTAGTTCTTTATCTCCTTGTTCTCCTTTATAGTTTCCCATATTGGTCAATTTAATATGCTTTCATATTAAATCGTACTTCAAAGGACTTTTGGGCATTTCCACTTTTAAAACTTTGATTCAAATATTATTTGTAACATTCAAAACCCATAATTTATCATTTTGCATAGCTTGAGAATTTTTTTTTTTTTTTAACCAAATGCTAGCATGTGATTCTAGTGAACATTGCTTTGATGATGGGTGTGGGAGTGACGTTCAGGACTATCGTGATTAGTATAACATAAGAGGTTAAAATAATCTGGCGAAGCCTGCCCTAGGAAGAGTAGGCTCTTGAGCCCTTCCCAGAAAGCATGTTTTAGGTACTGCCACAGGCAGGAAAAATTTCCATGTAAGAGCCCAATTCAAGTCAGAGTTGCAGATCAGTTGCCTTGGGTTTTACCACAAATGTAAATCACAGAATCCACCGTACAAAGTCATCTGTAATTTTCTCATTAACTAGTCCCTTCACTCCAAGTACACACAAGCCAGCGTGCATGGCTACCACCCAGGGAGCAACCCTGGCATGGACAAAGAAAGAAAGAAAGAGATGTTGGGTTTGTGTTGGTTGGTGGGTTGGTTTGTCTATCTTAGTTCTTTGGGATGAAAGGAATAGGGAGCGGGCATGTCTTACCTCTTATTTTAAATGTGGCTTAAATGTGGCAGCTCTTTTGGTATTTTGTTATTTTTAAAATCTTTTTTGAGAGGGAGTGGTGTTTTTAAGCTATGTGTTTTAGAAACCTGGTGCTAATGTTTAAGTTAAAATAGGCGTAAAGGAATATTAGAGTATCATGCTTCAAGTAACAGTTAGCAAATGAGCAATAGACAATAAAAAGGAAATGAGAGCGTTTCTCCATGCCCATTTTGGATATTTATATGGATTTTGGAGCTCTTCATGTGCCTCCAACCCACCCACACAACACCATTAAAAAAATATGGTGTATGTATCAAATACAGCCCGAATTTCCATGAAAGCATTCCAAAAGAAACTGTGAGCTGCCCATGTAATGATTTTTTTTCTGAATTTTCCTGTGTAAGTGGAAAAAAAATAACTGTTTGGGTTTCAGCCACACTTGGGCACACTGGTTTCATACCTGTTTCAAAATGTGCTTGCATAGTCCTAATGGTCATCTTTAAAGAAAATGCCTTTTTAAAAAGGGCAACAGGCTAATTTACTTCATAGTAAATAGAAGGAAAATGATGTTAAAAGTACTATTATATAAAAGCAGTCTATTGCAACCCCACCACCACCCCCGCCCCGACTGGTCAATGCCCATCTTGGGAACAATTTTGGGAAATCACAGGGCAGAATTCCAAGAAGCAATTTTTTCCCTTTGATTAAGAACTCCGTACAAGGTCAGACTAAACTCTGAGTCTGTTCTAGGTGGCGTGGGTGCTTTTCTTTCTCTGCATATTGACAGAATATGTAACAAAGAAAGCTGAGTTATAGAACAAATGGCCTCTCCACTATTCATTGCAGTGGCTGTTCTGTGCCATGTTTTGCCACCCAAACGTGGCAAAGCAGCTGAAGTGTGCTGCAGACTGCAGGAAGACTTGTGAACCCAAGAGAGATGTGCTGTTAGGGCTACCATGTTGATTTTGCCTTCTGTCTCTGTGGGCAGTACTGAGTGAATGTGAAAGTAGGTGTCTTTATACATCCCATTGAAAGTTAGAAAATGTTTTGGGTGCATTTGTGGGTTATTTTTCTTAGGCAGAAATCCCTCTGTGTAGTTAGCAAACCCTGAGGGGAAAATCAGCCCCAGCTGATGTGGAAGAGAAAGGGAAAACACACACCCCTCCATTGCTATCAAGAGCCTCACTCACTGGTAAAAAGGAGTGCTGGTGACCCACTTAGGAAAATGGCCAATTTGTCCCTGATAATGGGTCAATGTTAGTTGAGTAGATATATCTGAAGATGAAAACTTTTTCACCACTTGACAATTCTTGAGTTTTACTGAGTGATTTGGAGGCAAGACTTCTTGAAAGCTCTCAGCTACTGGGAAGCATGAAGTTATTTTGTCAAATGAAATAGTCAACAAACTTAATTGGTGGCCTTATCTCTGTTTCTCTTTATTGTTCTTCCCTCAAACCCTTACTCTTTTGAAGAAGGTGCACACTAACTAGGCCGTGGGTTTCGTCCAGGTGCAGTTGTGGGATAACTAAACAGCCTCCCACAAGCCCACTTGGACCCAGGGGCCTGGAAGCAGCCTCCCACCTCCAAACACATTTAACGACATGCCTCTCTCCCCCACACGCTCCCTCTCACTTGGCAAATGTAGGCTTAGGAACTTGCCCAGCCTCAGTCCTGGATTCAACTCTGATAGCTGCCTCTGATAGTTGCACGAGTACACTCAGATCTACACAAAGAAAATAATTCCAACTTCTCCATCAGAGTCATCTAGGAAAAGGGAGTTGAAGTAACTGAAAATCAGAGTGCAGACATCACTGCTCCCCTCTTTAAAGGTTTGGACGTCTGTATTGGCATAAAAAGGTCACTTTAGGCCTGAGGGGTTTCACATTGTTCCTTTAAGTTAGACCTTCAACGCAAACTATTTTCAACACTTGCCATGAAGAACAAATGACCTTTAGTTACTTGCCCAGAAGACAAATGGTACATTAACACAATAAATATAGTTTGCTGGGATCTCATCCCTTCCTGTCTTTAACTTTCTATTAGAATATTTTAAACAGACAGAATCCTTGAAATCTCTAAGGGATTAAAATTAACTTGTGATACTTTTTTGATTTGGTGTAGATTTTATGATAACGCTGCTTCCTGAAAATCACCTAATATCACTTACATTCTTCAGAAGACAATCTGGATTTGATTGTTTAGAGTGGATGGACTTAAAAGGGTTCTGGGTAAGAATGGGGTTGGGGTGACAGGAGGATTTTAAAATATTGACACTTCTTATGACAAAATAAAAGGTTAATGATTAAACATTTTCAAAATGAAATGTGAAAATCTCTAGTCAGATCTAACTGCAGATTTAGTGATATTGTAGGTCTTTTTGTAAAACATTGATCAGACACACATTGTATCTGGGAAGCTGGCAACTTGTAACAAATAAATAATAGGAAATGGCCTATAAGGGGTGAGGAATTTTATTTTACTTGAAGTAAAAGCAAATATTTTGAGCCACACTTTAGAGGATCCATGATGATTCATTCAATTGTCTGCATTTTTTTTTTCTCTTTTTAAAGTGTAGACCTTTTGACTGTTTAACAAACTAAAAGCTAAATATTTTAGTTTTGCTCCAGGGAAATAAGACTTGTTTAGATTTCCCCTAATGTGTTTTAATTGGGAGATAAAGGTGTTCCCCAATCCTGCTCTGGAAGAAGGATGAGAACTGTATCCTTATCTTCTGTTCCCTGGGTATGGAATGTACTGAATTCTAATGTCCTGACTCTACAACACTATTGAAAGTTTTCATCTTTGGGGAAAAAGAGAGGATATGGGCTGCATGAACCTGATGGCAGAGGCATTTATTCATCTTCTGGCAGCTGTTTCTCTAGTAAAGCAGACATGAGACATTGTGGTGATGGCAACCTATTTGGATGAGATCCGGATTTAAACATTCACTGTCTTTCCTTGGGCGAAATAGCTCCAGAAGTTAAATGTCAGTGAGACAGAGGTAATTTTTGTTGTTCTAGAATAGCTCCCTGTCTTAAGTGGAGTATTAAAGAAGATTTTAACTTGCATGTCTTTTAAATGAAGAAATGGGCTATTTAAAAGAATCAAGGAAATATTAGGGAAACATTTTGTCATTTTCTTGCACATCCAGCTTCCTCATACCCATTTTTTGGCCCTTTCAATGAATATTCATAAAATATTCTGTGTTGAGCAGATCTCTCATGTAGATAGTCTCCTAATGGTTTTTACCTTTTGATTTTTATAAGGCTAACATTGATGATATTTAGAGAATATAGATTAGGTTTGAGCAAGTTAAAATTTATAAACAAACATTTTCCAAATTTTTTTAATTTAAATTTTATTTTCAGACAAATGAAATGAGGCATGAATCTTCTTTTGGTTTTAATTCTAGATTATTTGGAAATCTACAGTGTTTTCAAGGAATAATTCATGGACTTATCTTACTGGGGGGGTATAGGGAGCTAGGATGGTCAATGTTAAGCTTTGATCAAGTTTTTTGATCTTCTGATTTTAGCAAATCAGAATTTTGTTTAACCTTCTTTTCTATGTGGCATATAAGCGATTATACCAAGTTTTCATGAACTTCCTTTTATATACAATGGCATCCTAGAATTTTTTTTTTATTATTGTTATTTTTTAAAACAGACATGGGTGATGAAGGGAATACGTTAGATATAGTGCATTTAGATATCAGCAAGGCATTTATTAAGGATATTGAAAACTGTGGCATTTGAGCCAAAGCATGCTGCTTACATGGATTGATTTAATGGTGGAAACTTCTAGTGTGTTGCCAGAGGGCTCTGCCCCTGATCATGGTATATAACTCACTCTCCCCAGGGAACACCTTGCTTGTAGGATAATCAAGTTTGAAGAGCCTGCCAGACTGGGATAAATGAGCAGCATGTTGGGTGGCAGTTATCTGGGTGCAGATTCACCACAGTAGGGTGGAATGGTAGGTCGTTGCTATTGAGATCAATATAAATTCTCCACACATACGGAGATAGTGAAGAAGTGATTTCCTCATATTATAAGCAAAAGGGTTTTATGGATTTAAGGTACTCAGTATGGTTTAACATTGTTGCAGTGTTACCATTGTTTGGGCTGCCCCTGAAACTAGCATGACATTGGGCCACAGATGGACCATCTAGAACAAGAGCTGTAATACTGAGGTAGGACTGACTGAAACTACTCTGTCACTTTCTAGGAGTCTAATTTTTAATTAGTTTTAAGCCAGAAAGTAAAAGGATTACAAGGGATAGCAACCAGAGTGATGAGGGGGCTTGAGAAATGTCCAGGAGAAGAGAGGCCACAGGGAATAAGTGGGCTTCCAAATGGGAAAAGACCTCTGGACATAAGTATACTTAGCTTTCTTCCTTATGTGCCCTTTATAGGGAGACAGGTGTGTGCTAAGTCAACGGAAGAGGCTTCTATTGTCACTGCTTGTTGGGATGTTAGAGAAGACACGCATACATCTGGTAGCGATTAGACCAGGTTACTTCTGAGTCTACTGTAGGTTCTGAGATTCTTGACTTTTATATTATCTATTGAAAAGTATATGGGTTGTCAGTTAATCTGCCTTTTATATATGTTGCATCCCAAAACATTCTTATAAAAATTGAAAGGGTCTGCAGGAAAAAAAATATTGTCAAGAGGCAGGTAGTGGATTATTTATAAAAGTATTAGAATAATAGCTGCATGAAAGACCCACGTATTTTTGACAGGTGGAGAAAGATGAGTGTTTCAGGGTTGAGGGGAAGGGTGATAAAAACATTTTCAATCATATTATACAAAAAGGCCCTAGGTGGGAAAGCATATAATAGTAATAGTTACCAATTATTAATACTTTTCATATACTGGGCATTGTCTCTAGGTGGTTTTTAAGAAACTTTATTTTTATTCATCACAGCAAATGGGAAGGGTACTTGTTACTATAAGCATTTTACAGATAAGAAAAACAAGTCCAGTCTAGTTGCCACACAGAAAGCCAATGGCAGAGACACAGTGAATTGAAGTCTTTCTGGTTTAGTCTGTTTCTTTCCACTAGATCACTAAAAAGTCTTGCTAACAATTTGTTTGGACAATTCTGTGCTTTCAATGCCAATTCTGAGCTATTCGTACCCTAATCTGCAATACTGGTAAAGTTATTTTTTAAGTAACCTCAAGTATTGGAGTTTTGATTATGAGGGGTAGAAAACTCTTGGAATTTTTCATATAATTTGAAGCCAAGAACTCCTCAAATGTTATTTTAATTATCTAGCCTATGTTCTCATTATTATTTGTTGGGATACAGTATTCATATTTTGCTGTCTTCATCCCACCATGACACAGTACTAGTGTTCTGTTGAATAACTTGCGTTTACTCCCTTCTATGATTTTACTCAAACACATCTCAATTTTTCAGTGCAGGCCATTTCCCCAATACAGAAATGCTCTTTTTCTTTTCTACGTCTGTCAGAATCTTGTGAATCCTAGCTTAAATTCCAATTCCTAAATCGACTTAAATCTTTCTATACCTCAGAGTTTCTCATCCCTCTGAATACAAAAGTATTTATTGTCCATATGTCTTAAAAATTATCTTCAGTGAAAGGCCTTATATATAGCATTTAATTTTTATCATTTGCTTATGTTTTATTTCCACCTCCAGATTTAAACTTTTTGGATCAACCTCATGCAAAGCATTGGACTGAGAAGAATACAAGTTAATTAGGGCTGTATTAATTTGATAGGGAAAGGTTCTGAATGTTCACTGGAAAATCATTTCAGAAATCTTTTTGACACAATATTTTCTAAAGGAAAATAAGGACTATTTGTTATGATACATGTACAATGTTAATTCCCACTGGGAAAATGTAGGTCCATTTCTTTAAGAATATTGTTTTATCACAGGTCATTCAGCAGTGGTAGGAAATCCCAACACACACACACAAACATGGACAAACACATGGATCCTCGTCCAAAAGTCTGAAGGTGCTCAGCTGTGATTTATTCTTTCCTAAAAGAAACAAGCAACAAATGCAGTTTTCCTAATGAATATGATTTAAAACATTGTCAGCTCGCAATAGGCAAGGTGTTTCAAGATTATCTCCAATAAGGCATCTTATTTCTGTAACTCATTTTTAGTTCAGGAAAACATGGTCCTTGCCCTCAAGAAGTTTATAATCCTTTGAATTGAAATTAAGAGGAGGGGGAAATGTTTAGTAAATTTTACCTTCCTAGTAAACCTAATGGAAACAATCAGAGACAAGCAACAAGAAAGATTAATGAGTTAGAGGGATTGACTTATGAGCAAAGATTAGAAAAACTAAATATATACAGCTTGGCTAAATGAGTACTATGTTAAGAGACATGATAAATAGCCAAATTTATGCCTTTGCAGGCTTTTGAGACCAAGGACTCACCACATGGGCAAAATGATGTTTATCAATAATATAAACTTTGCAAATTTCTTGCAGCACTTTTAAGTCAGCAGCATATACAAACTTGAAATGTAATGGATGATACAAATATCATTCATCTCTGCCTTTGTGACATAATATATACCTGATTCAACACACTTTCTTTTTACATAAAGAATGGATTATTTTAAAGGAATTTAGAAAAAGCACTTTTGATAAATTCATCTATTGTTTAGAGATAGCACTAATGAAGAAAAGAAGTTTGACTGTAAAATGAGTTTTACGTGCGTAGTTTACAACATGAAAAATGCTTAGGAAAACTAATTTATATCCAGTGTAGGCTCATTGTAGCCAAATTATTGTCTGCTAACTATTCAGTGGCTTATGTGAACAAAGAGATAAGGTGGGTGTTGATGTCATAAGCTTACCATCATCCTAGGTTAGGTGACCTATGTAGGCAAGCAACTTTGTTAAAAGAAGCTGAGTGACCATGGATAATCTTTCATGCAACCTTAAAACAACGGAATTTCCTCTATCCTTTCAAACTGGAATGATGGTAAAATACACAGGTACTTACTTGCTTTAGCTTTGATTAAGAAGACTGCCCTCATGATTAGCATCTCATCTAAGAGGAAAACTTATGGTGCATTTAAATAACTGAATTAAAGTGACAAAGACTGGGGTTGCCCAAAACGAGGTTCAGTTTCTGTGGTGAGTGATTTAGAAAAGCCCATAGGAACTTGCACTGAATGAAAAGATTGCTGTAGAGCTGAGTTAATTCACCCCGTGTTTTCACTTTCCAAAAAAATTCTACATGTTGTTATTCTCTTTTGTATTGTTTTAGGTAAAAGAAAAAGAAACATTATCTTCAAACACACAGTTTTTTCTTTCTTGAAGGATAGAAAAGCATAATGCTTTTTAAAGGAAAATTGAGGAATTTATCTAAAATGTCTTTCTCGTTAGTCAACAAAATGAGGAAATAAGTATCATTGTAACCGAATCTGAGTCATCCTAAACATTGTTTTAACTCTGTATTTTCAGTGGTTCTCTATATTTTCATTCTAGCTGATATACTGGTATAGTGATGGTGGGGAAATACATTCTTTAGATGTATATTTATATTTATATGTTTACCTACATACACTAACAGACATATAAATTTGATTTTTCATTAAAGAACAAATATTGACATCAAGTAGCATATATCAATGAGATAATTTAGAACAACCTTTTATTCACAATACTCTTTAAATTTTTAAGTGTGTATACATAAAGTGTCAGTAATTCATATTTATGTGACTTTCTCTGCTCTCTGTGGTCCTTTAAAGACACATTTTACACAAATTAAAAGTACTATCATAAAATGAAACACAGACAAAAATTATTCTGAAATATGAATTTTATATAATGAAAACTTTGGAATATCAACTTTTTGGATACACTCAATTCATAAATATATTATTTGTGGAAAGGTTGGACAGATTGAAACTGAATTTCAGTAAAAAGGTGTGAATATTTTTATTTCTTAGGAGATCAAACATTCCACACTGATCAAGGCTTACTTACATCTTCACCCTGGTGTATATTGGTACGTGTAATAGTAATAGTAGTGGGAAGAATGTCATTTCTGGTAATGTTGAGTGTCAGCATTTCAAAGACTGAAAAATCTATGAATAAAATTGTTCTTAATATGTTATCATTGCCAAATGAAAGCTGTCCTGATTTCCCCATTCTTTCCTCTGGGGAATTATACTTATCTTTCATTCTGTGTCAAGAGAAACTGTCATTTAAGGGCAATTTCTGTTCCTACGCTGGCATATTTCTTTTGTTTATGTTCTTTCTTTTCCCATATGGGAATCTTTCTCAATATGTGAGCATACAGTTTATCCATGCATAAATGGCAGCACGAACTCCTTCTCCTGTTGCCTTAGAAGTTGTTGCTGTTGATGGGTGTTGTGTAGGATGGATACTGAAGGGAAGGGCAATTTCCCTCCAGTGTCTAAAGTTAAAGATAGTGCTTCTAGTCACATGTTTTCTTTTTCTACTTAAAATCTCTTATCCTACAAGATTTTTGATGACTATATTAACTACTATGATTATGAATAATCAGAGTTCTCCCAGATCACATTAGAAAGATTTGCCAAAGGATATTTTAAGCATTGATTGTAATGTATTTCAGAATTCAGGTAGATTTAGGGCCCGAACCAGCACATAATCCAGACTGTACTGAGATCCCTGAGCATAGAAGAAAGCTCAGTGCTGAGAAAACAGCTTGGCACCGTGATTCAGCATGTGGGCTCCAGGGCCAGGACACCTCAGTCTAGATTTCTCTTCTGGATCCTTGTTAGCTGTGAGCTTGAGCAAGGTAGTTAGTTTTATCTTTGTATCTCAGTTATCCTCTTCTAAAAATAGGAATTGTATAGCTCTCAGAATTAAATGAGTGAATACTGGCCAAGTTCTTAGAATTCTGCCTGTGCACGATAGGTATTCAATAAGCATTAAGCTATTTATGTTTTTTTTAAATTTCAGCATATTATGGGGATACAAAAATTTAGATTATGTATATTGCCCTTGCCCCCCGAATCAGAGCTTCAAGCGTGCGCATCCCTTAGACAGTGCGCATCGCACTCATGTATGTATACACCCGTCCCCTCTTCCCCCAACATCTGCCCAACACCCGATTAATGTTATTCCTAAATGTGCTCTTAGGTGATGATCAGTGAAACCAATTTGACGGTGAGTACATGTGGTGCTTATTTTTCCATTCTTGGGATGCTTCACTTAGTAGAATGGGTTCCAGCTCTATCCAGGAAAATACAAGAGGTGCTATATCACCATTATTTCTTATAGCTGAGTAGTACTCCATGGTATACATATACCACTTTTTAAATGGCCTCTCCAGCACCTAGCACAGATTTAACTCTTATTAGGTAATCCCATAACAAGTAAATTTATGTAAAATTGAATAAAAATACCTGGATATCTCTTTGCTATTTCCCAATATAAAATTCTCTAGAACTTTTTCATTTCATATATTGTTAGTGAAATTATAATATGTGCAAGTATTATCTTAAGCACTTCAGAGTTAGAGGTGCATTACACATACCATTGAAGAAATGTGTAATGTTGGGTGAGTTCTTTAACCTCTCTTTAGCTCATTTTCCTCAACTGTGAATGGATTGTTGCAAAGAGTTAGACCATATATATGTATGTAGGGTGCTTAGCTAGAGCCTGGCCATAGTAAGCACTTAATAAATGTTAGCTTATTTTCTAGCACAGGAGGTAAAACATGTATAAAACAAACATAAAGGGTAGAAACTGACATGCACAGTAAAAGAGAGGAAGGTGTTAGTTGTGCATATTTCTGATGGGGCAGCAGTGGGGGCTGGAGAGGAGTGATCAAGGACAGTTATGAGGGAGTTGGCCTTTGACTTATGTATTGAAGAATGCATGGAATGTAAACATGCAAAGTTGCAGAGAAATGGCATTTCAGGTAGAGAGAACAACATGAATGAAGACTCAGAGTTGAGAAATCACGATGTTTAATGGGAACAATGAGTTCAGATTGGCTAGATTAAAGAAAGTATCCATTCATACTATCAGTAGGGAAAGTAGTGAGAAATAAAGCTGGAAAGGGAGATTAGAACCAGATCATGGGAGTCCTTGAATAAGCTGGATGTTATTTGTCAGGCATTTGAAAGATGTTTAAGATTTCTGAGCAGGGGAATTATATGATGGGCGTTTTCCTGAATTCTTTCAGGAAGGCTTCACTTGGCATAAATAAGTAGTATGGAATGGAGAATGAGTTGGGTAATGGTTCAAGCAAGAAATAATAAGGTCCTGAGCTGGTATAAGTGAGAATGTAGTCTTGGAAGGAATGGGTGGAATAAAAGACTTCAGTGGAAAAATGGTCAAGACTTGGCAACTGGATGTGCAAGAAAATCAAGAGGATGGACAAATGATGCTCCAGGGATTTCTTGTTTCAGGTAACTATGAGGATAGTAGTGTACTACCATTCACAGAAGCAGGAAACATAGGAAGGATGTGAGTAGGTTAAATAGAAACAGGAACAGTAATAAGCTCAGTTTAGAATGAATTGAGCTGGAGGTATTGGCCCCCATCCTGTTCATCTGGGTGGTGAGGTCTTTCTTTAAGAAGGTAGGAAGGAATATAATTCTCTTTATCAACCATGATATCTGGATGGAAGGTAAATATTGCAGTGTACTGATAAAGTATTGAATTACAGCTTCATGGGAGAGCACCTTTGTCTCTCTTCTTTCTTTCAAGAAAATAATAAAATGAGAGAAATACAAACAGAAAGATGTAGATGTGTTCTTTGGTTCTTAATGGATAAATGGAAATCTGATCCTTTATGAACTTGGGATTTTAATATCAAACATAATATGCTGTGTTTAAATAGTGTGAAAGTTTTATGATAAGTCAAGTGAGAGAAGAAAATTCAAGATTAATTCTAACACTTGAGTAGTAATTTAAAAAGCTCTTTCAATATACTACTAAAAACATTTGGATATCACAAGAAGACAATTCTGGATTCTGGATTCCCTAGGTGTTGGACAAACTCACTTTTTTATGTTTAATTTTATTGATTTTGAGGGGTTTGAGTTTCTTTTTGGAGAATTTTGCTATTTTTTTAACCTCCTAATGAATCAATTTGATGTTAATAAAACATGTAATTCTTATTATATATTTTACATATACTTATATATTATAAATTCTTATAAATAAATAACAGGTGAATGCTTATAGCTAAATTGTATTTACCAACTTCTTCAATTTACAATAGCATTTGATGCAAGTGTGACAACAATATTCATCTCATTCCAAAGCAAACCTGAAACCTAGAGAGAGAACTTCAAGGATTCATCTCTTTTCTTAAAAGTAGTTTCTTATAGTTAAACTGAGACTGTCATTCATGTACAGTAGTGAAAAATTTATCTTTTCAGTATGTGTCCCTCACACCCAGACCATTTAATGTTTCTAAAAACTCCTGAACAGTGGTCATTTTCAACATTCCGGTGGTGGAATTGTGATCATGTATGGGTCATAAAATTCTTTTACTGAATCTAATGATGTATATAGCAATATAAAAAATATTTAAATCTCAGTCCTAGAACTTATGTTTGAATATACGAACAGAAATGTTATTGGGAGGCTATGACCCTATTAATTTGGGAATGTTTACCATATTTTGGAAATGTGTCATGAAATTTTCTTCAGATTGGAATTCTCATTCTTATCAATCACTGAATCACAGACTAGTACTTCATCATTTTATTCAATCTCTATGGTAGAGTTTTTTTCTGTTTGATTTTAGTGTTAAACTTTTGTGAGCCTCTGTGGTGTTCAGGGACCAAACCAAGATGAGTAAAACACCGTCTCTGCCCTCAAGGAGCTCCAGTCTAGTGGGGGTTGTGGACAAATGCAATCCAGTGTGGTGACTGGGAAGAGGGAAGCAGAGGACCATGGAGCCTCGGCTGGAGGACGGATCTCAGCCTCTTTGAGTCGTCCACCTTCTGCTTACACAACGATGGTAGGTTCGCTGCATTTTAGACCAGCCATTTCTCCCATAGGTCAGTTTTCATTGCTGAAACACTATTCGGGCTTTGCTTTCAGTGGTTGAGCAAAACTGGCCACTGTAGAATGTCTGTTTATGGGGCCTAGTTGAGTTCTCCAGAGCAGCACTGTACCCTACACCAGTGCTCTGCAAACTGTCTGTGAAGAGGGCTAGTTTTTTTTTTACCTTTCTAATCTGTCATGGACCCATGTTATAAAACACAATATAAGAGCAGATTCAAAAAAAAAAAAAAAGAAAACCAGAGATATACAAAATCTGAGTCCTGATTTTTCACTGTTAGATTCAGCATCCGTGAAAGGACTCAGTCCAATTGTTATACATGTTGCCATGTCTTACTCTTAGCTGCCGAACCCCTCTTCTCGCACCCAGGTAGCAAACAGTTCAAGAAGGGAAGACCGTCTTCGCTGGATTATCAGTACTGCCCAACCCATGTTAGGTGCTACGGCGCTGGCTGGCTCTGCTGGGAATTGATAGTAAATTTCTCTTCTGCTTCTAATTAAAGTTTAGAATTAGCCTGTTGCCTCTTCCTCTAATAAAATCCATTCTTTCTGTACATTATGAAATGTAGTCTCTCTCTTGCCAGGTACTCATTGTTCCAGTACACTGATAATACAGAGGATGGTCAGAGCCAAGGACACAGGAGAGGTGACAGCACAGGTCCCCACAGCCAATGCATAGTGTCTCTCACACCTTTTCACATCACACTCATCACTACCATCTTGAGCTTGGTTCCCAGACATTTCTGGTGCATGTCGTTTTTGCAAGATGCTGTACTAGAGGCTGGGGATGCACAGACGCACCCTACGAGACTCCTGCCCTCGAGGTGCTTATACTCCTAAAGGGGAGACTCTCAGCAACTTCTGCTTTCTCTGTATGTTTAATCTACTAAATTTTGATATACGTGTAGAAATGTTATAAAATATGTACTATTAATTTCATAATTTCTTGAATTTTGCTACTTCTATTTCAAAGAAGTTGTAGAACTAAAAAGAAAAAAGTAGGTATAGGGCAAGGCACACGATAATATAAATTCATCCACACAGAATTCTCATTAATAATTTTCATGAAACAATGATTTAAAATCATTTGAAATTATGATTACAGTGATCTTCTAAATTTTTCTTATAGATTAAATTTTCCCCATAATATCAGACTTGAAAATGATATTACATTGAGTATGTCGTCCAGATGGAGTTATCCATGCATAATTTAAGGCACCAAATATAGGCAACCAATTTTCTTCTTTGTAAGCCAAGTTATTTTTGTTAGATAAGTCATTCTAAAAGGGGTTCTGTCTGATAAACCTTGTTAAACCAAGATCTACCTAAGCAAAAATTATATATAAAATATTTGTATATATATATATAACATACTATGTATAAAACCTCAGTGTTTTATTTCACATTTTAAAGTAATTCTTCAAAACTGATAACTTCATCTCTCTTATACCTAGTTGATGTCTTTCAGGCATTTAGTCCTTAAGGTGACAATAATTTATAGCATACTTTACACAAATAAACCATATCTATGTAAATGTCTCTTTAAAAGTTTCGTATGCTATAAAATGGTCAGCCTCTATTAGACAAATTTTTAATTAATAAGGACTTTAATCTAATATTCAGTGATTTTCTGCTTGTTTTTGTCTTGTAGTGTCTTTTATGTATCTACAAACAGCAGTCAGACATGCAGAGTAGCTTGATAAGTTAACATCAAAACCACCTAACAACCCCTTTTTAGGTTACAAGTCTCTCTCTGGGTCTGGGTATTGCACTAGAATTAGAGAGGGGGAATCCTTTCTGATGGGGGGCCAATTCTCCCAAGGTTTTCTGAGATCTGAAGACAAATATTTAAATTTAAATAGTGAAGCTTCAGAGATGCAGACAGTTGAAAACACCATAGTCAACTTAAAATTCTATTGTTGGGAATTTGTGTCCTACTTGTAAAAGGGTTTTGAGCTTCAACAGGTGGTACGAGAGAGCTGGCTCCTGGGGGCTTGCACCAGCTTGTCTGAGCCACTTGCACACATCTCTTCCTGACTTTTGCTCAGTGACTTCATGGTGGTGTGGTAGGTTGAAATCCACCACCCAGGGTATTTCACCATGAAATTTGCAAACACTGCAAATCAGGGCTACTTTTTTTTTTTTTTCCCCTCCTGGAGAGTTGATTGTTAAACATCTACCAGCACAGCATTGGTTTCATCTTTAACTTTATCATGAATGTAGATAACAATTTATGCTGATCATATTTGCTTAGTTTTAAAATAGATTTACCCAGACAGTTTGGAAAGCCCCCTCTCTGCATGGTACTATTCTAGGAACAGGGGATATAAAGATTAATGGAAAGATGAATGTTTTGGGGTAACCCATGTTCTATAAATAACCAAAGGGGAAAAATTTTTTGTAGAGGTTCATATCAGTTAATGATTTTTAAATTATCCTTTCATATATTATTGGTGTTATGTACTGCAAAATGGGTGGTATGCCTGTTATATTGGCTGTACTTTAAAATAGTTCACACAAGTGACACAGTAGGTATTGTTTTTAAATTATGTTTAGTTTGTGGTTTATGGTAAAGCATGTATAACATTATATAGTATATGGATAGCATATTAATTAGCACACTATTTGTTAATTAAAATAAAGCAGCATACCTGCTAATATTCTTATTGATAGCTCTAGCAACTGAAGGCTTCTCTGAGTATCACCAAAAATTGCTTTTGCAGGCTACGGAGATGAAAATTCAGCAGGCGTACAAACTCAGTTGTCAGTGTTTAAATCAAAATTGATTCTATGGAACCAAGTACAATCAACTTTATGTTAACAGCCACTCGGGGGCCTTAGAAAACACAGGCCACTGATCTAGGGGCTCATTTGTTGCAAGACAAAATTCAAGAAAGACATCTGGGGCTTAGAGAACCAGTTCACAGTTTATCTTTGAACTTCCAGTTGCAACACATCCTCTTCTGGCAATGCACGATAGGGTGGAAGGAATGATTTGTCGGTAATAAGTGGTTCTTTCCTAATTAGAATTATCAGGCCTACTATTGCCTATCACATTACAAACCAAGGTGCAGTCCCTTTGTGAGGGGAAAGGATGAAGGGATGGGTAGTCACAGGTCATGCACCTGATTCGCTTTTAACCTTTCTGAGCAACTAATTCCCTTTGCTCTGCTGGGCTGTCAATCCCAGTGAGCAATTCAGACTTCCTCTGGGTTCCTTTCACCCACACTTTGCTTATCTGTCTGAGTGGCGTTTGTCTGATCTTTCCTTTTGCATGTTTTTACTTTTAAGATCTTCTCTTTCTTATGTAAAAAAGGCAATTAGACTCGTATCTGTTTATTTTAAACAAAATGGTTGTTAATTAGTGTGATCAAAAACCCTGCCATTGTAGACTATGGGTTCCACTTTGTAGTTGGACTAAATTGAGTATGGTTTGGTGCCAGTTGACATGATAACAACTCAAAGTCTGGCTTTTTAAAAATTAATGAACAAACACATTTATGAGGCTTTGTTTTGTCTGGTTTAGATCTATAGGCTCTGAATGCATCAGAGTTTGTTTTGTTTTTTTTTTTTACTGACTAATCCTGTTGCTTATTAAAAGTGCATAAACTTATTGGAAAACTTTTTTGATAATATAACTGATATGTAAAAGCTACACCATTTTCATTTAATTGGTTCGTTTATGATTTTATAAGTTGGAGTACAAAGTATGCTTATTTATCCCATCAGTAACATACCCTAACATTTCTTACTGTTATCAACTTAGCAGACCTCTAGAAACCTCTTAAATTATCAGCCCCTGTTCCTTCCTCCCATCTCCATTTAACATTTTGAAGAAACAAGCAGATTCTAGGTGTTTATTTAATTTAAAACAACTTCAGGAGCATGGATCAGTATGACCCATGGGTCATTTTTAACATCTGAAGTACTTGACAATGATAAATAAGGTTCAGAATAATGATGATGAGGGTATTGGGAACGTTTGGATTAGATTATGTTTATCATATATTACTTCTAAGGCAAAAGCCCTAATGACATATATTAATATAATTTTTATATGGTATTTAAACAAAAATAAATATTTGGTTAAATGGAAAAATTAAAATAGAATACATTTGACCAGAACATCCCAACTCGTTAGCATTCCGATTAACTAAAGTTTAAAATTCATAATTTATTTTTTACATTAAAAAGAAAAGAAGAAGACAAGAGTACGAGGGGCAAAGGACCCAACATCAGCATATGTGTAAATTTTATGAATTAATGCTAAAATAGCAACTATCTTAACCCCACTTTGCTAGATGTATGGAAAAATTTTGGATTTAAAAAACATGATCATTGGTTGGGCACGGTGGCTCACACCTGTAATCCTAGCACTATGGGACGCCAAGATGGGAAGATCGCTTGAGCTCAGTTCGAGAACAGCCGAAGCAAGAGTGAAATCCTGTCTTTACAAAAAATAGAAAAATTAGCCAGGCGTGATGGTGCGCACCTGTAGTCCCAGCTACTCAGGAGGCTGAGGCAGGAGGATCGCTTGAGCCCAGGAGTTTGAGACTGCAGTGAGCTATGATGACACCACTGCACTCTAGCCCAGGGTGACAGAGCAAGACTCTAATTCCCCCACCCCCAAAAAGAAGATCATCTGTAAAACAGCAGTGAAACTTGATTTTTGATTGACTACTTTAAAGGAAAAAATGTTCCTGATGTTCTTGTTTGTAAATGCCTTGTTAAAGTTATTTAGGTTAGAGTTAAAAATCTAATAACATGAGCTACCATTTATTAAATATTTGCAGTATTCTGTGCTTGATAATTTATCCTTGGATTCATTTACGTATTATAATGTTTAAACTTTACTATACCCCTGTAAGCCAGACTTTCATGTATGGATTTTCAGTTGAGGAAACTGAGGCTTGGAAAGGTTAATACCTAGCTAAAGTTCACTCACCTGGTCAGTGATAGGGTCAAGATTTGAACTCAGATCCTTCTGACTCTAAATGGTGTCCAGGACACTGTTTCCTAACACTTGTTATAAGAGATGGATTTGAAAATGCACATTTTCCTATTTTGCAAAGAAATCACAGTCACTCTATTTCTTTAACTTTTCCAAGCTAAAATGAGAGTGTTTTCCTACCAACCGCCCCCACCCCCACCAACTTCCTATTTCTCTCGCTATTTGGAATCCTTTATCAAACACCCTTATGAATGAAAAGCTGTTCTTAATGGATTTAAGTGTTTTGATGATTTTTATCACTCATCTTGGAAAGTTCTTGCTTTCATCTGTCCTCACTGTTGAACATTCTTTCTTGGTATTTAGCCTAAATTTCTTGTCTTGATTATACTCATTACTCCTAGTCACCTCCCTTATTGTGGATGTGTCAGTAATGATCTATCTTTAGCCAACTGGCCTTTGTTTACAGTCCTTCCCACAAGATTGAGGCTGATGTTGTAATAATGCTTAGAGATGATATAATATAGATGTGGGTAATTGGGCAATCAAATTCAGAGTACATTCTAAACCTAGAATTAGTAGGAAAGTAATAAATGGCATTCAGTCTTGGTTTTCTATATCATCTGTACTTTGGTTTGTGTTCAAAGACGTCTGTACTTGATGCTTTAAGATTATTCACATACAGTTCCTTTGTATGGCTTGTATTAGTAGAGGATACTAGCTTCATTAATAGTTTAAAAGTTGATCATATATATACATTACTGGACGTGACACCAATATTTAAAAAATTTTTTTTTTCACTAAATCACCATCTCATACAGTATAACCTTTGATCATATTTGCTTACTGCTTCCTGCCCTCAAGTCCTTGATTTCCATTTCCTTTTCAGTAGTAATGAGACAAATTATCAAACAAGCTCATTTGAGGAAACTCCAATTGTAATCAGTTAGCTTGATGGAGGAAGAGATTTTTGGTATGCAGTATTCATCCTCTCCTGGGGATACCCAGTATAGTAATTTAAAGCTTAGTGTAGTTTACTGAGCACCCACAAAGTGAGCTTTACAAAGTAAAACCAGATTTCTTCGTTCCACAGAGAATAGATATGTATTCATAAGTTGCATGTATCTGGGAATTTTTATTTTGTTTTAACGTTATCATAATGAACTAGGCTGGGGCATCTCAGAAAGTGGTTCTTTCTATGTTTTTGTACAATGGAAGCTCTAAAGGCCTGAGTTAAATGAAAAGTATTACAACATAGTGAATCTAGAACATGGGTGCACAAGGGAGAGAAACCCAATCCATAAATACAGAGCCGTAAAAAAGGGAGAAGCCACGTGGACAACCCTAAAATGTGAATCAGGAACCAAAGCAGAGTAAAGGAAGGAAAGTTTAATAGATCAGGCATTGTGACCCCTAATATGGAAATAATTCATCTTTTTTGAAAACATCATTAGACTCCTTGAAGATCAAAAAATGGAAACATGGGAAAAGAAATAGGAATATTTAAACATAAAACATTTAAAGCTATAGATTACAGACAACATACACATTATAAAGACTTTGAGCACTGAGAGACTAGAACTAATAAAAACAGTAAGAATGAGACTGAGGGATACCTTGAGAACTATTTTGTGGGGCTGTGTTAACCCTTCTGACCTGAGTGCGTGTGGGAAAGTTCTGGATTCCATGAAGTCTAGGGTCAGTCTTACACATTTCCAGTATTAGGGGGTAAGCCTGGGAAGTCAAAAAATCCCAGTAGGTAATCACATCTGTAAAACCTAACGCTACCGTAATACTTATTATGCTCAGAGCATTGTTGTACGTACTTTACGTGTTGTATATGGACTAATTTAACACTTGCAGTGATCTTATGAAGAAGGTATACTACTATCCCCATTTTACAGATCAGATTGCAGACACCCAGAGAGATTAAATACCTTGCCCAAGTTAACATAGCAAGAAAATAGCAGAACGAAGCTTTGACTCTAAGCAGGTTGGCACAGAGCTCAGGCTCAAATCCCATCTACTGCCCCACCCCTTTCCAGAGCGCTGGAAGGCCCTGGATGTTCTGTTCCTTTCACCCACTCTGTTCAGTCAGTCACCAAGTCCTGACAACTCCAGCTTTTAAATATCTGTAAAATCTGCTTCTTCATCTCCCACTTGTCATGATCTCAGTTATTCCAGTGCCCTTTGCCTCCAAAGCATTGCCCCACTCCAAGCCTCCTGCACACTCTGTCCCTGAGACTTTTCCAAAATGTAGATCTGACCATATAACTCATTCAATTAAAATTATTCAGTGACTCTCCATCATATCCAGGATAAAATCTGAACTCCCCCATGTGGCGTAAAAGACCACTGTGATCTGATTGAGGCCTGTCTTGACTCTCACCTACTCCAACAAAACTTCTCCAGAAAGAGCATGTTATTTGTGGGTCCCTGCACATGCCAGTTTTTTCTCTGCCTCCATGCGTTTGCACCTGTTGTTTTCTCTGCCCACAATTTCCTTCCTTCTCTCTTGGCCTGGCTAACTCCTACTCAGTCTTCAAGACTCACCATAAGCAACGTATCTTCCAGGAGGTCTTCCCTGATCCTGTAGGATGACTTAAGTCTCTGCTTCTGTTTTCTTGTGACACGTTGTGTGTAGCTCCATCATAACACATACGCTGAGTTGTGTTCATTGGTTTCTGTCTTTTCCTGACTAAGTTATGAACTGCTCAAGTATAGGGCTAATGCACCACCCAGCTTTCACAGAGATTGACACAGAGTTGGTGCTCAAGAAATGCACATTGAATGAATGAACAAGGAAATGAATGCAAGTATCTGATGGTACTATTGCCTTTGGAGTTTCAGGTTAGGGTATGATTTAGTATCAGATCTTAACTGCACCTGTGTATTTTTCTTCACAGGATGAGGGTCGGCTCCTTACTTTCTCTGAGGAGATAGATAAATAAAGGTAATGAATTTAAATTCCATATGAGGGAATTGTGTGGAGGAAGTAAGACTTTCCAAATGGTTTTAGTAACCAGCATGCATTTAAAAATGGACTGAATTCCTTTGGTGCACTTTAAGAACGGGATGCATTTTCTTTTGGCTTGTGGAAAAACCAGCAGTGTCATATATCCTGTAGCAGAGATTCCATCTGACTGTGCTTCGTGTTACTGGGGGTGGATCAGGTGGGATGGTGGATCAGAATGATTTGCAGTCAACACCTACCTGTTTTCACCAGAATTTTGGTGGTTGTTTGCCAAATTGATCTGTGTCCTAAATTCATCTGTCCCCCGACTGATATAATTTCATTTTGCGGTTGAATTGTTTGCCTAGATTTTCCTTCACTTCTGTGACTATGGTACAGATGTGTAGGAAAGATACAAGATTTGCAGTCTTCCTGCCTCCAGGGCTCCTATGTGCCGGTTACCTATTTTGTGACTTGGGTAAGCTAACTCCCCTGGCCTCCATTTCTCCTTTGACTATGAGACGTGGCAGGAACCACATCTGTTTTTTTCACTATTCTATTTTCAGTATCCAAAACAGAAGCTGGACTGCTGGATGTGCTCCATGAAATGGTTAATTGATTGAATGGATAAATGCATCCCTAAAATTGGAATATAATGCAACTTACCTCACTGTATATCAGAAAATAAAATAATGTGTAAAGGTTCTTGGAACAGTGTCGGGCACATAATAAGTGTTCAGTAAGTGTTAGCTATTATTACTAATTTGAAGGTGAAACACCATTGCCCTTAGGAGGAGAGAGTTTGTGTTTAATTCTTGCTCTATCATTTGTTAGTTGTGTGACTTTGGGTCAGCTGTTTGGTTTATCTGAACTTCACTTTTCACATTCAGGAGAGAAAGATAAATATAGGAGCTGCCTCACAGAGATGAGATATAAAGCCCTTAGCACAATTACTGGCACATGGCACTCATTTAATAGTAGATATCATCATTGTCATCATCACCAGCATCAGTGCCATCTGCCTGAACTCTATCAGTGTCACCGTCATTACCACTGCTCCTGCAGCTATCACGGATTTAGCAGTGGAGCTTCGTAACCTAAATGCTTAATCACCTAGACAGTTAGAAAAGGAATGTTTTCCACATACTCCTTGTTGCAGTGTTCGTATCAACACGGTTCCCTTTGAAAGCACCTACCTTCCTAGTCGTTTTTGCTAGCTGTGGCACTTGCACAAATGATTTCAACTCTCTGAACCTCAGTTTCCTCATCTGGAAAGGGGGGGCTAATCATATTAATAGTTTCTACCTCACAGGGATTTTACTAATATATGTAAAGTGATTAGAAGAGTGTCTGTACAAAGGAACTTCTCAAAAAACATTACCTCTTACTAGAAGTAATAGTAGTAAAAGAGAAAAAAAATACAAACAGAAGCTTAACATTTCAAAACACTGAATACCAGTGTGTATGTGTGTGTGTGTGTATACACATATACTTATATGCACACATCATATAAACATGCATAAATATACATACTTAGGTATTTTTTTGCAAATACTGATTTTCCATCATTTCCCAGGGTACAGATTCCAAATTCCATCAGAGAGAAGCCAAAAATGTAAACATGGTATCTGAAGCAGTCCCTAATTAGTACATGACTGCTAAGTAGGTAACCCCCGTTCCTCAATACACTGTCAAACTTTTAAACCAATTTTAGAGTAGTTGTTAAAATTTTATTTCCTTTAAAAAGCCTATACATGTGGAAGCAAATTCAAAGAGATGTCTTCAATTTTAGTGGAGTGCATGAGGAGAGAAAGGTTTGTGTTTCTGGTCATGTAAGGAAAAAATAGCTGAAGAGTATAGATTTCAGTGTTGCAAAATAAAAAATTACATCTGACCAGGATTGGAAGCTTCAGATCAAAAGGGCAATTTTAGAAAATTGTGGTGAGTGAATGAGAGCACTAGTTTATTGAAGAAATCAATTTGCTATCTTAACCAATGGCACCAGGGCTCTCCCTATAATCTCTGAAAATAGATAGGCACTTTGCGGTTCACCAATCCATAGATCGCATCTGCTTCCTTACACCTGGCAAGCTCACCCCCTTTCAAATAAGATAGTATCGAAGGAGCTTTGTGGGTTTATGAAGCCACAGGTTTATTAGTTAGATAGAATCTCTAAGCGTTTAGAAGTTTAAAACTGTGCTGCCAAACTGTATTTCAGTTATAGTGGCAATTTCCAAAGTAAATATTGCACAGTAACTTTTAAATCTTGTCATTCTGTTTCCTTGATAGTGTATGATTTGTGATTATCTATGGCAGGTCTTCCTCTCTTTGTTTTCAAATTCATCTGTGCACAGAGAGTAGCAGTTGAAATACTGAAACTTAGAATCTATAATTGGTAAAACACCTCCGATTGCCCCAAGTGCTTATTTTGATAAAGGGGGGAGGCAAAAATTAAAGGGAGAACAAATAAGGCTTTAAATGTATAATGCATTAATCAGAGGAGAAAACCACCTTGGGGGATTTGGGAGAGTTCTGGTTAAAACATTGTTCTGTCTTGTTTAAATTATTGAAAAGGAAAACTTATCAGAATTCACTATTCAAAGGTCTAAATAAAACTATTTTCTTCTAACATTTGGCTCTTTAGGAAGGGAAGCAAACCCTAAGGAAATAACCTGATGTCAAGTAAGAAAAGCTTTTTAGAAAAGCAAATTGCAGGGTGTTCATTTAGGTCATTATATTTTCTATGAGATTTTATATACAGAATTGTTAAATAACAATTATTTTTCATAAGGAACTATAGGTACAGAGTTAGGAAAACTGAAGTTTTCCAGTTAATCCCAGCTTTACTAAATTATCAAAATGTTAAGTATGGGTATTTAGCTATATTCTTAACATTGCAAAAGTGGTCTTTCTGAAACAGTAACAATATCTTTTTACTATAATAACATGATGATATCTTATGTATTGTTGGATACTTTCCAGAGCTCTTCTTATACTATCATGCACCGAGTAACGACATTTTGGTCAAGGATGGACCACATATATGACAGTGGTCTCATAAAATTATAATACTGTATTTTTACAGTATTATATGTTTAGATACACAAATATTTACCATTGTGTTACAATTGCCTACAGTATTCAGTGCAATAACATGCTGTACAGGTTTGTAGCCTGGGAGCAAGAGACTATACCATACACCCTAGGTGTGTAGTAGACTATACCATCTAGGTATGTGCAAGCACACTCTATAATGTTCATGCAACGACGAAATCACCTAACAGTGCGTTTCTCTAATGTATCCCCATCATTAAGCGATGCATGACTGTATTTTAAATCATTGCATCCTCAGATAATCCTATAAGGGAAGAAGGGCTGGTAGAATTAACTTCATTTTACAGTGGAGAATATTGGCAAGAGAGAGGTAAATGATGTAACCCAAAATGCAATTAATTAATAACTGAGCTGGGATTAGAGTCTCCAAGACCAGGGACTATTCCATTATTCCATTATATTAAACTGAAGTAGAATTTTATGGGGGTGATAATATGAAACAAAATTGCTTTGTGGTTATTATAAACCTTAAAACATTGGTGCTGCATGGGAGAAAGACATCTCAAAAAATAACAGGCTTTTATTTTGCTTGGCTATCATCACTGCCACAGTGTTCAATAAAGGTTAGGCATTATTATTATTATTACATAAATTTTGAAAAATTACTAGACGTGACATCCAAGCCAAAGTAAATTAGTGCTACCGAAAAAAAGATGACAATTTATGATGTATTTATGGTAAAGACCTATTGTTATCTCAAGGTAACAATGTTGTTGCTGTTTTCACTTCCATTCTGAAAGCATTTCATTCTGAAAGAATTTCCCCTCATAGAAATTAATTCATTACTGTGTATTGCTGTTTTAACAGGGATAGGATATAATATATGATGACCCATGGTTTTACGCACTTGAGCAAAAATTGTCACTTCTTATCATTTGTTATCCTCTCATTTCTCTTATCTAAGGTATAAATCCACTGATATCTTTCATATTGCACAGTGACAGCATCACTAACAAAATCCAAATTCATTGTGTTCAAAACAAAAATCATAGTGGCCACATTTATGACTTAATCAAATGACCAGTTTGGAACACGTCAAACAGTGCAGTGAATCCTCCTACAAAATAATGTTTCTTGTTATACAGCTTGAACAACAAATTCAATATGTACCATTGGGCGAACCTGGCGTATGTAGACGTTTATACTATTCTTCCTTCTGTAAACGGATTGTCACTTAGTAGAGGGCACACAAATCTCAGGCCAAACAAGTAAATACCTGAGAATTCATGACGTTTTGGGAGAGCAAGACTGTAATGGTTATTCAATTACAGGTGAAGTGAGTTTGGTGATTTCAATTTGCTTTCTCCAACAACATATAGTTTACAAGAGGAAACCAATCCAAGTTACCCAAGTCAGTTTGCACTGGCCACATGGTACAGTAAAATATCTAGGAACATGTAGGGCTGAGTTAAAGTTTTCTGGAAGAGTGTGTGTGGAGGAAACTAATACCATGAAAGAGCTATCGCCACTGCTGCTTCCTTGCTATTACCAGTATAGTACTGCATTCTCACAACCCTAAAATCTGTCTGCTCTTAACAGACCCTCAATAAGAGGAGAGAAGTGCATCTCTGAGGGAGTGCTGGAGAGAAGATAATGGAATGGCCTGATGTAACCCCATACAAATTATTCCTCATGATGTGAAAATGCTTTCACAGGGACCAGGGAGATTTCTAAACTGAGTAAGCCCAAGTAAAAACAATTCTGGAAAACATTGCAGTTTGGACCTAATCCACTTAACTGGGTCTGCCTTTAAGTTGCCCATTTACTCAGAGTTCATGCTTTCAAAAGTTGTGGATCCCTGTCACTGAGCAGTGGGCAGATTAAGTGTGGTGTTCTGCTTACTTGCTGGCTGAAGTCCTTTTTGTTACTACTAGTGTCAGCTTCTAGAAAGCTACAAAATACAGTGACAGACACTATCATATTCAATTGGATATGCTTTCTGCAGATTTGTTAAGGATTTACTCTACACATTTGTAGCATTTAGTTGCCATGGAGATGACCTCAGTGGTAAGAGGGATGGCCTTTAGGTTGGATCTCAGATTTTCCTTTCATTTCCATTTAATTTGATTTGACTGCAAAATGTCACTCCCATTGCATTGATTAAGCTTCATTGCTGCCACCAGCCCTGTTAGGAAGGTGAAAGGGCAGGCCAGCCGCTGTCATTTTGCACCCCTACCCTTTCCTGATATCAATACAGATAGGCTTTTGAGATGAGAAACTCCTTCACCACATTGATGCAGACACAATTTTCTCTTGCTCACTTCATGAAATATAATAAAACTAAAATTATGCTCAGAAATCTTTATTCACCAGATTCACTCTATATAACCTCAATTTTTCTCTGCTTCGGCTTCACACTCTCGTAAGGGATGCTGTATAATGTAGGAAAACTAAATTTTAGTATGTCTTAATGCTTCCCTTACATTTTTTTCTTAGATAAACTCAGCAGTTGGGTACTGTATTGAAATAATTCTTCTTTTACAGTTTGAATCAATTAGAAATAAAGTACAAGATGAAATTAGACAAATGTGAAGCATTAATTCTTGTTCTTAGGGAATGGAAGTGTCATCCTTAGGTATTAATAAGGGTAGTTTGGCAGTAAAATGATGCGGTAGACAAAGTTTTCATTGGTACCCTGTGCTGCTCCTGTCTGCTGCTTTCTGTGTTCCCTTCCCTGGCTGTTAATACCTCTGGGAACCCAGAACTCATCCGTCTCTCCTTTTAGGTTAAAAAAAAAAGATAAATTAATTCAACACTAAAATTTGAAAAAATAAATGTGATTACTTCTTAGGCGTATAGCACTTATATTTAACTGGAGAAGCAGAGGACTTTTTTTTTAAGCACAAAAACTTACTACAAATAGAACTCCAGTTGTAAGAAGGGAGAACATTTGACAGGAAGCCTTCCAGATGCTCTACACATTGTAGGACCTAAATTCAGCTTTAATGTGAATGCTTGGTCCTGGTGTGTTTAGGAGGTTACCTTGTTGGGCTTTTTAAAAAGTCCCATTGTTCAGGAAAAGCACCCAGTTACTTGGATGGAACATATACAAGAAACTTGTGAATTCATGGCTAGAAAACATATGAGTCACTATAGATAACCAGCATTTTGAGGCAAAGCACCTTAAGTAGAGTATAGTAACTTCATGTTGTTATAAGAAAGGTAGCTTTATTGACTAGAGTTGGGATTAAGGGGAAAAAGGAAGCAATAATTCCTATTTTGACAGTGGTTTCTTGGCTTGTGGGGTTTTGCCAGGATCAAGTGTGCTGTCTTTTGAAAATTGATACCAGATGTGTCCTTCTGGGTGGTTGCTGTTATTTCTGTTGGAAGTCTAAAGTGATGTGCATTGGGAGGGTACAGGAGATCTCTCTCGGTCCATGCTATAGTAACTGTGCTTAGCTACACGAGTTTTGCTATGTTAGAATGTTCTGGAATTTCAGTTAATCATATAGTGAAAGTCATAAGCATGGCTTCATTTAGTTGTTATCTCTAATGATTTAGAGTAGTGTTTGCCAAGCTGTAATGTGCATATGAATCACCTGGAGATGTTATTAAAATGCAGCTTCTGATTCAAAAGGCCTCGGGTGGGGCCTGGGATTCTGTGTTTCTAACAAGTTGCCAACTGAGGCTGATGTTGCTGATTCCCAGACTGCGCTTTGTTTAGTAAGGACTTAGGGCAGGTTCGCAATCTTGGCTGCATTTGGAATCACTTGGGAAGATTAAAAACACCAATGTCCGGGGTCCTATCCTGTCCCTAGAGATTTGTATTTAATTGAGTTAAATGTGGCTCTCTGGAGTTTTTTAAAGCTGTCCAGGTGATTTTGGTGATCAGCTCAGGTTAAACATGATTAAAGAAGGGACCTATGAAGATGGAGAAAAAATACCCATAGATGATAATGTTATCAGTCCATAGTCCCCAACCTTTTTGGCACCAGGGACTGGTTCCACAGAAGACAGTTTTTCCACAGACTGGGGTGGGAGTGGGTGGAATGGTGTCTGGATGACTCAAGCACATTACATCTATTGTGCACTTTATTATTATTACATTGTAATGCATTACTATAATGAAATAATTATACAACTCACCCTAATGCAGAATCTAATGACGCTGCTGATGTGACAGGAGGTGGGGCTCAGGCGGTGATGCGAGCGATGGGGAGCAGCTGTAAACAGAGATGCAGCTTCGCTCACGTCCCTGCTGCTCTCCTCCTGCTGTGTGGCCCAGTTCCTAACAGGCCACGCATCGGTACTGTTCCACGGACTGGGGGTTGGGGACCATAGTTATAAATAATATTTTCTAAAGTCTACTCAAGGTTTTAATTTTTGCTATCTTTCGGAGTTTTAAGAGAAGACAATCAAATATGTGAATAAAAGCCAATTCATCATCCCATTCATTAATTTCAAATATTAATCCACAAATAAACACTTAATGATATTATCTTCATCAGTTTCTTCTTTTCAGGACAATTTAGGATAGGTGGCCAGATTTAACAAATTGAAAAAAGCAGACTTTGAGGAGCCATCGTCCCTGGCCTGCTGAATCAGAACTTGCATTTTCACAAGCTATTCAGGTGATTCATACGCACAGTACAAATCCTGCATGGGACATGCTTAGAGTAAAAACAAATTTTTGTTTATCTGAAATTCAAATTTACTTCGGGGTCCTGTATTTTATTTCACAACCGTTTTAGGAAAGAACTGATTTCATTATAGAATAAAAATGGAAAGTGGCATTCTGAGTTTAGAGAACACTCATAATATTTCACCTCTCATTTTACCTCATCTTTCCGTGTCTGTAATGCCCACTCATTTTTAAGCCTAACATAAAACAAAACCAGTGATAGCCCTCAAGATGTCATGCTATGTGTTGAAAAATAAATAAGACATACTGTTCTGTGTATTTATCCAAGAATGGGAGATAGCTCTATCACTTTTAGAACAATAAATTGTTTACATTAAAAATTATTTCACATTTTTTTCTTAAGTTTATGTATTTCAAAAGTTGTCACGTATTTTAAAATTCTCTTATGTATGAAATCCGTAAGACACCTAGTTATAACTAAAATGTAGCAATTGGTGCTCATAAAACCACAAATACTAGAGTTTCCCCAAAGGGGAATTATCCTAAGGCTTATCTTACTGTGAAAACACAGTCCCACAAGGCTAAAAATGTTGTGTCTATATGCCCAAATAAGAAATGCTAATCCTTTAAAAAATTACTTAGATTAACTAAAATGTCAAATTCTAGCACTGGTAAAAGCTACATCCATTATTGTAAACTCACATTTAACTCTTGCTCCTGTGGACTGGTCTCGTATGAATCACAAATGTCTAAAAAAACAGGTTTTAAAAGTTTAGTTACAAAAATTAATTTTCAGGTTAAGGTAAAAAATACACCATTGACATTATTAGATTTTTCTTCTAACCCTCTCCTCTTTTGGAGTCTTTGTCACACATCTGGTACTCTATTAAGAAGACAACATTCATATGCTGGTATTGAATACAGTGATTTGCGCTTTAAAATGTAGTGTTGAGAACTCTATTTGGAATGTGTTGCTGTATATACGATTGAGCTTTAATAGTGTTATATTTCAATCTATAAATAACTTTTGCTTCCTATCTGACATTAAAACAATGTATGGCATTTGGCAAAAAGTAAACTGCCAAATGATTTCTTAAGTGCCTAGTTAAAGGATGTCATTGTAAATTTTTTATATGGGCTAACCCACTGTAAGAGTGTGTGTCTTCAGTTTACTAATATTTCAAAATAAATGATTTATTTGACACTATGAAATCATAAATGCTAATCACATTCTGAAAAGTGTGGCATTGTTGATTTTTATTTACAGCGAGTCACGTTAACAGGTATATTATGTAGTGAAGCTGTATTTAATTCGTGAGGATCAGGAAGGTAAAGGACAATGAAGCTCTCACATTTGCAAACATGGTGAACCAAGCGAGGATACAGCGTGTTTATTTTAGTCCCAGGGAGGCATAAGGGGGACGGCCACATTGAGGGCTTTATCGTCAGAGCCCACACGACCTACCTGAACCTCGCTTCCTTCATTTGTTAGATAAGAATAGGACTGTTCCCTGCACGGAGTTATCGTGAAGGTTAAATAAAATACCATGAAAAGATTCTGGCATGGTAGATGAAAGTTAGTTTCTGCCTCGACCTCCTGATGTCTCTAATGCGTTCTGAACATTCTCCTTCTCTAGTAGAGTTTCTAGAAATATAATACGGTATGTGGGATGCCGTAAAGAGATGAACTGTTTACTTTTACTTGGCTAGCTTTAAACTCAAATGTGATTTTGTTAGGTGAAGTTTAAAGTCCATTGAGGAAAACAGTTTCTAATAAAGAAAAGAATACTCACCTGTAAGTCCAGAAATAGAGACTCTGGTCATGGAACTAACCAGACATTTGATACAGTGGAGATTATTCCATTGTCTTTGGCTGAATTTTCTTTACTTTTTACAAAAGAAGAAAAATTGAACTTTAATATTTCTACATTGCCCTCCAGTTCCTCTCCCTGTAAAGTTTCTTGGGGGGGGAGGTGTCCTGAGGTGCTGAACTGGGGATTGGAACAGCTGTGGGGGAACAAGGCTCCCTCACACCTGGGCCCCAGGTCCAGGGAGGAGTTGGGTTGAGACGTAGCTGTTACAACTCAGGGCTCAGCCAATCCCAGGGGTGCTTTGAGGCTGCATGGCCTTTCAGAGTCCCTCCTGATTGAGGCCGGGGTGCTGGGCCTCTCTCACCCCCAAAGCCTTTGTAGGACTGTCATTAGATGCTGTCGTCCCCTGAGGAGGGGCATAACTTTGGGCAAGGCAGCCTCTTTCCTTCTATTGGGGGCAGTTCTGGGGTGGAATCACTTGGGTGTGGTCAGCAGTCAGACCTCCTGGCAGCTAGAAAGAGTCCTTGGTCCCGGAGGGGGATGTGGTGGCACCGCGTGGCCTCTACCGTGTGAGGTGAGATGGTTTCCTAGCATCCCAGGGTCATGGACTCATACTCAGAAGAGTACCAGTTGTTGCTGGAGTGCCGTCCCTTTCAGAGTTGCTTTGGGGAAACGCTAAACTTCAGAATCTCTGGGTGTACTTGAAGGTGTTATTTTGAGCATAGGCTCCACTAATGCATTTTCTAAAGTGAAATTAATCAGAATACTCTGCTGTGAAATCTTTGCTGAACTTTGTGGAAGGACAGACTTTTTGGACTATTTCTTTTTTTTTTTTTTTTTTGAGACAGAGTGTCGCTTTGTTGCCCTGGCTAGAGTGAATGCCATGGCGTCAGCCTAGCTCACAGCAACCTCAAACTCCTGGGCTTAAGCAATGCTGCCTCAGCCTCCCAAGTAGCTGGGACTACAGGCATGCGCCACCATGCCCGGCTAATTTTTCCTATATATATTTTAGTTGGCCAGATAATTTCTTTCTATTTTTAGTAGAGACGGGGTCTCGCTCTTGGTCAGGCTGGTCTAGAACAACTGACCTCAAGCGATCCACCCGCCTCAGCCTCCCAGAGTGCTAGGATTACAGGCATGAGCCACCGCGCCCGGCCTGGACTATTTCTAAGAGATCTCTTTCCTGCACATCTCTCCAAAGGCGCTATGAAAAACAGCCTTCGCTTTTGGAGTTTCATTTGTAGCTATGACCAAAATGAAAAGTGTTCCTGTGCAGTAGGAGCCTGTATCATTTAAAAATGATAATAGTTATACAAGCCGCTGAGAAAATCAGCCTGCTTTGGAACTTTAAGAAAAGATTCTGTTCAGGTTCTATTCCAGTTTTCAATAGGGGAATTCTTCCTGTCTCAATATTGTTCACCCATCGTTAATTAGCTGGTCATCCCTCAAGCTTTGGGATTGCATGTTTCTCATGTTCTGTGGATTAGCCCTCTGGGTTGGCACCCTGCAGGGAAGGAATTTTCTGTTAGTTCCAATGAAGGGGGCTAAATGGATGAGACCATCAGGAAGATAAAGCTAACTTTATCCACTATCTAAAGAAGCTCAGTGTATTCCAATACCAATGCTTTCTCGGTGGGATAAATGAAGTGTGAGCCTCTCTGTCCCCTTAGTTGGCCTGAAAATGGAATGTCAAACAGCATATAATCATCTTTCTTTTTTTTTTTAAAGGAGAGTGAGAGAAAGCGACTTCTATTTGTGTCAGATTTTAGATGTCTTAATATTCTTTCCTGTCTAATTTTGCAGAAAGTGATAATAGAGTTCCTGTCAAATTAGAGGCTGCAGACTTTTAACCTATGTCATGCAAAAAACATTAGTTATTATTACCATAAACATAATTCAAATAAGAATTTAGTTGTAATACCATTATGTTGAAGGGTGCATCCCAAGCATATAATTTTACTCATTATAAATATTAAAAATTCAGAATGACAGTTACATTGGAGAAATTTTTTAAAACCTGGGGGGTTTTGGATTAGGATTTTTACCTCCAAAGATGGAGGGCCAATGTAAATTCTTCAGTGGAAAAATTATGATGAAAGTGATTCCCATAAATATTAGTGCATTTCTATTACTATGAAGTACAAACTTATTTTTTAAATGCCATATCCTGCCATATGTTTGTATCTGTGAGGCAGAGACCAAAATGGATAGTGTCAAGAGTGAGGGATAAAAGTGAGATAATAAAGAAGCAAGTGGCAAATTCACGCTCTGTTCAGTTTCTTGGAAAATGGTACAAGCAAGTGATATTTCTGATCTTTGATGAAGCAGTAGTTGAGCCTGTTTTATTAATCACCTGAGAGTTAGTTGCTTGAGTGGGATTGCTAAATGTGAAAATGACGCTGGATCACTTTTTAGAATTTTTCAGTCTTTATTAAAACTCATGACAATTTCTGTTCTCTCCTCATTAGATTTTGCAAATGCCAGTAGACAGAGCACACTTTTTCAATAGTTCAAGTTTATTCACAGAATACTTAAGCAGGTGCATTTTTGGTGTGAAGAGATATTTTCTCAGCCAATTTAATAAAACAAGAGAATGAATGAGAAAACAAAGAGCGTAACTCTAGAGAAGCCCTCTCTAACATTGCTTTTAGCAGTATTATCAAATTGGGTCACAGATAATTAGATTAATTTGACTACCCTATGGTTTTATTTGGAGAAATGTAATGTGGCAAGTCTTTTTGCTCTTGGATATCTATAGCATACAAGAAAATGGAAACACTCGGCCTTCAAAACTGAGAGAGCTATTATGTCATGCTGAATCAGAGAGATGTAGACGCTGATGGAGAATCTACAACTGAAGCCACTCTTATTAAAGCATGCCTTGGTACTGCAAGCAAAAGTCACAGAAAATTGGCTCTTGTTTTGCCATCCAAGCTTGCTACCAGTTGGTTTCCTTTAATTGGCTATCATGTCCATTTACCAGAAATTGGCTGTGTTTTCTACCTGCTGCATGTAGGAGTGATTTGCTTGTATGAACGTGCTCAGGATCACACCTGCAAGAGAGTAGTATCAGACCATCATTTTTCTTAGAAAAATTACTAACCATGAGTGTCTGAATATGCATATTACAAAGAAATTACAAAACCTAGAACCAAAGGGGCTTTTCTGGATGACTCCTGGTCTGTAAGGTATTACTAAGTACAGTCTTAGGATAGTTAAGGATAGTATAAAAGGAATTGAAAAATCAATAGAATAAATAGCACAGTGCTTGTTGTAGGTATTTTACCTAATACATGAATAGCATATAAACCTACATTTTAATGGCACTCTGACTAGATTGCTTTCATGAATGGAGCATAACCACTTAAGCATCCACTTTTGCTCAACTTCTTAAGAAATCGGATTTTTTTTTTTTTTGGATTACTTATTTCAAATTATAGTGGCTTTTTAAAGAAAAAATTTCCAGCATTTAGCTTTGCTTTTCTGAACTAACAGGCATTTATGGTTATCTAATTACTTTAACCATATATTTCCTGAAATGTGGTTGTTCACCAGTAGTTTTAACCACAAATGCAGAGCTCTAATTTCTACTCTTTTATAGATTTTCTCAATTAGGTCCACTCCTGTCATCAGAGAAAGGTTAATGTAAATCTAGAATAAATATTTAAAAAATATAAGAAAAGGGTACTTTAAATGCAAGGGGAAATAAATTTAACATTCTTCTGAAACAAGTCTAGTAAGGATTTTAAGTTTTTAAGACTTTCTATTTAATTACTTTGCATTGAAGCCAGCTGGTTTGCTAACTTTCATGACCTTATATTCCCTGAATGTTCTCATAAATCAAAGGAAGAATATGCTCAATTCTAACATTAGGCCTGGGGAAAATTCCATATTTGAAAACAAAAGAAAGAAAGGTAGAATCAAGGTTGCCTTGGGAATTTTGAGGTCCTTGGTAAGGTTAATTGGGAGGGCATAAATTCCTTTATCCTCAGATTTTTCTTTTCCTTTCTCTTTTCTCCCCCTAAGCTTTCTTGCCCTCTAACCCATCAATTTCTCTTACAGCTTAAGCCTTCACACTTCAACATTGAACCTGGAGATACAAAAATATTCTAACAGGCAGGGGGATGTCCTGGATGATCTCTTGAAGTTCTTTTTAGTGCTTTATTTTAAATTCCAATGATTTCATAGAAACTCAAGGGTGAAATGGCCCTTTGAAGGTCATCAGTCTCACCCCTTGACATAAGAATGAATGCCTTTTCCCCCCTGGAAGTTGGCCTTAGTGGCCAGTCCCAAGGGACGCTTTTCTGCTCTGAACTTCTCCAGCAGCTGTGGACCACCTCAGCGATGAAGTGGAGGAAAAAGGTGCACCTTAGGTTGGAGAATTTTTGAAACTATACATTTTACCTTACAACTTAGATTTTAAATACATAAATCATTGCATTAGTAAACCACTCTTTCTCAGGAGATGTTAGTTGAATATCTAGGTATTTGTGGGGGTGAGATTTCTGGTGGGTAAGAATCAAAGGAGGTCAGAATCCATTGAGATCAAGCAATCCAATAAACATTAATTGGGGACATGTGTCTAAAGATTTGTACCCTCTAATGCCTCAGAGATCAAGGTAGATAACATGTGTTAGTTGAGCCTTTTTTAAGGCAATAGGGATGGTGTGGGGCCTGAAACATTCAAGACCATGTGATAGCCAATCAAAACATGTGTTTGGGCCATATTCTGCCCGAAGCATTCAGTTTGAAAACCCTTAAGTCTCTTTGCATGATATCTGCTGGACCTTGTGGGAGATTTTCAAGTGAACAGCTGAGATTCCTGATCTCACCAAGGCACAACAGTAATGCAAATTGTTGTTACTCTAATGGCACCTATCATTTATAAAGTGGCTACAGGGTCCCAGGCACCATGCCATTCTTATTCAATTCTTATACTAATCCTCTGCTTATGGTAGTTATATTCAATTTTACTGTAAACATAGGTAAGTGCAGGTTCAGATAGATTTAGTTATTATTCATGGTCATTTCTCTAATAACTGTTGGAACCCAGGTTAAAATTCAAGTCTGCTAACTTGCCAACTTGGAAAACCCATGCTCTTACGTGCTATTCACGTATTATATACCTCAGGTTATCTTCCATGAAATGTTTATATATGTATTTTTTAAAATATGATTGGTATTTCCATGGTCAAATATTAGGAAAGAAATAAGTTTGAGTTACAAAGTTAAACCCCAGATATTACTTACTGTGAGACTTTTCCAGAGGCTTTAATATTGTTAATCTTTAAAAGTGAGTGTGTTTTGCAGTGTTTCCCAAGCTAATGTGAATTCTACAAATTATCTACAGTACTGGGTTCTCAGGAACAAACTTTGGGAAACTCTTATCCATAATATCCAGCCCCTTCATTTATAATAGATAAGTGTTGTCATTAGGAGCAAAATATTGTAGGTATACATAAGATACATATTAATTTTGCAAGAGAATATGTCAAAGGGAATTGTCTTTGGGATTGGGTCTTTAAAAATGGATAATATTTTCACAGATGATAATATTTACATAGATAATGTTGGGGGATAGGGAACACTTCAGGAGAAATTATTTCAGTCATAGCAACAGCATAAACAAACACATGGAGACAGGGGTGTGCAAGAGTCAATTTGGGGAATATGGAAGAAGACTGGTAAGTAAATGTCATTTGATGGTTACCATGTATTAATTTACTGTTAATTATATTCTTAGAAAATTGGTCATATACCTTCAAAATTTAGAAGAGATCACTTTAAGAAGATTTCTAGTCAGATGACAGAGGATGTCATCTTCACTCATATTATTAAAATTACTAATTCCTTGAACAAATATTGACTGACTGCCTATTATATTCCAGGCCCTGTTTTGGGTGCTGAGGCTACAGCTGTTAATGAGCTGTACTAGGTTCCTGTTCTCAGAAAACTCACAGACAAAAGCAACACAGACATAAACAAGGCAGCAAGAAAATATCAGTGAGTGATAAGTACTGTGCAGACAGTTAAAATAGGTTGATGTGATGAAGAGTGCCTTAATGGCTAGCGTAGAAGAACAACAAGGAGCAGACATTTGAAGATCACGGTGAAAACATGTTAGGCAGACAGGACAGTTGGTGCAGTATCTCTAAGGGAGAAATGAACTTGAGATTAGGGGGGAACAGAGAGAAGGCTAATGTGGTTGGAGTATTGGCAAGAAGGAAAATGGTAAGAAGACTTTGGAGAGGTTTACAAGAACCAGAACACAGAGTTAGAAGTTAGAATTCTCTTTCTTTCTTTCTTTTCTTTCTTTTTTGGTAGAAACTGGGGTCTTGCTATTTTGCTGAGGCTGGTCTCGAACTCCTGGCCTCAAGCAATCCTCCCTCCTTAGCGTCCCAAAGTGCTGGGATTACAGGCATGAGCAACCTTGCCTGGCCTAGATTTTTCTTTTTTCCTAAATGTGATTTTTAGCTATTGCAGATTTGTAAGAAAAGGCTTGACTGTGTGTGTGTGTGTGTGTGTGTGTGTGTGTGTGTGTGTGTGTCTGTGTGTGGTCCCCCCTCTGGCTGCTTTGTGGATAATAAATTACAGGGGAAACAGTAGAAGCAGAGAGGCCAGTTAGGAAGTGATTGCAATAGTCTAGGAAGTCCTAGTTTGGACTAGGGGTGGGAGTTGTGATGGAGAGAAGTGGAGAATTAATTAAACATAGGATGTGCTTGTGAAATGGAAGGGTAGAGGGAAGGAAATTAGGAGCAGGTTGGCGGTATTTCCTGAGATGAGGAAGACTGAGAAAGGTGCAGGATTGGATGGAAAATCAGGAGTCTTGTTTTGGACTCATTAGATTGGAAATGCCTTTTAGATGTTCACATGGAGGGGTCAAATTAGCAATTGGATAGGTAAATCTTGAAATCAAGAGTGCGGTCTGGGCTGGAGCAATAGGGATATATTATTCCACATCATTGTAATAACAGAGTTGAGAAGGTCTGTCTACAGTTAAACTACATCTCAAAAAGATAAAATAAATAAATAAATAGAAATATTTATTAATAATAAAAAGTTAAAAGTGAATACAGTGTAGAAATACTACAGTGCAACATGTGTTGGGAGCACAGCCAGTTTTCTCTTATCATTTATTAATTGCTGATATAGAAGCAGGAATGCATTACATTTTAGCATTTAATATCTAGAAAGTCCCTTGTAGTTCAAATACTCACCTCCTTTACAAAATCCTAGACAATGTCTTTCCTGCAGAGGCTGAGTGCTCAGGATTGCAAAGGTTTGTTGTTGCCTCCCAGGTCAGGTGATTCCAGGTTTATGATAAGTTCTCCCTTTTTGTGAGTGGATATTTTCTCAATTGCAGTTTTATCCAATTCTACAACTTGAGATTTAGGAAGACATCCAATTCTCATACCTTACAATCACCTTTCATATATCTTGAGATAGTTATTGCATCTTGCAGGTTTTCTAGGGTCAGCATGCCCAGGACTTTTAGTTTCATCTCATATGACAGGACTTTAACTCCTCTGGCCATGCTGCTTACACTTGTTTCCAGAGCAGTTTGTCTGCATCCTTCTCCAAGCAGGGTGCCTGGTTTCCCACAGTACATTCCCACTGTGGGAATGCACCAATGGGATGAGTAGAGATGACTTTGGCTCCCACTTTCTAGACACCATATTTCTGTTGATGGGAACCAATCCAAGACCTCTAAGCTTTTAAAAAAATATTAATAAAATAAACATTTAGTTTTGCAGTAGTTTTAGATTTACAGAAAAGAGCGTTCTAGTATACCCTGTATCCACTTTCCTCTGTTGTTAATAGCTTATATTATTATGGCATGTTTGGCATAACTAATGAACATTGGTACATTATTATTAACTAAACTCTATACTTTATTCAGATTTAGTTTTTCCCCTAATGTCTTTTTTCTGTTCCAGAATCCCATCCAGGACACTATATTACTGTTAGTTGTCATGTCTCATTAGCCTCCTCTGGATTGTGACAATTTTTCAGATTTTCCTTGTTTTTCACGACCTTGACAGTTAGATATTTTTAGAATGTCCCTCAATTTGTGCTTGTCTAATGTTTTCTTCATGGTTGGATGGGGGTCATGGGTTTTGGGGAGGAAGATCCCAAAGGTGAAGTACCATTTTCATCACATCTTACCAAGGGCACATCTGTCAACTTGGCTTATGACTGATGACACTAACTTTGATCACCTGGCCGAGATTTCTCCACTGTAAAGTTACTCTATTCTCCCTTTCCATACAGTTCTCCTTGGAAGAGTAGCCCACACTCAAGAGGTGGGGAGTTAAACTCCACCTTCTTGAGTGGGGTGTGTTTATGTGAATTATTTGGAATTCTGTACTGGAGATTTGTCTCTTCTCCCCCATTTATTATCTACTCAATCATATTTACATCCATATGGACTCGTGGATATTTATTTGATACTTGGGTTAAGATACAAGAGTATGTTATTTATTTGGTTGCTCAGATTGTTCTGGCTTTGGCCATTGGGAGCTCTTTCAGGTTGGCTCCTGTGTCCCTTTGATATACCCTCAACATTTTTGTTTTCTGTGCTTTTTAAATCTGTGCTGCTGCTAATTCATGAATAACTCCCATCTTATATTGTGTTATTGTTTTGGGGGGTATTATAGGTATAAAAAAAGATACTATGTTTATCCTTAGTAAATTTCAGCTTTTTAGAATCTCCCATTACTATCTCCTCTTGCCTGAACCATGGCTGTAGCCTCTTACCTGGTTTCTGAACTTCCATTCTGGTCACCCCCACCTGTACTATAGTTATTCTTTGAGTAGCAACCAGTGTGATCTTTCTAAATAAATCAATATGTCACTCTTCCCTGTATCAGTACATAAAGCTTTGCAGGATGTGGTTCTTGCTTATCTCCCTGATCTCATCTCTTAACCTTTACATCCCTCTCTCAGTATACTTTAGCCATACAACTATTCTTTCTGTTCCTTAGAAATGTTCCCCAAGCTTGTCCACATGGGGCATTTCTAACATTAGGCCTCTTCCAGGAATGTTCTTTCTTCGTTCCTTCAAATGGCTGATTTTTCCTTGCTGTTCAGATCTTAGCTCGGATGATACCTTGTCAGAGATGCCTTTTCTCGCCACCCAATCTAGCATAGTCTCAGTCTACCTCTATCATAATACCATGTTTTATTACCTTTGTAGCAATCATCATAATGGGATATTATAAAAATAACTTATTAGTTGTTTACTATCTGTCTGCTACCACCATTAGAATGTAAACAGGGTCTTATTTCTCTTGTTCATAGCTGTATCTCCAGTGTTCATGGCAGTTCCTAGCTCATGGGAGGTGCTTAGTATTTGTTAAATGCTGGTTGCTAAAAGCCCAGTGATTTCTTGAGTAAGTTGTATCTCCAGGATTTCCGTAATCTATTGGCCCTTGTGTTGTTATACCTTTGTTACTTCATGTTATTTTCTTTGACAGGATTGTACTGTACAGTGATTCTGCAGATAATATGTTCCGCCTGTCACAGAAATTTCCTCCTTAGAGAGTAAAGCTAACCCTACTCCCATCAACACTTGCTTCTGTCCTGTACACAAGTGAGTGCCCCCATTCCCCTGCGGGTCACCAGGTCACGTTCTGTGGAATCCTGAACTATGAGAACTAAAGGCAGAACTTGAAGCCACTGCAATTTTTCTTACAGACTAATATCTATTAAGGTAGCAGTTCTCTCTGGATGTGGATGTTCAACATTTCATAACCTTGCCTATTTATATCATTATCCAGCCCATATCTCTCTCTTGACCTCAACAAAATCAGTGTGATGTCAGTATCTTAACTGAAGCCGAGACATGATATATTTGATATGTTCCTTGTGTTGCCAGTTTGACCCATTCTTATTCCTTATGATCTCTATTTCCTGGTCTTAGTGTTCAAAAGTCATCTCTTAATAATCCACTTTAGAGCCTCCCTTTGGATCTGTATGAAACCAGTAGTCTGTTGCTATGAAATTTATCTTTTTTTAACCACCTGTTTTTGACTCTCCTTGGCCCCATACACAATGACACGATTTTTAAAACATTAGTGAGTTTCTCAAGCAAGCATAATGTTTTAACATATTAAGGAGTATGCATTAATTAGACATACATGATACCACGCAGATTTGACTACCATTTAGCTTACATGGGCACTTTGTAGTCATTGTAAAATCACTAATTGACAATTCCTCGTCTCACTTGAAGATGGGTTATCATTTTCACTAACTTACAGATAGACACTCTATAACAGTGTGAGTACTTGTGACTTAATTCCAGTCATAATGGGAATTGCATTAGAAACTAACATGAGCTCATGGAGGTGTACAGTAGATTCAGTTACTACCTTTCAATCTCATTTCTTTCAGATGGTACAAAACATATCATCTAGTATTTATTCTTGCTGTGGTGTGGTCTTTGGTCAGCTTTGGAAACATACTGAGTCTCTGTATTCACATACGTGAGGTTGATTGTGATGTGCCCTAGGGAATAAAACCTATGCAGGGGCTTGGGCAGCTGGATGGGCAGATGGAGAGGTTGAATTGAGATGCAATTGCAATAGAGGCCTCAACTGTCCTGAATTGAGGCAGGGGGCTGTCCTATGGCAGTCATTAGATATTTGCTGCCCTGGGGTGGAGTGTAGCTTTGGATGAGGCAGCTTTCTTCCATTGAGGCAATGCCTAGACAGGGGCTCAGCTGGGAGTGCTGCTGGCAACTGGGGCAGTGAGTGTTTCGTTACTGAAGGGAAGATCTTCGCTTGTGTGGACAACATACAACAGCATCTCCAACAGGTGAATTCAAATAGATTTCATGTCCCATTCCTAACTTCCTATTCATGATAAATTCGTTTGCACTGACTCTCCAATCGTGACATTCATGTTCTTGCTGAAGGTTCTGTATCTACCTTGAATACCTACTTATTCAGTCCCTTCATCTGTGGAAGATAATAACACACACACAGGAAGTTTCAGTGGCCTGGTACATGGTTGAGTGCTTAATAGATGTTAGTCTCCTCTTTTTAGACTTTTAAATGCACATTTAATTACCTTAGCTGAGAACCTAACAATTAGTTTTCACAGATCCCCATCCCTCCCTTTGAAATAGAACAGTTCCCTCTTCTTGCATCCTTTAGGCATCTCAAGAAGGATGTAGCATTGAAATATAAAACGTGTTTAGAGAACCTTAAAAAATCAGCAACCCCCATCCAGAATTAGCTCAACTTCTCCCACTTCCCCACATCCACCTCCTTGGTAAGCACTCATTTTAGAGACTGCTGGCTTCTGGAGGCCTCTTAAACTTTGGGTTATTAGCATTTAGTGGAGTAATAATCTAAGGATTTACTGACCAAATCCTTTATTCATAGTAGACAAGAAACCAGTGCATTTTTGCGGCTATTGTATAAAGCACTGTGCTAGAATGGGTGTTCAGAGAGCTGCTTTTCCTTGTTCTTTCAAAACAGTTTTTCCTGTGAAGGAAACTCAAGTCTCAACCTGTTACACTGATAATGCACAATAACAAACTGATTTGAGTCAATACTGATTATTGTACCGCTTGGCCTGCCAGGAGATATTGTCCTTCCTTCAGCCAACCAGTCTCAGTGCTTCTTTATCAAACATCTTTAAACTGTGACATCTCATTCTTGTTCTAGCATCTTATATGTGCAGAACAAAACAGACACTTGACTGATGTCAATAATGCATGGCCCTTTTATCTGTAGGAACCTAGTTCATATGAAGAAGTAAATTGTGTCTCTAAGATATGACAGAATCAAATTGGTTTGGTATGCTGAACAGTTTACATTTATTGGCTGGTACCATGAATTCAATCAGTGATTTTCAACAGGGTGTGATGGAAATCGCTGCATTCATGTAGCATCTTTAGGTATTCATTGAAAGAAGGTGAAGTCATGGTAACCATTTCCAGTCTTCTTGTTTTCTATCTTTACTTCTGGGGCCTATCCTATTATTGTACATGGGTTTTGAGGACCAAAAACGGTTTTAAAAAATGTTCCAGAAACTTAAGAAGTTTACAAAATGTATACATTATAACTGCTTTTGGAAATAAATGGTTAGCTTATGTCTTATCATATAGAATACTGCAGCTTCCCACCTCCTTCAGAATAAAAGTTCATGTCCTTGTGATGCCCTGATGGATCCTGTTCCCTGGTTACTTGTTTAACTCATATGGACTTCCCTGTCTCTTGCCCACTCCCCACCAGCCACACTGACTTCCTGGATATTTGTCCAGCACACTGGGACAGCTCTTGCCATAGGACCTTCATATTTGCTACTTCTTCACACTCCTCACTTAAATGAATGACTTGTTCCCTGACCTCCTTTGAGTCCTATCCAGTGTGACCTACTCATTAACATCTCCTCTTACAAGTTCTAAACTTTAAAGCAGTGCACTCTTCTGCTGACCCTGTGACAATCCATCTCTCTTCTCTGCTTTATTTTTCTCCTTGGTATGTAACACCTTCTAATACACCATATATTTATTTATTGTGTTTATTGTCTTCTCTGCTTTGTAGAATATAATTGTTCACGGTACAGGGAGTTTTGCATGTTCTGTCCACTAACGAATCCCTCGTGCCTAAAGTAATGCCTGAAACTAAATAAATGTTTGTTGAATGAATGAGTGCAAATAAGATAAAAGGATGTAATCTACATTGAAATTGACCTAACAAGACATCAAATATAGACTGTATACTATGAATGCGTTAGGATTGCATTCTGGCAATATGAAAAAAATTTATCTCTTTCACAAATCTCAGCAGCTCAAATTGTTTTTCATAGGTCCTTTAAAAACAATGAATCTATAAAGTATTTACCCTTTCTCTCTTACAGCTGATTTTCATTTACTTTTTGCTTTGCCCGTTGCAGCGTATAGTCCAATTTTTCACACCTTGTTTAGACTTACATGTTTACTGTAACTCTACTGTTTTAAGTTTCCTATCTCCTTAAATCCACAAAGCACTTAAAGAAAGGATTTCCATGTATTATATTTTGTTCAGAAACCCTTATCTCAGGCAGACATACTTGCCCATTTTCTTTTTTTATTAAAAAAAGTTTTATAATCATTATACATGCAGAGTGCTGTTCCAACAGACCGGGTTAGTATCTCTCCATGAAACCACACACAATAAAATGTTTTCCTAAAAAAAGTTAACAATGCATAAAATGCTGATACAGTGCTTCAGAACACTTAATTATTTCTTTTTCCCCCCATTGTTTATCATTGTTTTGTCAACTTTTTATATCACTACCCACAATGCTTTGAGTTTGGTTTTCTTTGAACATTCCTTTCCTCTGAACTTACCATGAACTTGTGCTTGTAGCATGCCGCCACGGAATGCCACAGCCACTTTATGAAGGGGGGGGGCCCAAAACAACACTTTGTTTGTAAAAGGTGGCAAAAGTAAGCTCAGATAATATAAAACAGTAAAAACACACTTGTCCAATTGCTGTTTTAGGCTGCTGTATGATGCCTGGCTTTAAAAGAAGATTAGTTTAATAATTTGCACATACTTAAGGAGAGTGAGGAATTAAGTTTGTGTAGGGAGGAGGATGAGAAAAAAGAATTATGTTTCATAAGATTAGGTGGACTGTAGGAGGAGAAGGATTGCATAAATACCAAACATGATACAAGAGAGGATGGGGCCCATTATCGTACATGCAGTGTAGGATGGTATAGAGGATTATTTGTTTTATACAGAAGGACAGGAGGAGGGAGTTTTTTGCATTTCTGATTATTTCTCTGCACACAGTGTTCTATTAAGAAATTATTGTTCTTTGTGATCAAGGTGTCATGAGAAGGGCTCTGGGTTGAGAAACAAATCCTGGGTTTTCATCCCGCCCTTCCAGTGGATAAAAGTGAATGTGAATGTCCTACAATAAGAATTCTTGCCCAACTTACATTCTCAGGCAATGATTTGGGACAAGGAGGATATATGATGAACCCTGATTGTGGGATATGGCCCAAGTCATGGCAAAGTCATATTTAAAAACCAGGATATTCAGTAATTTTGCCTACTAACATGTTGTTAAATTTGACTTACTGGGTTTCGTCAGAGCTACAGCAGGGCTCAAAGGACCAAGAATAATGCGGTTCAAACCATTTGTTCAGGATTTCCTAGGAGACTGAAAAATTTCATTTGTTTGTTTGTTTTTTACCCTTTGCCCCCACTCACCTTCAAAGAGTATGTGAGGGGAAGAGGAGGGAAGACTGTGGGAAGACTGCTGGAGAGTGTGGTGACCAGAATTCCTGTGGAGAGAACTAAGAGTGCTGAGATATTTCTCTTGTTCTTCCCTCATCAAAAAAAAAAAAAAAAGGTTCACGTGACGGGATGTCAGGGAACCACGCTGGGAACAGGGTAAGTGCAGCCTGGCATATGGGGGCTGTAGGGTCTGGTACCTGACTTTAGCATGCCCAAGTCAGATGGCAAGAAGCCATGGCAAAGAAACAGGGATACATCGAGAATAAGCCACACTTTCACAGCTAGTAGGAAAAAGATAGGATTTCCGGGAGGTCATGTGTGGATACTGTAGAAGAGAGTCAATTCTGACACTCCTGCCACCGTCTTCCTCCCCATCCCCACCCTACACACTGAAAAACTTCCTGTCAGGAAGAAGATAACCTCAGCAGAAAGAGGCTAGGGTTGATGGTCTGAGGTGGAAATTGAGGGAGTGCTTCAGTCAGCATTTCTGGCCTTGCCACAGTCTGAGGACCTCTGCAAGGCTAATCTCTGAGGAACCCATAAAAAAAGCACAGCACAACACAGAGCCGGCATCGGGTCATTGGTCAGTGCAGAATGTAACTGTCCCAACCAAGGAAGATCTTCTGTCTTTCTCCTTCCCCTTATCCTCATTTTTCACTTATTTGGCAGTTAAAATTTAACTGATTTTTACCGACTAAAATGTCAAATTGCCCCTAAGACATTTACTAACATATTAAACAGGTAGTGTGTGAAAGGCACTATGCACATATGTATTTTCTGACCTCAACGAATATGTCTAGCAATGAGATTTCCCTTATTTTTGTTTTTAATGTAAAATTAAACATTTCAGTCTTCTTTAAAAATTGGCAATTTTATAGATAGATAATTTTCTGGCCTACACACATGATATGGATATTCTACTGCTACTTGAGTGAACAAGGTGAAGGGGGTTGAATTGGGGAAGGAATAGCATCCTCAGGATAGTCCCCTTAGGTAGACAAATGGAGGAGAACTTGGGCAGCAAACCAGATAACCATACAGGCACATCTTGGAGGTATTGTTGGTTCAGCTCCAGACCATGGCAGTAAGGCAAATATTGCAATAAAGACAGTCACATGAATTTTTTGGTTTCCTGGTGCATATAAAAATTATGTTCACACTATATGGTAGTCCATTAAGTGTGCAATACCATTATGTCTAAAAGAAATGCACATACCTTAATTGAAAAATTCTTTAATGCTAAAAAAGCTAATGATCACCTAAGCCTTCAGGAAGTCGTAATCTTTCTGCTGGTAATCTTTCTGCTGGTAGAGGGTCTTGCCTCGATGTTGATGGCTGCTGATTGGTCAGAGTGGTGGTTGCTGAAGGTTGGAGTGGTTGTGGCAATTTTAAAAAATAAGACAATGAAGTTTGCCACATAGATTGACTCTTCCTTCCACAAAAAAATTTCTCTGTAGCATGTGATGTTGTTTGATAGCTTTCTACCCGTAGAACTTCTTGCAAAATTATAGTCAATTCTCCCAAACCCTCCCACTATTTTATCAATTAAGTTTACATAATATTCTAAATCTTTTGTTGCCATTTCAACAACGTTCACAGCATCTTCACCAGTAGATTCCATCTCAAGAAACCACTTTCTTTCCTCATTCATAAAAGCAACTCTTCATCCTTTCAAGTTTTATCATGAAGTTGCAACAATTCAGTCACATCTTTAGACTCCACTTCTAATTCTAATTCTCTTGCTATTTCCACCACATCTGCAGTTCTTCCTCCACTGAAGTCTTGAGCCCCTCAAAGTCATCCATGAAGGTTGGAATCAACTTCTTCCAAACTTCTGTTAATGTTGATATTTTGATGTTCACCTGTGAATCACGAGTGTTCTTATTGGCATCTAGAGTGGTGAATCATTTCCTAAAGGTTTTCAGTTTACTTTGCCCAAATCCCATGGATTTGGGCAAAAATCACTTTCTATGGCAGCTGTAGCCTTACAAAATACACTTTTTAAATAAGATGTGAAAGTCTAAATGATTCCTTGGCTGCAGAATGGATGTTATATTATTAGGCATGAAAACAACATTCATGTCCTTGTACATCTCCGTCGGAGCTCGTGGGTGACAAGGTACATTGTTAATGAGCAGAAATATTTTGAAAGAAATCTTTTTTTTTTTTTCTGAGCAGTAGGTCTCAACAGTGGGCCTAAAATATTCAGTAAACCCTGGTGTAAACAGTTGTACTGTCATCCAGGCTTTGTTGTTCCATTTATAGAGCACAGACAGAGTAGATTTAGCATTATATTAAAAGCCCTATGATTTTCAGAATGGTAAATGAGCATTGGCATCCACTTAAATTCACCAGCTGCATTAACCCCTAACAAGAGAGTCAGCCTGTCCTTTGAAGCTTTGAAGCCAGGCATTGACTTCTCCTCTCCAGCTGTGAAAGTGCAAGATGGCATCTTCTTCCAATAGAAGGCTGTTTCATCCACATTGAAAATCTGTTGTTTAGTGTAGCCACCTTTATCAATTATCATTATCTAGATCTTTCCAATAACTTGCTGTAGCTTCACCATCAGCACTTGCTGCTTCACCTTGCACATTTATGTTATGGAGATGGCTTCTTTCCTTCAAACTTATGAACTAACTTCTGCTAGTTTCCAGCTTGTCTTCTGCAGTTTCCCTATCTCTCAGCCTTTATAGAATTGGGTGGAGTTAGGGTCTTGCTCTGGATTAGGCTTTGGTTCAAGTGAATGTAGTGGCTGGTTTGATTTCTCTGTACCACCAAAACTTTCTCCACATCAGCAATAAGGTTGTTTTACTTTCTTATCGGTCATGTGTTCGCTGGAGTATCACTTTTAATTTCCTTCCAGAACTTTTCTTTTGCATTCACAATTTGACTAACTCTTTGGTGCGAGAGGCCCAGCTTTCAGCCTATCAGCTTTTGACATGCCTTCCTCACTAAGCTTAATCATTTCTAGCTTTTGATTTAAAGTGAAAGACATGGACTCTCTCTTTCACTTGAACATTTGGAGGCCATTGTAAGGTTATTAATTGGTCTAATTTCAATATTGTTGTCTCCCAGGGAATGAGGAAGCTTGTGGGGGAGGAAGAGAGACAGGGAATCAGTGAAGCAGTCAAAACACACACAATACTTATCAATTAAATTTGCCATTTTGTATGGGAAGAGTTCATGGTACCCAAAACAATTATAACAGTAACAGTAACAGTAACAGTAAGATCACAGATCACTATAGCAGATATAATACTAGTGCAAAAGTTTGAAATATTGTGAGAATTACCAAAATGTGACACAGAGACACAAAGTGAGCATATCCTGTTGGGAAAATGGCACCAATAGACTTGCTCAAAGCAGGGTTGCCACAAACCTTTAATTTATAAAATGAAATGCAATAAAACAAGATATACATGTATATTATTCATTGTGATCTTCTCATTCATTTGCCAAGTTGTTTAATTTCAGGTCTTGATTTTATGATATAAGAACTTCTTTTGCTTCTTTAGTAAATATTTATCGAACAGGTATTATGTGCAGGACGGTTGTGCTAGGCATATGTCTTTCCTGCTTTCAGGAAACGTAGAATCTAGTAGAAGGGATAGATTTCATTGTTACAGATTGCTGCAGTATGTAGAAGCATGTGATTAGTGAGATGTGAATTGTGTTAGTGAGGAATCTTTGATTGCAAATGATAGAGACAATATGAAATAACTTAGAAAAGAGGGACTTACTTGTTCATATATTAGGAAGTGCAGGAAGTGACCCTTCAGGCACAACTAATGTCATCAGAATGGGGTACACGTCCCACTTCCCATCACCTGCTCTGCTCATTTCTGTACGGGCTTCATGCACAGGCAGCTTCCTTCTTGTGGAAGCAGCTCTGGGCTATGTCACTCTCTTAGCTAGTGTCTTCAGAAAAAAGAGTGCATACTTTTTTTTTTCTGGTAGGTACAGGAAACTTCTTGTAAGTGGCCCACTTTGGAGTCCATGCCTCTCCTGAATCACTTACTGTGGCAAAGGAAATGGGGTGCTCCCATCGATCATACCTCAGTTAAATGCCTCTCCCTTTGGTGGCAGAGGACGTTGGTTCCAATCAGAGTACCTGCAATGTATTCATCAAAAGGAAGGGGCATTCTTTCACCAGGAGAGAGTGGGAGAAAAAGGGTACAAGCAAAAAGCACAACTTTGTTAGCTATTTGAGAGACACAGACTAAAACTTCAGGAGTGCAGAGAAGGGAGGGGTCTTTTCTGGTGATTGCAGAGGGTGTACCGGAAGTGGTAGTGGTAATGGCTGAACTTTTTGGATTTCAATAGAGAGTTTGGTAGGACATGGAGGAAGCTTCCCTCCTCCCAGGCATACTCGCCAAACCACAATGTTTACAAAGCTCAAAACAAATCCATATAATACCCTCTGACTCTCTTTCTCTATGTATCCTAACACCTTGAAAGTAGTCTATCCTCTATGACCAGTTCCTCAGTTTCTCTTCTTCCCTCCCCTCCCACTGAGATGATGAGTCCACTCATACCATGTCATTTGTACTACTGCAACAAAGGTCACTGCCAATTTCCTAATCTGGCCTCTGTAGCACCATCTAACTTGGTATTTCTGAATGCTTGACACTGTGATTCATACTTTACTTCTGGAAACTTTCTGCTGCCTTGACTTCTGAGACATGATTATCTCCTGGTTCTTTTCTGCCTACCTGAGTGTTCTTTCTGAGTCACTGCTCTTGGCCCCTTTCTTTCTGACTTCTCCTTAAGATGCCCTTTCCCCAGAACTCATACCTGGCTGTCTTCCCATTTGACATGTTCTTTTCCGGTCAATCCCATTCATTCTCATGGTATCTCTGACTACCTGTCCATGTTCATCTGTATCGATGGCCCTGTCAGAGTTTATCCCAAACTCTGTGATCCATCACATCACAAATGGAACATTTCCTTCATGATCTTTTTCTATCTATTCTGTTCTTACCATTCTCACTGCTGTCACCCCAAATTTTAACTTATAATTCACATCTTGACAACACTCAAAGAAGGTTCAGGAAGATAATGAGGAGTGCTGCCACATTTTCAAGATGGACTTTCATTCCCACTGCTGTGATTTCTTCCCTCAGTTTTCTCTGCGTGGTTTACATTTACAACATCTTTAAAGAATTCCATATTAATTACCACCCTGCTACCTTTAATCACATGTCTATCCTTAGCACTCTACAGGGCCCAAATCAAGACAAACATAGTTCTTCTTTAATGAAGTGAGTGCTCCTATCAAGTGAACTTCCCCAATTTTCATCAAAAGGAGTACACTTATTGACTGTTTCAAAAAGCATGTTCAAAAGTTGATTTAATAGTACTTTTTCTTCAGTCGAAACTGACAACGATTTTGGTAGTTTCTTTTATAGAAATTTCTGCCAACTTCTTTATCTTTATTTTGCTTAAGACAAAGTCGTAAACATCATTTTAACTATCTGAAAACAATCACCTCAATTTTCAGTCATCCTTTATTTATAAAGTAAGTCATAATATCATTTCAGGATATTTAACTTCTGCTATTTTACTAGCTAAGCTTCCTTCTTCATATAGTTTTGTTTTTATTTTAATTTTTGAAGCATGCATGTAGTCTTTATTTTAGAAAAATTAAAATATTTATTGTATTATAAAAATACATGTTCATTGCAGACAATGGAGAAAACACCAGTGAGCAAAAAAGAAGCTAATAATATCTTATTCACAAATAACCACTGTTAAATGCATCTAGACCTTATAGATATTTATTTAGGAATGTAAGTCTTGCTTTTTTTAAAAAAATGAAATCATACAACATGTGTGTGTGTGTGTGTGTGTGTGTGTGTGTATTTCCCTGTTTAAAACATATGCATATGCTGGATTTTATATGCAACTTAAGAGTTTTCTACTACCTCAGAAAACCACTACTAGGAACAGTATTCTATCATCAGGGTTGCTATAAAAAGACTAGAGTTTTTTGATCCTATTGTTTTTGGATAATAATAATGCCTTACATTTTTGGGGGGGAGGGTGCTTCTCATGTGAAAGGCCTTGTGCTTGGTGCTTTATAAATATTATTTGATTCTTTACAAGAACTTCAGGAGCTTTCTAGCAGGATCCAATTTTATGGACAAGGACCTGAGGCACAGAGAGATTTCCTATTTTGACCAGACTCATAGTACTAGTAAGTGGCAGAATCAAAATTCAAATCTAGGTCTTTAGGTTCCAGTATGTGCTAAAAATCCTAACACAATACAGTGAGGACATTTAGAATATATATAGTAAGGTGTCACGCTGGGCATGCTTGCTTGCTTGATGTCCTCAATCTGCCAATCTTTGGGATTCCTGAGTGCTGAGGTAGGGTTGAATTGTCATAAGGCTGCAAGGAAACCCTAAGCCAAGTGGAAAGGCAAAAATAATTTCCCCCTGATGCTTCAGAGAGAAGATACTGCAGTCCTGTTGGGAAAGCACTATAATGTGCTTGTTCTGTTTCCTTTCTATGCTCGTGTACTGTCACCAAAATCTGTAGACCTTGCTGATTAATTTTCAAGAGGTACCATTATCATTAAGAAATATTTTAGCAATTACCAAATTACATGGCTTAATTCCTCCCTCTTTACCCAGGCATCAGTAGCTTGTATGGAATACTCGAATTTAACTTCCCTGTTAGAGATATAAGCTCCATTTTTGGGTACCAAGCAATGTATAGAACTTGGATAAGAAATGTGCTCAATGGTATAAAGTTTCTGCTATGCAAGATATATAGGTTCTAGACATCTGCTGTGCAGCATAGTACCTGTATTTAACAATATGATATTGTGCCCTTTCAAATATGTGAAGAGGACAGATCTCATGGTAAGTGTCTTATCAAAAAATAAATCCAAAATTCCACAAAAGAACAAAAAGAAACTTTTGGGGGTGATGGATGTGTTTACTTCTTGATTTTGATGACGTTGTCATAGGTGTGTGGATATGTCCAGACTCATCATGATGTATCTCTTAAATGTGTGTATTTGTTATGTATCAATTATACCTCAATAAAGCTAAAAGAAAAGAAATATAGAGCATGATGGGGACTTTAGCATCAGTGGAATATTTACTATATATTAGCTATAGAATTGCCTCTCAATTATCATGGTTTTCAGTAAACTTGTTGCTGGGATAGGAAACACCTAAGTTTCATAGTCAGAAAGGTGAAAGCTTGAACTCCAGTTTTATTGCTTACTAATGCTATGATCTTGGGTATATTACTTAATCTCTCTGAGCCTCAGTTTTATCATTCGAGGTGTAGATATACAGATAGAGTTAGACAGATATACACTGCCTGGTCTACAGTAGACAGCCAGTGAATATGAGGTCTTAAAAAATATGACAACCTTCTGCTTTGCATTTGCTTTTCTGTGGAAAGGGGGAGCACATTTTGACCATTTCTTCTGTAATAAAGCCAAATTTTGGTTAAATTCCAATATGGAACATGGCAACAGATTTGTAAAATTTTCACAAATAAAAAGTCTTCAGATATAATTCAGTTCAGTTTTGCAATTTTAAACACGAGTAGATTTGAGGCTCAGAACTGTGAGATATGTTGATTAGTGGCAGAACTAAGACTCCACCATCACATCCAATATCTTGGTATAAATAAGAAAATTATTGCTTGTGGCTGACAAAGGATATAAAATTTACGAAGTTTTATTTTGTGAATGGTCCTTGAAAACAAGTTACATGCAAGATGGACCCCTAAAATCCAAATAAAAATTTGAGTCCTGGAAATGTAGTTGCTCATATATCAGCAACAAGACAACAACAACAACAACAAAAAAAATTAGAGAAATGATTTCTTAACTCTGAGGACTGGGAACTTTGTAATGAAGCACAATGTTGCCTTTAACAAAAGATCATAACTATATATGTGTCTGTGTGGTACTTTTTTCCTGTTTTACCTGATAGAGTGGATAGTCATTTTAATTTTATTGATGCTCTTAAGTTTAATGAATTTTTTGTATTAAGTATACACACTCATATATATTATACACATACATTTAGGATCTCCTTAAATATAATTTTGTTGTGGTTAAATTTTTATACTAGTTTCTGAAAACATACCTTCTTGTCTTAGTGGTAATAAAAGTGTGGATTTACCACTTTCATAACTGTATTTTGAAAGCTTTACAGTCCTTTGGAGACAGACTCTCTGGAAGCCTTGCCAGTCAGCAAACACCCAAGATTAATAACATGAATGATTTGATGATTTTGGCATCTTGCAAAAATTATGCATTGGGTTTTAAGAAATCATCGTGTATATTCTCCACTTGCAATTCTTTAACTTTTAACTCATGCTTCAAATAGATTATTGGTATGTACTTAAATTGCACCTCTAAGATTTCTAAAAGGTTAATGAATGATGATAATGTAAATTTTAAAGTATGTGATAAAAACTGTATTAATGGATTTGGCTTTTTGAAATAACATTAATTTTTATTTTAAAAATTCAAATTTCATATCTGAAAATTTGTTCACTGGGAATTTCAGTTTCACTTGACTTGCAGGTATATGAAAATGCCAATGGCCAATGGTCATATAGAATATGAGTATCTCGTGAGCACACTTGTCTCCTTTATTGAGTTGACTTTTGTCAGACTATGGACACACATATGTAACCTGTTGGATGTTAGTCTTATGATCCTTTAATTTTTTCATTTGTTTAATCAAATAAAAATAGTTTAGAGATGTACTGACAATAACATTTGTGTATTTACCTGCTTTAGACCTTGAATAGAACATATTGAACAATGCACAAAACACACTATTTTTATAAACACTAGTTTTGAGTTGGAGGGCTTTATGCTCATGTAATGTTCATATGTGTGTGTGTGTGTGTGTGTGTGTGTGTATTTGTTTCTTCCAGGAAAATAGCTTGGTCAGAAAGCAACACCAAGTAAATAAATCTTTTTAATTTATTTTCTAGAAGTTTTTGCACTATACTTCTCCACCCCATCCACATTTGAGAACTGTTGTTGAAAACAATTACTTTTTAAGTTAGGAGCACTTACTAAGTGTCAGGAACTATTCTTTTTTTTTTCTTTTTTTGAGACAGAGTCTTGCTCTGTTGCCCGGGCTAGAGTGAGTGCCGTGGCATCAGCCTAGCTCACAGCAACCTCAAACTCCTGGGCTCAAGTGATCCTCCTGCCTCAGCCTCCCAAGTAGCTGAGACCACTGGCATGCGCCACCATGCCCGGCTAATTTTTTCTATATATATTTTTAGCTGTCCATATAATTTCTTTCTATTTTTAGTAGAGACGGGGTCTCGCTCTCGCTCAGGCTGGTCTCGAACTCCTGAGCTCAAACAATCCGCCCGCTTCGGCCTCCCAGAGTGCTAGGATTACAGGCGTGAGCCGCCGCGCCCAGCCAGGAACTATTCTAATAATAAAAAGAAGTAGCATTATTTGATGGCTCACTACATGGCATGGACTATTCCAGTAACTTCACACACACTAATTTAATTGTTCCTCATGTCAACATGCATAAGGCACAGAAAGGTTGTTTATTTTGCCCAGGATCACACAGCTCATAAGTGGTATAAATGATATTTGAACCCAGGCAGTCTGGTTCCACACACCCGTACCATTAATATTAACCAGTGCACTGCTCTACCTCCAAGTTGCAAAATACTTTTACAATGATGGGTTCTGTATTTATAAGACTTATAACATGATGAGGAAATTAGCTTTTTAAAAGAAGGATTTAAATGACATTCTAATCTTTTCCAAGTCTAGTTGATCCTTACTTTCTTTCCCCGTCATGTCTAGTTGACATTGATTTTAAAAATGGACTTGAAGCTTGGTGAAGTCAGAAGAGTCTGTGTCTTTGAAATTTAGAAAAAAAGAGCAATTAAAAGAGTATAAACTTTCCCAAGTTGTTCAGATTGGTTAGGAAGGTCAGTCCTATATGTCTTGTTTACAAAGACATATTTGTATGTCTTTTACAAATCCTGATTTGTAAAATCAGGATTTTTGTATTTTCTGATGATGATTGTCAGTGAAAATAACGGTAGATTTGTGTTAAGATGTAGTATCTGGAGAGTTTCAATGAATAATTAGCATAGCCACAGCTTTTCCCCCCTTCCTACAAAAAGCTGAAAGATTAATTTTAACTTTCTCAAAAAAAAAAAAAAATCTGGAATGCAGTATAGTATTTGAGAAGTTTGTCAGCACACACCGCTGCTGTTTGTTTTTCACTCTAGGCTCAAAATCTCTACGGTCAGCAACAAAAGCCCTGAAAAATCAATATTTAGGTTCTTAGACTTCTGAATGCAGGTGTAAGGGCAGGGTTTTTTACCTTTTTAATTTGCCCCCTGACGTTTGCTGGTTTCGTTGCCCCAGCTTTTCTTGAGAGAGGGAAAGGAGGAAAGTTTTATCAAGCCCCATTGGATATTTCCACCATTGTGGATTCCTGCCTGTTAGTCTTTTGCTGTTACACACATTCACACCTCATATATTTTGCTCTAAAAGCAGAACATCTGAGATGATTCTGTGGTTGAAAAAGATCTCAAAGAGATGGAAGATGGATTTAATGTTGCCATTTTTAGATAATGCTGTAAATAGAATGGCAGCTGTCCTCAGATGCATAGCCGATATATACTACATATGCTGAATAGCAACAGATAAAAGATTGCACTCAATTAATCCTGACGAAAAGTAGCATTTTAGCCATGGATTTAGCCATCTAATTTTTAGCCACAGTGCATTTATTCTATACCCTCATGTGATATAATCCAATGCTTTGAAGGTGACTCAAGAAGAGAAACATTTGCTGTTATCCTCAACTAGGTTTAAAGAAACCTGTAATATTTTAGTTATTTATAACCCCACCATTTTGTAATCCTGTAAGCAATTCAAATCTATGAACATTTCTGGAACACTGATTATCTGTGGGGAGAATAAGACGTGGTTCTTTCAAAGAACTATTTCTTGTATAGAAAAGGCTTAAGCAGAATTTTATCATGTAAGATAGAATGTGAAAATTACTGTAAGGGAGGTCTGACAGATATCTTTAGTTCAGTAACATTTGAACATTTATAAAAGCACACCTGTTTCAGGTACTGTGGATACCAGGAGGAATTATACCTCGTCCGCAAAGGGCGTTCCTCAAGAGAAATGGCATGTAAACAAATAATTGCATTTATAATTGAGTATGTAGTTTGAAAGTTCAGGAATAGTGGGAGAAGGGAAGATTAGCAGTCCTGGAAGGTGTTGGGTAGCAGGACAGGGCTTCATAGAAGAGCGATGTGTGACCAGGATCTTGAGGCATGAGTAAGAGTTTACTAGATCAACAATGAGGGATAAAGGCAAGAGCATTCCAGAAAGAGGAAGTATCATGTCCAAGGATAAGAAGGCAGGAGACTTGGTAGTGTATTTGTGATCCTAACTCTCCCTGTTTGTGCACTGTGGGAGGGTGTCTGGATTATTCAGCAAAGACAAGGTTATGAAATTCCGGACCAAAAGCAAAGTAAACCGTATATGTAAACTTCGTTTTTAGGATGGTAACTTACATGCTTTTTCTTTAAGACAGACCTGCCTTTGAATCCTGACTCTGGAACTTGTTATCCTGTGATCTGGAGCAATTTTCTAAATCTCTCAGACCTTATCTTCTTCAACAGCAAATGTGGGTTCTGATATTTAATACAAAACAGCACATTTTCTGATACCTAGTGTATAACAATGACTTTTTAATTATAACATGTTTGCTTTTTTTGGTTGACCATCTCTTGGTAGTAAGGGATGAAGGATAAAAGGATAAACACTTAACTGTGCTCAATCAATGTAGCACAACTGCCATTCTTTTCATGGAATCTGGAATTTAAGGGCTGGGGAAAGGAAATTGAAAGAGCTCTGCAGTACGAGTTTAGAGACCCGAATTCTAGTTCTGCTTTAGCCTCTAGCTGTGACCTGATGATCTTGACTAAAAGTGTGCCCTGTTGAGTTTATTCTGCTTTAAAAGGAGAGGTTTGGACTAAATGGCTGTCTGACTCATATTCTTGTTGCTATGAGTCGTTTCTGAGGAGCAGAAAGTGACTTGAAAGAGATAAACCACAAAACTTAATTCCAGTAAAAGGCTTAGTAAATCAGAAATGTTCTTTTACATTTTCTCTTTGGGGGAAAAGTTGTCTACAGCAACTGAACTCATTTTAAAGAATGGTGGTTTCCCCATTGTTGTAAAAATGACAAAGTCCACCGTTAGTGCCCTCTAAAATTCAGAAGAGTGATGGCTCGCCTTGCAATTTTGTTCAAAGACCAGGCTGGGGAGAGTGGATGTGGTTTGATGGTCTGGGTGTGTAATGGTGAGCCTGTGATTGGGTGGGCTCTTAGGAGCATTTGATGCCTGTTGAGATTTTGTGGGTCAGAGCATTTAGAAAATGCCAATGAATCTTCTTGGTCATTGAGGAAATTTAAATTCTGAGAAAACTTAGTTGGTGTTGAGTAGGGAACGCAGTGTTTGCTTCTACAAATTAATTGTTAGGCCCATGAATAATGAGAGTTCATTGACAAAAGTAGAGAGATTAACATCCCGAAAAAGATGTAGTCAGTAGGGCCACAGTCAAGGAGTGTTAACTCCAGATTCCAAACCACAGCCCTTTGATATTGTTTCCTCTCATGACAAAATCTAACTGCTGTTTTCACTGTACATTAATTTTGATATCATTTTGAAGTAATAGCATGTGCGACTCTGTAGTCTCTTAACGTAGACAGTCCTATCTCTCTCCCCTCTATTTCCTTGCTTTGTTTCCACCGTTAATCTGGTAACCAGCCACTTATCGTCCTGATTATCTTGTAATTGAAACTGTAAAAGCCTGTGGCAGGTAAACCTATGGCAGGCAGATGGTCTCCTCAGTATGTCAGCTGTCTCAGAAAGATTTTTTTTTGTGTGTGTGTACTACAGTGTGGTCTAGGGGGGAAAAACACCCCCCCCAAAAAAAAAAAAAGAACTCACAAAGGAAAGAGCCCAGATCATACAATTTGAAATTTAACAGAATGTATTTGCTAACACTTTCAAAGTTGCCTTAAGACCAAAATTCATTATGGAAGCATCTTTTGTGGAGCATGAAGCAAAAGAGAAGGAGGGGAAACTCTAGTGCTGGGAAGAGTGCGGAGGTTGTTACAACAGATTTTCAGCAGCCCTGAATGTGAGTTTGGTGTTTTGGTGGACTGACTTGTAACTGTGGGTGGGGAGTGGGGGGTCAGAAATGCCCCCAAGCTGTTGGTTGCATTTGCTTGTTCTCATAGCAGCCTGAGGGGGAAAAGTGCTTGTTTAAACACCAGTATATTCTGTAAAAACTAACAATTATGGCAAGGTTTTCAAAAAGAAAATTACATTAAAGATGAATGAGGGTATATTGAATAATTGTGTTTTAAGGTGTGTAACATTAAAAGATATTGAATAGAATATCGACTGTTTTGTGGAAATAGCAATAATGAGATTCCTGTCGCCTAATCTTACAATAATTGGGTTATTACTATGCAAATGAAGGTATTACTTTAAAAAAAGTAAGGAAGCTAGACAGATCCTTGAGGCAGTCCTTTATCTATTCTTAAAGCTGTGCTGTCAATTCTCCTCAGACTGAAGATCCTTTTCTAAACACTTTGGAGATGCTCATTTCAGTGTTTTGTGCCTGAAATTCCACTGTATTTTTCAGCTGCCACAGGTATCAGATCAGTGGTTGGTGATTTTATATTCTCTTAGCTTTATGTGGAACCCAAAGGAATAATTAAATTGTATAATGATTACCCACTGTTATTTTCTTTTAAAAAAAATATGAAATGGAGTGAATTTTCCTGCCAAAGATGCATGTTGGAGCCCTTATCTCCACAGTCCATGTGGCTCTATCAATATTGAGTAGTGTCTGGTGGTGCCTATGCATCTCAAAAGCCAACAGGTCATTTTGGGCTAGCAGACCTCCTAGGACACCTTTGCGACTGAGGAAGTGATTCCATTAGTCCTCAGTCATACTCAGATCAATAGTCCATATATTGTTGTCACTCCCGTGTCCATTTAAGCTCCTGTGGCACCCATCAAATGAATAGAAATATTTGGGAGAATGGCCGTTTTAGTTCATGACCCAGGTAAATACCTGTGTGTTCAGCCAGGAATGGTATTTTAAACTGTTGACTGCTGAGGCTTTGAGTAAAAGGCGATTATGTTTCCTGGGAATGTTGTATGATTTCTACACACTGCCATTTTGCTATTTGAAGTGCTCTGTGTATCAGGAAGGATACGGAATTTCACTTTAAAAATTCTGTAGCATTTGTACAAAGAGAAAGCATCAAAGAAGTCTTAGATTGAACCTTATTGAAATCTCACAATGGATTTTTTTATAGTTCTAATACTCCTTGATAGTGTATACTACATTAATCATAGCAAGTAGATTTGAGGAAATCACAAAAGACAAATTTCATTTACCGAGAACTTTTGGTTCCAAGGATTAGGAGGTCAAGAAAATATAAGGCTTATCAGTTTATTTCAGAATCAATTGAGTCTTGAGAGACTTTGTAAATGTCATGAACGACTGCTCTTTACCTTGTGTCCTTCCAGAGTTCTTAAGGTAGAGCTAGGCTCAGAGGCGATTGCACATTACGTTTGTGCCATTCTCCATTCAGTAGAAAAAACTTAGAATAAATTTCTATTTATATGAATACAGATTTGTGGTGTTTTCGGTTATTAGCCATAATATACCAAATATAAATAACATTTTCAAATAATGCACAATCCTGCAAATATTAATTTTAAATCTTTACATTTCCACAATCCAACTAATTTAGTTAGCGCCAAGAAATCAATATACATGGGTAAATTTTATTAGATCTCTGTGGAAAGGACTTTTGGGAACATGCAGAATTCTAGCACATAATTTGGGTTAGGATAAGTTTTGACGCTGTTACAAGCAACCCTAAAATTCCATGTATGAGGTTTGTTATGGGATTAGGTGATTCTGCAGGTCAGCTGTCCTACACATGCTGGCTCAGCTCTCCAGACTCTGGGATATTATGGCACCTCCCTATCAATTACCTGTTTCCATGATCCCCCAGGATGGGAAGAGGAGGACTGCAAAGTTGAGCACTGGTAATTAAATGCTTTATTCCGAAAGTGACAAACATCACTGCTCACATTTCTTCTCTAGAACTACTCATATGATCCCCCCTAATTTCCTTGGGATGGGAAGTATAGAAGAGAAACAGATTATTGATCAATATTAGTAATGTTGATCATAGCCAGTATTGATTTATTCCACTTACAGGGAATGTCTTTGAAATATGAGACACTACTTATGATGTCTGGATAAAACTATAGCAAGGAGTGTAATGAATGGCTTTCATTAAGAACAATAAGCATTTTCCTCCTAGTCATTGATGCACCCGTTTGTTTAGACTTCCACGGACCTTGCTATTCTTGGGTTTTATGAAACGGATTTTACCTTGACTAAGGTCAATGTGCAGTCAACCTTTACAGATGGGATTATAGTGAGCTTTTAAATTGCAGCTGTGGCCAACCTGCAGTAATGACAAACATTGCAGAAGAATGCTCTTTGTCCAGGTTTGATGAGGGTTGGTGATATTAAATAGAGCTCACAGTTTCCCAGGTTGCAAAGGAGGCTATTTGATTTGTAAAAGAAGGAAACATTAGAATCAGTATGTTCTTCCAGTCATTCCCATAGGATCTATAAAGAAAAATGAATACATTTTTAATATAATGAGGGTCCCATTATCTCTTTTAACAAAGCAGAATATTTGGAGCTAATAGGTGTTTAGCAATAGAAGTTTGTATCTTATTTGCCTTCTACTTGGTAGCAAACAAGAAGAGAACAGGCAGGAATGTGTTTGACCTGTACCCCTAGGTCAAACAGCATCATAACTCTGTCCCCAAGTGAAAGGTAGTAAAAACCACCAAAGAGGTACTGGGCCGGCCAAGAAAGGATGTCCTCTATTATTTCAGTTAAACAGTATGAGAACATTGTTCCTGTACGTATGCAAACATATCAGTTAAGGGTATCGCTTGAGCTTCTCTTACAATTGACAGTCAAAAAACTATTTTAATTATGAACAACAAATGGATTAGTGACATATGGGTGCATAACATACCATTCTACTGTTTCTCTCATTTTTATTTTTTTCTTTATATTACAAATTAAAATGAAAATACCAAGACTACACAAAACAAATGTATGCCTTGGTGATTTATTACAAGATGAACAATCTTGAAACCACCCCCTGGGTCAAGAAATAGAAGTTTGTAAACAATTCCTGAAGCTCCTCCATGTGCACTATCCTAATTATGGTTCCCCTCTTTCTGTAGAAATAATCATCTGAACTTTCATAGTAATCAGTTCCTTGCATTTCATTATGTTTTATCATCCAATGATGCATATAATTAATTTTGCCCAGTAAAAAAATTCTTGATATGTCCTTGAAGTGTCTTGTAATCTATAGGTTCCCCTCTATTTCTTTCTTTTCTTTACAATTTATCTGTTGAAGAATCCAGGTGTGACTGAAGAGTTTCCCATGGTGTGGATTTTGTGGGTTGCATCCTCACAGTGCAGTTTAACATGTTCCTCTGTTCTTTGTATTTTCTGAAAAAATGGTAGCTCGCTCCAGAGATTTGATCAGACAAGTTTCATTCCTTTGCAAGATTATAAGAGGTGATGCATTTTTTTCATCAGGGGAACATAATGTTTGGTTATCATTCTTTTTTGATGTTAACTGATAGTCAATGTTTAGATTCATTAATTCATTAAGGGTTGCAAAGGAGAAATGGCCTAATTATATTATCTTGTTTTTCTTTATTAACTGGAACAATATTATGAAAAGACACTTACTTCCCAGTCTACTATTTGGTTACCAAGTTATACAGTTCATATAGGAAAATACTTGATTATATCTTTCTATTTACCTAGTTCTCAAGATAATGAATTAGCTTCCTGTCATTCTCAGAAGGTAACCAAGTAATTCCTTTTAAATATCATTGTGAATTCATGAATTTAAACACATTTGATGGGTTTGATCTATTGCAATTCTTATCCTTTGAAGCTTAAATTGTCTCATCTTTGGCCAATGGAAGCCCCTTCAAATTGGCTCTGAGAACTTTGACTTAACTGTAGCCATCTTTGATAGCTTCCTTTGTACCAGGTATATAAAGATGTTCTGAGATCATCTTGTACATATCTTATCCCATCCACTTCTCCAAGAAATCCTGTTTTCTGAACAGGAGGTATATTCATTGTTACTGGTTTGGTCATTATTTATAGGCCTAAATAGAACTATTGTATGTGCTTACAGTTTTCACATTAATACTTTACTCAGGTGTTGATTTTAGACTGTCAAGTATCATGTCAAAACAAAGGCATTTAAAATTGTCCTAGGATTTGTGAGGCCTGTCAGTAGTTTCACTAAGACTTTTAGAGAACCACACTGCAAGCATGGAAAAGCATCATCTCCTAACTATCTACCATAATGCATATATATATATATATATATATATATGATATTTCTGATCTTAGTATTTCTTTGGCTTAATACTATGGCAAAGTCTTCTTTGACAGTTCATATTTATCTTTGGCTCTCTTTTGGCTAGTGGTGATCACATCTGCTACAAGTTACTGTCTCTACAGGCTCTTATCCGTGAGTTCTACTTTTATTTTTTTAGCATGGTGTTTCAGTTTGATGTGTATTGTTTCATTTTGATCAGCATTTACCAATGTTCATCTGCTATAATAACTCCCTCAAAAGTTGTCATGTACATTTTATGTATTATTAATACTTTTATGTAAGTGTATATATTCTGTAGTTAAACATTTACAAATTATCATTATTATTGTTATTATTTTTGAGACAGGGTTTTGCTTTGTCACCCAGGCTAGAGGGCAGTGGTATCGTCATTGCTCACTGCAACCTCAAACTCCTGGGGTCAGGTGATTTTCCCACCTCAGCCTTCCAAGTAGCTGGGACTACAGGCATGCCACAATGCCCAGCTAATTTTTCTATTTTTTGTAGATGGGACTCTTACTCAGGCTGGTCTTGAACTCCTGGCCTTAAGTGATCCTCCTGCCTTGGCCTCCCAAAGTGCTAGGATTATAGGCATGAGCCACCACACCCAGCTTTACAGATTATTTTTTAAAAAATAAGGGAACAGTCTGGGCCTAGTGGCTCATTTTTTCTATCTGCCATGAGTTACCTCACTATCAAAGAGATAAGCCTCCTAAATCAGCATTTTTCAGGGTCTGTTCAATGGAACACAAGTCCTAAGATCTCCTGTGACAAAGGAATTCTAGAACTGGGTGGAAAGTCTAAAGTCTCCAGAAACCATCTTTTTCTTTTGCAGAAGATATCAACTTTGAGAGTAAGTCCCATTTTTTTTTTCCCTTTGACTCTCAGGGGAACTGAAGTTGAAATGGAAAGATCATAGTTGTTGCAGTTGGAAAGCACTGAATTAAAATCTTAGCTGTTCAAAATCGCTGAATAAATTTCTGACAGTATTAAAAAAAAAAAGCTAATAATTCACATAGACAGACGTTAGAGCTGGGGCGGATCATTGGGTTAGCTTTGTCCAGTGCTTTCATCTCCTTGTCTCCGCCATTCCCTAGAGTTCTGTGCTCCCCTGTATGTCAGCATTATTCTTAAGTTGGATGCAGATGGCATCTGCAGTTCCAGGTATGACAACCACAGGGTTTGAGAAAGACAACCTCTCTTCCAGTGTCTCTCCCTTAACAGTTAGGGGATGTTTTCCCAGAAGCAAATCTTGTTCATGGATTGGCCCACTTTGTGTCATATACCCTTTCCTGGATCCAAACCATGTTTCCCAGTTAATGCTACAAGGTTGTCTGAGGCCTGGCTTTACCATCCGATCACTGGCAAGGAGGATAGAATTACCATAATTGCCTTAAATTTAGCAGGATCTACCCCAGAATTTGGAGTCTGTCCTTCAGACTGCATAGCTCTTACATGCTGAGGAAAGGATGAAAGGGACATTGAGGAGAAAACCACAGTATCTACTACATTATGTCTTAGGGCTCATTTGTGTATGGATTTCTATTTGTTTGGCTGCAGCATGTGAGTGAATAATGATCGATTACTGGTGGAATAAGAAAAAGGAAAAAACCCAGTATGATATAAAAGCGGTCCCCAACCTTTTTGGCACCAGGGACTACTTTCATGGAAGACAGTTTTTCCGTGGACTAGGGAGGGATGGGGGATGGCGAGCGATGGGGAGTGGCTGTAAATACAGATGAAGCTTCACTCACTTGTCCACCGCTCACCTCCTGCTGCCGTGTGGCCCGGTTCCTAACAGGCCAGGGACCTGTGCTGGTCTGCAGCCCGGGGATTGAGGACCGCAGATACAAAGCATCCAAAGATGTGTGATTTGGTTGTTAAAATCTTTGAAACCATTCCTCTGATTTTTATTATTTTTAAAATTTCACTGAGTGTGAGTTACATGAGCAACCTAGTGTCACCCCTTTATACCTCCAGATGAGATCAGTGAAAACCAATTTCTGTGACATATGATTAAACTTGCCTTTAAAACATGTCATTTGCATTGAGCATTTTATTCCAGCTGTCCTTCTCTGGCTTCTATCTGTTACGGGTCAGAAAGCGTTCTGTCTCTAGCACTATCACCCATGTTTTTCAAGGCTGAAATATTGTCTGCCCTTCTCTCCAACTTTCCAGATTTTTCCTATTCCTTAAAACCTAACTCAAATATTTCATCTGTGAAGCCTTTCAGTGACCAGCTCTGCCTCAGGGTCTTTCCTCTGATGACCTTTAAGTGTTATTTTCTGCTCAATTCATTTGTCAGTCAAATCATCAGTCGCCTTTTGAGAATTCTACTTTATGTCTTTGAGCTGTTATGAACATTTTCTATTTTGATTACAATCTGTTTGAAGGTAGAGACCCTTGAAGTCCTAATGAGTTCCATGAAAATTATCTACTTTTCATGTCATCATCTTGGAAAGAAAAGTATAAAGAGTTTTTTTCCTTCTGGACATAAAAGTAGCTCACATTGATTAAGCACTTGCTATAGGCCCAACACAGTAACAGATACTTTATAGGCCTTATCTCGTGTCTTCCACACATACACATACAAAAACTCCATGTAGCAAGTTGGACAAAAGCCTATCTCAGAATAGGTGAAGCAAGAAAGGGAATATAGTGGTAACACTAACAAACAATCTTTATGCTCACAGTATATCTCCAGGCATCCATCTCTCTATGTCCCACATCCATGCTGGGCATTCCTCTTATTTGGCTTTATTGTCAGGAAGAACCTTTCCACAAGTGGGCAGTTCCAGCTTTGAATGGTCCTCAGTAACCTCAGTGAGAGAGTTGCAGCAATGGTTGTGGTGTTGGGGAGCCTACGTGGCATCCCAGAGCTGGTCACTGCTGAGGTCTGAGCAGTCGTACCTAGAATGCAGCTACAAGGGAAGCAGGCCATGAAGTTTGGGTAGACAATTACTTTGGGAGGCATTATTTCTAATTTGCAGACAAAACCTGGGTTTGGAGAGTAAGTAACATGCCCAAGGTCACCCAGATGGAAAATTCAACCCATCATAAATTTCAGAGTTTCTGCTAGTAATAACTTTGCTATATTGTAGTATTAATATTTTTACTATACTCTTGAATATCAATGCTCAAAATAAAAATAACTTCCACTGTATGGACCTTATTGTGTATATTTTCAGTACATACTCATATAATCACTTCCCCATATAATCTCATCTTTTCTACCAAATCAGGAATGGAGCCATTATTTGAAATTATTACATATTAGTTGAGTGACTGGATTTGCTTTCCTAATGCTGTGATTCAGTCATCGTGTTTCCTTACCAAAGTCTTGGCATTCAAATACTTCCACAGCTCCTGGTGGCCACAGAGACAACATACCCAACAAAGATATTTCAGAGGTTGGTTTATTAGTGCTGAGATATTTGTAGAGGAAAAGTAGGTTGGTCCATGAAATCACCCTCCTTTGACTGAGGATGTAATGGGGTATAAGGTGGAGATTCATGAGTGTGTTACATGGGTAAGTCCAGGATCTCTCAGTAGAGAGACACTTGGCTACCTCGGGGAGAAAAAAACCAGGACTGACTGGGTTGTGGATTCTGCAGACCTGGTTCTTAGAGCTCCTGAGATGACATCTATGGGTTTTGTTATCTCTGGCTTCTTCCAGAAATCCAGGGCCTGTCTTGCTGTTGCTTGGGCCTGCTAACAGGCCCGGTTCTTCAGGTTCATCCTGCCCTCTCAGTACCCAGGAGAGACCATCCACTATCTCACTGCAACTCCCAGTCTTTCTGTTCTTTTCTTTCTAACCTAAGGATTTCAGAAGTGCAAGATGAATTTTCTGGAAGTTTTGACATTATTGTATTTTCAGTAGTCCTATTTAATTTTTCATATATTGACACACAAATGTATGTTTTGTTGTAGCACCCCTTTCCTGACATTCTGGAATGCAGTCCTTATTTGACTTCTTTCTCTGCTAATGACTTTTCCAACTTTGAAGTAGTTAGATCACAGCCTCTTTATTAGTAAGTTTTAATGACTTTGTTTTCTCTACATCATCTAGCAAAGTACGTTGCAGATATTGCTCAACAATACTATGTTTATTTCATTTGACTTAGTACTCAGAGATGGCTTGAGACTATCTATGACACTAATATCAGGACCAGGAATTTCATCTTATTCAAAGTGGGGGCTTGAAAAATTACTGTTTCTCTGTACTTTCAGTTTGGGCCAAAAGCTGTAGGATGAAGCAAACTTTACCAGACTAACCCACAAATTGGTACGTTGATCTTATTATCTTTATCCTTTCACTCTTGGATATATCAGCTGAGTGGTTAATTTGGGATTACTGTTTTTAAAAAAAATATGGAATTTGGTGTATTTTCAGGAATTTTGCATTTAATCAGGAATAATGGCTTTGTGTTGTAAAAGCATTAATATATTATGTGCTATCTTATCCAAACTAGATGTCAATTATCTTATCGTTTACATTTGATCCATGGTGATCCCATGGTTGGAAAGGAAAACAAGTCTTCTTACATAAAAATGTGGCCTATTAACAATTATGGATTAATAGAGCGTCTTCCTGTTAACAGTTACGGTCTGTACTGAAGGGATTTGGTTTGTTCATCCACTGCTTTTTAGACGTGGATCTAAAAAGTATGACTTTACCTTTAGTCCAGGAATATTAGCAGAGGAGTTTATCTATTTACATTTTAATGTTAAAAACCACAAAATTAGCAGGGGGATTTACACAGCAAACTAGTGAAGAATGTTATGAGCTTTCATGGGTTGTTTTGGTTTTAGCAGCCACTTTGGGGGCTTTTGCACTTCTTTCCCATTCCCACCCCATTTCCAGGAGGCAAACAAAGAAATACAATTTGCATCGGCTATAGAAATGCCTCTGAGATCACTCCTCTAAGTGTGCTGGGGATTTGGAGTAGAAATCCTGAAAAGGAGAAAAAGGCAAGGGTAAAAGCTCTGTTGACAAGGGAGTTTCACAGGCATGTGGCGAGAGCACAACATTGGACGTGGGAATACAGACTCTGTAAGCTTCCTCTCTCCTCTTAAAAACAAAACTCTGGGAATGTGGTAGGTCTGCCTGGTTAAAGAGTCAGACACAGTTTCGGCTGTCTAGTTTGGTTTTTCTTTGCAATTGAGATACTTCCCTACTGGAATGTTTCGCACCTCCACTGCCTCTCTCTTTTCCTGCCCTTCGTCACATGTGGCACCGCTGGGTGAGAGGAAGGCAGATGGCTTTCTCCGTGCATGATGCTAACGAGTGCTTTATCCTCTGGCCAGAACACTAGGCTAGAACGGAAGGGCATTTGAACTTGCCCTTTGGTGCAGGTTATTAGCACATTTACCATCTGCTGGCAGTGGGTCAAGGAACCCAAGTTAGCTTGTGAACTACGTTTTTCCCCGGAGTCAACACAATACATGTACTTGGCTAGGAGGTCAGCGGTTAAAACTTGATTTTTTTCCCCAGTGGGATCAGGTATTTGTTCGTATTTAGACAGCATCTAAGTGGAGGCAACTTAGACATTTAATCAAAAGCAAAATCTATTCTTAAAAAATAGGAAGATCTCATTATAGATTCACAGATCTGTGTATTTGTGTGCTCAAGGATAAGAATAATACTGGGATACATTTCAGAGAAAAGAGATGAGTAAAAATAAGAAAAAAATTAATGGATTTGAGCCCAAGTAAATGCAACTCTATTATTTAATTATAGTATCTGACTGTGAATATAAATGGGAGATGAGCAAGAATTTTTTTCTTTAGTTTGGATCACAGAAGATTTCACGACTAAGAGGGGAAGTCTGTCACTCAGAGGTACAAGCTAGAGGTTTGATACTTCATAAAATGAATCAGGGAATATAGAAAACATTCTGAGAATTGAGGACAGTCTCTTTTGCACACACTCAAGCGTTTTTACATCCAAAGTGAGTAAAACTGCATAATGTGGAGTACATGCCTGTGTCCTTCAAATTTGCCACTTTGTGGCATCCTGAATAGATGGGGAAAACCTCAATGATACACAATCAAGAGGGACATGTTAACTCTTATAATTTCATGTTTGGAACCTCTTGTGGGTTAGTGTCTGCAATAATATCGATAATTGGGCCATTTATTTGTTATCTGTTGCTACTTTTGGCAAGTGGGTAAGTTAAACCCCAGTGTCCTGGTTAAATTCCAATGTAGATGAGTGTTAATATTCCATCTGCCATGTTCTTATTTTGCCTTCCTAAAGGAAATGAAGCATAACTGCATTCCAAAGCAGACTGTTGACACGTGTTAGATAGAAAGTTAATACTTTTATTTCTCATTATGTAGTTCAGTGTCATCAGAACTTGGTTCTAGCTCAGCTCTGTTACTGACTGACCTGTGACCTTGGGCAAGTTAACTTCATCTCCCTGAAATCTATTCTCTATGAAAGATGAACACTAGTCTAGGAAATTGTTAAGGTGCACACTACATAATTGTTAAACCTATTTAAAATTTTAACAGGCCATGAACAGGCTATGTCATGACAAATAAAATTAATGGAAAATTCTGTCCAGACTTAAAAGGCTTTTCAGGTTTCTATTCACTGTAATGCAGTAGAAAACATATTATCTTTAAAAGTATGCATCAAGTGAGAGAAGTCTTGGTGTTTCAAATCAGAGTCAGGATTTTTTGTTTTTTCCTAACTAATCCCAACCATTTCTTAGTTATTTTTTTAGGGATGGTATGAATGTGTGTGAAAACAGGACAATATTTCACATAGCTACATGTATTCTGATGTTTAAATTCCTAATTTACCAATGTTGCCAGGTTACAGAAGTGTTCAGTAGGCATGACAGACTGATTGATGACACCCTTCCCTGGAACTGATAAAATGATAACAGCAGCAGACTATGATAATTATGCATATGTGTCATACCTGAAACAGCCACTAAAAAACTATACGAGGAGACACTCAAAAACACTATAGATAAGTCAAAACTGAATTATAAAAATTGTTGAAGACAAGAAAAAGAAAATAGGGAAATGGAAAGTAAAAAACAGAGATCAAAATATAAAATTGCAGACTTAAGCCCTCACATATCAATAACTACATTAAATATAAATGGTCTAAATACAACAATTAAAGGACAGATTGTCAGAGTGTTTAAAAAATGGGACCTAACAAATGCTGTCGGTAAGAAATTATCTTCAAATGTAATAATGTTTCCATTGAGAGGGTACACAGGGTATGTCTGTAGTATTTCTTATAACTGCCTATGAATTGACAATTATCTTAAACTTAAATGTTTAATTCAGAAAAACACAGTTTCCTCTAAATGCTTCTAGATTTAAATCTGAAGCCTTTCCTTTGCCCTTTCCAACCTTATTCATGTCCTACCTCTCTCCCTTCACTTATCATACAGTAGCCACAGAGGCCTTTTTGCTGTTCCTAAACATGCTTAGCAAATTCTCACCACAGGGCCTTTGCACTTGCTACTTCCTCTGCCTGGAAAGCTGCTTCCTCTGACTTGCTAATTCACTTTCATCCAGGTCTCTGCTCAGATGTCACCTTATCAGAGAGGTTTCTCCTTGAACACTCTACATACAATATCATCCCTATCACAATCTATTTCCTTACCTGGATTTATTTTTCTTCTTTCATCTGAAACAGGTTTGATGCCTTTAAAAATTCCAAATCTTGGATAGAAGCCTAAAAATGCCCTACTATGTGTCCTCTTTTCTGTATGTTGTTTTGGGATTGGAAGCATTTTATTTCAAAAATAAACCAAACAGGCCGATTCACTCTATTTTCTTTACTTCTGCTGATCATTCTATATTTGTGTGGGTAGAATTTTAAGATTTTAAGGGTTTTGCAGTAGGAAATGTATTGTATTCTGTTACATTCATCTTATTGCAATCTACTGGTATTTCCCAAAACAGCTAACACTTCAAAGAGTCAACCTCATCTCTGTACACTATGAGTCTATCTCTAAATGACTTGGCTCTAATTTTTTTTCTAGGCTTTTTGACCAGTCCAAGGTGCAGAGACATACTTCAAGAGGATCCTTAGAAGTCTTGGACAAGCCCTTCCAAATGTGGCAGGTATGTCTCGTGTCTATGGGTACAAGAAATGTAACTTTCTTTGTTCTTCTATAACTGAACTAAAATGATATTTGTATCCTCCATTTAGCCACATGGTAGCAATCTGAGGTGGCATCTGAGTTCTAGACGAGGTTATAAGATGCCAAATGCTTGAGGGGTGGATCCCCCGCTGCTTGGCTGTCATCTCTCCATCAGGCACATGTATCTTCCCCTCCCTTGTCAGTACTTGTGGACCACTGCTGAGCTCCACCTTGATCTGTCTTCGAGGATCTTCTGCTTCCTCTTAGCTTTTCTCGGTTACCTCTTGGGCACACAGAGGGTATGCTATTGCTCCTGCTGATCTAGAGGAAACTTTCTGGGATATGAAAAAGCTCTTTATTTTTTACATTGTTACTCCAAAGTACATTGCACATGTTCTTGGCTCCTGTGTCATGCTATAGCACGAGGTCGGTCAGTCTCATTGCCTGAATGTACCACCCAGCCATTTCTGAGGTCCAGACTCCACCCAATTAAGAAGATCCTTTCCCCATTGCCCTTATCTCTCCCCAGCATATTTGGGGTTTCTTTTTGTAACAGGTCTTTGAACAAATACAACTTAGAAAATCAATCAAAACATTATTTACTTTTTGTTTTCTGATGTTTCTTTGAAATACATTGGAGAAGGGTGGTAGGTATGCCCTTGGCTCCAGGCGAAATTTAGGTCTCAGGCAGGCTGCAATCTTTATAAGTACACTCTTAGATTTTAAAAAAAACCACTGGACATTGGAAGTCACAAAAATAATCTCCCTTCAGAAACTATCATGTCTGATATCAGATCGTAATCATAGCTTCAAAGTTAATTTAATATCCAATTATCTCCCCTCCCCGATTTGGGCCCCATTTTTGAGTTGGACTATTGCAGTGGGAAAAGGTATTTCATTTTCCTTCTCTATCTGTCACCTTCTACCCCACTTCCTAGTTGTTGCTGAACCCTAAGGGTTGAAGCATGGGAAAGAAGAAGGGGAAAGTAGCTCACGGTGTTTCTTACTTGAATTGGCGCTATGTTAAGCTGCTTTGTGCCTTCTGGGCCTGGAAGATGTTTAACACTGACTCTCACTTGGTCACTTTTGGGGGCCTTTCGTGGCTTTATCCTGCTTCAGTTCTCCTGGCTTGGGCAGAGCTTTTCCTTAAGCTTCCCACTGGCCACCCAATGTCTGGTTTTCAGGGTGTCCATTTGCCATGGACTCTCATTTGGTGTCTCATGAATAATTCCAAGTGGTCTTCTCAGGCTTCAGGCTGGCTTTCTCACACGTGGCCCCACCTGCTCCAGGAAAACATGCATCTTGTGAACCTTCACGGGCAGGAGAGGGCACAGGTACTTCTCAGACTCCATTGCTGCTCCCAGATCAACTCTCTCATCCTCTAGAACTTCAGAGTGGGAGCCAGTCTGCAGTCCAGGTGTCTCCCAAACCCCAGAGGGTGCATCCGGGCCCTCTAAACTGTTCCTTTGAAGCCTCTCTAGAGACTTGTGGATAACGTAGCCCCTTCCATCCCTCTGGCACTGCTTATTTTATATTAAAAATTTGAAATTTGAGAAAACCAACTGTATTGTTAGGTTGCTAGGGCTGCTGTAACAAAGCACCACTAATGGGGTGACATAAATGACAGAAGTTTGTTGCCTCACAGTTCTGGAGGACAGAAGTTCAAAATCAAGCCTTAGGCAGGGTTGGTTCCTTCTGAGGGATGTGAGAGAAGAATCTGTTCTAGAACCTTCTCCTTGGCTTCCAGATGGCTGTCTTCTCCCGGTGTCTTTTTCTATCATCTTTCCTCTATGCATGTCTATCCCTATGTTCAAATTTCCACTTTTTATAAGGACATCAGTTATAGTGGATTAGGGCCCACACTAATGACCTCTTCTTAACTAATTACTTCTGCAAAGACCCTATTTCCAAATAAGGTTACTTTCTGAGGTGCTGGGGTTAGGGCTTCAACATATGAATTTGGGTAAAGGACACAATTCAATCCATCACACCAGGGTTTGAAGAGGCTCAATTACTTCAAGGTCACACAGACCTTGAAGTGCCAGTGCAGAGATTCTGCACCATAACTAGGTGACTCTATGGCTTGTGCACTTCATCTCAGACAACTGTTACATGCAGGCTGTGCAACAAGGAGAATGTCTTTCCTTTAAACAATCAAACCAGGCTGGCTGGGCTTGGATCCATCCAGGAGAGGAGCTCTTACTCAGACGTAAGGTTTAGACCATCACATGAACTCAGAATAACAAGCCTTGCACACAAGAGTAAAAGGAACATGTCTGTGGTGTAGCCTTTGACACACCTTCATACCATTGACTAGAAAACCGAATTTCTGCTTGAACTCAAGGTATAGATTATGCCAGGATTCAAATGTTTCTAAAGCTTCTAAAATGGTGTCAACTTGAGTTTGGTAATGTTATTCTACAGCCTGTGGTTTGCATTTTTTGGTGCTTTTAACCTATTTTCACATCCGAATATGATGTATGTGTATGTGTGGTTGGCTTCATGTAGGGCATATTTAAACAATGTATAATAAAACAACATATTTTAAATCGTGCGAGAGAAAAAGAGTAAACTGTTTGCTATAAAATTCCTGCAGGCATTTACTGGATAATGATAATGATAGCTTAACTAAAAAAGGATAAAATATGTTCGGCTTCAATGGGGATTATATTTAGGAGAATTATCAGATTGTTTTGATATTTTCCTTTTAAAAACAATTCTTTAGTACATCCTAGGTGGGAGATAAGAATTATTATAGTGATTTGGAAACATGGCTTTATGCATATGAGAATAATTTCAATCTTGCAGTATTTGTCACTGTTTTATTCCAGATGGCAAAAAGTTTTCATTATTCCTTTCAGTTAAGACCCAAGGTATATACCTGCAGGAATAAGTCCATGATAAGATTTTCATTGCCAAAACTCTAATAGATGCTTACTTACTGAGAAATAAGTGTACTGAGAAATATTTAAGAAAAATACACTTTGATGAAGCTGCACTAATGATATTTATTTAGCTAATTGTGTACAGGGATCTAACTATGATTTCAGATAAAGTAGACTGTTGGCCATGTAAATAAACTTGGCACAGGTGTGCAGGGTTTTAAGAGAATTGGGTAGCAGATCTATTGAAAATTAGAATAAGCCTCAAAGAAATATTTTATTGTAAATTAAATTTTCCATTATAAAGCAAATGTAGCCACATAAAAATATTTTAAAATAAGGGTAAAAAAATTGCTAACAATACCAATAACCAAAGCAACAAAACAAGCCTTTTGGTATACTTGCTTCTCCTCCTTTTTCATTCATTCATTTAACCGAGGATTACTGAACGCCTACTCCATGCAGGCACTTAGGAATAAAGATGGCTAGAACAAGGTTTCTGCCCGTGAGGAGCTTTTAATTTATCAGAGGACACAGACAATGAATGAGAATGAGTCCCTATAATAGATGGTAAGTGCAATACTTGGGGAGAGTGGCCAGAGAGGTTGCTATCAACTCTGTTGTCAGGTATGGGAATGCTAAAAGGGAAGTTGAAATAGAAACTTGAGTAGAAATACATTAGCCAGAAAAGAGGAGAAAATACATTTCAGTTAGAGGGAAGAACGTCTGCTAAGGTACGGGAGGATGGAAATAACATTACAAGGAACTGTAAATAATGCAGTATGTCTAGAACAACAGAGAATGAGCTTGGAGAAGTAGATGGGAGTGAAATCATGGGAGAATTTGTGCCAATTATTCTATTGGCAAGAAAACTAGGGAAGGAATAAAAGTTTAGAATGTCATTTTAGAAAAATTAAATCTTCACCGTATGATTGAATGAACGGCATAGAAGTTACAAACCTTAGAAACAAAGAGATGGGGAAGGAGCCAGCTACACCAAGAAGCTGAAATAAAGCTTAAGTCAATGAAGCTTGCCTGGGTCCCTTGCAGTAGTTTGGTAGGGACCCTAAAATGTGTTCTCCTGGTCATATGTTTTCATAAATGTTGCAAAAGTTGAAGTTCTTAACTTCAACTGGTTACGAGTGCTTTCTCTTTCTATACTTCTACCCCTCCATATGTGTCCATCAATGCTGGGTGACACTGGAGTGCCCACCAAATTTTGTATTCACAATTTTGGATTCTTTTTCTTTAAAAGGCCCCCAGATCCTGTAAGCTTTCAGCCTCACAAATGCCGATCCAGCCCCAAGGTGATATTGTAGTAACCCAGAAGAGAAATGACAAGTTCTTAAAACAGGATAGTACTTAATAGCTGCAGAGATAAAGAAGAAAAAGATGCAGAAGACTAAGGAGGAGGAATTATTGGCTATGTTGGTGTGAGAGAAAGGATAGCGCCAAAGTTTCCCACTTATACAACTTGCTGAATGGTAGGGCTGTTAACAGGGAAAAATGGTAGAGGTGGGTCACTCTTGTAAATAATATTTTGTTGACTACCTTTGTGTGTATGTATGCGTGTGTGTGTATTTTCATATTTTTTGGATTTATGGAAGTGGATTTACTATGTCAAAGTGTGTAAATATGTTAATGGATTTTGTCATCTATTTCCAGATAAATTGTGTCATTTAACACTGCTACAGTTAATGTAGAAATGGGTTTTTTTGTCCATACTCCCTCTAGCACTGGGCATTATAATTTTAATTTTTTCAAACTAAATTATTGGATAAAGGTGGCACCTCCTTTTCATTTTACTCTGAAGTGAGAGAAATACCATCCATTATTGTGAACTCTCTATAGGAATCTATTTCCAAGGTGTAGTGATTTAGGAAGCATTAGGAGGTAGTTGTAAATCTTTTATGTAAGTAGCTGTGTTATACACTCTAAATGCATGCATACATACATAGGTGTATTATAAAAGCGAGAAATAGGTGGGTCTAAAATAATTTTACTGATCAGATCATTTTAGACCAGGTGTTGGTAAACTTTTTTTGGAAAGGGCTGGAGAGTAAATATTTTAGGCGATGTGGGCTAGGAGACAAAATTGAGAATGTTATGTAAGTACTTTAAGAGAGAAAAATAATTTGTACAAATTTTATTGATATAATTCAAAATATAATAAGAATAATAATTGAGTACATTTTTTATACTATAAGTGTACTATGGAGAAAAATTGAATTTTTGGAAGGAGGACATTTCACTTAACTGGGAATTCAAAGTTAATGTCTCTATCATCAAATTGATTGTAAATGTTCATCTGTTAAAAACCATTCTTATTTCATAGGGGGTGAGCTGGATTTGGACCACAGGATGTACTGTGCCAACCCTTGTTTTAGACAATGACATTTATAAAGTCATTTGCCCATTAAGCTTTGTTAAAATATTTGGTTTGATAATAAGTTTCAGTTCTGTTGCACACTGTATTTGAATGTATTTGGCATTTAAAACTTATGAAAGCACTCAGCAAAATTGCCTGTGTGTGTGTGTGTGTGTGTGCGTGCGTGCGTGCGTGCGTGCGCGCGCGCGCGCGCGCACGCACGCGTAGCATGGCGGAGTTTATTCTGCATCGCTAATGGAATTTAGGATCTATCTGGGGTGATAGCCCTATTATATTGCAGCATTTTGTCTACTTAAATAAAGAGACCTGAGACATCAGACAGGAAACCAGACTTAGTAGGTCCATATTTGCTCTGTTGGTGTACGTATTGGAATGACTTCGTGCTAACTGTGAATTGGTTCTGTTCATTAACTTCTGCTTCTGCTAACTTTGGGGGGTTTGTGCTTTGGCTTTAGCTTTACTGTTGCTTGGCAGCTTTCCTAAAAGTTTGAATTCCTCCTTCACCCTTCCTCACAAATTTGATGTCTTGAAATATTTTTTAAATCATATTACAATTTTCAATTCTTTTTGTGGCAAGTTCACTCAGTTCCTATAGTTTCAAGAAAGAAGAAAAGGAGGATGAAAAGAAATAAAATGGAAAGATTGGAAAAATTTTTAAAGCTGATTAGCTTTTTAGTGATTTCACTTGTTTCAGACTGGGCCGTCTATTTTGAAAGTTTCAGCTGGAACTTATAATAAATCTAAGACTGATTTTTCCTTTAAATTCTTAACGTATGGCTTGTGAAGTCTATTAAAACTTTAGTAAGTTTAGCTACTTTTGTGAGTATGCTAATTATGGACTGGATTTCATTCAGAAAATTAATGGTTGGATTGAAAGTTTATGTTTTATCTTTTTAGTCAATATGGGTGGAAAGAATAGGCATCTTTCTAATGGATAATCAAAAATAATTAAAATAGAATGAACTCAACGTGAAAACCTTATTTTACACAATATGGCAAACTGTCTTTATATTGCTAGTGCATAGAATATTTTGATTTTGTATTTGTTCAGTGGAAAAATGTACTATCCTATATATACAACAAACATATGCTTTGTGTATTTTTTTTAGAGATAGTGTTATTAGTTTGTAATTTATATGTTGCTGAGAGTCAGCACAAGTGAAAAATCCCATCAAAATTAAATTTTGGAATTGTTTCCTTTTCTTATTTATTTCTATGGGCTCTTTGGAAAGCAAGGTTCCAAATGCATATTTCTATAACCTTCCTGCCAGTGCCCAATTAAAAATAACCAGACTGTGCTCTTCTCAGTAATTATCTTATTTTTTTAGCTGCCAAAGTATGTGGCAATTTATTTATTTATTTTTGGAGATAGTCTTGTTTTGTTGCTGGGGCATGAGGGCAGTGGCATTGTCATAGCTCACTGCAACCTCAAACTCCTGGGCTCAAGTGATCCTCCTGCCTCTGCCTCCCAAATAGCTGGTACTACAGGCATGCACTACCATGGCTGGCTAATTTTTCTATATTTTGTAGAAATAGGATCTCACTATGTTGCTCAGGCTGGTCTCGAACTCCTGACCTCAGGCAATCCTCCAGCCCTTGGCCTCCCAAAGTGCTAGGATTATAGGCATGAGCCACCACGCCCACATAATTTTTTCATTTGTTTAATTCTGTGTTTTGTTTATATTTAAGATGTGGAAAGTCTTTGTATTTCTACAGAATTGGAATTCACAGTTTTACAACTCCAAGAACAAAATTTGCTCTAAACACCCATTCTTCTATATTTTTCACTGAATTCTCCAATTATTGTTAATTATCACTTGGAATCCCTGTGTCTTGAAATAAAATTCCTTCAAGTAGATTTTTATAATCACAATTAATGGCAAATATCTGATATTTATTATTAAAATGTTTGTTCAACCAGAGAAGGAATAAATTATTTCACTAGAGGCAAAACTAAGCTTTGGGGCCCTTCACTCCTATGGATCCTTTTACCAGGTCTGGGGAAAAGCTCTAGTGTGTTCAGATGGTCACGTTTGTTTGAAATTTGAAAAGATGGCTAATTTTAAGTGTAATCATTCAAGACTAGACCTTCCATTTCAACCTCCCTTCCATTACTATTCTGTTTGGGGGCGGCATTGCAAAAGCCACGGCTATTTTTTGGCGGAGGGCCCACGAAAGGGGGAAGGAAACTGGGGATACAGTGATGTTAAATTTTTAGGTTGTTCGCAAACACTTCCGTGCCTAGCGAAGCTGCCGGTAACCGTCCGCTTTGCCAAATCAAGAGAGCATTGCGGGCAGCTGAGCAGAAGATGGCGGATGAGAAACACCGCCAGCCAGAGTGTCTCTGAAAGAAAGATAGATTTTGTAGAAGAAAGTGAAAAAAATAAACAGGCAGACAAACACAGAGGGTCGGAAGGAAGGGTGCCTGAAACTACAGGAGACTCCACGGGAAGAAGTCGCGGAGGAGAACTGGAAGGAGAAAAGGCCCCGAGGGGCCTGGAGACCAGCGACAAGGGTAGGTGGGGCGCTTAAATTTCCCCTCCCTTGCAGCTCGGACTGGACTGCCGGGGGCTCCTGAGCGGCTGGAGACACCTGCCGACTCCAGCCCAGAGCCGGCCACCGCCAGTGAGCGGTGAGCCTCCTGGGGACAGGGCTCCAGGCTCCCAGCTCCCTCAGGGCACGTCTCGGCCCACAGACCCCAGCCGATAGGCAGGCGCCATATTGCTTCATTCTCCCCTCCCCTTCCCTACCGGCGGGTGCTGAGAGAGACAATTTAGCCACCACCCAGAGGCAGCTGTAGGGAACGGGACCTTTCCTTTTGGGGCCCTGGAGTGGACTGGGGGGGTACTCAGTCTGTGAGCTCCCTACCCACCAGCCCCTCCAGGCGCCACTTGCCTGAAATTCAGGAGAGCGGGGCAAATCCTGAGGCCGAGAGATATCGGTTCAGCTTGGGCACCCCATGGGTGACTTGAGACCAGCACTCCTCTCCTAAATATTTATTAAATATTCAGGTAACATGAAGGTGAGTGTCACTTTTCACCTAGCACAGAGCCTGGTGTATATTTATCATTCCTTATGTTTGGAGTTGACTGCATCTTCATAATAACAAATAGTTACTGTTGTTCGGTGATGACTGGTACTTTATACAGACATTAAATAATACGTGTACATTGTAGTTAAGAATAATTTCTACCTTCTCAGGATCCTGAGGTGATAAAATCATTCCTGCTACAAGGCATTTTCTTATGGGTGAAAAACTGTCAAAAGTCTTTCATTTAACCAGGGATTTGATATATGAAAATAACATTTACTTCCTCATTTCCCTCAATCACCTTTTATGGTTTGACTTGTCAAAACAAGAAGGGAAGAAGGAAATAAAAAAGAAAGAAAGAACAAAAGCAAGACTTAGAAGTGAGGAGACTAGCTTGATCTCATTAGATGATGATAGAATGATAGGAGAGTTTCTGAACAGGTGCCTCAAATTCTGAAAAGTGACTGGGATCCAGTAGGTCAATGGCACTTCCAGGAAGGTAGAAAAGTAGGAAAAAGGCTGTCTATACGTAAGTTTCTGAACAGTAAGTTTCAAGCAAAACTTTAGGTAATTAGTATTCTTCAGTGTGATGATGGCCCTCAACTCGTGTTTTCAACAACTTGTTACAGAGCAACACTTAAAATGTTTCGAGGAAGGAAGCCCTGCGTATTCCTCTGATAGACACCTTTTACATTTTAACATTTTAGTTGTGACCGTAAAAATACTCCGTCCTAAGCATCTTTGTGCTCACCCATCTTTAGTCATAGCTGGAGACTGAGGCATACTCTATGCACGTACAGACAACCCCTCCTTAAAGCATCCATTTGGGGTGCAAAAGTACGAGATCACAGAGAAGCATCCAGAGGAAACTGTCCCTACAAGATTCACCAGTGTAATTCTGGATGTGTTGATGGATGACTTAAAAAGTGTCAGCCGGAGGAAGCCTGTGCGTGGGTGCATGAGCCAGCGGGAGCTGCTGCTGTGCGGCTCCAACAGGGTTAACCAGCCTTGCCAGCGTGAACAATGGAAACCAGGCAGCTCTAAATGAAATGAGCTGAATATTTCATTCGGCCACTCAGCTGCCTGCTCCAATTGCCTCCTTTACTAAAATAAGAGCTTAATCTAAAGTGACAACAACATCAGTTTCTGTGTGCTCCAGTCACACTGAACATGACTTCCTTAACATAAACACTATTTACATGGACCGTCTGGATATAGCAGGGAATCAGGAGCGTGCCCGGCTAAGACACAGGGTACAATGAAGGACGAGGACCAGGCAGCTGAGAATTAACATCAGCAAATGAAAGCCTGACCCTCAGAGGGCATGTCCCTGATACGTTTTAAAATGAGAGAGCATTGCACCAGTAACCTTAGCCTTTGTAAAGACTATGCCATTTAAAATAAAATAGCACCTTTTCAGTTTAGACACTTAACCAAATGCATTATGTCTGACCCATTTTCCAACTTCGGTGACACGAGAGGATAGATCCCTAGCTGCAATTATTAGAATATTTCAAACAATTGCAACCAATAACCTCCCTCCCTAGACTCCTTCTCATAGCAGCACGAGCTTCTTAGAGATAAAGAGGGCATTCCATTCTGCGAGGGCAGGCCAGACAGAGATGTCAGGGGAGGGGGAGAGAAGATGTGACTCTTGAACTGAAGGCTTTGATGTCACTGCTAGCAGTACCCAGGAAATCCTGGTTTGAAAGTGGTTTTCAGCTAAAGAGTTCCGGAAGATTAGAAGCAGGGGTGTGAGAAGGCACCAGCCTATCAGGGTCCATAAAATAACACAAGTTACTTATTTCCAGAACCCTAGAATAGATATTGAGGCAGATATCTACCCTGAATATGCATTATTGGTGGTTTATTTCCAAGAGGAGAATGCTATCATAATAAATATTTTCACTCTGCTAGCATCCTCTGGAAATTTTAAACATCACAAAATGTAGAAGCATCTAACTTAGTCCTATTAGAGTTACTGCCAGTTAGTGGAATTCAGTGGGTTGCCCACCATCTTCCTAGAAAGGAAATTAAGGCACAGAGAATTTGCCTGTATCTTTGAAGCCACACAGCAAATCAGAGAGCAATAGGGAAAGAGTATAATTTTTTGGTTAATTATTTCTACTTCTGTCAAATCACCATTAATGCTCTCATTTCTAAAATGGCTATTCTGTTAAAATTTCCCATGGTTGAGCTTTCTAGGAGGCTGTATAGACACTGATTTGTGGCTTTTGAGCTCCAAAGACTTAGAGCTTCTAACAAAATGGTAGCTCTTTTATATACAGGTTTGTTATCCATCCTTGTCCTTCAAGCTCTGGGCCTGAGTAAATGCCCCTGCAGTTCCCATCACCGTCATGGTACATTTCAGATAAATGTAGTGGTACATTTCTTATTCATGAAAGAAGAAAGGGACTGATCATTTAAAGAAAGTTTTTTCTTTCTAAGAAAGGTATAATTGATGTGAAGAAAAGTGGGAGAAGCATCAATATCTGGCTGGCTTTAGTAGAATACTCATTAATCAATAGCTATTTATTGAGAATCTATGAGATCACCAAACATTATATTAGGGGAGGGAAAATTGTCTCTGGCCTCTTGAAGCCCACCATCTAGAGAAAAAGTATATCACAATTTGAAAAAAATAAAAAAGAAGTTAGACTTCTGCTGAACGCCAATAAGAATATCATGATTGTGAGAAACTAAAAATACCGCTTTTGTTGTTTGAAGTAATGCTTTTCTGTGTTTTCATCTTCATTTTAACTTAAGGGAAATATGAACAAGAGTACATTCTTTTAATCACCACTTATTGAACACTGATCAGCGATTTCAGGTATTATTCTAGCTATGTCCCCAAAAGAATTGAACATATTTCCTCACAAGCTGACAGGGATACAGACAACTTATAAAATATTAATTGTGCAACTTGGTAAGTGCCTTAATAAGTATGTACCAAATGCTTGGAGCAGAGATGAGGTGGGAATCACCACACCTGTCCTGTGAGGCCTCTTCTAATGGCAGTGACCTTGACATCTATCCCCAGTAGTAGCCAGCTCTTTCTTCAGCTTGGTCTGGAGAGCCAACCAATGTCAGCAGCGAATCGCAACACCAGTGGTGTTGGGGCCCCTGCTCAAAGTAGGCTTGGAGAGCAACCTCTGCACTGATGAATGAAATATTGTAGGGTTTGCTGAAGGTTTCCTGGAGGCTGATAGGTACCTGGCACTTCTCTGTCCCATGTCTTGGCCTCTCTCAACTGTGATAGGGCTCTTGACAATCTTCTCTTTTTCCTTGTCGGGTGAGGATGGGGTTGCCTTCTCATGGGATGTCCCTGCTGCTCTCTTGCCTCTTAGTATGAAGGGCCATGTTTAACAAGAGAGAGATGTAGGGTTTCTCTTGTTATATGTGATAAAACCCACTCTGAAGAATTTCAAGGCTCTAATGGGAAAAATGCCTAAAATAGACTGAAGCCATTTACTAAGTAAGTTTTTTCCATTTTCTTTCAGTCACCTTTCCCCTAATTAATCATGTGTTCAGCTCTCACTTCGGAATACTATTGTGTATCATTAAGCTGCTCACAGTTTTATGTTTTCCTGATGCAGAATGTTTTAAGAATATTTTGCCATCTTTATCTTCATAGACATTCTACCATTTCGCATTGCATTAATCATAAAAATCCTTCCTTTTCTCCTTCACTATTTTTATTTTAAACTTTTGGAGAAAGATATATTTGTTGTATTTGGTCTTTTCTTTTCCTTCTTCTTTGAAGATGGAGGACAAAGTTTCTCTCATGCTAAAATGGAAGATGGCATTATGTCTTAACTTTTTAAAGAATAGAAGAGTTTTGCCACTTTAAAATAATTTTCATACTGAGCACTAGTTTTCACCAAAAGGACCATGTTTTGAAGCATAACCCATATATAAGATTACACATCTCATAAGTTTCTGCTTAATCACTTAATGTTTTTATTCTAAGTTTGCTACAATAAATTATCATCACAAGAATCAATTTTACACAGCTCATCATTCAAATACCTAGTTATTTGGGGAGGGGTGGAGGTGGGTGGTAGATTCAGTACAGATGATCCTAAAGCTGTTGCTCCCTCAGGCCCCCGCAGAACCCTCTCCTATAATATCAGGTTGTCATTCTGTTATCTCTGACCCTGATTGGCCTGTAATTGTGTCCCAACAGCAAGACCACAACCCAAAAAGTCAGCCTTGTGATTTTGCAGCAGCTGTTGCCGCAGAAGGTAAATGCCGTGCAGTTATTGATGAGCTTGCTAATTTGTTTAGTAGACAGAATTTAGAATGGGGAACAGGATTTGTCTGCTAGCTGTCATCATTCATCAGCCCCAGGCTGCCCCAGGCAGTGGGTTTGTTTTTTGCCAGCTTCTAATTTTGCTGTATTTTTCCTTAGCTTCAATCCATTTTATTCATTTATTATAATTGGGAGAGTGGTGGTTGAAATAGAAAAGGAAAAAAATACTCCTACCCCACACTCGAGATGGAAGGCTTTCATATGCTGCCGTTCTTTGCTAACAGCGGGTTCGGGCTGGACCTGTTGGTCTGCTGACTGATGTGGTTGGTGGATGAAGACTCTCGGCTCTCACGTGGGGGCCCTAAAGCCCAGTGAGACTGGAAGACTTGCCAAAGCTGTCCTCAGTCCTGCATGTTTCTTCCTGTCTCCACCAAGATCAGAGTTTATTATTATTAGATTTGTTCCTTTGGGGTACTCATTCCATTCCTTTAAAAAGTTTTTTTTTTTGAGTGCCTACTGTGTGTGTCTGATATTATTTCAGATGCCAGAAATATACTGATGAACAAAACAGAAAAATCGCCTGCTCTGAAAGAGTTTTGGCTCTAGGTGAACTTAGAAATAAGCAACTGTACAACAGGTCAAGAATAAAGGAAATAAAGCAAGGTAAGGGGTAGAGTTGGGGGTGCAGGTTTAGATGAGGAGGTCAGGGAAGAAGGTATCATCTCTTCGGGGAGATGATATCTGGGACCTGAATGATGAGAGACAGGTCACGTGAAGGTCTGTGGGGAGAGACTTTAGGGAGAGGAAATGGCAAAGATAAAGACCCAGAAGAGACGCTGAGCTTGTTAGCTTCCAGGAGCAGCAAGGAAGCCAGAGTAGTTAAGACAGCTGGTGGTGGTAGGAAGCCTTAGAGAGATGAAAGTGGAGAGGAAGACAGAGTCAGATCACTGGGATTTTAATCTTACGTGTGGTAGGAAGCTGGTTGTAAGTGGGGGAGACATGGTCAGATGCACATTTTTACAAAGCTTATTGTGGCTGCTGTGTGGAGAGCAGATGGCAGGGGTCAAGGGTCGAAACAGGGAGATGGGTGGAGAGACCACTGCTGTAGCACAGTGAGAGTGACTTTGGCCTGTGCTAGAGTGACAGGCATGGAGCTGGTGAGAAGTGGTCAGATGGTATATAGTTCTTATGTTTTAATAGCTCTAGCTGAATGTGGGAGATAAGGGAAGGAGAACAATCAAGGACGATACTTGGGTACTTGATTGATTTAGTTGACAGTGTAGTAATATGGATTAATAGCTGAAAGACCATACCTCAAGGAGCTAGATTAGTATACCATTATTAACCTAAGGAGAAGTCTGTAGTCAGGTGCTACCCTTTCTCTTCATTGGGTTATCTTCTTTATTAATTCATTAAGAACTTTGATGAAGGACAAAAGAAGGAAACTAACACTTAGCTTGCCTTTTTGGAAAGTTATATACTTGAGCTTGGTACTTGAATCCATTTTATCTTATTTGGTGTTCAGGAAGTTAGTGCTAGGCTCAACGTTGGCCCAAACTTAGTGAGATAAAATTTAATAGTGCTAAAATAATTCCACATGTAATTTAAAACTCAGATAGGGAATACCTGAATTAATATTTCATTGTCAAAATATTCTGTCTTTTTAAATTTTCAATCAAAGTCAACAGTAAAACATAGCTGCCCAAGCAAGAGATGGTGTCACCTGTCACATCGTCAGTAGGAGACTGTGTCCACAGCCAGTGAGATAATCAGCCAACAGAATGTGCACTGGCCAGTTTTCATCTGTCACATCTGGGTAAAATCATTCGAAGGACATTGGCAATTTAATGTCTAAAGCTGAGGAATAAGAGGATAAATAATCTAGAAACTGGTAGTTCATATAAAGAGGCATTGTTTAGCATGAAAAAGAGAAACTTGAGGAGGATTTCAAAACAATCTTCAAAAAAGGATTGGCCTTTGAATGAGGGTCCAACAATAAACAGTTGATGGCACTAAAAGAAATGATTTGAGGAGAACTTAATAAAAGGAGTAGTTATAAGGGTATAGTCAGGGTTTAAAAACCAAGGCCACAATAAGATACTACTTCACACGCACTAGGATGGCTACAATAAAAAGGACAGGAAATAACAAGTGTCGGTGGTGATATGGAGAAATTGGAATCTTCATACGTCACTGATGGGAATGCAAAACGGACAGCTGTTCAGAAAATAGTCTGGCAGCTCCTCAAAAGGTTAAAGCTCGTGAATTACTGTATGATCCAGCAACTCCGTTCCTAGGATCTCCCCAAGAGAAATGAAAATGTATGTCCACACAAAAACTTGCATGCAATGTTCAGAGCAGAATTATTCTTAATAGCCAAAAAGTGGAAACTACCAAATATCCATGGATGGAATAAATATGGTATATCCATGCAGTGGAATATTATTAGGCAATAAAAAGTATGATGTGTTGAAATATGCTACAACATGGATGAACCTTGAAAACCTTGTGTAAAGTGAAAGAAGCCAGTCACAGGAGAACAGATATTAATTATATAATTCCATTTATATGAAATGGACATCCAGCCAACCAAATCAATAGAGACAGAAAGTAGATTAGTGGCTCTCTGGGGATGAGGGGTTGGCGAGAACTGGGGAGTGACTTATAATGGGTATGGAGTTTCTTTTTGGGATGAGATGAAAATGTTCTAAAATTGATTATGGTGATGATTGAACAACTCTCTGAATAAATTAAAAGCCATTGAATTGTATATTTTAAATGGGTGAATTGTATTATATGAATTATATCTCAATAAAGTTGTTGTAAAGAAAACAAACCAACAAGGATTGGTACAGTACTCTGAGAATAATAATAGCAGGGAGTTGTCACCACCCCTTGGCCTGAAGGGACCAGGAAAGGGTGCTCTGTGGAAAGGCCCACCTGAATGCAGAGACACCATCGGACTCTGACAGTTACCTTCAAGGAAGAAGCTGCAGGAATACATATCCTGACCTCACTCTTCCCTACTCCCTGATCTCCTGCTGATGCCTCCCATTGTGAAAACCCAACCGAAGCCTGGAGCAGGGGAGTCTCTCAGTGTGATTCATAGCAGTCAGCACGCTGGGGCACTGAGCTCATGAAGCATGGAACATACTTCTTGGTGTGCAGACAAGTGATTTTACGTGGCTCCAGAACTGAGTCCAGTAGAGGAAAGTTAAAATTGGATGTGCTGCCTCAAAACAAAGTAAATTTTGATCCCTGGAAATAGGATTGGACAAAATCTGAGATGATGATGATGACAGTGGAATTACCTAGAGGATTCCAGTTTTAAGTGAAGGATTGAATTGATTAACTCTGAAAGTTCCCTTGCAGCTCCAAGTTTCTGCCTCTAACCACTGGTGTATGGCACCAACTGTACTATCATTTGGTTAGCTATGGTCTTGGAAATTCAGGGTTTGGGCTTTGGCTAATAAAACATAGGTGTATTTTGATAAGAGTGAGAAAGCAAAGGGAATACTCTAAGTATGAGCTGCTTGCTTTGAGTTTAAACTCATGTGAACAAATAAATTGGCCAGAGACAGTCTGGGGAGAGAAGTGGCAGGGAAAAAAAAAAAAAAAAAAAGAAAGAAAGAAGCTTGCCATCAAAGAAGATGTAGGATTTGGAGAAATAAAATTTGCCTACTTAACAATTTTCCTGATTATGTATATTAGCCCTACTTTCCTTTTTAGTTTAAAATGACAGTAAAAAGACTTTAATATTCCCTCTAAGAAAATTATCATTAGCTTTCATGACACATGAAAGATGTCAGAGAGGCTTGTGTGTCTTCTCTCCCGCATGTTTCACCAGAACTTCCTCTCCTAGAGTGATGGGGGCTGGGAGTGATGGACCCCTGTGAGCTACGTCTGACTCGGTGCTGTGCCTCACTCCTGTTACAGAGAGAGGATCTACAGGGCTGGGATGAGAGTGATATGCAAAGAGAGTGGAAAGTGACTCAGATGACCACGTTAATGGAAATGCTGCTGCATTCAGCAGCCCATGGTTTCCAGGCTACTTATGTTGAAGACTTTAGAGCAGTTATTTGACAAGTTTTATGGTTTTCTAAAATTGGTACTTCTACTTTGTGCCATGTTTTATATCTACTGCATTAAATATATACCAGCATAATCATTTACATGATCTGGTGCCAAAACACAGAAACGATGATGCTCATTTACAAATGTGGACAATATCCAAATAAACCACTAATATGCCCTGCCAACTTGAAAGGATGTAGGATTTGGAAGAAATAGTCAAGACGCGGAAACATAGCTTTTCTATTTATCTTTGTTTCTGGACATTCAGATATGTCTTGTAGATACTTGATTAAAGACTTCCTGGATTCTTACAAATTACCTAATTCTCCCCACTCGAAATTTTTTACAGTACATTTTACTATTCACTAAAGGCGAATAGTTTTAGATTACTTGCTCTTTATTTTTACAAGCACTATTTTAATTTTAATTAACTTGCAACTCAAATAAAGAGATAATTCATTGTAAGGGTGGCATTTCACTGGTATAGGACATTACACAAATCTGTTGCTCAGATAGGCATTCCCAGGTATATAACAAGTACCCAGGAGTATAATAACTTTCACAATTGTTTATAATTCCATATATTTATGTATATTGTTTTATTCTTCACTGTTGTTTTTTGGTTTCACAATGGAGAGGAAGAAATTTATCTATTTATAACTTTTTTTCATGAGGCATCTGGCTTCAGTATAATACATATTTATGAATAACACAGGATTAATATTAGGATTAAATGATTTAATACATATAAAATAATATACAGGACCTGGTATATAGTATGATAAAAGTAAAACACAAGGCCTAGCACACAGTAGGGCTTAATAAATGATAACTATGTTGATGATGATGGTTATAGTGTTGATGATGACGATGGTGATAGCAATGATGATAATGATGGTAAAGTAGTAGACAATTATCAAAGTCAATTTTATGTAATCATTTCGGGGAAAGATACAGTAAATCCTTATTTAACATCATTTGATAGCTGCTTGGAAACTGTGACTTATAAATGAAACAACATAAAATGAAACCATTTTTTTCTCACCAACGTTATAACAAAATATGAGGACTTACTATAGTAAAAATCTTCAAATATTTGATCTTTTAAATTTATTTTTTAAATTCTACATAAACCTTAAAGATAAAACATAAAACTTAAAATGTGCTTAGCGTAAGTCTAAGCACATCCTCTGGTGCATGAGTGTATGTTTCTTTGCCACTGCTGGAAAAGTGTGAGACACACATATCCAGGGTGGTGCTACATATTTGTTTCTCTGGATTCTCTCAACCCTAGTCATACATTAAGTCAGACCACCAAGCCTAAGGCGTTACTTTAGTGTTACCATCATCCCCTTTTGTCCAGGGATATGTTCCAAGACCCACAATGCCTGAAACTTAGGATAGTACTGAACCCAGTGTATACAGATGTTCATTGCTACATTACAGTGGGATTACATCCTGATAAACCCATCATAAATTGAAAATATTATAAGTAAAAAATGCGTTGAAAGCACTTAACATACTGAACATCATAGCTTGGCCTAGCCTGCCTTAAATGTGCTCATCACACTTACATTAGCCTACAGTTGGGCAAAATCATCCAACACAAAACCTATTTTACAATCAAATGTTGAATATCTCATGTCATTTATTGAATACTGTACTGAAAGTGAGAAACAATGGTTTTGCACCATCGTAAGTTGAAAAAAATCATTAAGTAGAACCATGGTAAGTTAGGAATTGTCTGTACTATGTTTTTTCCTATATATACATACCTAGGGTAAAGTTTAATTTGTAAATTAGTCGTAGTGAGATATTATCAGTAACTAATAATAAGGCAGAACAATTATAACAGTACACTGTAATAGAAGTTATGTGAATGTGGTCTCTCAAAATATCTTATTAAACACGCTCCTTCTACGTGTAGTGACGTGTGATGACACAGTGCTTACATGATGGGATGAGGTGAGGTGAATGGTGTGGGCGTGTGACATAGCATTAGGCTACTATTGACCTTCTGTAGTCCTGAATCTGTGTAACCATCCCTTACTTGCAGTAAATATCTTGGTGTCACTCACTTTAGAGGATCCCTTGTTGAAGTCTTCACATAGGCTCAGTGCTTCATGGTGAGACATATTGCTGTCAGTCAGAATACATTTCTGTTCATGTCTTCCAGCTGTAAGTTTAATGCCTTTTCCATCTTAACTAAGCACTTACCATGCACTGCAGCCATAACTTTTACTATTTGATGTATGACAGCTAACTTAGCAGGAATGTCTTTTTCCTTCTTCACAATTTCACAGACAGAAGATTCAATCTTACTGTAGATCTTAGCAACCTCACCATATGATTTTTTTTCTTTCCTTATTAAGTCTTGAACTTTCACCTTTTCATTTAAAAGAAACACTTAACAGCTTCTCTTTGTCATATCCACATTGCCAGCATCACCACTCTTGCGCTTTGGGGCCATTAGGAAGTACATAAGGGTTCCTTGAGCACAAGCACTGTGATACTGTGACAGCAGAACTTATAACCAAGACAGCTGCCAAGTGACTCACAGGTGGGGATTGTATGCAGCACGGGGACACTGGACACAGGGAGGATTCATGTCCAGGCAGATAGAGCAGGACAGCATGAGATTTCATCATGCTACTTATAATGGTGTGCAGTTTAAAACATGAATCGTTTACTTCTGGAATTTTCCATGTAATATTTCAGACTGTGGTTGACCACCAGTAACTGAAACCCCAGAAAGTGAAACTGTGGACCTGGGAGGGACTACTGTGATTACATGCACAGACAGTATGAATATATTATAGCTTTCTATTATTTATCAATACACTATGAGCTTTAAGGAATTATCTCTATTAAAAACAAATAGCCATAGAAAGATCTCTGTATTTTTTTTAAGATACTGCTAATTCTGCTGTATCTTTTAAATCAAGTCTCATTTGAAATCAACCATTTTTAGGGGTCAGAGCTAGGAAACATGTTGTTTGTGGATATAAATTTCTTTTACCTTACACCCCTGCCCTGAACTCCACACATTCCCGGCTGTCTGCCTGGCAGCTCCACGTGGCACACGTAAAACTGAGTTTCTGGTGTGTCCCTCAGACTTTTTCCCCCTGCAGTCTTCCCCTGCTTAGTCACAGGCAAATTCTGTCCTTCCCATTGCTGGGAACCAAAACCTCATCATCATCCTCCTTAACTCCTCTCTTTCAGTTACACCCCATATCTAAACCCTGAGCAAAACGGCCTTCAGGGTGTTTCCAGAACCTGGCCACCCCTCCTCATCGTCACTATTTCCAGTCTGGCCGAGCCACCATCATTTCTCCCTGTGGCTGTCGGCTCCTAGTGGGACTTCTGCCCTTGTTCTCCTTTCGTCTTTTTACAGATGGCAGCCAGGGTGAGTCTGTGATTAGGCAGATTATGTCGTCCTCTGCCAGGGCCCTCCAGTGGTGTCCTACCTCAGGGGACTCTTTGCTGTGACCCTAGAGGAGCAGAGTCAGCCCTCACCCCCTCTCCCCGCTGACTACTCCTGCCACCATTGTCCTCCTTACTCACTCTGCACCACACTACACATCACTCCTCCTCCAGCCTAAGGCACCTCCCTTCTTGGGGCCTCTGGTCTCCTGTGGGGTTTCCTCCACCTGTGGTGTGCTTTGATCCGATGCCCATGTGACTCATTCCAGCACTTTCTTCAGGTGTTGACTCAAATGGTACCTTCTCTGTGAGACCCTCCCTCTTACCCTATTTAAAATTCCATCTAGCCTTCCCCCAAACACCTGCTGTCCTCCCTCACTTTTTCTCCTTAGCATTTCCCTAACTAACAGACACACGTGTATATATCTATATATTCATCTTGTTTATTTTTCATCTCCCTGACTAGAATATTAGCTGCGTGAGGGCAAGGAGGTTGGTCTGTCTTGTTTGCTGCTCTATCTCTAGAGCCCAGGGTGGTTCCTGGCAAATGAAGGCATTCAATAAATATTTGTTGAGTAAATGAATAACCCAAGGCAAATTTTGGCTGGTGTTCTGTATTTGTGGCCAGAGAAGTCATAAATAATACACATTGTTTTCTTCTGGAATTCCATGTAGGCAGCTTTGGGGTTAAAGTAAAAGTCTTGCTAAATTATTTTTAGTATTCATTCCTACTCTCCCTGAAGTATTTGTCTGCCATGGTACATCTATCACATCCCTATTAATTAATCACAAGTCTTTTGAATCTATTTACCCAACTTTTATTGAACACCAAACTATATGCAGGTCACTGTGTGGGACTCAGACATGATCTTCCTTTTTAAAGACGCTTCCAATTGAGTAATTAACTAGCACGTAATCCACATAGAAGGGCAATTTTCGAATATAAGAGAGGGCTGTTTAAGGAGGCATTCATAGAACACTAATTGAGATTTTTTTGGAAAAATATGCCATCATCCCATCCACTGGTTTTTAGGTGGGGATATGTGACTTGGGTATTTTAAAAAAGATTTTCCATGTGATTTCATTAATCCACACAACTGTCCATTAGAAACTGCTGACATGACAGACGTGTGTGTATATATTGTGCTTCCAAACACACTTTACACTCTGTTTATCAGGGCCTGCCTAGTACACTCTCCTGTATAATTAAAAGTTTGCGAACTCAAAGAAACATTACCAGTCTATCAGCGTTGGGGTAACAATCTGTACCAATATTAAAAGTAAATATATATATTTAATTATACTATTTGCTGTTTATGAAACAGTATGTTTTCATTGTTTGTCTTGGTTTTTGGGTTTGTCAGTGAGAAAAGCCACCACTTGATCTGCAGCAGTGTCTGGCTTTTTGGGCATTTGTCATGGCCAGACTGCCCTTTTGCCATTTGTAGTTCGATAGGCATTTATGTACCTCTCAGGTTGGGGTTCCCCCACCAGTGGTGCAAGCCCCCCACAGGCTGCACTGCTCTTGTGCATCCTATTTGAGATTGCCTCTCAAGTGAAGATTATACTAGTGCAAAGTTTACAGACTAATTTTCTTAATTTGTTGCATCCTACCCTATAGATGCCCTCCTTGGAAGTTTTATTTATTTCAAGTTTGGGTGGAAATTTTAGGGACTTCTCTTTCTGAGTAGTTTCCTGTTGCTGAACAAACCAAGAAATACAAAACTTTAATTCTGTTTTCCTTGTTCATATAAACCATGCTGTCATCGATTTGATGTCATTATCACTTAGCAGTCAAATTCTTTGGTTTTCCTCAGTTTACTCTCTTATGCACTCTGCCTTCCTTTTAAAAAATATGTCAACAGCACTGGAACAATTAAAAATGCTTGTCCTTGAAAATAAAAGCAACATGAGTCTCAGTCTGGAGGTGGGTTTATCTCTGAGTTCTATGAGTTAGATGCACATGATTTACTAGTGCTGGAACCAAATGGGTTGAAAATCCTTGTTTTCCCACCAGATGGGTTATTTTAAAATATCACAAAACTTCTGAGGTTATTTACATTACAAATGTGCTTCTTCACACACATCAAGAATTGAGTACCATGTTTTGACAGTAACTCCTTTATGAAATTATATGTTGCGCAAGTGGAGTAAAATTCAAGTCATTCTCAAGGGAGCAGGCTTATGAATCTGGATGAGGTCACACCTCTTTAAAGATGCAGTTTGATAATCCGACATCAAAACAAAGGAATTCTGTTAATCCTCTCACAAAAGTGCAAATTGCTAATCAGATCCCTGGGCTGGGCTAGCAGCTTGGTAAACAATGAGCTTGGCAGAAGAGCAACTTTGGGCGGATAGATAGCTGAGAGGCTTGGGATACCAACTCTGCCCCTGTGTTAGCCCAGTTGGGTCTGTTGTTTCTAAACAATTATGTGTGTCAATGGAGGTGGTTCTTTCAGTCATTATGTTCCTGTGCTTTTCTCCCTCAGTGTTAATGGTGATGCAAATCAATCTTCCTGTCCTTCCTTTCACTGCACTGGTGTATAGGCTACTATGCCCCTATATTCTTTTCCCTTGGATGCATGTGTCTTTTGAATTTTCATTACACATTCCTCTACAAGCCCAGAGGGTTTTCCTTCCTTCCCTTAAATAGTGTGGTGGTATTTGAAAAAGGAAGAATAAATCCTAGCCTAACTGAAAAAGGAATCTTCTTCTGGAAGGTGTAATAATTCGGACTCCTTTTTTTCCGAAAGTGATAAAAACCCAATTTGAGGCAGTTTAAGAATAAAGGCTGGAATTTGTTCGGTAAAGGAATACAAGGAAGGCAAATAACCAAAGAGGGGGAAGGACAGGAATGTCGATGGGTTTCAGGAGCAGTTGGAACCAGGGAGTCACACTCTGTCAGGACTTGATCCCTTGCTCTTGTCTCCATGTCACTTGGAATGTCGCCTTTTCCCATTCTTGCTGCAATAGAGACTTCTCCATATGGGAGGAAATGTCACCACTGATGACAGCACTGGAAGTTTATAGCTCACTGTTTTCTCCATTCTACTTAAATAAAACACCTCAGGGAAGGACTCTGATTGGCTTAGATTAGATCAGATGCTTGTTCTGGACTAATCAACTATATGTATTAATATATAACCTCGTATTTGTCAGAGTCTGTAGAAGGTGCTTGCTCTTTGTCATACTCTGTCTTCTTCAGACTTATTGAAATATGTAACCAGCCCGAAACATTCTAAAACCTGCTGATTGTGTTAGCATGTAGAATTACTTTGCACATCTCAACACCACTCTTCTAACTTTCACTCTATCTGGCCCTCTTGGCATTTCCAACTTTCACTCAAACATGACTAAGAGTGCGTTTGAAAGTGAGAAATACAACTTCCTCATTTTATAAGGGGCTCTCATTAAGAGAGTGCACTGTTTTGAATACTTCCAGCTAATTTCCTGTCTCCTATTAAGAGAGTGTTCATAAATTATTTGGGTGCAGTGCATGTTGGGAAGGAGCAACAATTAGAGTTCTGATTGTGGAGCCATATTCCAATGGGTACAAGCAGTGTGCTTTTGCTGTAGTATGGGCTGCAGTTGGCATATTGGTTTTCAGTCAGATGAATGATGTGGAGCATGACAAATCTACATCTGTAAGAGGAGAAATGCGTCAAATGTAGAGGTTTGGGGCAGAGGATGGCTGGCCTGGTGGGGCCATGCTACCCACAGCCAGAGCTTTCTGAATAAGAGCACTGTCTTTTTAAAAGCAACAGGGGGTGAGGATTGAGGGAGTGCTCACAGCGGTAAGTATAACACAGCTGTGCTCTGTTTATGCTTCGGCTACAATAAAAAAGCTATAAAATGTGAGATGTCATAGCTCCACTTTGCTTTATTTATACTATTTCCTCTGAGCTCTGTCACACTGCACATTCATCTGCTAAGTTGCAGCAAGAATGGAGATTAAAATATCACAGCTCAAAATAGGAGTCAAGCGGAAGGAGATTCATCATAGCCCTATTAAAAATATGTAAATATGGGAATGAAGTCATTTTAAAGCTATACAGTGCTCCTTCTTTATGAGTTAAGATCCCTTGAGCAAGTGGTGGGCTATGCCAAGGACAGAGCTAGGGGACTTGTTCTCTATTTCTTCCACCCATGGAAATCCTTTTAAGATTAAAGACTGTTTGAATTGCAAATTATGTATGTTTTCTTATAATCACACCCAAGTTAATGATGGCAGGAAATCTGATACAAAACAGAACAATAAAAAAGTTTTGGGAATAAAGGTTGTGTATTGTTCACTTGGCCAGAATTTTAAAAATTAATATATGAAATCTCCTTTTTGAGCTCAGTTATTAATGAAATTTGAGAAACCTAGAAAAGTATCCCTAGATAGGAAAGTTCCAAGAAGGAAACCAAGATTCAGAGACATGATCTGACTTTCCAGGGTCCAACTACCAATGATAAAGCAAAGACTGGAAGCAAGGACTTCCGCCTAAAACTTTGCTGGTAAAATGGCTTCTTTTAGCATTTCCTGGATCTGTAGTTCTGACAAAAATTTATTTAACTCTCTTTTCTCTATGGTATGCTTAGGAGAGTAAGGGATAGAGTTTTTAGATGGAAACTCTGATATATTTCAAATGCTATTAACAAGCCTTCTACACTCTCTTCGCTGCACTGCTGAGTGGCTCTTGATTTTTTTTATCTTATTTTCCAAATGTGCCATTGCTATTGTAGCAATAATAAAGACCAACACTTATTAGGTGCCTGCTGGGTACCAGGAATGGTTCTAAGTGTTTGATATCTATTAATTATTTTAATCTTTACAACAACTGTATTCAGTAAGTATTCTCACATTTTACAGATGTGGAAACTGAGGCCCAAGATCACACAGCTAGGGAGTGAGAACAGGAATTCCAACTCAGAGCCTGCATTCTGAGCCACTATTGTCTTTCCAAAAGTATGTATTCGAAAAACAGTAGAAGGAACACTGGACTGAAAAAGAGGAGACCTGGTTTTTAGGCATGGAGGCACAGTCCTACCACTACCTTAAGTAAACTAATTTCCTTCATCTGTAGAATGAAATGAGTAATGATTATGTCCTCTAATTTCAATTTTGCCTGCATCTATGTACTGCTACCTTGTGATAAGTTTTTGGTAACTTTTTTCTACATTCTTATTTAACTTTAGTTTCAAAAATGGTTATGTTAAGTATTCCTGGTACAGAGTGATTCTAGCATTTCTTTTGTCATGCACTTTTCACTGTGTTATAATTGAATTCTTTTGGATGCAATTAATAGAGGGAGCAGAGCTAGCTGAAGGTTTTCTAGCTGTGTGAACTTGAGTGCATTTCTTAGTCTCTCTGTTCCAGTTTTCTCATCTATAAGATGGGTATAATGAAAGTACCTCTCCCATAGGATGTTCTGAGAATTAAGCCAGATACGTAGTAAGCGCATATCATAGTGCCTACTCATAGTAACTACTATAAAATATCAAAGTGTTTGCTGTTATGATTATTATTGATCACCCAAGTCTCGCTTAGTATCTGTTTCTTGCTCCTCATGCTACCAATTCTCTACCGTGATTGGGAAATCAGTCAACTTTTTTGTGCCTGCATTCACGAATTAGAAAGATTAAGGTACAATCAGAATTTACCATCTACTTCAGGTAGAAATATTACAGCAGGATGGAACTTCAGAAATTGTGCAGGCCAGCCCTTTAATGTGCTGAATGTAATACCCTGAAAGATCAAGTAACTTTTCCAAGAACACTCAGCTAGCTTGGTAGAACGCGGAGATAAAGCCCACAGATCCCAACTGCAGTTTGCAATATAACACTTCTACCTCCATAGGTACACTGCTTCCTCTTTTGTTAGATAGGAAAATGTGGAGGTTCTTGGAATTTGTAAAAGGAACCACAATGCACATTTTAAGGTTTAAATTAGGCAAGTTGCCACAGTTTCTCAGATTCATTGCAATTTGAGATTTCAGATCATGTCACTTTTTGGCAGACTTCACAAGAGAATGCTAGGAAATATACTTCAGGCTGGCAGAGGAGTACAAGTGGTCATCTTTCTTATTGACTCTTAGGAAATTGGTGTTCTTGGTTCCTTTTGTGTGGTGAGTAGGGTAACATGTAATTTTTAATAGCATGGGAAGAAAGAGACCTGATATACTTAGAAAAGGTAGAAAGAAAAAAAGATTTTTTTTTTCACAACGGTTGGAATAATTTAAATAGGGAAATGTCTCCTAAAATATTGTAATAATTTTTGAGACACTTCTAATAGGATCCAAATTCATACACTTTTACTGGAATATACAAGGAAAAATAGAGCTGTTTCCATGATCTATTCTGGCTCCCGAGCCCCCACCCTGCTGGGCAGGTTGAAAGGGAGTAAAACATGAATACAAAAATAGCAAATTGTTTTGTTCTATTTGTTAGTTTCTCCATTTCCCTCTTGGGGCCCAGGACTAGGATGGGGTGAGCAAGGGACCTAAGATAGGGAATGTCTGAAGCGCCACTCTCAGGTGTCAGCCTGCACCTGCAGGACCCTGACAGCGCCACCTCCTTAACATTGTGTGCCCTCCCGGCTGCTTCCAAACTTCTCCCAGGCCTGCCCCTGTCCCAGCTAAAGAAACCATCTCTGGGGAGTCTGTATCGCTGTGGGGGGGCGGAGAGTGTGCGTGCTGGTCTGACCTCTGTATCCTTCCTGGCTTCTGCCCCCTGGTCATGTCTCTACCTGGGGCCCTCTGTCCTTGTTGAATCGGCTGCTGATAGAAGTGGCCCCACCTGGACTTTGAGCCAGTGCAGCTGCTGTCACTGCCATTGCCTTTGGACTTGAAGTCCTTCTCTTGTCCCCATCCCGGGGCTTTGCCAGCCTTCCTCTGTGTTGTGCAAGCGTTCGTGTGTGTCGCGGTGAAGAGGGTGGAGCAGAGCATAGGAATTTCAGAATCGCTGTGCATGCATGCCACCTGTGAGGAATAAATAACCAGTTTGAACTCAATCCGTCAGACGTTTAACTTCACCAGTGAGTTTTTATTTCTCCCTCGCCAGGCTAGATGGATATGAGGTGAAAAGCAGGGGTTCCCTGCACTATGCCTACACCCCAAGTGATGTCCAGGAAAGAGGAGTCAGGCCACACGGGGCCTTGGATTGCTTTTATCCAGCTGATAAACGTCTGCCCACCCCCTCAGAGGCTAAATATCAAGACATGGAGAAAGCCAGGATCTTGCCTCCAAGCTCTTCACCTTGCTTCTGCCTCTGTCTTTGCCCCAAATTCTCTGCTCTTCCTCCCTCGGTGCGTGGGAGTTTTCCCACCAGCTCTGTTTAGCATCCATATTTTGCTTTTGTTTTGTGAAGGGCAATGTTTTGGAAATCTTCCCTGCTTTTTACTCTCAGATTCTGTCATTCAAGATTGTTGTCTCACTAAAAATTGCAAAGGTTAGCTCTGAAACTCAAAGCTGACTAGTGGCCAACCTTTGTCTACATGGTAGCCAGCCTCCTCCTGATAGGAGAAAGGCCGTCGATGCAGGGATGAGGGCCAGTAAGAACGAGATTTATGGGATATGGAAATGCATTTGAAGATATTTCAGAGAGTAAAGCACCAGTTACAGGTAGCAATCACCTTAATTTGAAAAAGTAAATAATTTTAATACTCATGTAGTCATGGTTTAATAATCTATTCACATATATCAAAACATCACATTCTACTTCATAAGTGTAATATGATTATGATGTGTCAATCAAAAATAATGTTAATAAAAAATAAAATAGAGGGCATGCACCTGTAGTCCCAGCTACATTGGCTGAGGTGGGAGGATCCCTTGAGCCCAGGAGTTCAGGGGCAGCCTGGGCAACACAAGGAGACCCTGTCTCAAAAATAAGTAAATAAATAAAATAATAATCTATTGTGGTGGTATAAATATAGATTCAACCCAGTTGTTTGTTATACCCTGCAAATGTTTAATAAAAAGAAAAATATCTTATTCAAATTCACCAAATTTTCATGAATCAGATTACCAAGCTGTCAGAATTAAAAATAGGAAAATTGGAATTTGGGTGTCATTTTTATGGGAAATCTCAGTTTGTCATGCTATATAAAGTTCGGAATGATTATAACATTTCATTTGTTTTGTATTTAGTAGTCAATTCATTCCAGGTACCACATACTTTGGTTTATATTTATGTTAGTCTATTTTCTACAATAGACTGATAAATTGTTAAGTAATAATATTCAATTTAAGTATTTCTTTGAGACTTTGGAAGATTATTTTAAAATACCAAGGCATGGTCACATATATGGGAACACAATATTGTTCTCACTTTGACTTTTAATTTGTTAATGTTCTTTTTGCTTGTATTTACAAATTAGTACAGAGCTATTATTTATTTGAAATATAAATATTCCATTTCATTGCCCCTCCCCCACCAGCATGGAAGGATGTACTAAATAGTCTAAGCAGTGGATGAAATTGTGTTTGATTTTAGGTAGAGAATCTGCCTACTGCTCCGGTGTCTCTGAGGGTTCCTGTGTGGCTGGTTCCCTGGAGTGTCTACTCTGGACTGGACCACCAGGAGCTCATGACTAAGATAGTGGGGATAGGGGCAATGAGGAATTCTTGTCACGGCATACCTAAAATGTGTCAGGTACCACAGGTTATTTCATGGACTGTAATTCCTTATCTCCCAGCCTAACTCCTACTCCCAACTCAGAATTCTCTCCTTTCACCATGTATATATCCTGTATATCCTACCCTACGGAGAGGATTAGGTCCAGGTTTAGCTTGTCCCGAAAGGACCTACCCATTCATAACCATTTGCTGACTTTAGAAATTTAGGATGCACGTGCTTCTGGAATTCTCTCCCTATATTCTGTTTATGGAAGATGCAGTCATGCAATCCCATGCAATTTTAATATAGTATGATAAATTTTGTTATATGATTAGATGCAGTGTTTTATGGGAGCATAGAGATGGGACACCCCACTTTTCCTGGGAGGGTCAGAGGACTTCCCAGAGGAGTGAAGCCTGAGTTGGCTTAAAGATTAACCATGGTCTTCCAGTTGCACAAGATGGGAAGTATATTTTTGCAAGAGCAAAACTCAGCGAGGAGCAGGACCTTGTCTGTCTTAGCCACCATTGTATCCCTGTCACCTAAACATAGACTTCAGCATATCATACACACTTAAATAGTACATCAGTGAATGAATGACTTTCTCTCAAAGGCCATTGAAATTTGCCATTTTGAGCAGGGCACAAGATAAGATTTGTGTTTTAGAAAAAATAATATGTAGCATTGTAGTGAGTGAATTAAAAGGGAATGAGAGAGAGAACAACTGTAGTAACATCTTTTGAAGATATTCTACAAAACCTCTAGGAAGAGATTCCTTTTAAATGACCACCGACCTTACTCCAAATAGTTAGAGGTTCTGTGTACTCTGCACTGAACATATGATAGTTTTAAAAGTTTGCTTCACGAAGGAACAATCACTGCCTACTTTCACTGCTTAAAAAGGCCTAAGAAAATTTGGAAGTAATTCACTGCATATTTAAGAGCTGCCTTCTCATTGGTTTCTAAGAGATGGACAGTTGACTTTTCCAAATGACCTATTGTATAGGCAACAAATACAACCTAATACCTAGTTTTTTATTTGTAATTCATGGTGAGTCCATGAATTGTCATAATTGGGAATAGTAATCTGGTACTTATATGATGAAAGAAACATAGCCCATAACTGATTCTTGTTTTCAGAGTGAAAAACTGAAGACAAGCCAAAAAAAAAAAAAAAAGTCTTCCAGAATCCTTTGTTCCTGTGCAACAAATTATTACAAACTTAGTGGCTTAAAACTATGCCCATTTATTAGCTCACAGTTCTGAAGGTCAGGAGTCCAAGCATGGCCTGGTAAGGTTTTCTGCTCAGGGAATCACGAGGCTGAAATCAAATTTGGCCAGGCTGAGTTCTTGTAGCTCTGGGGAAAAATCTGCTTCTAAAGTCATTCTCTTGTTGGCAGAATTCAGCACTTTGTGGTAGTAGTACCAAGGTCCTTGTTTCCTTGCTGGCTATCAGCTAGAGGTTGCCCATAGCTCCCAGAGACTACCTGTATTCCTTGCCAGGTGGCCCCTTCTGTCCTGAAGACATCAATTGATTTGTTAAATTCTTTTCCTGCTTCCAATTTCCATCTTCCTTTGTTTTAGACTTCTAGACTAAGATTTAAAAGATATGTGATTAGGTTAGGTCCACCCAAATAATCTGTCTTAAATTTATATGTGTTATATATTTTTTATTTATATATACACACACATATATATTATAATCATTTTCCTGGGGATTATGATTCCCAGTTGGGGGGAACTTGGGGGCTGTTTTACTATTCTGCCTATCAAATTATTATTTGTAAAAAAATTTTTTTAACAAGGTTGCAAACAATCTCTTGCATAGTGGAACCAAAGCACTCAGGAGGATTACAAGAAATATATGATTTAATTAATATTTTGCTTGAAAACCAAATGAAGTTAATTTTCTTACACCTGACTTTAACAGATCTATTATAAATAAGCTGTAGGAATTTCTGTGTGTGATTTATTCACTTCTAAATATTACTACCGTTTACATTACCAAAATAAATCCAAACCCCAAGAACCATTTCTATATCTACTATTGGGAATGAGGAGAGGGGGTAGCTTTTACTGTTTGTATAAGAAGAAATAAACAATAGCATATAATGTATACAAAAATACTATCAAGTCAAAGTGAGTTTTAACAGTGAGGTCTTTGTTAAGTTCACTTGAGTGGTAAAGTAAGTTAACTTTCAAAGTCTTTTGGACTTTTTGGATTTAAAGGAAGGTAGGAGAGTTTAACCAACCATACAGTTAGTCGGTGTCAAAGGTACGGAGAACCAGTTCTTCACACAAGTTTACTCTCACTTTTGATACCAATTGCAAGTTGAGGGGGTTCTCAAAATCATTCTCAGGTTTAACAATTTTCTTGAAAGACTCACAGAACTCATTGAAAGCTGTTATACTCACAGTTACAATTTATTACAGGAAAAGGATACAGATTAAAATCATCGAAGGGAAGAAATACTTAAAGTAGAATCTGGGGAATTATCTAACATGGAACTTCTGTTCTCTCACCATGGAGTCAGGACACATTACTGTCCTGGCACTGGTATGTGAAAATATGCACAGAGCATTGCCAACAAGGAAAGATCACCTGAGCCTTTGTTGGCAGAGTTTTTATTGGGACTTGACCACATACTGTCCATGTGGCTGACTTTTAGTCTTTAGCCCCTTTTGGATATTGATGTTGGACTGATACCATTAGTTTCTACTCCCTTCTAGAGGCAAAACTGATATTGCATGGCTTCAACCACCTATCATAAATCACATTGTTAGACTGTTCAATATCCAAAGCCTTCAGGCAAACAAAGATGCTCCCATGACATTTTGAGTTCCAGGAGATTACCTTCTGGTAGCCAAAGGCAAATGCCTCTCTTTGGTCAAGTTTAATTCTTCACTACACTAATGGGGAGGGAGAGAAAGAGGAAGACAGTATAGTCTGTGTCAGGCAGTATGCTAAGCATTGTCTCCTTTAGTCCTTTGAAAAACATTATTAGAAAGATCTATAATTATTCTTATTTTATAGATAGCTGGATTTAGCAGGATTAAGTAATTTATCCAAGACCATGTAAATAGTAAATGGCAGAACCTGGATTTGGACCTCTGTTAGCCTAACTCCAAGGGACATGATCTCAAACACTTCACTGGGTTGTTTCCTCCAAAATAAGAGAGTATAATAATATGCAATGGAATAAGCATTTAGAAGCAATTATTCTTGAAAACTGAGTTTTCAGAATAAAGTTGTCATTTAAATTTTTAAGAATGTGCACTATTCCTTTAATATAATGTATCAATTATAACATATATAAATTATATGTATAATAATGATACAGAGGAAGAAGGTTGATGTAGATAGAGAATGGTTATTTTATTCAATTCAAACCTTCCAAATGGATTCCAATCAACATGGTATCATTTCATTAATTGAAACCCACTTATGGGGTGTGTGTTATATCCCAGGTGCTGTGCTGGCCATTGGTGACCCAAAGATGATGAAAAATATGTTCCTGCCCACAAGGAGTTAGCGATCCACTGGGGTATGTAAAATGTTTATTTTATTATTTTTAATATGTTTGTTAAGGAAAACATAGCTGAATATGTAAGAAATGTTTTGCACGCAAATTTTGTAAGCATTCGGAACAATCTTTTTTTTTTGACTGAATGTGCTAATGCTAAAGAAAGTTGATAATTTGGAGATTGTTTTTCATGTAATCAAATAAATGAATTAAACTCTTTCAGCTTCAATTTTTGTAGATTCCATAGAAATAGGATAGATTTTTAAATAGGAAAACTACTTTTTAAAAAATGCCACTGAGACTTGTATGTATTTCTTACACTTGTGTATATCTGAAGGCAAATGAAAGAATACAAATGCCACTGAAACACATCACACATAACAATGTGCATTTCTTCACGTGTATAACATTGACTGTTCTGCTTTTTGTTGGTTACTTCAGTGATAATTGCTATCTTTCATCATCTTCTACTTCATCAGTTTCTCCAAATGAGCAAAGTCTACACTGGGATAAAGTAGGTATCCTTGCTTAGTTAATGTTGATTTTTGCCAAAATATGTATTTTGAGTCATGATAAAATTGCAAGAGTTTATTTCAATATTTTGAGGTCTAGGAAGAAAAAGAAAAATATTATAATAGTTTATGCTTATAGTAAACCATGCAGTATGCTGGGAGTAGTCCTGAAGAACTAAATACAGTAAATACTATAATTATAAACAAGAAATATTATATTCCAGTGATACATTCCATATTTTATAGCTTCATATAGGGAATAGAATTAGAAAATAAAATAAGAAAGTTAAGTTGAACTTAACATCCAGTAGTTCATGAAGATGCTACATAACCCCAACAACAATGTATTTGGGCATATTTAATAAGTGTATTAATATGCTACCTAGATTAAGCATCATAACTGCTGAGAATGCAGTTCTGATTATTTTAAAATGTGAGCAAACCAGGAAAGAACATGTCTCTTTTGGCAATATGATTTTAATTTTTAAAAGCATTTATTACATAAACCATATCCATCATCTTTGCATAGATAAATGTTGTGGTAATTTTTTGAATGAATGTCTTGGTTCCCTAAAGAAATTCTGGATACACTATAAATTTACAAATGAAAGGCCATTCATCAGAGTTATAAATATGAGGAGAATATCTATTGGCTTTTGTGTATAGTTAGTACTGCAAAAGAATATAGATATTGTCATACTTACATGGTGTCATAACATTGGCAAAATGTTGAGAACAACATGCAATATTTTTTGAATAGCGTGGCATTTCTTTGAATTACTGCTGGCAACAGAACATAAATCAGCCTTAATGATGGATATTCCAAAGATGTTTATTAATCTATTCATTTAATTTAAAATACTCACGCTTGGCATTTATAGAGCCAGTTCAAAGGAAGTGGCAAGTGCTTCTAAGCCCCAGCAGTTACTTTTAGGGGCCCCATAATTATGTCAGTTAAGTCTGCTTGGAATTGAGATCAGAATGCATAAAAATCCTTTCCTACTAATCTATGCTAAAGATATTTGTTTAACCAAAATATATTTTCTCGTGTGTGTCTAAACAAAACCTCAATTTATTTCACCATTAAATGAAACTTATCATATGACTTTTCTCTTTGAATACTCAGTTTTTAAAGCCTATTTTTCTTCTTCTCTTTTTTCCTTTTTCACTCCCTATCTCCCTTCTTCCCTCCATTTCTCTGTCTTTCTCTTTCTCTCAATGAGAAAATAATCATGCCTTGTGTAAGCTTTGATGAAAAAGGACTGGAAAACTGACAAAATTCCTCTGGACTAAATTAATAAATAGCATATGGCATATGATTTTGACAATATGGAGTGAGATTAAAAACAGGTAGAATGGACTGTCATCAAGAGTACAGAGAGGGGAATTTATGTTAGATAGGAAGGGTCAGAGAAAGCCAGTAATAGTGAAGCTGAAGAAGGAGTCAGCTATGCAAATGTTGTGGAGAACGATGGTATGAATGTGTGTGCATGTACCTTATTAAGATATGAAAAATCTGGGCTCAGAGCTAACTTCTGGATTACAAAAATGTAAACAGGACTCAATTTCTCTCCATCTCTCCGCTTCCACTAATACGGCTTCAGTCTCTGGCTTCATTTGGTAGCAAGATGGTGACAGGAGCATTGCTTCCACTGGAACTTTCTCTCAGTCAAGCTGAGAAAGAGAGGGCCTCTTTCCCAGAAGTCCTATTGAAAGTCTCTTTGAACTAACTTGCTCTGATTACATCCCTGACTTATCCTGTGTGCTTCTCATGGAGCAGAAGGTAAAATCAGTTTTGAAATTTTCCACAGACTAGGTGTTGGATTTGTATCCCAGAGGGAAATGGGGTACTTTTAACTGCATGGATGCTATGTAGCAAAAAAAGAATGGTTTGCTGCTCTGAAAAATCACAATGGGTACATATTTGTGAAATTCTTTCTGTAATTCTAGAAGCTTATGGATTTCCTAGTGGATTCTAGGTTAGAAAACTCTAAAAGTAACATTGAATCAGTGCCTTCTGGAACAAACAAAAAACAGCATTGATATCTATGGCAATCTAGGACAATGAGTTGTTACTAGGAATATTTCTTGAATAAATTGACAAAAATGAGTATAATATATAACTAGTAGTTTAAATGATAATATTAAATTAGGAACAGAAAGAAGTTACGTTGTTTTGTTAGACTAAAGTGGAAATGGGCGGTTCAGCCTGGGGTGGGGCTTTCCTTAGTATTATTTGTATAAGAAGAGGCAAAATATTTTATTCAATGTAAGGGCTTTATAAGAAGACCTATATTTAAAAAAAAAAAGAAGAAGTTTTCTAATGTTGGTTCAACAACTTTTATTGCTATGGGAGCCTATGTCTGTATGCATCCTAAATCCCTTCAATTTAGTTCGGTTAAAAAAGTATTAATCAGGTAGGTCTATGAAAGTAATTTGTAAAGGAAATCATTTTTGATAATTGGATCACATTGCCTGTTGATTTGATGATTTTTTTGTCTTTGTAGCCATATTTTATTTTGGAACATGTTGGTGAAGTCAGCTATTTCCTCAATAATTATTTTTAATTGAGAAATTTAGAGAGAGTTGGTAGAAGGTATAGGTCAATCATAGGAAAATATGGGTACTTCTAAGATGCCTATCTAGTGATTATTTTTCATTGATACTGAGAAGAAAATAACTTTTTAACAAGGTGAGGACTAGAGTAGGCAATCACTGAGATAGAAGTCATAATTGTGCTTTATTTTTACATAGATTCCTCAGCTTATTGGCAAGAAGGACTTAGTCTGGGGTTTTAAGTTGCTTCACTGAGCACAACAGGAGTTTTTCTTCTTAAGTGAATCAAAATATCAAAATTGGGAAGAATTCCATGTTTACCAGATTTTTTTAGAGAATAAATATGTTAAATGAAAAAAGGAACACTGTGTCACTTTTTGTCTCTTTGTACGAACAAAAACCCTCTGAAGTTAGCACTATTCCTCATGAATGGATAAGCTTTTTAACCAAAATCTTCCATTTATGACTAAAAGGGAGTGAGTTGTTATTGGTCCTTGTTAAGTTTAATACGCTCAGTTGTGAAGAAGTACATCATTTTTTTCTTCTACCAATTACTGCTACTGAAATGCAGCTATTTGGGGCGATCACCAGTTTTCAAAATATTTCTACAAGGCCATAGTGTATCTGACTATTCAGATTAACCTGTTATTTAAATAAACAAAACCAGAAACAAAAAAAACCTCTTCCCCAAAACCTCTGTTTACCACCAGTTCTTACTTCAGTTGAGAGGTTTGTGGATCTCTTATCACTCCCTGTGTGCATGGTTTTTGTTTTGCTTTGCTTTCTAGATTATAGCATATCTTTACACAGTGTCAGTTGTCTGTGACTAGGAAACAGCAGGTAGTTCATTCATTGAACACTGGCTTAGAGATTTTCTTGCTATACATTCCTTTCTCTGTATTACAGATTCAAATTTAATTTTAACTGAGATAGGAAAGTGCTTCTCTCTGTAGTAATATCAGTCATCAATACAGTTTGGAGAAGTGAATTTCTCACTTACATAAGGAATAAAGGACAGATTTATTCTTGTATATAAGAAAGATTTTGTTATTCTTCAACTTTGGCTAAAACAAATCAGTGGATATTTTTAAGGCTGTGGGTTAAGGCAGGACAAATACGTCATACCTGCAATCCTTTCTAAAGGCATAAGATACAGGACCACAATACTACAAAAGAAGTCCAGATAATATTTTTCTTACATGATGTCCAATTCAGCTGTGTAGGTGCGAGTTTCAGATAAGATTAAATTGCTTTTACAGATGGGAATTGTGAAAACATTCCGTATTATAAATTTGAAAGGCTTTTTAGGGAGAAGAATGAGTTTAATCCAGGACCCCAAAGCATAGATTCTAAAGACAGCTGCCTCTCTGAACAGCGTGTGAGCTGAGGAGTGAACAGCCAGAGAAAATCCACATACATATTTGAGTTTCACTTTAGGACTCTTGATAGCTTTGGTCACTGATTGGGAATTTTCTCTAACTAGGAGCCACAGAGACAAAGCAGAAAATCTAAATAAATAATCTTTCCCAGGTTTTCTAAAAGTGCCTGTAGATGAAAACATGTCAGACAACCAGTCCAATAGGGCCCGAAGGGTTTCTGTTTGTTTGTTTTAAATCCATTCTTTCCTGAGGAGGAAATAAAAAAAAAGCTTGAGGTTGGTGACAGATTTGGGTTCTTGCCACATTCCCAGCTCGCTTCACGGACATCTCTCTACTTCAGAGAAAGTTAATATTTTCCAGAGATGTTCCATAGGTGTTCTAAATCATACTACAGACACCTGTTCCTATATATGGGTATGTTATTCACCTAGGATGAATCAGAGTTGATTTTTTTTTTTTTCAGTATGCTTCCTTTCAAAAACCTCATTAATCTCAGTGTGCAGAATTTAGGGGGAAAGTTGTGTTTTGCCAGTTGACACTGTTTAATGTAAATGATTTATGATTATTCCTTATGTATACACAACAGGCACTTTATAAATTGGATTGTCCTAGGAGTAACACGATACATAAATGTTATTGCTATAAATTCTACAGTGGGCTATATATTTTGTATCATGTAACCAGTTGGCTTATAAATGCTGACTATTTCAACCTGCTCTTTCTGCTTAGTATTGTAAATGGTGACTTGGGTAAGCCTAACGGAGATATATACAGAGGCACTCGAAAGCACAGGACACGCTGGCACCTCTCCAGCATGGCTTCTGGCCGTGTTCCAGGGGCGATGGCAGAAAGAGGAGAGGGTGAGAAGGGAAACTGAAACTGTACGTAGCAAAAAAATGAATCTACATTATTATTTTTTGCCCAGTAAAGTCAAGAGTCAAGTGAGAAAGGGGGGAAAGCAGAGAAAACAAGAGAAAAGCATTAGTAAAACCCATTCATCAAAATTTAGTTCGAGTTTGAAATTTACCATTTCACAGGTAAATTTTTATTAAGTAACGTGAAATAAAGATAAAAGGAATACTGGGTATGTAATTATAAATATATTTTAATATCGATAAATATTTGATATATTTTGATTTAGTGTGTAATAGAAATAATAATATTTGATTACTTATTTTTGCATTTCTGTGAATGAAGTATTTGAAGAATGAGGTTTTGGAAATCCCTTAATTCTACTGGTGGATCAAGACATTTTATTACATGTACAATGCTGTTATGCTAATGGCCCTCATTTTCTAGCATGGTCTTAGCTTACTGTGATTTTCATTCTGAGATCCTAAAGAATTTGAGAGAAAAATCTCTGAATAATTGGTCATTTTAGAGCCAAGTAATTGTTAAAGACCAAACTCATGTAAAGTGTTGAGTGAGAGGGGAAAGAGTGGCCCCCGTATAACTGACCAGCAGGTTAATGGCAATTTCTTTCTAATCCCGGTGTCAACTACTTACCTGATCACCCAGTCTTAGCATCAGGGCTGATTTGAAGTGTACCATGCACTAATTTGTGTAAAGAAGAACTGGGCTGTGAAGAATTCTATTGTGTTTATAGTGTCTATTCTGATAGTGATTTTATAGTCCATTTTATAGGCTAAGTGTTCCAGTTGATTCCCTTTCCCCACGCCCTCTTAAGTATTAATGTCTACACAATTGATCTGGTTACCCGTGAAGTCAATCCAAATCAGCTGTAACAGTGGCTGAAAATACAAGATTAGTAATTTTAAAACCTAGAGGTTCCTGTCTTACACGAAAGGACTAAATCTTAGCAGGAAATCCCCAAGTGAAAAGATTATGGGACTGAAAGCACTCCATGTGTGTGACTTGTAATAACATTATTTTTTTGGCTGTTTCATGGAAGGAAATGTCCAAATGTGCTGCTTATGATTTCTGTAATATACTTTTAATTGTCATGCTTTCTGGAGCTTTCCTGGTGCATGCATGGGAAAGAATATACATATGCACATATCTCTATATTTGTAGCCACTATAGTCAAAACACTTATTTGCCTAGCTGACTTGCCTGCATAGTTGACTTACCCACCCATTATCAAACTCTCTAGAGGAAACAGGGCAGAAAGGTCAAATAGAAGCAGTAAAGCCAAAGCTCTTTTACAAAACAGTTATTTAAGAAGTTCTCAGTGGCGCTGTTCATCTTCTGGAAGGGAGATCACTCCATTCATTCCCTGCCCATCCTGTGTCATCAGCAGTAGCTTTGGACTCTTGGAGTAGAAGAAGAAACCCTATTTCTACCTTGTTGCTGTTATACACTCAGGTAAGCCTTGATTGAAATCCCAGAGAGACATAGTGCTAATAGAGGACTTTACAAACTGCAGTATCCTGTAGATTTTAACCACCACTTAAAATTTTGCTTTTTCTTATAGGAGGTTAAATTTAAAGGCAAGATCTTTAAATTTTTATATATATAACATATATATACGCACACACATATATACATATATATGTATATACAGACACGTAAAATCAGAAAAAGTCCTTTCTTTCGCTGTTTGTTCACTGCAGAATACTTACAGTGACTATCATTTACTGAGGACTTTCTTTGTGGCAGGTATTGTTCCTGGGCTTTGCTTATAAAATATAATTTAAGTCTCCTAAAGTACCCCATGAAACAGATACTATCATTATACCCAGTTTTCAGCGGAGGACATTGAGACAGAGAAATTGAGTAACTTGCCATGGCCCAACAGCTAGTAAGAGGTGGAGCCAGGATTCAAACCCAGGCAGAGGAAGCCCAGGGCTGAAGCATACATTTTTCTCAATCGATTCGTGAGCAGCATGCAGTGCTTCATGGAAGAAAAGAATGCAGTGGGGGCATCATTTAGTAGGAATAGAATTTGAGTTCTTTGTGGTTATGGCCATTGTCTCCCTCTCTCAGGCCTTGTAGTGACCGCTGGCAAACCTTTTCTGAGACAGGTGGTCAAGACTGAGTAGTCTGTGGCCTAGAAGAGAAAGAAATGTGCTAGCTAATAGGAGGATACGACCTGAGACCTTGCCTCCACTATAACCACAGTAAACAAGCGAGCTAATGAACCGTAGATGTTTAGTGTGTCATCAGCATCTTTCATTTTTGTCATCCTGGGTGGCCACCATCGAGAAGGACGGAGTGCCCTCTATGAATATGTATTTAGCACTAGATACAGCAATTTATTCTTTTGAAGAGCACTTTATCATTTTGGTTTGGATAAATGTACAAACAATAATCAGTAGTTAGGGGTTTCAGGCTAAAATGGATGCCATTATTAGTGATTTAACACCTTTTCCTGTGAATTCCATGCGTATTGCCAAGACTAGATCACGTTACCCATTTTTAGAAAAGCTCACTTTAAAACCTCTTGCGCTATAAACCACTTGGCTCTCAGAACTACGGTAGTCACTAATTTCCAAACTCTGAATATGTAAAATAAAGTACCCGCACAAAAAACCTAGGAGGCTGCATAGGTCAGAACATTTGTTTAAACTACTAATAAAATTAGCTTTTTTCAGTTCCAGCTCCCTTTCTCCTATCTATTTGCCTTGCTAATAAGGCCTTACTTACTCCTATTCAATTACTTAGTGCCATGATCCCTCTTCTTTTTGGACTTTTTTTAATAATTTGAGCAGACTTTCCTAGTTCACATAAGAACTTCCATGATAATGGTGAAACATAAAGCCCGTTTGGTAAATAAAGATGATGACAACAATGAAATTGAACCCAAACTGGGCAAAAGAGCATCTCACAGCACAGAATTTGTAACACTTCGAAACTTGGTCTTTACAGATATTTTTCTCTGCCTGAAACATGTGTGCTAGTTCTATTTATATAAGGGAATAGTGACATCCTGTGTGTAGCTAGACTAATTGCCTCTGTAATTAACCTATTTGAGGAGGAAGTTACACAGAAATAAAATATCATTGAGTATTGAAAGAGGTAATTTTGTCTTAAAACAAACCTTTAACTTTACCAAAGGGCGTGGATAAAACAAAAAGTTTCTGTTTCCTTCCCTTATTTTTTTAAGCATATGCCTTCCCTTCTTTTCCTTCTATCCTTTTCCCCAACATCTTTTTCTTGTCTTTATACATTTCCACTAGTCCTTTCCATTTTCTCCCTGCTACCTTTATTTTCCACATTATAAGCTAAAAATGTTGTGTTATGATGAGTGAAGTTTCTATTTTTAAACCTAGAATTGGAGAGAGATGTAAGTGTAGTAAAAGGAAACATCTTTTTTGTTTCAGTGCTATTCAGATGTCTTTTTTGGTCAAGGGTGGAATATGCGTAGAATCATTTTGATGTCTTAGAGGCTGAGGACAAAAAATCTTATCCTTCTTCCTTATCCCTTGATCGGATATATCTTAATTAAATTTAGAGAAAGGTGTGAGAGTGTACAAAAGCAGGGTTTCTCTCAACCTCTTAAAACCAGCAGAAACTATTGGAAGGCAGTGGGTGGCAATAGCAGGAGTGCAGTGTTTGGAGTAAGAATTATTCATATCTCACCCCAAAAGTATGGTGAAGGGGGAACAAGAAGAGCAATCTTTTTCCTCTGTACCCACAAGTGCTCCTTTTTTAACGTTTTAAAAGATAAAATGTTACCACAACAAATGACAGAACAATGGAAGAAAGCAAGAGCAAGATGCATGTAGGAGAAACTAGTCAAAATTATTCTGCTCTGTATGTCCTAACTCACCAAACAATAGCAAGATCCAAGTGTCAGGGGCCTCACCCAGTCATAACCTCATGTATAATCCCCTGCCCATAATCAAAATGGTATTTTGAATCAGATTGCTTAAGACTTTTTTCTTGCCATAACAAATGGAATGTTATAATTGATCTGTTTTTCAAATCAAGTAACTAAGTTTGTATTTTGCACATTCTATTGGCTGAAAGAGTTCTATTTACAGCTATGCCCATTACTAAGAATCATTTCTTTGTGAAATATTTGAGAATTTTAAGCCAAAGTAAACTTAGTGTGTATATGATGATTGCCAAGAATGGAATAGTTGGAATGGCAATGTTTTCGAGGTTCAACCACAGTGGACTTATATTCCTCAACTTCCAGGGTAAACCTTCCTGCCCCAGTTTCTTTATCTGTGAAGTACAGATTAAAAATTCCTCCTGAATTAGGAGGAATTTTTTTTACCTCCTTAATAAGGTAATTGTGACTTTAGTGAAGAAACATTTGTGTAATACTATGCATAGAGCCTGTAAATAAATGCTTAATAAATAGTAGCTAATATTATTTTAGACAATGTTTGATAAAGCAAAATAATTTGGATATCAAATAGTTTATTGTAAAGGTATTTAACCTCACCTGGTTGAACTGTTCTTCAAGTGGATTTGTTTAATAACCTATCCTTGCATTTACTGTTTTGTAATCTTTACTGTAGTAACCTTTCACTTCTATTGATAATTTATATTAGCAATAACTACATTACTGTTCTTGGAAGACAGTGAAAGGACATTTTTTTAATAGCTAAGATACAAAGCAAAGAGGAGAAAAAAAACACTTCAGAGAGTTTTCCTGTGCATCACCTTTGTGATTAATCTTGTTATCACTAATGATTATCAGATTGCAAAGAGGTCTTCTTGTGCATAAAAGGAAACCCTCAGCTTTACAAAAATAGTTGTTCAGTCATGGCTCTATTTTGGCCATTGTGCTAATTAAATGTAGTATCTATAATTATTGAAGTGTCCAGCATTTTTACACAAATCTCCCATCTGTTTTCTTGGTGATCTTCAATAAGACAGGTAATTACATAAATAAGAAACTCAGAAAAACCATCCTCTGGAGATTCAGATTCATTCTCTTCTTATTATCACAAGATAATTCACTCATCCATTTAACAAATATTTATTGGGTGCCCATTACATGCTGCACACTGTGTCAGTCTTGAAAATATGCTAATGAACAAAGTAGACAAAGCACAGATTTTACAGCCTGGCAGAGAAAGTACATAACATAAAACAAACAATTACAATAGGATATGTATGTCTTAAAATCAAGGAAGTTTGTTTGGTCTTTTAGCCAAACAGGGGTGTGCATTCCCACTGGTGGGTGGTGGGGGAGGAGTATTCCTAGCTCCTTTGAACTTCCATAGCATTTTATCTGTACTTCCACTTGGAAACCCCTTCTGCTTTGCATTCTAGTTCCTTATGATTGTGGCATCTGCTCTAGACTGCAAGCTTCTTAGGAGGCAGGCAGGACACAGGTGGGATTCTTCTTAGGATTTTTCACAGAACATACACTTGTGCACTGCATAGAGTAAGCACTAAATAAATGCTGTTGAAGACATGCAGCAAGGAAAAAGTCTTAGAGACTTGCTTTTCACGTCCTTTTTGTTTTAAATTCTTAAATATTTCGCTTTGAAATCTCTCCTTCCTGTTAATGGTGACAGAGGAAGGTAAATAACCAAGTGAAAGTCATTGTTCCTCCTTTGTTCCCCTTACTCACTAGTCTCTCAAAATTTAATCCACAGCAAACTTCTCTGGAGGAAGTTAATTATTATTTGTAAGACCTTCAAAGTTTGTGCTACAGAAGTCTCACGTTAGTTGCCACATGTAAATTAGAATGGAAGAAGCATCTATTATTTGTGGTCTGGCACACTCTGGGGTACCATGATCAACCTTTTTTCTCTATTGCTAGACCTATCTAAAGAGTTAATGGTTAGGTGAGTTAGTATCTAGTTTTGAAAAGTCAAAACTCTTCATTGGTTATGAGAAAGATATAATGTTTAATGAATGGTTTAGTATTCATTTGCCATTACTGAAGTCCAAAAGCATTCAGAAACTCTAAAACATAAAATGGAATCGTAACAGTTTTTTAAAAATGGGAAAATAATCAGCTATTACACAGAAATTCCAATTCACAGCTTAAGAAAATTCAGTATTAAAAATGATAAAGGGAGGATTTCGGCGAAGAGAATGAAGTTGTTGCATATTCTTCTGGTGGGCACGGAGGTGCGGTGAGATTGAGAGGCCTGGGTGTGGTGTCGCCTGCGAGCTGGAGTGTAATTTAGTGAGCTGACAGGAGGAGTGAAGTATCTCCTCAATATCTGTGTTTGGCAGAAAAGATGAATGCATACATCAGGAAACAATGTTTAAGTGTTTTATTTCCTTATTTCAGCCTGTCAAACTGTCAGTGTAGTTAATGGCCACCAAGAGAGAAAGGGAGAGAGGAAGGAGGGGGAACAGAGAGAAACAAAGGTGCCATGGAATCTGCAAAGAAAAGAAACCAGGAAAGCATTTGCATGTTTCTGTGGCACAGTGGTCAGTCAGACAAAAATAACTCACTATGTTCATCTCTCTACTGAAGCCAGATGTGCCGATTCCCTACCTACGATCCCTGACCTTTTTCTTTCTTTCATTTATGTCCTTAATCATTGCTTTCCCTCACTTTGATCTCTGCGATTCTTTTCACCAAAGTCTAGGTCGATTATCAATACTTAAGGGATTATTTTATGTTATATTGGTAGTATCCAGTTTTGCTCTGTTTTCCAAGTTTACTATCTTGTTGGTATTGTTTAGAAAATCTGATGTTAATGCTGTTTAATAAAAATGTTCACTCTTCTATATGAAATATTCCTTTTTTTATCCTTTTGAGTGTTTTAAAGTCAACAAAGAATAAATTGGACCTGATTTTGACCAATTGCATCTTTCATTTTTCCAAAAAGACGCTGAGAGTGCAATGCCTAATTCAGACATTTTACTCTTAGGAGTAATGAACTATTTTAAATGTCTAGAAAAATCTTAGCACAGCCAGGGATTTCTATTTTATAAACGGGAAGTGCTTATGTGGCCATAAGTTATTTTTCCACAGAAATAGAAGAGCCTCTTAGCATTCACCTCTGTGTCAAACTGTGAATTTAAAATATTTGAATCCAGTGATGAATACTTTTCATAATGAACACTTTTGGTTGCCTTATAAATTGAAAGCATTTAATTAGGAGAAAAAATAATTTGTTTTTACATATCAATTTTAAAATCTTATAAAATGATCTAAGGAATCAGCATCATGGGGTAGTAAATATAGTGAGTCCTGAATTGGGCCAGTCATCAGATCACCTGGAAGGCATTTAAAATGCCCTTGGGCCCCACCCCAGATTTTCTGGGTGACTATCTCCAGGGACGGGGACCCAGCATGTGCCTGTATAAGATGCAGCCCGTACCCCATCCCCAACCCCCAGCCCTCAGGTGATACGGTGATTAGCCAGGCTAAGAACCTTGCCGTGGAAGGAGCACCTCTCCAGCTATCAGGACAGCGCTGGCTGATTTCTGACATTATCATTTACTCACTGAGTAACCACTGACTTTTGGGGACCAAATTTATTCAACTCTATACAATTTGTACGACCTTTTCTACCCCTAAAATCTTCTGACTTCATTCTATTAATGAGGTTTTAAAAAGTTTTAAACTTAAAACCGGGGTTAAGGTACCTGCACACACATTGTTTCTTATTAGTTTTGATTCTTAATTTAAATTAATAGAACTAAACAAACAACAACAAAAAGTTGAAGAATCTCCCTTCTCACCCCCAGTTTGATTTCATGATACCAATCATATATATTTAATCATTAAAGTAAAAATTTACTACTCTGCTCTTCAGATCTTCAGCTGCAGAACTGAACTCTTCTCCACCCACCCAAATAGGATCCGTCATCAGTGCTCCTATCCTAACAAATGACAGCACCCTGCATCCTGTTGGGTTAGCCAGAGACCAACAGTCACCTTCCCTCTCATTTATCTTTGATATCCGAGGTTGATTTTGCCTCCTAAAATACTGTTCATTTGTCAGCTTATTTGTATTTCTATCAACACACATTCTGTGCAAAGGTGCCGTCTTTTGCAATAACCTCTCACTAAAGAGTCACTCTCTGCTCCAGTCGATGCTCAGTACTACACAGAGATTTTAAACACGCAAATCTGATCATAGATCAGATGCAAAACTATCTTTTCACAGTGTTTTTCACTGTGGTTATGACACAGACCCAAATCTGTCACAGGATCTGCAAGGCCCTGTGTGATCTCTCCAATCCTTCCACCTCTCACCTTCTGTACTTCAGGCCCTTTTTCAGTTTTTCAGACTGAAAAACTGGCGTGTGCTTCCTTCCCATCTTAGGGCTATTGAGTTTTCTTTTCTTTCTGCCTAGAAAGTTCTGCACCTCCAACTCATCCTTTGCAGATCAGCTGAAATGACATTTCCTCGGGAGAACATTTTCTGATGCCCCAGCTATGATTGGGTCTACCAGCTATGTGCTTGTATAAAATACCTTGCATTTTCCTCCAGAGCATTTCTCACAGTTAGCAATTTTATATTAGTACAATGGTTAATTTTAATCTAATCTATAACACTGTAAGCTTGGTACAGGTGGGGATCTTGACTAATTTATTCACCCTGATTTCCTAATTCTTCAAATAGTGTGTAGTATAAAGTAGGTTCTTAAATATTTGTTGACTAAAAGAATAAATGAATCAATAGAAGGAAAGTGCTCACTTGTGCAGGGAGACCCCGCACCCCACTCCCAATGTATACCCTTTCCAGCCCTTTGCTCTATGTAAAGCATTATCGTTTTTCTGCAGCAAGGAATGGTAATCCCTCAACCTGCCCCCGTTTTGCATTCTCTGTCCCAGCATGAACTCTCTCCATCTGAACTCTTGGCTTCAGCCCTTTCCTGTGCTCCTCTGAGGTTCAAGAGCCATGCAAAAGCAGTTGCTCTGGGCCTGTTGCTGCACTCTTGAGAAGAGGTCTAAAATTGTGCATGGTTCTCTGGAAAAAAATACAGGTAGAGAAGAGGTCCATCCCAAGTTTCTTCACAGGAACTAAAGATTCCATTTTCTGGATTCCCCTGTTTGCTCAAGTAAAGGGTTGCTCTTTAGAGGGTACATAAATCTCAGATCTGACCTGCCAAATCAGAATGTCAGCTTCCTGTCTTGATATAACATACTGACACAGGGTTTTGGCAGTCAGGCAGCTTATAGTGCTGCATAAGACTTGAGGTATGGAGCTTAGTTATGGCAGGGTATTTACTGTCTGCTCTTCACAGATATCATAGTCACCATAAAACATAATGACCTGGGAAACTGGAGCCCCTGTCATGAACCTCATGCATTAAAGGGCTCCCTTCAAGGCCCTCTTCTGGCTGTACCACCGTCCATGGGTATGTGAGAAATCACAAGACCCCATTCTAGACATGTTCCAGGTACCCCATGCCTTGTAATTCTTTCTCCAAAGTCCTGGCACCTGCCAATGAGGCCTGTGCAGGCTTCTGCCATGGTTTGTCTTTCAGAGGTCACACTCTGCTACCAGGGGTGTGCAATCCTAGGTCCAAGGGTGACCAAGGGCCAGCTGTTTGACAGAGGCTGGCTACAGAGAGGGTGTTTTTCCATTTGTTCTCCTGTCATGGGTCCCCAAATGTTAAGGAGATACTAGAGAGCAGATGAGAGCATTAAGCAGAAGGTAGGCAACAAAAAGAGGACAGAAGATGAAGACCCGAGGAACATCACATCAAGGACCAGACAAGGTAATACTTCACTAGATGAATAAATAAACCAATAAATATCTGAATAAAATATCTTTTGAAAACAGAAGGCAACAAGAAAACCCAGAATTAGCAAAGCAGAGCCTTGTTTTTTACAACATGACTCACATGTGGCCAGGACCAGCCATGAATGTTGGGACATTTGTTCTAGAGAGAGCTCATGGTGATGATCTGTGCCATGAACCTGTTGGATCCACTTGTTAGGACCCCACTGGAGCCCAGTATCTTATTCAATTTTTTTTTTTGAGAGAGAGAATTGAGGGTTGATTTTGTCTTTGTTTCCCATGATATAATCAATATATAATCTTTTCTCAGAACTTTGAATAGTGAAGCAAAAGAGAACTTGTTCTTTCCATTTTTGAGAAGAAAAACTGATAACCTAAGGAACAAATCAGTAGCGTAGTTAGAATTGACTGTTGTGAAAACACTTGCCCATTCTCTGCTATCCTAAGCTAACAAAATGTCGTGACAGGCAAAATGTCCAAATCTGATACCACTAGAGGAAACCAGGAAGGGACGAAATGTGAGACTTCTTTGCTTTCAAGATGCTTAAATAATTTCCTTCAACAGACAGCTCTCTTCCCTTCAGCCAACAGCTTTCTCTTTCACGGTGCCTTCAGAATCTTTTGCAAAGTTGAAAGAGTTGTAATTTTAATGTAACTATTATATTCAAGACATTAATGACCTGGATCACTGAAAATAACCATGGTAACCGGTGAGAAATCAAAGAGAGTTAATTTAATTGCCACAGAAAGAAAATAAGTGCAAATAATCTATAATTCTTCATTTCCAATATGTACATGTTATTTTCTTGCTGCATTAATTACCCGATAGTTAGACAGAAATTATCTAGTTGCTGCTCTGTGACTGTGCGTTGTATTTGTGTAATGGTTTTCACTCTCATAACTAATCATTATAATTTCTTACCTCAGCAGTTTAGGCTGCCCTGAACTGGGTAACATGTTCATTCAGTTGACATTAGCAATTTTTAATAACAATAAACATGATACTTTAAGTATAGAGGAAAGGAATTAAGCCATTCTTTCAACGTAGGTGCCTAAAGGCCACTCGGATTCACTACCTCTCTACAAATCGCTAAGGAACTGGTACTGTTTTTTAGAAAGACTTCAAAATTCCACTCAGTTTCCTAACTCTTTTTCTAGGAGTTACAGGAATATTCTCATATTGCTCAGAAGTGAGGAGCAAGTTATAGCATCCTAAGTAGGGACTTGTTGAGAATCACTGCCAGGGATATTACGTATACGTTTTGTCTTGTGCCTGTTAGGGTCAAATCTTTTGCTAGGCTGGAAATACAATGGTCAGTAAGACAGGGAGAGAGAAACAGATGATAAAGCAGGGAATCATGAGTCATGAGCACATTTAGATAGTTTTTTATTTTAAGTCAGTTCAGATACTCTACAAGATGGTAGATAGATAGTATTTAAATTTCCAGACTGCATGGAAGAGTCTTATAGTATAATAAAGTATGGGATAATTAGTCATATAATCAAAAATAATATTTACCATTTATTGAATGCTTTCTGTGTCCCAGACAGAAAATCATTTAATGCTCATGCACATACACATACCTACCCCCATCAGTGGATTCTTTTATCTACATTTTTCACATAAGGAAGCTAAGGTTTTGTAGCTGACCAAAGTCATCTAAGGAAGTGAGTAAGAGGGAGCAGATCTCAGTCTAGGCCGGGCCCTACTAAGTTGTAAGATTTCTACAGAAGGAATAAGCAGGAGGCTTTTCAGTGCTGGCACTTTCAGTGGCCAGTGCCCAATGAATAGAATGTTAAATTTTAATTGATTCTGTTTCTTGTTTTAATTACACACTATCCCAAAACCATTTCAGAAAGAATCTATCACATCTTTTAGATGTTTCTCAATCTCTTTTGGCAATTTTGTCTCAAAAACCGCCTCAGTAAGAAATAAGAAGATAATAAATGAACAAAGGTAGATACAAGCTAAAAAGGAAAGATAGAGCCACCTCACACCCATCAAGATGGCTACTATCAAAAAAAAATAATGAACATCTGCAAGGATATAGAGAAATTGGAACTCTTGTGTGCTGTTGGTGGGGATTGCAAAATGGTCCCGTCGCTGTGAAAAATAGTTCCTCAAAAAGTTAAACGTGTGATTTATCATATGACTCAGCAATTCCTCCTCTTTATATATCCAAAAGAATTGAAAGCGTGATTTCAAAGAGATATTTGTACGCTCATGTTTATAACAGTGTTATTTGCAATAGCTAAACAATAGATGCAACCCAGGTGTCTAATGATGGATAAATGGATAAACAAAATGCTATATATGCATACAACTGAATATTATTTAGCCTTAAAAAAAAAAGAAATTCTGATACATGCTATAACATGAATAAAGCTTGAAGACATTATGCTAAGAAAAATAAGCCAGTCACAAAAAGATAAATACTAAGTGTAAGTATTCCTCTTATGTGAGGTACCTAAAGTAGTCAATATAATAGAGACAGAAGGCAGAATGGTGGTTTCCAGGATCTGGAGGTAGTGGCGAAAGGGCACTTATTTAATGGGTATAGTTTTAGTTTTGCAAGATGAAAAAGTTCTGGAGATTGGTTGCACAAGAATATGAATGTACTTAACATGACTGGACTCTACATTTTTAAATGGTTAAAGTGGCATATTTCATGTTAATGCATATTTTACCACATTAAAAATTTTTAAGGGAAGTATGAAAGGTTACGTGACAGAGAAGAACTGGGAACAGGGGAGAACCTCATTAGATAAGTTGTTCAGCAAAAACTTCTCTGAGACGTGAATGACACCATGGAGCCAGCTCTGCCAAAAGCTAAGGAGAGAGAGGGCTCGCCAGGTAGAGGGATCTACAAATATAAAGCCCTCTGTTGAGAAAGAGCTGGGCTGTTTTAAATGAAAAGTCAGTGGAGCAGCAACAGAGTGATGTGTGATGAGCTTGGAGCAGGGTAGAAGGGGCTGATCATAGAAGGACCAGTAGGCATGGAAAGGACTGCATTATCGTTATTACATTTTGGTTTTATTTCCGAAGGCTCCTTGTGTCTTAGGAGATCATAAACTTTCGAGTATCCATTTTGTTTCAAAACTAGTAATTGACAACACTTCTTATTGTCATAGTTCAAATAGCTCTTATTACATAGACTCAATTAAAATATATTCAGAAGTGATGTGTTAACTTGGTGAGTTTTCTTTTTTATTATTATTAATTTTATTATCTGCGGAGCAATTGCAACTTGAAAAAATTTTCCTTTATATCTGTCTGCCTTGGTAAAATAGCAGTGAACCACTACTTAAAACACTGCATTCATTTTATACTTGAAAGTACTTCAAAGCATCTCTGGAAGTTTTCTGGGGCCAGGTCAGTTCATCAATCCATACTACAATGATTTCAGAGACTCTGGAGGCCCTAGTTTAAGCAATTAGTATTGCTAACTTTGCTGAAAACTGTCTAGCATGGCACTTAGCAGTGTCAGTTCATGACAGATATTTTAATACTGTAGTCACATCCTAGAGTTGTTAACGTACAGAATTTAAAAGTTTATCAAAGTGGCAGCTGTCATCATTTAAATACATTTTCTTAAGTATATTCCAAAAAGCAAAAGTTGCTAAAATTCAAACATGTATTTTATTGTTAAATCTCTCTTACACATTGATTTCCTTTGATGAAAAAGCTATTATTTAAAGTATTAATAACCCTAAATTCAAGAGATCTATTGTAGATCATGGTGACTATAGTTAATAACAATATATCATATGCTTGAAAATTGCTAAGAGAGTAGATTTTATTTGCTCTCACCACAAGGAAATGCGAAATGTGTGAGGTAATACATATATTAATTAGCTTGATATAGCCATCCACAATTTATATACACTCGTCCCTGGGTATCCTTGGGGGATTGGTTTCAGGACCCCACATGGATAACAAAATTTTCAGGTGCTCAAGTCCCTGATAAAAAATGGTGTAATATTTGTATATAAGCTATGCACATGCTTCTGTATACTTTAAATCATATCTAGATTACTTATAATAGCTAATACAATGCCTGTGTATCACTTCATTTGCATGGATTCAGTGTAGTACCCAGTGTGCAGCAAATTCAAGGTCTGCTTTTTGGAACTGTGTAGAATTTTTTTTCCCAAATATTTTCAATCCATGGTTGGAAATGGAGGGGTGACTATATATATCAAAACATCATGTTGTACACCATACATTTTTAAAAATTTTTGTTAATCAAAAAAAGAAAAAAGGTACTCCAAAAAATAAAGTATTAATAACTCTGAAAAAGACATATCCATTTTAATAGAATGAATGCATTTATGCTATGTTCTGCATCACATTTTTTTCTACTTCATATGGGTCTGGAAATTTTATGTTACATTAGAATATTGTTCCCTGCTATTCAAGGTTCAGCATGGAGGAGCAGTTCTAAAAGACTTCTCATCTGACTTCTCTTACCATATCTGGCCTGGCATTTATCTCAGATTATCAGTAATGTGGAAGTTCTAGGAAAATTTCTCTAAATGCATCAGTGATGTTCATTCCCCCGCACTTCAGTGAAGGGAGCTGAATGTGCAAGACTGGAAGTTTGACTTTGAGGAAAAGCAGAAATATATTTATAATGGGATGACATGTCAGTTGAAACTTAAAGTTGATGAAGTATAAGTGTGTTTGGACCAAACAATCAAACATGGAGACAGGGTGGTAGGAGTGATTTATGGAACTAAATGAGAAGAACCTCTTCCTGGGCCACCTTGTTTACACTAGCATGCAGTGGTGGAACAGAAGGAATAGGTGTGCCTAGAGAGCAACAGAACACGTGTGCAGCTGTCGTGAACAAGCCCCAAACTAAGCCAGTAGTACCCCAGTGTTATTCGTTCTTCACGGCAATTCTATTAATGCCGTCAATGAAGTAGGGATAAACTTCACAGTTTATCCATGTGCAATTTAAGAATTTCAAGTACTACAAAAGCAGTAACATGGAAGAAACTGGTATTTTAAAGTATTTAGATCCTAGGATGAATGGTTAAGTGCAATAATCATATCACAGTTCTTTCAGAATTATCCTATTAATTTTTTACTGTTTCATTTGGAGTAGCAATATTCATAGTCTTATTAAAACTACTGCTAATAATTCATATAATCAATAACAGGTCATTGTCAAAGAGATGTGAAGACTGTGACCCTGTTCTTAAAATGAGCTTTTAAATAGTTTGGAAGACCCAGCTGAAACATGAAACAATAGAGCAAGAAATTGCTTTTTGGACAGGTGGAAAACCAGCAGAGAAAAAGGGCTGGGTGAACTGGGAGTTCCTAGAGAACTGTAGCTGGCCTGGAAGTTTGTGTAGGCAGAGAGCGAGGCTCTGACAGTTTGCTCTCCTGAAGCCTCGGGGAGGGAACTGTTTGTGAAGTTTTAGGATTTATGGTACAATGCCTGTGAATTTTGCATTCTGTTCCACAGTATAGCAGTATTCATTCTAACATAAAATGTTTGCCTTACAGTCAAATTATTTCATTTTGTTTTCCGAGTCTGAGATGCCAGGAAGTTACAGCCTGTTTCACCTGTGCTCTTCTTGTACCCCACACAGCACCACACACCCCCAGGGGTGCGACTGACTACTCCAGTTGGAGAACCTCAGCCATACAGGACCAGCGCACTTAAACGGAAGAGCCTTTTCTTGGCCATTAGCATGCAGTCGGGCTGAGTAAATAAGAGTTTCTTTAATCATTAAAAGACGCTCATACCGTATGGTATATGTACACATTCTTTTCTATGAGTTTGATGGGCTTTATAAGCAGCCCAGGTTTCCTTTTTATAAGTATAACGGGGGCCCAGATGGTTCCATTTGCTGATAACAGTACATTTTCAATAATACACTGTATGATTGGGTGCAAAATCAACATCCTCCCAAGTTTTGTGTTTCAAGTACAAGCCTTTCTTTTGTATGAATATTTCCTTCTGAAGCCTTTTCAACCTTTGTCAAAAATATTTCTCAGTTATTCAGAGCACACTGGTGGGCTCTAAAACAAAGACCACCCAAGCACATCCATCCCCTTTACAATTCCACTCCGAAGGAGCAGCACAGAGGCATTCTATCACTGACGAGAAGGAGAGAGTCATTTGAATGTTTGAAAAAGGTCACGACTCTTTCGTCAGCTAAGAGGCCGGTCACTGGGGCTTTGTGTCATCACGGTTAAGGGTGTCGCGGTGGCACAGCAGTCACCGGTGCTCAGCTCCAGCATGGGAGCCTGGACCCGCGCTGTTCGGAGGGGAGCAGCATTCCTCCGTGGTGCCAGGGCTGCTCCCCGACACTGTCCCCATTTGTGTCAAATGCCAAACTGCAAGCGGGCCAGGTAGCAATGAGAGCACATGCGGGAAAAGATAAGGAACTTAACAAGGATTTTAGAGCACCATTTGTGTTACATAATTTTTCTTTCTTTGATGAACATGAATGCTTATTCTCAAGTGCCTGAATTTTTAAATCATCCGAAGTTATAAAGTAGTACTAAAACCTTTTGCTCCAAATCCCCACATTAACAATTAACACAACTCACAGTTGGCTTGCTGGCCACGGCATTGCTTCTCCTGTCCTCACCAAATACATTTCTTTCTCCACTATTTCTGCCTCGAATCCTTCCCCACAAACCAGCTCCTCCTACTTCTTCCCTGTGACTCAACCAGAGCAGCTAGTTTCTTGGCAGGAACATCCATTCAAGCATTCATTTAGTAAATATTTCAGTATCTGCTATGTACCTATACTGTCCTTAGGATTGGGGATATAATAGTGAATAAGACAAAAATCTACCAAATGTGAAGCTGAGAGCATATTAAAGGTATAAGTCTGGATCATATACCCTAGCTCCGTTCCACACATATCCTACATAGAGAGAAATACATACTCTGTCTGATCTATTTTTTATCTGTATATCTATATTTATCTATCATCATCTATTTCTCTATTTCACTGTATAATTTCTTTTGGGTCCTCATTTTACCTTACTAAAGTTCAAGTAGACAAGGGCATGCATTGGACCTGTAAGCTGTTTTGCTCTACTTTTCTTTCCTTTATGCTACCATGACATGGATTTAAAGTTTGTAGAGTAGATAAATGATAAAGACAAGGATCTGCAGAGAAGTGTTGCAGGCAGACCCACCATAGGGAGTAGAAGGAGACAAAGATGGTGGACTTCTAGGAGACCAGATAAGCAATTGGCCTGGCACTGATTTCACAAGACACTTTAGATCCATAATGTGAATGCTTTTACTTCCCTATATTTTCTTTTAAGCTTGCTTTTAGGACAATGAAGAGTTCCTAATTTAAGAAGGTGGATGTGGGCATCCTAAGCCATAGGCATAAGTGTGACATAAATGGTAAAATGAGTTTGATATGGCTAAAGGGAAGTGTAGCTATTGGGAAGTGAGGAGCCTAGGAAATTAGTCAGGAGCCAGATAAAGAAGGCTTTTTATTTACCATTTGGTACTTTGTTTTGAATGCTATGGGGATCCCTTAAATACAAAAATCACTTGAGTGACATACTTGGATTTACAATTTGATAAATTATTCTGGTTTCATTGTGGAGTTTAATGAAAGGGTAGAAAAACTGAGAAGGAGGGGGTCATAGAATTATATCAAAGTTTCAGACTTTGGTAGCTAGAAGGATTTTAACAGCAAATAATTAAATAATTAAAGGACAAGTTTAACAGGATGATATAGTTGGTTCAGTTGGTGACAGAATAAATTTATTTTGCATGTAAGACATCCAATTGGAGATATCTAGTAGGAAAAGGAAGGTATGTATGTCTGGATCACAGCAAAGAGGTATAGGTTGGAAGTGTAGATTTGGTGAGAAATTGATGATCAGAGAGTTTGGATGAGGTCATTAAGAGTGAATGCAAGGAGTGAGAAAAGAAGAGAATCAGGAGTGGAGCCCGAAAAAACATTTCATTTTAGGCATGTTGTGGATCAAAGTTTACAGGCTGGTCTGAGAAGCTTAGCACAAATGTTTGATGTTTATAATTCAAGATTTCCTTTAAGTTCTCTCCTATAATTCTTTCTTGGTGGAAAGAATTAAAAATGAACCTTAGAATAATATGTGGCCATAAATTAGGGCCTGGTTTTAAAATAATTTTGAATACTTTACGTGTCTATTGGGGTCCAGTTGGGAAAGCAAAGTTCATGTCTGATAGTTCAATAGAGGGAATTTAACACAGGGGATTAGTTAAGATGGAGACTATCAATAGCAGGAAGCCACCACTACCCTTAGTGCTGGAGCAACCAAGGGAGGAGGCTGTGTTACCAGAACACAGGAGCCAAAGCTGCCCAGTGGGAGCTGGACCCAAAAGGAGGATCTGCCTTGTTGGGGCAGGATCCCAAGAGAATCAGCTCTTGATGGAGATGCTTCCTGAAGCAGAGAGAGAAGCCTTCTCTCTCCTCCATTTACTTTATTCTGCCAGTTCCTCTCATTAGAGAAATCTGATATGAAGCTGGTTGGCAATAGAGCCTGGAGAAGTATTATTTGCAGGATTTAACCCCCTGTGATACAGAACAGTGCAGGGTGGGGGTCAGTCTGGTCTGAGAGCAAACAGATCATTTATAGGCATATCTCTAAATAGGTTTTTTTTTAAAAGTCATGATTGTAAATGTAGAGAATCAATAAAGCATGATGTTCAATTTATTATTAAATCAGATGCTTTTTGCTCCCACTTATTTTATCCAACTGAAACCCTATTACATTACTAACCATCTTTTAAAATTACCTCACAACATGCAGACTTTTATATTGTGACATTTTCATAAGACTGTGGCTTTTTCTTATGTCAGTAGTGCCTAAGAAACAACAACAACAAAAAAATGCAAAAACTGATATTTGGTTGCCCAGGTATCTATTAGAGCTAGAAGTGCTCTATTTATACTAAATTTATACATCAGCTCAATGGTCTTGTCGGGTCTTCTTAGATTCCAGCTGCCTCAGTAGGGATGTGCACTTCATCAAAATGAACTAACAACAACAACAAAAAGTTCTTTAGACAATTAGGCTTCCCTGGCTGGGCTTAAAATAAGTGAGTGTGTCGCGCTGTATTAAAAGGTGTGCTCTTGATAGAGTCTTTTTTGAGGTTCTCAATCAAAGGGCTCTGCTTTTCAGTGAGACCTTTAAACAGCATCGGCCTTTCCCTCAAAAGAGAAGGGCTAAAAAGAGCTGGACTCAATTGAACTTAACAGAAAATCCATTGGTGACCAATGGAGCAGAAAGGATGTGCTCAAATCACGGGGCTGAGCGCTCCACTGCAGAGATCAGACAAGCCCATTGAGTGTCTGCTGGTTCACACCAGATTCAGAAACTTGTTCCCCAGCTTCAGCTCCCAGATATTTAAATGGCAGTGTTTACCAGTGTTAGTGGGAAACCAATAAACAAAACATCGGTAGGTGGATTAGCTGTGTCAAGGTAGTCTCTTTGTTGGATTTTAGTTGCCTGGGTAGTGAGTTGGGTGCCCAGAACTTTGTTATACTATTGTCATGTTGAATAGTATTGTATTTATTTGGTTCAACTTAACACTAGGTCTCAGATGATCTTAAAATATCCATTCTGTTAATATAAGTACACTACCTTCCAAAGCAGCTTATTCAGTTGTGACTATAAAAAAACTTACATGGTTTAAAAACAAACAGAAAAACCTTTGTATACTGTTTGAGGTTGTATTGAAGCTCTGAAAGGGAGATTATGTGCAAGCGGTTTATTGGAGAGGTCCCTTGGGAGCCTCTGTAAGAGAGGAGGCAAGCAGGATTGGACATGGGTGACAGGGGCCTGCAAGGCAAGCCCTTCGGCTTTCACCATAAGGAAAGTGGCCGAGCCACTGCAGCTCTCTGATCCTCACATCCAGTCGTTGGGTGTTGGCCACTGCCAGGGAGGATGCTTACCTTGGGTAAGGTGGCTCCTTTCAGCTGAGGAAATTTCCACTTTCCAGAAGTGACTCAGTTGTGAGCTGTCTGCAGCCCACTTTGTCTATAGCTGGGTGATGACCATCTGGGTCCTGAAGGAGAACCTGTATGGCATAGCCCAGTGTCCCCTACATTTGATTACTGTCATGTCCCAAGTATTCACTTCTGCCATATCCACCCCTGGAATTCTGGTATGAGTTACCAGCATTTTTTGGCTATACTAACATAAAACAGTTTTCTTTTGTGCACTCATTTCTTTGTTCTATTTTTCTCATTTTGCCCAATGATCTTGGAAAAATGGAAATCTGATTCCGTCTCTCCTCTGAAGAATCCTGGAGTGGCTCCCATTTTGCTCGGGATAAATGTCTAAATCCATAACACGGCTTATGGTTTCCTGTGTGGCGAACTTTGCAACTTCTTATCTTGCCATTTACGTTTTTTGCTTTTTGTAGTGTAACCACTGTGTCCTCCTCACCTCAGGGCCTTTGCATATACAAGTTGCACCCTCTGCCTGGAATTTCTCAACTCTTTCTGCTGCTCCCAGTCATAAGCTTTCCCCATTAGCTCCTGCTAAGGGAAGCTTCCATGAATCCTTTCCTGATTCTCCAGAGGAGGTCACATTCCTTTCACATATGCTCCATACTTCTGCTGCACTGCATTCTCTACTTTTTCTCAGTAACTGTGTGTGTGTGTTTGGGGAGGCAGGGTGCAGAGATTGATTATTTGTACGATGTCTGTTTTTACCATTGGACTGTAAGCTCCAGGAAAGGAAAGCTGGCTTCTTTGATTAGCCTTATACCCTGCTCTTAGTATACTGCCTGGCGTCTAGTACATGACAAATGTATATTTGTGGGGTAAATAAGAATGAATAATCAACCTGAAAACAAAACCCGGAGATGACTCTGGTTAACCTAAAAAAATACAGCATGATGCACAACCACCATTTCAAGCATTCAACATCAACTTTATTTCCTAAATATGGGTCTAAAGTATAATATATTTATTTCACTTTTCTACATATTACTATATTTCCAGTCTCTCTTATTCTCTTTACTATGTGTAAGAATATATATGTATCCGATATACATAACATGAAATGCGTTTTACATGAAGAACAGAATACACACTTATCTGGTCTGGTCTTGTTTTATAGCTATCTCAGCCTTTTAGCATTTTAATACATTATAGTGGATGTACCCACTAAGGATTTCAAATAACTTGTATAAAATTTAGAAAAGATTTGAAATATCTAAGCAAATAACCAATAAAGAAATCTATTTATAATAGCTATAAAATGAACTTTTTATAAATGTGAATTATTCTATAAATGCAGGCTTTACTAATAAAGAATATTGGAAATTAGTCAATGATACTAGGGTTTATAGGGTTCATATTCAACTAGATAAATAAATTTTCCATTATTTCTACTTGTGTTTCAAAAACCAGGGAAAAGAAAGATCTTTGACATCTCTTAAATGATTTAAAATGTTTTATTCCTTTAATTTTATATTTAAAAGTAACATGGAGTATATCTCAGTCTAGGCGGAAAACTCATCTTTCTATGCAAAAAAGATTTTGTATCACCTTCTGGTTACATGTGACTCTAGAAAGTTCTTGTGTCATTTCTTAATACCAAATAATTCTAAATACAGTTTTTATATTGTGTGACCTATTTATAGTTCATTTGTTAAAAGCCATATGGCAAAAGTTTCAGTGCCTTAAAAGTCTGCCCGTTAGAAAAATTTTCTTTCCTGCTCTGGTAGCAGTGTTGCTTTTAAGACTATTTTGTGGCAATGTCATTTTTAAGAACTCAGGAAACACATGTTTACCAAACTTAAAAGGTGCCATGTGAGAGCCCATCTTTTAAAATTCAGATCTGGAGATAAGATGCCAATAAATTGGACAATGGTTTTAATAATGCAGCTGGGAACTGTCAACTAGAGGTAGTGTCTGATTAAAGAACTTACAGGAAGTAGAGTGGACATTGTTCCTATGCTCAGATGTTAGAAGCCATGTATACAAAAGAAACTGATAATGTTCTCTGGGGAGACGTTTCTCTCTTTGATTTTTCCAAAAACACATACTGAGTGATTATTGCTTGTGCTCTGGTTAAGCTTTGGTAATGTGATGGTTCCCTTGCCATCTAAATCACTGACTGTGATAGAGAACTCTGAGATTTCTGAGATCTCACGCTCTTGGTTTCCTTTCAGTAAGCATCGTGGTCATCTTAATTTAAATTTACATGGAGTGAATTTGGTGTGTAACTCCACACACAAAAAAATTTTAGTTTGGTTGATACAGGTCCTTTTACAAAGTTTATTTGCTTGGAAAATGTTCATGGGCTTGCATTTGGCTATGAAATATCTGGGTCCCTTCTATATCCCCTGCTCCATTAGGTTTTCCTTTAATAGAGAGGATTGTATTTGCTGTTCTATCGTGACAGCTATGCCTACAGGTTGCCCTTTCTTATCTGTTCTACTCCTTTTCATATATTTTAGTTTTATATTGCATGTGACTCTAACAAGGAGGGGGCATTTTCTTTTCTTTCTTTCTTTCTTTCTTTTTTTTTTTTAAGCAAATTGTATTTAGGCAGTAAAGCCAGATGGTTTATATAATAAGTACTTTATGAAAGTAAGACATGTCACTATACAGTAATTTATTAATTGTCTGAATAGTATATTCAGTTGTACCTAATGATATGCTTGAGTCTTCATGTAAAAATTTCCTATTTGATTTTCTTGGCTCTCAACTGATGCATGCCATAAATGGAAATTCTTCAATGCTAGGGTCATGTCTTATTGATCTTGTCCACCCAGCCCCAGAGCAGTTCTTAGTACAGATTTGAATGATTGTCTGATGTTATAGTAAACTTTGACGTAAAAAATCATATACCATATTTTATTTCCAATTCTAAATTTAGGAAATAGCAGTCAATTGCATGTTATACTACCATGAAAAATTAAATATTATGGATGTATATAAAAGATGGTATTTCTAGCCTAGAACCCAGAGCTATTGAAAATATACTTGATAAAATATTCAAATTCCTAAGTCTTGAAATTATGTTGAAAGTTTGGCTAATGAAAGCAGACAGTTGTAAATAGAATCTACAAAAGAATTTGCCTAATCTGAAGCCTTTTTTACATGTAAAGTTAAGGACAGTGATAAAATAATGAAGTTTATGTTCAAGATGACAGTTTAACTTTTCGGTACATTTTTAGATGTCACTTGCCTGTTTTCAGAATGCCAGCACTCTCTTCCCAGTAAGAATCAAAGAATCTAGAGATGCTGGAAAGAGGAATTTTTCCCTTTTGATGCTAAAGAGTTCATTGTGGTTTGTAGCATTAGAATGGGGAATTGGAGACAAAAAAGCTAAGATATAGTAATTCTTTACTTTTTCAAAATAGTTTTAGTGTTTATTTTTTAGAATGAAAGAACTATTTTCATATTTTTAGATAATTTGGAAAATAAAGAATAATATAAAAATAAAATTACCTAATATCAGAGAAAATTCACTATTAATGTTTTATATATTTTCATCCAGATCTCTATTTTTTTAACAATTATTTTGAGATTGTAACTGTAAATATGGTGTTAAACATTGCATTTATCACTTAATTGATTTTGATCCATTTTCCATAAGATTAAATATTCTTAATGAGACTTTTAATGGTTTGTCATCATATAGTTATATTGTATTGTATATGATAGACCATTATTTATTTGTCCATTCTCCTATGAGTGAGCATTTGGGTTGTTTCTAATCTTTTACTCTAAATTATATATGTATGCATAACATTTTGTTTATATTTTGCTTATTTTGTAAAAACAGATCCTTAGAACTAGAACTAAATCAAAGGGCACGAGCATTGCCCCTTGGACTTTTGGTACCTTTCCATCAGCAGTGTAAAAACAGTGCTGGTTTCACTGTTCCCTTGCCAGGACTGAGCATTTTAATATTAACATTTGGCAAAATGATAAGAAATAAAAGGCATCCCATTATTTTAATTTGACAAGTCTTTGAATTTTAGTGAAGCTAAATTTTTTATGTTTATTTCCATTTGTATTGCCTAGTCTGTGAATTTTCCATTCACATCCTTTGTCTATTTTTCTCTTGGGGTATATTTTCTATGTGATTATAAGTCCTCTTAATGTATTACATTTTCCCTCATATTGATTATAAATATATCCACAGCCTTTAACCTGACTTTTAAGTTTAAATGTACTCAATATAAATTTTTATTTTTACATTAAAATCTATAATTTTATTTCTTAGACTTCTTCTGTTGCTTTTATATTCAGAAAATATAATCATGTATACTTCTAATTTTATTTTTAATGATTTATTTTTGTTTTACAATAATCCTTTTATTTTCTTGTTATTTAATTTGGTATATAGTATTATTTTCTCTCAAATAGCTGTTTTCCCCAATCCATTCATTACATAGCCCACCCATTAAGTTATTATATATACTAGAATTAGTTTCAGGGTTATATGATTGTATTAAATTGATTCCATTCTCTTTTATTCGATTGATCTGATTGTTGTTTCTTATACCAGTACTATCACTCATTCTGTTGATGTGGCTTCTTAATAGATCTTATTAGGCATGTTTTCTCTTATTTTTTTCCTAGATGAACTGTAGACACGTTATGAAATATCCAAAAATCTCCATGGGGATTATTATTGGAATAGCATTAACAACAACCCAAAAAGTTAACTAACAGTATTGAAACTTGGCAGCCTTATCTTTTTAGTTGTCTTAGTGGTTTAACGTACTTTGAGATACTCAATTGTTTTGTTAGTCTGTTGTATTAAGACAGATAGCCTTTATCACGTTAAGGAATTATATACTTCTATTTTTAATTTCCTAAGAGTTTTTATTGTTGCTTTAAACACTGAGTGGATTTTTGAATATTTTAAAATGTAATTTTATCATCTAGTAAAATGATCATACTGATCTGAATTTTTTTATTAACACATTAACTGCCACGGGAGTTGTATTTAACTCACGCTAGTTTTGAGCCCAGGGCCTCCTGAAGCATATGTAACTCACATGTCTCTTCACTGTGGGAGCTGTGAAAACTATTTTTCAGGTTGTACATAATTCATGCATAGAAAATAATAAAAACTAAATTTTTTCATTAAATTAGAAAGGAACATTTTGTTTTCAAAGTTTTTATTCTATTTTCATAATAACACACTGTGGCCATAAGGAAAAAATTTTTTTTCTAGTGTAGCAGTCAATTTGTTAATATATACACCAGTGGTAAACTCTCCTTTGGCTAGTAGATAAATCTTTTAGATACCATTGACTTTAGTTTGCCTGCATTTTATTTAGACTTTTCCCATCTATATTCATAAATGAGCTTGGTCTACGTGTTCATCCCTTTGACCAAACTTTCTATCTTAATCTGTTTTATATATTGAGTTTCCATAAAAATTTTATCATAAGAAAATAATCTAGTTATAAATTTATTTAAAATTTGAAAATTTTTTGCTGCTAACTTTTTTTGCTGTTTTTTTTTTGTTTGTTTGTTTGTTTGTTTTTTTGCTGGAAACTTTTTCCAGGTTAGTATCAGTATTAAATTAGCATAATAATATGAATATGGTAGCTTCCTATGTTTTTTAATGTTTCATATCTTCACTCTTAGAAAGTTTGTTGGTGGAAAAAATGTGATTCCAAAGTACAATATGGTAACTCTTTCAATGTTTTTTATAGTTTTTCATGTATTTAGATTTTCTTCATATTGGTTACATTTTGATAAGTTTTAATTGCCAACAACTGCAAACAAATCGAAACCTCCATTCCTTGGAAAATCAATCACAGATAATTTTTTCTTGATTACTCATTTTGCAGGATGAACACATTCCTGTTCCCATCTTGGCCCGATCAACACTTATATTATCACAGTTGACAACATTCATTTTTGATACTGTTACCATATGTAAATCTTCTGTGGCATATCTATAGGTTGACTTTGAGAGATGAAACCAATACACAGTTGAGAATATTTGTGATATTCCTGCTCTCTGTGTTCCAGTGTTAGTGGAGAATATTTCTGGCGTAGATTTCAAATGGTCACCCCATTCTAGACTCTACTACTCACCCCTTTGACATCCTCTCAGTTTTATAAGCTCTCAATCAGAGTATCTTTCTAAACATTTCCCCTTCCCTGGAGACTTTGTGCTTGCTGGCTCCAGACTGTCTTCATGCTACTGCCTGCTGCTTAGCTTTTCTCCTGCCTCAGGTTGCTTGCTTCCTGAACTCTCTCTCTCTCTTCTTCTTCTTGCTTTTTTTCTCAATCATTCGCTACCTTTTATTGTGGATCTCCTCAAATAACTTTCCAGTTACATGCCATTTAAATTTTCTCAGGCCTTGCATATCTGGAAGTATCATTATTCTCTCTCACACTTGATTAATAGCATGGCTGGGATTAAAATTAAAAATGCGAAATTGTTTGCTTTCAGAATTTTGAAGCCATGTTCTGCTGACTTCCAGCATACGGTATTGCTGACAGTTGGATCCCAGGCTAATAATTCATGTTCCTTTGAGGTAACGTGTTTTTCCCCCTCCATGTAAGTGCAAGGATCCTTTCTTTAACCTCCATGTTCTGGAATTTAATCTTGATGTAGGTATGGATCTTTTTTCATTCATAAGATTTATTTTCTTGTGTTCTAGGAAATTCTCTGGTATTTCTTCAATAGTATTCTTTCTTTTATGTTTTCTTATTTCTCTTTGGATATGATATTGACCAGCTCTTAGACTTTCTGTTTTGACCATCTATGCGATTTTTACCTTTCCTCTAAAATATTCCGGCCCTTTCTGTTTATTTTATATTCTGGAAACCATTTGCACCTTTTACTTCACACACTTATATTAATTCCATTTTTTTTTTAGCAATGTGTTTAAATTTCTATAGTTCTTTTGGTTCTCCAATTATTCTAATTTTATAAACTTGCTTTATGGGTGCCATATATTTTGCAATGTAACAAAGAGTGGGTTCTAAATCAAATATTTTACAGATCTCTTCTGTTCTATTAATAAATTCCAGAAAGCGTTTGTTGTTTTTTAGTTTATGTTTTGTATGTTAGGCTTTTCTTGGAAATTACATGATCTTTGGCTGCCTATCATATTTAAGAATGAGGCAATAGAAAATCTATCTCAAAGGTTATTTACAAATGTGGAGCTTGACTTAGAGCTAAAACTAGCAGGTAAGTTGACTAAATTACCTTGGAAGACTCCTAACGTTAAATGAGGAAGAGTTTACTCTGGGATTCTAATTTCCATACCAGCTGGCCTACCTCTTTTTTTTTTTTTTAAACAATTTGGGCAATTTATTCAGCAAAGAACTTTATAATTTTTTTTATATGAGGATAAATATGGGCCTTGGGAAGCTGATTGTTCCAGACCCAGCACTTCTGTGAATACACCTGTTTTCTGTCCTACTCCTGACTTTCACCCTCCGTGGTACCTAGTATCTCCCACGCTGTAGCCTGATGGTGAACTTGGCTCACTTTTCAGCTGCAACCTTGTATATTTATATTCTAGCTTATGGCTGCTTCGTCAGTCACTGTGCCCCCATCTGCTTTCCATCTTCCAGACACTTGGTGAAATCTCTGGTCCATTGATGGTCTCCTTCTCTTATCCTTTAGTGCTTTTACTCATTTTAGTGGGAGCTTGAAAAGAGATGCATCAATCAAATGATTGCATTTATGTCTCTAGCATGTTATACAGACATAGTCATTTATTTTCTCATTCATTCATTCAAAACATGGTAGACATGACAATGTCTACCATGTGCCAAGCTGCTTCCAAAAATAGAGCCTTGAATTGAACTTAACAAAAAATGCCAGCCCGCGTGAACCTTTTGTTTGATTGGAGCCTTGTAGGTAGAATATTAGGAAGCTTGCTCTCTCAAAAAGAGTGAAACTGCGGCAAGATGTCATGGCCACACTATTATTGAAGGTTGTAAAGGATACTCAGGCAGGGTTTGACAAAGAAATGAAGGTCCTGACTGTGCTCTAATATGGCTGCAGCCTGAACAGCCTTCCCTCTCCCTCTGTCACAGCGTTGGAAAGCAGTCTTCGTTCTGCCCAAGGGTCCAGTTCAAACCTCTGTGCAGGCATGTCCTTCCCCTTCTTTTTCCTTTTATCTTGAACATTTCTTTTAGGTATATCTCTTACAGAAACATACTGTTGGTAAGGTGTGGTGGCTCATGCCTGTAATCCTAGCAGTTTGGGAGGCCAAGGCAGGAGCATCACTTGAAGCCAGGAGTTTGAGAACATCCTGGGCAACAAAGCAGACACTACCTCTACAAAAAAAAGAAAAAAAAAAAGGAAAGAAAGAAAAAAAGAAAAATACCAGCCAGGTGTGGTGGTACATGCCTGTAGTCCCAGCTACTCGGGAGGCTGAGGCAAGAGGATACCTGTAGCCCACAGTTTGAGGCTGCAGTGAGCTATGATGACGCCACTGCACCTAGCCTAGGCAACAGAGTGAGACTCTGTCTCAAGAAAAGAAAGAAACATACTGTTGAATTTGTTTCTTAAGCCAACCTGAAGGGTTTTTTCCCCCCCAATAGGAAATTTAACTTTACATTTATTGTCATAATTGATGTGTTAATCTTGTGTTTACTTGGCATAAATTCTTTTACATCTATGTTTTCTATTTCTAATAACCTTTTTTCTTTCGTTTCTTTTCTTTTTTGTCCAGGGTATGTTTTCTTCATTGTATGTTTTCTTCCATGATTTAGAAGTTATATATCCTGTTTGTAATTCTACTAGTGAGTACTTTTAGGTTTCTAAGTATATATTTGAAATACCATTTTCTCTTATATCAAAAATTGAGAACAAACCACCAACCATGTTATGTTTAAAAATGAACAATTTATCATGCTTTTGTACTCCCTAGACCTACTTTTAAACTTTTCTCAATAGAGAACCAGATGCCATAATCATTTTTAATTTCTTAGTTGGAGACATGCTAAACTACTGGATTAGAAGAATAAGTGGGGAAATCTCTGTTTTACTGTCAGGAACTAATGTGATTTTCTTTGCAATATAAACCTTGGTAGCATTTTAGTATATAACATATAAGGACATGGCAATATCCAGGTTTATTTCTTTCTTTTAAAGAGAAGAGAGAAACCATAGACATTAATACATAGTCCTTAACTCTTTGAAAATAAAAATTTAATATCAATAGAAATATTTTTGTATGATTTTTAAGCATGTTTCTGCAGTACTACAGAGTCAAATATCATTAGGGTTTATAAAAACATTTTAAAAAGAAAATCAATTGAAATTCTGGTTTAACTTTGGAGACCTAGTGAAGGGAGCTTTAAAGACAAAGAGTTACATTAAAGCAACAGACAAAACATAGTTAAATAGTTTTTAGGCAAAATGTAATGATAGTAATAAACCTAGGTTGCATCTCCCACACCTCCAAAATTTGTTTTATCCATGTCTACTGTTACTTTAAAATTAATTTAAATTGAGCTTTTTCCATAGCCTGACAAGGGTGAAAGGGTTAAATAATTTTCCCTGCTACCCACTTTTTGTGTATAACTGAGTAGCAGCTCCACTACAGGGAGATGTGTGGAGGTAGAGAAATATTAAACTAAGCTTTTGCTCTCTGTGGATAATAAAAATTACCCACTTTCTCACAGATGTCAAATCTGGCAGATTTCCATAGAAAATTTGGATTGAATGTCAACTACCCAAATTATTTTAGTGTCTGCTGAAGTGTGTGCTTGGCAGGGATTTCAGTAGAAAATAGGAAGTGGGTTTGAAAACATTAATAATATCTGAATACAACTCCTTAAGCTGATTGTTCCCCAGATGAACCAAAGCATATATTGTTCCTGAAAACCAGAGCCCTCCAAGAAGTCCAGGTGGACACATTGTTAGTGTTTCAAATATAGTCGCTGAGAGGGGGCTTATTTAGGAAACAGGATTTGCTATCATGCATAGATCATTGCCTTCTCCTTGAATAGTTTAGAGTGGCTAGCTAACAAGTGAAATAGTCTAAATAGCACAAATACCATGTAGGCAATGACGCGAACTTAAATTTTATTAATTATAAGTCATTTATAGAATGATGAGTGTGGTTGAAAGGTTTGGTTAGATCTGAGTTCTAGTCCTGATACTGATGTTCAAAAATCTCCATCTTTCTGGCCCTTAGTTTCCTCATCTGTACGTGTGCACTGTCTTTATGGAGACTTTAAGCATATCTTAGATCTGTTAATGTGGAAAAATTGGGGTACCTCAATATTAGATAAATCTAGTTCGTTTGTTTCCCAAGAGAAAAAAACAAAGCTTCTTTGCTTGAGGAAGAAATTAAAACTGCAGTGTATCAAGTAACAGAAAATGGGTTTTGAGCGATTATGCAATATCAAGAGATTAGCTTAATCAGCACATAATTTTTAAATTTCCATAAATGTCTTTATTGTTATTCATCAGAAGTGCTCATCTTTCCTGTTCCCAGTGCTGTGCCATTGTGAAGTTTATTCATTCATTCAACTGATGTTTATTGAGCACCTACTGAGTTTCAGACGCTGTGACAAATGCTAGGTAATAAGCAAAAAAGGCAAAAAAAAAAAAAAAAGCCAACCCTATCTTCATGGAGTTTGCACTCTACTGGGGAAGGCAGATGATGCAAAACCAATGCAAGTAACTTATACTATGTCAGACAGTGGTGGACAGAGAATAGGAAGAAAGGTTGTGCCCTGTGCGTGTGTATGTGTACCTTTGTGCACACGCATAATTTTAAATAGATAGCTAAGGAAGACTGCTGAGAAAGTTAAATTTGGGATAACACCTGAAAAACATGAGGGAGGGAGTCAAGGTAGAAGCCACAGCAAATGCAAAACCCTGATGTGGGAACATGCTGGATATTCTAAGGAAGAGCACAGCACTGCACCATGCCCTCATTCAAAAATATTTATTATTCACCAACTATATGCTAGACACTCATTCTTTTCTCAAGGAGTTTACAGTCTAGTTAGGAATAGATAAGCATATAAACAAGTGCAATAAAATAAAAATATGTATGAGTCATGAGAGTTTGTTAAGGACACAGTGAGCCCTCAAGGAGGAAGTAGCCCGTTCTGTGCGAGAGGTCAGCAAAGAATGCATACCAGTTTTATCCCTGCTGTAAACTGCATCATAGATTGTTTCTCTTAATATTTTTCATCTTTGCAAATGCTCAGGTTAAGGAGAATTAATTGTGTGGTTTTATATTTATAAGGAATGGCATAAATATGATAGAGGATTTTTCTTTATTTTTTGTGGAAGTAAGAAAAGGGAAGCAAGGTACCCACTCTGCATCAGTTGCTGTACTACGCACAGTACACATGTGATCTTATCTTCCTCTCATGAGATTGCCACATGGGTCTGATGGACCTTGTTTTAGAGATGACGAAACTTGGGTTCTGAAAGGTGAAGAGGTTGTCCTCATTTGCAGGTTGAACCAGGATTCAAATCCGGGTCTCTGTTACAATTCCCAACGTGTACGTACCTATTTTCGCTCTTCCATGGTCACTTTATGAAATGGGGACTTTGAGATATTATAAGACAAAGGTAAAGGTGGGGGTAACGGGGGTAACACTTAGGATTGTAGACTCTTGAGACTGGAATTGCCCATAATAAAGTTTCAGCCTTAAGTTGGGAGACTTGACTTAAACTTTTTCTCTAACAAGTCTTAATAATAACCAATGCCAAATACCAAGTACTGAGCATGAGAATAAGATCAGATCACATGTGTACAGTGCTTAGTACAGCATCACACACACACACACACACACACACACACACACACACACACACACACACACACACACACACACACACACCCTCTCTCTCTCTAGGGTGGGAGTATTATTACCCTGACATGAAGTGCTCTCTTATTTAGTCCTTATGACAAGACTGTGCAGAAGGTTTTATTGCCCCCAGTTGGGAGATGGTTTACCCATCTCGTTCCAGAACTCTCATTCTTACTAATTATGGGCTTCATTTCAGTTCTAACAACCCACATGGTTGACAATGTCCTTTTTTATATCATATCTAAAACATATCTTTTCCACTATCCTGTAAATGCATGTTCTCCTTCTTTCTCTGTGGACACAGAATAAAGTTACTCTTCACTGTTCTTTCTGCATTAGTATATGCTTGTGGGTGACTCGCTTCTTCATTGAGGGGAAGCACTGAGATCCTATTGGCAGCTCTCCCATCCTTTTCTAAATCCAGGCTCGTTGTGTATCCTGCCATCTTGGTCTTCCTGCTGCTTTTCTCAACGGTTCTTCTCTCTATTTTCCTTATGCAACTATCTGAGATGTCTCTGAAATATCATATCTGAGATATGATAAACATTGATTTGTTTAAAAATGTGTTAGGCACTTAAATCTGTCATAAATAAACCATAAAAGATTACTCTCATACTTTATGGATATATATCTTTTGAAATCGTTCATGGTATCAGCCCAACTGAAAGCCTATTTTTTCATTCTCACAGTAAACAATTTTAGTGTCTGTGACTTTTCATTATGTTCAGTTAATACCCTTTATTTTTTAGGGCTTTATTTTCAACTTCCTTTTTACAAATAATTTTTAAAAACCTGATAAGTGATGAGATTAAGTAACTTTTCCAAGGTTACACAATTATATGATTCTGGTAGAACTGGGATTTATCATGCCTTTTATTCAGTAAAAACAATATATCCAAATTCAACAATTTGCTCCACTCTTGAGTGCCTTAAATGTTTATTAATTTATGGTTTGTAGTTTAAGGAGTAAGGAAGAAGTAGAGTAAATATTTGCATTATAACATTTGAGAAAAATGAGGCTTAAAAAGATTAAATAACTTCTTTAGGTATAAAAGGTAAGTAATAACTATCCTTTATTGACTATTTGCCAGGAGTTAGGCATTGTAGTCAGTCTCTACATTTGTTAATTCATTGAAGGTTCATGATAGCCCTGTAAGATAGGCATTGTTATTATTTCCATTTGAAATACAAAGAAACTCAGGTACAGAGAAGTGAAGTAACTTTCCTAAAGACACACATAACTACTAAATGTGGAAAAAATTATAGACTTAGATTATGTGCCTTCATCTTCCGGGCTTTTAACTACTGTGCTACATATTTGTCACAAATAAGAGAGGATATAGAGTTTTAGATAATTATTTAAAAACAGGTAGAACTTCAGTACCGTTAATATATGTAATAAAGTATTACAAAAACTTTTCTTTGAGGGCCTGGCATGGTGGCTCACGCCTGTAATCCTAGCACTCTGGGAGCCCAGGCAGGAGGATTACTTGAGGTCAGGAGTTGGAGGTTGCTGTGAGCTAGGCTGACACCCTGGGACTCTAACCCGGGTGATAGAATGAGACTCTGTCTCAAAAAAAAAAAAAAAAAAAAAAGGCTCTTTGTTAAAAAAAAAAAAAAAGAAAGAAAGAAAGAATAAATGTCACAACTACCTGTAGAGTGGCCCATGCAAAGTAGTCCTTCCTTGGATTTATTATGAATAAGAAAACTAACATACACAGTTTTAAAGAAGAATTTTAAGGTTAAATAAGAGACAGAAGATAGTTTCTCTTGGAATCCATTAGATATATTTATCCATCTCTTTTAGTAAAGGCAATTTATGGAAATACAGTATTTTTTTTTTTTTTTTTTTTTGAGACAGAGTCTCGCTCTGTTGCCCGGGCTACAGTGAATGCCATGGCGTCAGCCTAGCTCACAGCAACCTCAAACTCCTGGGCATAAGCGATCCTACTGCCTCAGCCTCCCGAGAAGCTGGGACTACAGGCATGCACCGCCATGCCCGGCTAATTTTTTCTATATATATTTTTAGTTGGCCAGATCATTTCTTTCTATTTTTAGTAGAGACGGGGTCTCACTCTTGCTGAGGCTGGTCTCTAACTCCTGACCTTGAGTGATCCACCCGCCTCGGCTTCCCAGAGTGCTAGGATTACAGGCGTGAGCCACCGCGCCCGGCCAGAAATACAGTATTTTGAACCTTGATTTTTCGCCCAGAAAAGGTAGAGCACTCTGAATATGATTATGATTTTTCCAAACAAAAGTTTTAATGAGATAATGTCAGGAAAATGCTTAATTACTAATTGCTACATTTCAAAACTATCTTCAAGCAAAATGACATTTGAAATAAAATTTGAAAAATATAAGACCCAATCCATAGTTATTTCTTCCTTTGTACTTCTTGGAAGCATGAAATATGAACAACTGACAGTAAAGGACAATCTAGTCCCCTTCTGTTTTAACTAAGTGGCCATTGTAATTTGTGGCTGTCATTGTTTATCCATAATAATTTATTACATTTATTAAAAGCTGAGACATTCTTCTCTATTTATTAGTTGAACATTTTCCCCTAGTCATTTGGTTATCTTTAGCAAGAAATTATGTCAAGTTTTTCTCCAGAAACTTAGCTAAGGAAAGTGACACTAGCTCTACTTTGTAATTTTTTGGCCTCTTCCCTCATCTGAAGTGTAAATAAACTTCATTGCCCTCTTCCGCTGCCACCAAAAAAAAAAAAAAAAAAAATTAAAAGCAGCATGGCAGGTACAGCTCCTGCATCACTACTTGCCAATACCAAGAACCAGCTGTATGTGGGCACATGACCTTTTTACCCACTATTTAATATTTCCAGAGGCCGTTTGCATTTTTCCAATATTTAAAAGTATAGGCTGGGCACGGTGGCTCACGCCTGTAATCCTAGCACTCTGGAAGGCTGAGGCGGGTCGATTGCTCGAGGTCAGGAGTTTGAGACCAGCCTCTGCAAGAGCGAGACCCCATCTCTACTAAAAAAAAAAAAAAAATAGAAATTATCTGGCCAACTAAAATATATATCTATAGAAAAACTTAGCCGGGCATGGTGGCGCATGCCTGTAGTCCCAGCCATTCAGGAGGCTGAGGCAGTAGGATTGCTTTAGCCCAGGAGTTTGAGGTTGCTGTGAGCTAGGCTGACGCCACGGCACTCACTCTAGCCCGGGCAACAAAGCGAGACTTTGTCTCAAAAAAAAAAAAAAAGTACAATAAAGTACCCCAAACTTGACAGCCATTAGAAGGGGCATTTTTATTTTTCTCGTGAACATTTAAAATATAGCAGTGATTTTTTTAAATTATTTGGGACATTTTCTTTACTATATTAACATTTAAAACATATTACTGTATGAAGAGATTGATATAAATATATTTTTTAAAAGCTACTGTGTTACTTTATTTCTGCTTGACCTCAAAAAGATGGCCCTCTGCAGTTACAAAGATGGTTTTAGAGTTTTAGGGGGTTATGTGTTAGAGAATTAATATAATTTGTGTCTGGAATTTTGAACCCCACTCCTGGCACTACTCTGTCACTAACTTAATCATAAAACTAACTAACTTAATTATGTATTTGTAATTATATATATATATAACCCAACATACAGCCTTACCTGTTCATTATACTCTGCTAACTTCATCAAACAGTTTTGAGAATGAATGAAATAAGTTCTTTGAATAACTTTTGAAAAAAATGCTCTATGTGGATAGATTTATTTTTATTACAAAAATTAATACCTTGCCTTACCACAGTGGTCCATCAGAAGCATTTGGAGAGCTTGCTCAAACAGATTATTGACCTCCATAGTTTCTGAATGTGTAAGTTTGGCATGGGGTCTGTGAATGTGCTTTTCTAACAATTTCCCAGATGCTGCTCTTCTGAGAAGCACTGTCTTATAAAAGTGAATGAAGTTTAAAGAAACCAGAACAAAACCAAAAAAACTTAGTAACACACTAGTAACACATGGTTCATGTTTGAATCAGGGAAAGGGCTTAATTTTGAATTTGTTTGAATCTTTGGAGGTAATAGTGACAAGAAAGTATGGCAGAAATAATGTTTGGAGATTATAACAAAAACCATTGTTCGTCACTGCCTCCAGTCCACGTTCCTAACCCATACTTTTGTGAGAACATGTTAGGTTTCTTCCCCAAGCAAAAAGTTGACTGTGCAATGCAGAATTTCATTAACAGGGGTTTCTTGTTTGCAGGTAGTTTTTTTTTCCCCCCCCTTCCACTTTAAACTTGTTATCAAAGGTATAACACAGAGAAAATGTGCGACAATTCAGTATAATCTCTGTGAGAAACGTCGGCTCACTGAGACACCAACATAACAGTTTCAGACTTTTTACAAGACGAAAGAAAATTTAGGTCAGCGTTAAATCTACACTAGAATGGATAAAAGGACAAGCTCACATGTGCATGCAACACACATACACATTTTTTCCAGAGATGCCACTATTTCCACTATCTCCTGTCATAATATCTCCCTTTATGTTATACATTGTTCATCGGCAATAGTAGTTAGCACAGACTTCATTATCTTCTTTAGTTCTTATGCTTTCCAAATGCCTGTCTCCATGTGAGGGGAGGTGATCTTTGTAACTTGTCCTCAAGGATAGCATTTCAAGCAAGTACTTTAGTGCACTTTGCTAATAATGATCATGCATGCCAGTTTGTACATCTAATCTTAAATTTACCATCAGTGTAGCATAGGTTGCTATCTTGATTTTTTCCCTCTTATTAATGGGATTCCTAAAACACCATAATTAAGCATATAACTAATAAATAACCTTAGAAACTGAATGATGAATTTGATCTCGATGCTGTTTAGTTGACAGATGGGAATCAAACAGACATAAACTCTGTACTTCCAATTTATTGCTGGGAAGGAAAATTGTGTGCCCAAAATGCCATAAGACAGGTTGTTCTTCCAACATTTATAGTCTGGTGAGAAGGAGAAAATAAAGGTCCTGTAGTTTTTCAAAAAAGACAGTTTTAACCCATTTTCAACATAATACTTCAGACTTCCAGTTTGAATGAGAATGTGAGTCTGTTAAGGCCAACTTCACATAATGTAATTCTTACACCCTTAATTTCTGTTTTAATACTAGGTTAAATTAAATGAATGAATCTTCACCCAACCTACTGCAGGCGCATATTCTATTTATAGTAACCCTAAAAATGCTGTGTTGAAATGTTAAAATTTTCTATATAACTATATATTTTGATTATCCCTATTTTCCAGTCAGATGACCCAAACAATTGTTTGTCCAAATACATTGAGTCAACACTGTAAAACTAAGATAGTTTCTAGTATGTTATAAATATGAAATGAGTGTGTGATATTCATGGACTTGAATTTTAAAAATATATGTAGAGGTTTATTTTCTCAACTTACTGTTTGTAATCTTTGACTTTTATGTGGCAAGCCTTTAAGCACTTACATGTGAAAAAAATTGTCATGTTCAATGTTTGGAAAGATACCAATATTATATTTTTTCCATCTCTTTAATTGCAATTATTTAATGTTTAATCTTCAAATTTTATGCAAATAAATTAGAATTCTGTCAGTATGATTACTCACTTGAGATTTTTCTGCTCAAATATAAATTACCGTAAAAATATCTTAAGTACGTACGATTTTATTAATTAATGAAGAAATTTATTCATTCACAAACACTGGCTGCTCACCTCTCATGTATGACTATCAGAACTAAGTTTTCAGACGTTTTTAATCTATAGATGAACCATTCAGCTTTGCAAGGAGTAAGCCTGTCTGACATTCCTGACTATAGCAGTAACCCTGGTTAACATTTTCACACAAACAGGTCTGCTACCAAGAGGGCAGGGAAAGGGAATGTGGATGGCTTAGCACAGTGATGACAGAGGAAAAGGCAAAGCTCACATCCTACAGACGGTTCTCTAGGCAGGGAGCGTAGAACCTGAAGAATGTTGCATTAGGTTGGCCACAGAAAAAGTTTTATGACTTCATAATGAATCTGTTTAGTTATACAGGGGATATTATTTAAGCATCTTCAAAACATGCCCGGATTTGTGTAAAAAGAAAATCAAATCTGCTGATATTGTCCAGGAAAAAAAAAAAAGTTAAAACTAATAACAAGGATGCTAGATAAGACTTTCCTGTAAAGAATAGAAATAGATTGAAGAAATTTGGTGAAGGAGAACAAGAAATTTAGTATGAAATCATTGAAAGCATAAACAGATGAAGTTATCAAGGGTTCAATATTAAGGAGTTGAAAATAAGACCTATAAAGGAAAAATTTGTAAAGAGAGAAAACTCGTATTAAACATACTTGTTTGAGACAATTAGGAGGGTACATTTTATAAAACAATTTCTCACTTGATTTTATGAAAACCAGAAGAAACAAAATGGTTGAGAAAAATCCCTTGTCTATGAAAGTAACAATTTTCCCCATTGGTACTTTTGTGCAACTTGTGTAGTTTTTTTCCAACTATTTTCTATATATTTGTGTTCTCATTCCGAGTTTTATCACTGTGGTAGACATGGAAAATGCAAAGTGAAGGAAAGGTTGTATTGCCTACAGGGAGTTTAGCAGTCTAACAGAAATGTAGACAAACAACCACAATAAATCATGACATGAGTGATAACATAAGCATGTGCAACCTACTGAGTTACTACACAGAAGAAGGAGTTGTTAATTTTGTTAGGAATGGGGCAGATCATGGAAGTTATCAGAGAAGGGGTAACATCTGGGTGAGGTTGGAAGGATGAAATTTTGTTCCAAGAAGGATGAAACTATAGATCACAGCATTAATTTGATAGTGCAAGATAGTGGCCATAGGAGATGAAATAGAGGATCTAACTAGATTCTCCACAATGAAGGACCTTGTACATCATACTATAATGCTTGTATTTTATTTTGCAAAAAAAAATACTATAATTTGAGCTACAGCTTAGAAAGAACACTCCGAGAACCACGTGTAGTATGAAAAAAGGAAAAAAAAAACGAATTATTTCACAAATTCAGATAGATTGTGAAGAGGGCTTGAACACAGAAAATAACAGTGAGAACTGAGAAAGAAGGATGACTTTTAAAGATATTTAGGGGATGAGATCAATGTTGATGATTAATTGATTATGGAACATAAAGGAGAAGTGAAGTCCAAGATGAATCCCATCTCTCTGGCTTGGGAGAATAGGTGACTGGGGGATGATCGAGTAACCTAAACTTCTGGATCTGGAAACAAAGAAAGAGTTTGTGATTTTATTGATGGGGCTTTATAGTAGGGTGGCGGGTGTCAGCTATGTGGATGAACGCAGAAAGGCAGTGAATATGTGGGCTTGAGGGGGATATGTGAATGATCGTGCTTAGTATTGGTGGACACATTGTTTATTGACAGGGCAAGATGAATCAGTGGAAAGCAAAAGTTGGATATACAGGGGAGGGGGGAAAGGAAAGGGAGGGCTTGGCATCCGAGCCAGGCGGAGGGATGATCCCTGCACAGAAGAAGAGCACCCCTTCCTCAGGAACAGCAGAAGACAAGCAGGTGGCTTGAGTGAGAAGACAAAGAGAGGTAGAGGTGGGTCACCCAGTGTGGAAGGAGCCTGTGCCCGGTGGCCTCCGTTTTGCAGTATTAGTGCCATCTGGTGAAGTGGTTCCTGGGAATGGGGGGATGAATAAAGACTGAGGAGGGTGTTAGTCTGGAGAATAATCGGTGACAGAAATGGATTAGGAGATCACTGAAAGCAAATGAAAAGATAGTGCTATCACTGAAGACTCAAAAGTAGTACCAATCCTTAAGGTTTTGCAGTTTTTCCCAGCAATACTGAGTTGCCTCTGGGTAATGCTATGATGACTAACATTTTTTAAATGTTTATGATGTACTAGAGACTATCAAATCCTCAATCTTCACAACAAATTCATAAGTTAAGTACCATTATTACTCTCACTTTCTGGAAAAGGAAACTGAGGCATTGAAATATATAAACGTGGAGAAGGCAGATGGTCAACATAATGAGTTAGGCTCAGATTGAACTTCCAGTAATAGGATAAGCCAGAATAAAAGAGGCTTACATAAGATAAAAATTTCTCTCTTTGTTCAAAAGATTCTGAGGTAGTTAGTTTTAGACTAATTTAGCCCTCCATAGTTTCAGGGACACAGGCTCTTCTATATCATCGCTGTCCCATTTCTGAGCCTACCTCATGAACCAAGGAGGCTGCTGGTGCTCCAGCCTTTTTTCCACATTTAAGATATCAAGAAAATTAAGAGGACTAGGAAGGCATGCCTCTTGCCTTTTAGTTAATGTTCTAGGCCCAGAAATTATGCATATCACTTTTGCTTACATCTTGAGAACTTGGTTGCATGGCTACATCAAGCTCCCAAAAAAAGCTGTGAAATATTTATATTTTTAAAATTTGGAATAAAGGAAGAACAAGTGTTGGAGGAGTGTCTTACTTTGACTGATTTTTCAGGTTATAGTGGATGAAAAGAGAAAGGAGTAAAGAATTGATGGTGTCAACAGAGAGTGTAGTTAAGTGATGAATGGGGTCCTTCCAAGAGGAGTGATAGATGGAAGAAGTGAAGTGATAAAGAAGTGAAGCCAGGAGGTGTGATAGATGGAAGGAAAAGGAGAGCAGAATGGCCTGAATGACTTGGTGAAGTGACAGAGGAGGTGTTGTCAGCATTAATGAATGAGAGAAGTTCACAGATAGCTCCTTGAGATGGAGATTGTCTGAGAAGGAATATAAGGGAGCTGAACATTTTAGAGGTGGCGAAGTCCCAGCAACAGTGGAAAGACTGTCCTGGCATTTTACTGATATTAGTTAAATGAAGCTACTTAGGGACCAGGCAGTTAAGGAATGGAAATGAACATCTTAAAGGCCTAGACCAAGAATGCCTTAATGATTATTATTCAAGTTTATATGTCATGGTAGTGTTGACAAGGGTAAAGAAAACTGTTTCTGATTGCCAGGATAATGATTATACTGTTTCATTTTGGACAAATAACACTTAGTCAAAATTCAAGTTTTCTTTACACAGATGACATTTGTTATGTTCAAAATCACAAGTCTTCAAAATAAAAAACTGAATCTTTTCATTCAATGCAAGCCATTCTGATGGAATAGTTTCTAAAATGTGTTAAAAATGGCTTTCTTAAAATAATACATTGAGCATATTTTATGGTCGATGTTCATTGTTAAATCCAACTGTCAATTATTTTCTAGAACTAAAGTATAAGTTCTTAGCTCTTTCTCCATCTCTTTCATTGTCTGAGTTCCTCCATGACACATGGAAGTTCTATGGTTCCAAGAATTGGCTTCCTCTTGGACATTTTAACAGTTTAGCTGCTCCCTACCTCCCTATAATTAGAGGTTGTAAGATCCTGACCCCTGGGTAAAAGGTCATTATCATTTAAAAAACTAATACCTATAAAAAGCTTTCCAGTTTTTTCATCCTGCCTTAGGACCAAATTATCTCATGCTACCTCCAGCGTCGTGCTCACAGACTAGAAGGAATTGGTACAAATGGAAACCCTGTTTTGCCTTAAGAAAAAATAAAATAAAATTAAGACTATCCTACCTAATAAGGAATGCTTTTAAAGCAAGCCTCTATTTTTTTAACTTTAAAAAATTTAATTTTCTCTAAATACATTTTGAAACGACATGTGGAATTTAAATATAGTTGGCACAGTCCTATTTCATTATTCCCGTATACACTCTAGGAGATAGTGAAGCTTGTGAATTTCTGCACACTAATTTGTAGTTCTGCAGATTTTCTTCTTCCTTCCTCCTTCTACACCCAGAAGTTAGAGGGCTAGAACAGAGAATTCCAGTCACTTCTGATGGGTGAGTTAAAAGGGTGCTGAAAATTTTATCTAATGTATGGGAAGTCGGCAATCTTTGAAAAAAGTGTTGGCATGCCAGATCATTCAGATAAATTGTGCCAATGTCAAGCCTGTTGTTAAATGTCAGAAAGAAGCAAATGATTGTGTGCATTACGTTTAGGTAAAGTTTCAGATGCGTGGTAGGGGTGGTGAACTCTTCTGGCCCCTGGGTTGGCAGGTGTGACTGGGTGCCAAGCCAGACCCTCCACCCTTCCAGCTCCACCCCCCTGCTTACTCCAAAGATGCAGCTCAAGATTAAACTAGTCATTTTAAAATCATCTTGAGCGAATTCTGCTTCCTGGCACATTCTTCATGCGTTAGGACTTCGGCGATTTTTAGTCCATAATTACCAGTGAAGAGAATACTGCAAGTGACACAGGTGACTGTCCCAGGCATGGCTGTGCCTGCAGAGGCTACAAAGCTTTTGAGGGAGCTTCCCAGTTGTCTGATCACCAGTGGGCCCCAAGTGATGTGAAAGAGAAGCCCGTGGCTGAAGGCCTTAGCTTTGAAGGCAGGTTCAAAAAGGAGTCGCACGCCTCCGGTTTTCTGAAGGCTGAGTTAGTTGAACAGATATTTGGCACTTTCAAGATTTCTGTGTGGGACTTAAAGTTGTAACTTTCATTTGAGCCTGACGCCTTCAGAATAAAGAAGACCACATGCTGGAAAGGTACAACAAGGATGGTTTTTATCTGAACTGCTTTCCCCTTTATATTTGAAGCCAAAGGAAATTAGTAAAGATTTTGAAATGATTTGCTGGATGGTAATTACTAAAAGAAACTTTCATATTTTATTTTGATTTTTTTTTTTTTTACTTTTGATGAGAGTCATAAAAAACCCAGTAACGGATGGGGAGGAATGAAACTGGCCATACTTACACAGGTATTAACTTGAACCTTTGAAGATGAGGTGTCTTTACACATATTTTTTACTTAATAATGTAAATTATTATGTGCAAACAAACTTGTATTATAAACATGGTAAACTCATGTTTTCTTAAAATACTAATATTCAGAGAAATGAATGAAGTTTCTGTATTTTTTCACTTTTTTGCTCTTTAAGGTCCTAATCTCTTTAACTTACATGTGCTTTTTACTAAAGCACAAGTAAGATGTTAATTGTGTAAAAGTTTTAAAGTTAAATATATACGCATAGGAAGAAGACATAGAAAAAGTATTCTTAGTCCAATTCAGCTATTTTGTTTTCTAGAGGCAGCTAGAAATGTAATGTAATTTATCTAGACCTAGTTAGTAAGAGCACAAATGACGAGTTAAGATAAAAGGAATATTGAAGAAATTTTTGCAGAGGTGAAGAAGGAAGAGAAATGTTAGATGTGGAATAAATAGACCATGCACACTATTTGGTTTCAAGAAAGTTTCTTTATGTTAAAGCTTTTTTCCTGGCTAAAATATTTAATTAGCTCATTAATTAATTCATTAATTAACATTTATTGAATATTTATTATGGACCAGGAACTGTGTTTAACATTGTAGATGCATTAATAATCTAGATAAAGTGTTTAGAGCCATGTAGCATCCAACAACGAGTAAGTATTGTGTGCCTACTACATTCCAGGCACAGTTCTAGTTACTAAGGATATATTAATAGTAATGAACAAAGCAGAGAAACCTTCCTGCTGTCATGGTGGATGGCAGGTAAATGGACATAATGAAACAAGGAACAGTAAATATTAATAGCAGTGCAAGGAAGACCAAGGAGCCCACGTGGCTAGAGCAGAGCGCGTGAAGGAGTGAACGGAAGGATGTGAGGTCGGACAACCCCTGGAAGCCAGATCATGTAGGTCTTGTAGGGCATTGTAAGGGCTTTGGCTCTGACTCTAGATGAGATGGGAAGCCTTGATTAGGGTTTTGTGCAAAGAGAACTGACATGTTTTACAAGGATCACTGGCTGCAGTATGGAGAAGACACAGGCTTTGGTCAAGGGAGGCCTGGTGGGAGGAGGCTATTGCAATAAGCCAGACAGGAGATCATGGTGGATTGGATCGGGTGGCGGCAGTGGAGGTGGTTAGAAGTGGTGAAAACCATGATTGAGTGTATTTTAAAGGTTCCACCCACAAGATTTGTTGACCCAGGTATATATGGGGTATGACAGAAAGAAAGAAATCACAGGTGACATCAGGATTTTGGCTTGAGGAACTGAAACGTGGGCATTTTCACTTACTGAAATTTGAGCATAAAGAATAAATCAGTTTTGAAAACAATAAATTTGCAATTCTTATTAAATATTCCAGTAGAAAAATACTGAACGGAAGTGCAGGCTAGAAATATAAATGTGGGAGTCATCAGCAAGGAAGCGAGTATAGACAAAAATGGAAAGAGAGAGAATATGAATGTGAATACAAGGACTAAAGCCTGAAGCACAAATAAATGCAATCAATTGTTATACAGTGGAAATATGCACAGAGTGGTTCGAGGCAGAAGCTGCCTGAGTGATCGGTTCATCATTAAGACTTAAGGACTTGTGAGAACACTGAGGAAGAAGCAGCAACTTCTGCTCTGAAGAAATCAGAGAAATTCACAGAGCAGGTGATATTTGAGCTAGATCAGATTAGTAGAGATTTTTCAGACAAGATAATCTGGGACCCTTCAAGGCAGAAGGATCAGCAAACACACAGTTAAGCGAGCCCAGTGAGGACATAACTTCTTTTGCTCACACACCCTTTGCCTTGCGAACTTGGTATAGGGCCCGTACCTTATTGTAAGTATGAAGCAGAAGGTTATTTAAAAGAAAATGCATACAACAGGGACTGAAAAAAATAGAGGAAAATGCCAAAGTCAATTTTAAAGGAATTCAAGTGATATGCCAAAAAGCAAAACTCCTGGAAGTGTTTGAAGGGAAAAGTGGTACAGGAAATTGCTAGAATACAATAAACTTGCAAGCCGTGTGACCTTTAAGAAGGGGGCAGAAGTCTTTAAAATGACAGAAAGACCTATATGTAATTAGAGATGCTTAATGAGTTTGGAAAATTTCTCTAAATTTGATTATAGTTTTAATAATAGTTTATTTGAATACTAATTAAAATAATATTTATCTTGGAAAAATCAATGCCATATAAAGTAAATATTTTTCTGAATCCCAACAGATTTATGCCTTTTATAACCTGCTAATGGCAGATAATAAATGTTTATTCATTCAAGATATTTACTGAGCAGCTACTAGGTATCAGGCACTGTTGCAGGAATTGGGCATATAAGTGTGACCACTCTACTGGTTTACATTTCACTGGGAGATACAGAAGTGAGCAAACAGATGAATAAATAAGTAGTGTAAAGTAGAGCAGGTAAAGAGGTAAGAGGGTGAAGAAATGGCAGGTTGCTAATTCCTGTGGTGTTTTGAGAAGGTTGTCTCATGAGGTACCTTTTGTGAGGCCTGCAGCCAAGTGGAACTGGGGCAAGTGCAAAAGCTTGACGTGGGACGTCACTGGGCATGTTGGAGAGACTGCAAGGAGACCAGCAGGCAGAGGACCTGCCAGGCCAAGGAAGGGTTTGGACTTTATTTTAAATATGTGGGAAATTCCTGGAATGTTTTGAAGAGGGCAGCTATGTGATCATAAGTCCTAAAGATTGAAAAGTTTAGATTAAAAACTTCGCAGAAACCTCTGCACATGTTATGTGTGTTTTTACATTGTAGTTTAAATCCAATTCCTATGTATCTGCCATCAGTGAGAGCAGAATAATAATTAGTTCTGGTCTCAATGTAAGTTGAAAGTTGAACTTCAATAGAAGTTGAAGATATTTTTCATTCTGTTCCTTAAATAAACCAAAGACCTTCATTTCTTTTCTCAAGTGCCAATTTCTTTGGGTTTAATTGGTATAGAAATTTATCATGTGTCCTAAAGGACATTCCATAAAGCCCTTAAGTTTTATGTCATTTTTGTATAATTTATGACCTTCATATCCTGCTAAATATTTGCCTAGGATAAAGCATGTTTTTTTAAAAATATGTATTTTATAAGCACCTCCCAGATATTATACTCCTAATCACAGCTTTATTCATTATTTTTCAAAAAGAGGCAAATGGATAATCCACGACTGAAGGAAGGCACTGATTTTGGGATTCTGTGACTGACTAGATGTCTCATAGGAGCCTCTTCAGCCTTTAGACATAACTAAATGATGTTAAGAATTAAAGAAATAAGGATGTCCATCTTCACCATTTCTACTGACAGCCTGACCTGAAAATAATTCCAATCAATTTACATAAAATTAAAATCATTCTCTGTCATTGTTGCCTAAATTATATTTATTTTGCCCAGAGACATCAGGTTAGAACTGGAAATTCATTTGTGTAATATGATGTTCAGTCCTACTCCTAAAATACTCTACATGCAAACTCTGATTATTTTTTTCCAAAATTAGTTCCAACAAAGTTGGCACGTATGAAGTGTTTTTAGGGGAGAAAACGTACTATCTTTCTCACAAGAGTCATGACTGACATCCCTATACAAAAGACAGATTAGCAAGAGAAAAGCATAGCAAATTTATTTAACAAAAGTTTTACTATGACACAGGAACTTTCAGAAATGGAGCCACAAAGACCCAGGGAAAACTGTGGATTTTTATGCTAAGGCTGATGAAATAAGTGGATAGTCATGGAAGGACATGCTTGGGCCACCAGGGTTATAATCAAAAGGTAATAAATTGGGAAGGGGGGATCTTCAGCAAGGCCTGTTTATTCAGGTTTTCCCCCCGTGTCTCTGTAGGACATTCCTCTCCTCCCACTCCCCAGAGGGGTAGGACATTCTGGAATGAGCGTCCTATGACCTACTTCAGGCGAGGTAGGTCAGAATTCCTTTATGACCATGTTTCATGGGAGAAAGGCAGAAGAAGTGACCTTTCGTGCTCTGTGGTTTTCTCTGTTGTTAAGGTGCCGTATTTCAGGGTGTTGTGTTCTGAGCCTCAACATGTTCAATAAATAGCTCATGAAATACAAAAATGGATTCTGCATTCTCAGAACCATTTTAAAATATGGAAGTATATTTTTTAGAGTAAAAAAGAAAAAAGGATGGGAAGAAAAAAAGCCAAACCACTGAAAGTCCTTTATAGCTCAGATATTTAAACCACTTATGCTACTAATGAGTATTATCCTTTGCCTGGCATATGATTTGACCATACAGAGTCATTTGCACATGGATTTAACTCCTTTTATTCAACTCCTACTTCACCAATTCTCTGCACCCAGCCACTTTTCCTCCTAGAAACTATCTTATCATTTTTTCTGGTTTTTCCCCCCAAAATAGATTTTACAATCTTAGATTTCATAGTTTTTATGAAAAGAAGTGTGGAACAGTATTAAGAGGCATTATACACTGGTTCATGTATAAAATGTGTGTGTGTGTGTGTGTGTGTGTGTGTGTGTGTTTGTGTATGCCACAAATGTCCTGGGGACAGTGATAGGCTGAATTGAGGAAGCTGATTTCAATGTATTAAAAAATGTTCTTTTCAAAGTGTTAATACTTTCAGGAAAGCTTTTAAATATTTATAATGTAAAGGTATTAAGAGGATGCTTCATCTTGGAGTAATGACATGGTTTAGGAGCAAGGCCAGAAACAGTAATAAATAACATGTAACATTCATATTTTACAATGTACTTTACAGACATTTTAAATGTATGATCTTTGTTATCTATAGATATTGTTTATCTGTGATTTTGCACTTGAGAAATCAATGTGACACAAATAGATATCTCCTCTCTCAAATCCTTTTAGGAAAAAGGTAGGACATAAATAAATTTAGTAAATTAAAACTCTGTATGACCTGCAAAGCAATTTTTTAGCAATGTAAATGGGCTTTAAACATCCTCACTTGGATCCGATGGGAAGTGATCACTTGATCTTTAAAACACCATCCCCCTAAGCTCAAAAGTTTGAGAGTTAACACATAACATTCGATTTAGTAGTTCATATCTAGCAATCAGGTAGGAAAAATGCTGCAGTGGACTAAAAGTACCTGCTTTGGCAAGCATATCCAAAGATCTTATCGTTTGGAATCAACTACTGGAACTAGTACTGATAGGGCATGTTAAGAACTTTTAGTTCTCCGAGTTACTACTTGTAAACATAAGTGTAAAGAATAATCTTAATCTAATTTGTGTCCCTTTTCCTGTTATGTTTTTACAAACTATGTTTCCTTTTTTTGGTTGCTTTGTAAAATGGATTTTTATTTTTACTTTTTATATTTTTATACTTTCTATGCACCTGAAGAAAGGAAAGGAAGGAATATTTTCAAATAATTTATTCAAGTTAAAATCCATAGGTGTCGTTGAGAAATTTTGCCTTAATTAATTCATAATTTTTTCGTGGCTGTGAAAAACTGGCACTTTAAAACTCATTTTTTTTGTCTAAATGTTTATTTGACTAACAAAAGTTTTTCTGAAGGAGAAACCTTTTAAACAGGAGCATAACTAGTTTTGATAAAATCAACTTTAAAATCTAATGTGTAATTAAGTAGAGGAAAATGGAGAATAACAATAATAGCCTACTTTTTAGCAAACTGCATTTCTGTGAAAAGTGTTTATAATATTTATTAACATACAGAATTAGTCTTAACCTGCTAGAAAGAAGAGAAAATGCAACACCTTTCAAAGATGCAAATTGACAATTAGCAAAACAATAGAATTGTAGGCCTTCCTTTGCCAGAGGTGCAAATTGATTATCAGGCTCTGCTGAAAAGCTGGTTGTTTCTATTTAAAAGTTATCTTGAGATGAAGGCTCCCCAAGGAAGAAGAAAATAAGAATATGACCAGTTTTGTAAAGAACATCTAATCTACAGTGATATCATCATTCTACTGCTCTCTGCAGTTTATATTTGAAAAATCACAGCCATAAGGAAGGGGGGATGTGTGAATTCAGTTTTTCTAGACATTTAACAGCATTGCCTTTCACTTTGCTGATTCAATTCACTGTTCTGACCTTTACTGTTAAAGTATTAAATGGTGTGGGACCTGGCTACCTGAAGAATCTGATAATACTTCTCTGTGTCCCTGTAGGGCCATATTGGGCTACATATGAGACCGTGAGCATCTGTCATGGTGCTGTCTGTCTACACTCAACACTCAATTTTCCATAGTGGTGTGTTTCAGCTTCTCTGATTTTCTGTTTCTTTGTGGTGGTCGACCTGATCACGGACATATGTTTGTTTGCCACTGGAAGACTGTGGCTGTATTGGGAAGAATTTTTTTTAATTTGTTATTTTAGTTTCCATAGTCAATCTCCATTTATTGAGTGCTCCAGGTATTGTGCTAGATGTTGTAAATGCAAAGTTGATGGAGAATTAGTCTAATAGTATTCCAAGCTAGGAACAGAGTGAGATTTGAAGCATGAATAACTTTCTTCCCTCCTCACTCCCTTACTCCTTCCTTCCCTCCCTCCTTCCCTTCCTTCCTTTGTTCCTTCCACAAGCCTTTATTGAGCATCTAGCTATAGAGTGGTAAACAAGAAAGACACTGTCCCTACCAGATACCAACTCCTGCATTTGGCCCACTTATTGAGGCAAGTTCTGTGTATACATATTACGTAATACATATTACATGTATGCAAATATATAGATGGAAAAAGCAAGGTCTATATCCTCAAAAATTTGTCTGATATTTTAGCTAAATCCCTGAGTCTTTATAAGCTTCCAATTCCTCACTAGTAAATAGTCCCCCCTTCAAAGGACTCTAGTGGGAATGAAAGGAGATGATGTGTGTGAAAGTTCTTGCACAGTTTATACTTAATAGATTCGTTAAATTCTCCTGTTCCTGGACAGCAGTGTACTGTGAATACTACAATTTTAGAAAAGAGGGCAGCTCAAGTCAAGGGAGAGATTATTTACATCATACAATAGATATTTTATTAATATTTTGTCAATGAAAAAGAAGCCAAACTCTTTAAAATAATTTTAAAGAGATTTATTCTGAGCCAAATTTGAGGATCCTGACCTGGAGCCACGCCCAAGAAGCCTTGAGTAAGTGGACTTGCTGTGGCTGGGTTACAGTTTGGTTTTATACATTTCTGGGAGACAGGGATTACAGGTAAAGTCATAAATCAATACGTGGAATGCGTACGTTGGTTTGGCCCGAAAAGGTGGGCCATCTCGAAGAGGGGGCTTACAGGTTATAAGTGGCTTTAAAGATTCTTTGACTTGTAATTGGTTAAAGACAGGAAGCTTTGTCTAAAGGAGTAGAATGTTTTAAGATAAGGAACTCTGTTAATCAGAGACAGGCCACCAGACCTAATATTTGTTGTGTAAATTGAGGACCTGCAGGTTTGTCTTGCATACCCTTAGGCCTGTTAATGGGTTACAAAGGATGTCCCCAAGAAGGGAGGGGGGCATGATGAGGCATGTCTGACCTCCCTCCTTGTGGCAGGCAATTTTGTTTTAGGATATCCACTTGGCCAAGAGGGGATCCATTCAGTCAGCCGGTGGTGGGGAGCCTTAAGATTTTATTTTAGTTCACAATTTATAGTTTTGACTTTTCCCATTAGGCCCTGGATCTCTGAAATGTAGTAATGTTTAATTTTACTGAAGCAAACATTTGAAATGTGCATTAGGAGCCTTAGAGGTCCTAATGAGTGGGGAATTGGTGTAGCATAATGGTCACATCTCTGGGCTTCCGAGTCAGAAAGACCTGGAGTTGAGTCCTTCGCCCCTCACTTGGACAGCCTCTTTAAACTATAGCTTCTTCATCTGAAATGGGGACAATGAAACCTATCTCGAGGGCCTGGTTGTGAGGATTGCTATAACATAAATTGAGTAGATATAAAGATAACTTAGAAAGTACTCAGCACAATGTCTGGTACAGGGTTAGCCCTTGGTAAATGGAAATACCATTAATATTGTTAATTAGCAGCTAGAGAGAAATCATAACTGGTTACCCAGCATTTGCACCCCACCAGCAAGGCTTTATTGTTTAGCCCTTTCTTCTGTGATGTGGCCATCAGGTGAGAAATCAAATTTTAGTGAAAACTGGAAGATTGTTAACTTGCAGTATGGAATTAAACTCAGGTAATACCAGGCTCCCATGATTGTGAATTATGAACAGCAAGCTCTTATATAAAGGGAATTCTAGAAGAACTCAGGGCATCATCACACAGGCTTATCAAAGGTCCACTATATGTTTGCAAAATGAAGCTGAGAACAAAGAGGAAATGAAATTTGGATTGGTTGGTGAAGGGCTGGGGCTGGTAATGTGAAGGGAGGTTAGGAAGAAAGTTGCTGCCTAGCTTTTTGTTATTCGTTCGTTTTAGTTACTGTGGATTTCCAAGACATCACACATGTTCATATGAATATGTAAATACACCATTAGACTCCAAAACTACTTCATATAATTTGTTTCGAAGATTATCTCCTCATGTACAAATATATGACTATATTTATGTTTGTCTTTGAAGACAAACTTAGCAAGACTTTTGTTTCCTTTGTAAATATATGTAACAGTTACTTGGTGAACTGGGAACATAAGTTTCAATAAGATTTGATTGACATCCAGTTCTTTTCATGCAACTCTACAGGATGCTACTACGTGGCAGATGTGATATTTATACCTATAAAAGGAGTTCTTGCCAACCAAGAGCCCCTGAGTGTGGCAATTCCCCCAGGAGTGGTCTTCCTATGGCTGAATCCATAAGGAAGCTGAACACAATTTTGTCCATTGCTGCCATCTTTAAATGAGTCCTGCAATCTTTGGAAGGTGGGCATTGGTTTTTGGCAAGAAGATGATGGACATAATACAGTCTGATGGAGGTGACAGGCTGCCCCGTGTCCCCAGCTGTGTTCTTTCCTTTTTCGGGGTCACTGTCTTACCCTGAGTCTTGGCTCACAGGGTGAGAACTGGGCACCTTTCTGACAGTTGTTCACATTTGGAGGTGGGAGTGGAAGGGTGGCTACCATCTCTGCCTACCTTCTCACCTGGGAGTTGTCTCCAAAACTATGTTTTTGCACCTTTTTCTCCCCTCCTTGGGTTTTAACTATCCGAGATGCCTAGATGTGAGGATAAGATTCTCCACTTTCTGAGCCCCCTGAAGAGTCCTGAGTATTGCCCCTCCAAGCTTTCTTCTTGCTGGCTGTAGGTTTTCTTTGTGGATGCTATCCAGATACAACAAACATTCATCTTTTCTGCAAGCAAAGCCTGAGGAAGATTGATCACACTTCCTTATGGTTATGGGGAAGTCTAGGAAATTTTTCTTCTGTGAGACTGGCCATGACAATCTTTGCATGATCCCTGGCCACGCTTTCATGGCAGAATCATAGATTAAGGGCCATTGCCCATTTGTCCTTTTGGGTCACTTTATTGCTGGCATTCATTCTAAAAACTCTACAGCAAGCTTTGAGCTGCTGTGCCAAGCCCCGTTGTCTTTATCTCCAGATCTGAGCCGGTGGTGCAGGCATCAACCAATCTGTGCCTGGTTCTGCTGGCTCCTCAGAGATAAGCAGCGAATGCCAACTCTCCCCGCCCTCCCCATCTCTTGCCAGCCCTGAATTCCAGTTTCAGGAGAATTTTTGATGGGTGTGGGACTCAGTCTGACAATGCCTTAAGCAGAACATGGTACTCAATGTACACCTGCCAAAACCTGTTCTAAATAGGTCACATGTACACTTTCTGGTTCTAAATTTCCTTGGGCAGAACCCATCCCTTCCCAGGAAGAGTTTTGCCGGGTTTTTTTGTTTGTTTTTGTCTTGTTTTGTTTTTTAAAATTTTGGAGTGTGAGGTAGAGATCTTAAAACTATCTGTCATTGCCTCTCCCTCTTCTAGGTATTCTCCTAGGAATGGCAGAAAGAGTCATGTTTTTACCCATAGCTAACAAGGCTGCTTCACCCTCCTTCCCTTCTGCCAGTCACTCTTTATCTGCTTATGGAATTTAAAGCAGAACTCATTTCCATCAAGATGCTGACATTTCAGAAATGGTACATGAACCCCCATGTCTCTACTCTAAGTGTCCAACAGAATCACCATCACTGTCACAAAGCGTATTGGATTTGTATCTAAGGATTGACATCTCTCTTTGTTACACTTATGGATGTTCAAGGGTTTTTAGCAATCCCTGAAGAGGTCTCCCTGTGTACTGTGGATAAATACCAGAACGCAATCTTCTGCGTTTGAGAAATATCACTTCCTCTATTTTCTACTATTTAACATAATTATTGACATAATTATCCTACAATAGCATAATTAGTCTTAATAACATAATTATTGACTCTCAGGCCACCATTCTACCAGACTGGTGGAAAATCTAATATCAGTCATTCTTGGGTCTTCTGAACTCATCCCTTTAATTTGATCATCAAAATTCTTCCAGCATCTTCTTCAGGACCAAGGCATTGATTGAGGGGGAGGATGCCCCCAGGTTATTCAGTTATCTTTGTGTTGTGGTAGCAAGACTTCCCGAGGAAGTAATGCAGGGATATTGGAAATGGGAGGTAGGAGGGAGAATCACAGTGATGGTGGAGGGTCTGATTGAAAGGTGGGGGCCGGGGAATCTAGACTGTCTTGGGTACTGAATCAACAATGGTGCAAAGAGAAGGAAAATGAGAGGAGAGTGGGTTTGAGAGGAGGACAAGTTTGATGATGTGTAAATTGGAGGACATGCTAAGTTTGCTGTGCCTGTTAATCATTTGAGTAGACATAATTAGAAATGGGTCAGGAGTAACATTTGAGCTAAAATATAAAGCAAGTAGAGAACGTGGCCCAAGAGGGAAGTCTGCAAAACACCTATCCTGTGGAAAGTCCTCTCCTTTCTATCCCAAAGCTACAATCGTCTTTCAGACCACCTGGATGCCAAACTTTTATTTCTGAAATACAGCTCTGAAAACACTTCTCCTTTACTCGGAAAACTTACATGGTTCCTCTTTGCTTAACTTAGTTCAGTCTCTTTGCATTGAATTCATGGTCTTCTCTGGTCTAACCCAATCTTCCACTTCAGCTTTGTTTTCCAGTCTTCCTCTACCCGACATATCCTAAATTCTAAAGCCAAGGCTGTTTTCAGTTTCTTAACAGGATCTTAGACTTTCCTACCTGCATACTTTTCTTTGTGCATGCTATCCTTTTCACATGGAATTCTTTTTACTCCAAAAATCTACCTGTCAAAACTTTTTCCCTTCACTCTATACTATAGGATATGTTATTTCTGTCTTAAAGAGCAAACTCCTGTAGTTAATCTTGCCTTTCTTAAGGCATTAATTAAATTTTGACATAGATTTTTTTTTTCTGGTATATGCCATAGACTCATAGACACTCAGTCTATTAGGATTGGAAAGAGCTTTAGAGCTCCATTAGTTCAGTAATCTCGGCATTATGTTTTAATGTTCAGTGAAAGATTGTTGTCTTCTCCCAATTTTCAATAGGAATTTTTTTTTTTAGATACTGTGTTATATAAATGGAGTTTCTATCCCCAGTGATTAAGAAGACTACTGCTCTTATCAGGGTCAAAATGTGTTTTACTTGACATTCTTCAGTGGGCAAATAGATGTGTGCTGTTGTGCTTTTTAACTTCCTATGAGCATCATGTCTAACTTCCTATTTTTACCCATACTCTGTACTACTACTATACTACACTATACTATTATTATTAACTTTGGGGTAGGAGAAATCAGTCACTTTAAGGAATATCTGAACTAGATTGGATGTGTGTAGATTTCACTTATTTTTGGTGATACTAAAAAAAATTGTATGTGGCTACAGAATTCACCTGGGAATAGATAGCTTTATGCCCTTTCTTCTCTATAGTATATATTTCTGTTGTACTCAATGTTTTTTTGGTGGCCTTTCTCTAATAACACTAGGTATAAAAATGGCCTCTTTTGTGAGCCTTGCCATATATTATGCATTCACTTTCCTTTGGTCCTTCTGGTTCATAATGATCTTGGTGTGCTTTTAGATTTGGTGCAATTTTTGAGTGTGCTTTGTTTTTAGAAAATTAGTTTTTTTGTTGTTGTTACTGTTGTTGTTTTTCTCCTATAACTAATGTGAAGTCAGCAATTTCATTTTTCCCATTCTGAGTACTGTTGTCATCAGCTGTCCCTGTATAATGGCTTTTGATATGTCCCATTGTGACGCATTGGACCCTGTCCCTAGTTATTCATTCATTTTAGGAGACTGATTCTGAGCAACAATGATTACATTCTCTCTTCATTTTCAGTGTTAAAGTCCTTGGCAGTTCATTTTTCTCTACCATTTTTGGTAACTACAACTTCCAGCCACATTAAAACTCTTAGCAGGGTTAGCAATGCCTCTTTTCTGATCACTCAGCGAGAATTCTCTTAACTATACCAATGGCCTGGGAACTTGTAATGCTTAGAAAACAATTTCAAAACTCATATGACCTATCCCACATTACACTGTTTCAGAGCCTGCTTTTTCCATGTTCTGAATGATAAGAAGCAACACCTTGAAACTCTTTGAAATTATTTTCCAAGTCCTAACTTAAAAACTATCTCTAGTACAAATTACAGTGAAAACAACTTATATATAACCCTTCCCCATCAACCTTTGTAGATAGATTCAGTGGTCAAAAAAATCAAGATATTCATGGCCGGGCACAGTGGCTCACGCCTATAATCCTAGCACTCTGGGAGGCCGAGGCGGGCGGATCATTGGAGCTCAGGAGTTCAAGACCAGCCTGAGCAAAAGCGAGACCCCATCTCTACTAAAAATAGAAAAAATTATATGGACAGCTAAAAATATGTATAGAAAAAATTAGCCGGGCATGGTGGCACATGCCTGTAGTCCCAGCTACTCGGCAGGCTGAGGCAGAAGGATTGCTTGAGCCCAGGAGTTTGAGGTTGCTGTGAGCTAGGCTGATGCCATGGCACTCATTCTAGCCTGGCAACAGAGTGAGACTCTGTCTCAAAAAAAAAAAAAAAAAAAATCAAGATATTCATGAATAAACCTAAAGTGGTGCTATATTCATAAAACATACACATATTATTTTGTCATATCCTCTTTTAATTGAACAATACCTTATGGAGATACATATATAGGGGTATGTGAGAGAGAGAGAGAGAAGAGAATGAGAATCAATATAAAAATACCTTTAGGGGGTATTTTATGACATCCCTGGATCTTTGTGAATCTGAAACCATGCCAAAAAGATGGGAACTTTCTACCCAGTTGTATTTTAAATTTTTTATTTTTTGTTGAAGTAACAAAAAGAAACTTACAGAAAAATATCTATTATGCTCAAGTTATTGAGATTTTATAAAGACCTTATGAATATGTATTTATATATGTGAACGTGAATAATTGTATGTATATAATTTGTAGCAAAAATTATTATCGATTCTTGTTTTACCAAAACTGATCCAGTTTATATAGTTTGCCAAAAGAATGTCATTGGGGGAAAAATGTTCAGTATGTTAAAATCGGCTTTGATCATAGTCATTTTATCCCTGATATCTGCATGGCTTAGTGACTTCCTGCAGCCAGAGGCAGGAAAATGCATCTCTCTCCATCTTCTACTCAGTACTGTACAAGTTTATGTGTGCTCACTCATACTTGTTTAAAAAATAACAGAAAAAGAATAACTTCAGAAATAAATGTGTTTTCATCAGACTTCTACATTGTTAGAAACTGTAATAAGCGACTAAAGAATTTAGAATATTTATCTTGCTTTGCTTTATAATAATATTTTATGAAATAGCTAATTTTTCTAGCATGGCTGGAAACTTTCTACAAAGTTATGTTTTGTTCCCTGCTCTTTTGCTTGAATGTAGAAATGTAGAATAATTCATGGTTATCATAATATATCATGAGATATATTTGTGGTTAAATACAATATATCATAATGTATATTCATCATTGTAATAAAATGTATTCATGGTTATCATTAGACACATACACTGAGATTGATGCTTTCCATAAATAATCCTGACACTTAAGACCAAGGCACTTTGAGCAACTTTTTAAGGGAGCTGTCATGGCATTTCTGTACAAAGTGGAATAGGTCTGAGAGAATTAAATTGCCTCTTGAAGTGAAATACTTCTTTTGATAACTAATATTGGCACTAGAATGTCAGGACCAACAGTGTCTTCACGTATGCAATTGGAGGAAAGCTGGGAAGCAGAGCTTGCAGGCTTCTTGTTTCTGGGTCCTCCACGTGGCAAAAGGTCACAGCAACTGCTGGCTCATGGCAGGAAGTGCTGAAGCAACCTCAGAGCACCGCTGAGAGTCCAGAGACCCCCAGAATTCTCTTTACTCCTATGATTTTACAGTGGCAGTAGTAGAGGAAGAACATGTTCTATAAAAAATTATTCAAGGATCATCTGAAAGACATAGCTCAACATTCTTGATGGATACAGATTAAATTTCAGTTAAGGCACACATATGCAAAATGTGCACAGAGACAAAATGGTATAGCAGAAAGAAATTAAAATATGAGTCTCTGGTCCCCACAGCAGGAAAATCCCAATGCTGGGTTCTCACAACTTGTGGTGATGTTGTGAGATCAGGTGATATCAGCTACCCCTGGGCTTTGGGGCTATGTGAATAGGCAATATACCATTCTTACAACTACAAGTATCAAAGTTGAAGAAAGATTATAGTTTTGGAAAAACTATTACTGGATGGCTTCCTGGAAGAAAGAAGTTGTGGGGAGAGAGTAACAGAAGGAATAAAAAATCTCTTGGTTCGCAGACTAAAATCCATAATGCTGTAATATCTTTACAACAATTTCAGTGGTCTGTTTTACTGCTCAGTAGGTATGTTGCTTAGTGAATATTGGTCTTGTTGCAAGGATAATGTCCTATTTGAGTCCAAAATAGCTCACACATCTCTCTTGTGTTTAGTAATAAATTGCCACTAACCATCAGGTAAAAGTTCATTTTACAAGATTCCAGATGGTGCATTTAACACCATTTTTAAGGCTTCCTGAAACTAGCTGATGTGTATAGTTAATGCAGATATATCTGAATTCCAGTATACTTTAATTCTTATGTGTAGGGTCCCCCTCCATCTTTCCTCAGGTTTTTCTCTTTCTGGCATACTTTTCTATTTTTCTGAACCCAGAAGTTACCACTGGCAGAATTTCAGTCTCAGAACTCTGTCAACCTTTAAAGATAGAGCATTGTGGCTTTTGAAAAAGTTATTTTAAAATAAGTTTAAATTGTTGATGACAGCAGTGTTTCATTTTGTTCTCAGATATTTCCTAAATTCCAGCATTGTTTCTTTCTCATTGAAATTCAGAAGGAAAAGTTTGTACTTCTGTTTGTTCCTTTAGGAAAATGCATCTAGAACTTTACCCTTGAGATTTTCTTGGGAAAATGAAGGGTTGTTATGTCCTCTTTAGTCTTAGCAAATTAAATACCACATAGAGAGAGCCGGATAAGGGGTCATCAAATCAAGGATAGACAAAGACGGTAAGCATCAAATCAGAGGAGATAAATTTTTTCCACTAAAAATAAGCCTTTGTTTGATGTAGAACTTTGGAAGCACTTAGTTGGCATAGTAGGAAATAATGACATTCACTAGGGATAAATTAGTTTTCTTTTTCTGAAATTAATTTATTAAATGAATTCATGTTCATGAGCCAGTTGAGGAATACATACAGGAAATCAAAAGTGCCACCACATAAACTGCCTAGTGTTTGTTTATTTTGAATTTATATAGCCTCTTTTCTCCTGAGGTTTAAAGATGCTGTGCAGAAAATTTTAAATCTTTTAAACAATAGACAATAAGTTGTAAAATGTGAACCCCTGCCTGGATACGTTATAATCTCTAAGGCTTTTTAATGTACCCAGATATAAGCACTGGCAGTTAAAAAGGAAAAAAACATACGTAAAATATGAGATTCTCATCTGGCTGGATACCAAGAATGAGAGATACTTTGTAAACACCTTCATTCTTTCAGACTTAGTTCTATTCTTTCCTCCTTATTCTGACATTTGAAGTTAGGGTTTTAACAGCAAATGTACAGCAAATCATAAATTACTAAATACTCTTTCATATTATAGGGGAATAAAGAGTCAAAGCTACTCAGGCCAATCACTGAAATGTGATTTTTTTTCCGGGACCGGTGGTTGGAGAGTATGAGACATGGCACAAGAGAATAAAGCCTCATCCAGAAACACAAAACTTAACACTGTAGCTCCTTGCATAGGGTACTAAAATCTCTGAATTCAAGTATTTCACTCTGGGAAGTAGAGAAGAGACAACTTAATTATCCATAGCTATGAATTATTCCTGAATTTTGATAACTGTTGCATGTTTACACATTGACCCAAACACAGAAACTTTCTATGTGAAATAACAGGCTGGGGATGGTGGCTCACGTATGTAATCCTAGCACTCTGAGAAGCCGAGGCAGGAGGATCGCTTGAGGTCAGGAGTTCAAGATCAGCCTGAGCAAGAGCGAGACCTCATCTCTACTAAAAATAGAAAAATTAGCCAGGCATCAGGGCAGGTGCCTGTAGTCCCAGCTGCTTGGGGGGCTGAGGCAGGAGGATCACCTGAGCCTTGGAGTTTGAGGTTGCTATGAGCTATGGTGACACCACTGCACTCTATCCAGGGCAACAGAGTGAGACTCTGTCTCAAAAAAAATAAAGAAAGACAGAAAAGAAAAAAAAAAAAAAGGAAAGGAAATTGAACCCTCCTCCTTACTCCCCCTTCTAAAAAAAAAGGTGAAATAACAGCTCAATGCCCTTTCCTTGTTATTTTTTTCTAATATTAAAATTCTTTATGATAGCCTCATATTGAAAAGTAGGGATTTATACAGTTAATTTTCCCACCCCAAGCTATTTAAGTACTTAAAAAATCCAACTTTTTAAAAATACATTCATAATCTTGTAAAAAATCTATTTTTTTGCTTCTAGTTAGTTCTTTTTCTTTTGGTTCTTATTTTTTAAGAGTAAGGATTCTGGGGTCAGAATTAGAATTATAGCTTTGCACCTTCCTACCTGTGTGACCCTGAGCAAGTAGATAAATTCAAGTACCTCTGTCATAATATTTTACTGAGGTTTAAATGAAAAAGTATATGTAAAATACTAGAAATAATATGTAACACATAGAAACTGTTCTATTAGTACTACTAACACAATTGCTGCTAGTGCTACCACAGAATATAGTATTCGAATATAATATTTCCACATAGCTAATACCTAACTCTATTCTTCACTTCCAAGGAATAAAGTATCTTGAAACAATTTTTTTAAATATTAGTAATATATATTCATTTTAATAGACTTGGAATTGGAACAGAAGTATGATAATGTTTTGTAAGATCTTTTAAAACTCAGTTTCTTTTTTTTTTTTTTTAATGATAAAAACTAGACCTGGGTAAAATTCAGTTTCTTTAATTTGAAATCATGAGCAATGGAGGACGAGACTATAGTATAATAGTTGAAGAAACTGTTATTTTGAAATAAGGATTAATGTTTATTCGAAGGGAAAGTGATTAATAGCTTTTCAGTGATAGTTAATCTGCATGTATATTCAATATCTGTCATCCAAAATTTATATGGAGGTGATGATTTGAAGGCAATAAGGAGTAGAAAAGGGTGAGACCAGTGCTGTGGTGGCTGGCGGAGACTCCCTCTGTGGTACTCTCAGAAAAGACACTGTTTATTCCTGCCCAGCAGACAGTGCTGGCTGTGAGCTAGCAGCTGGTACAATATGCCCTTGCACAATTCTTTTCCTTAGGAGAATGTTCTGAGCAGTCAGTCACTCAGAGTTCCAGAACCACACACGCTGCGTTTGCACAGTGCGGTAGTTCCCGAAATTCTCAACCTGACCTGCAGCACTGGGAATGCAGTGAGAATACAAAAGACAGTCTTAAAAGCCATCAGACCTTCTCGGCTCCTTGAATCATTTGCCTGCTATGGAGAATCTGTTCATTATTTAAAGCAATGCTGTAGCTTTAGCAATACTTAAGGGACAGTGTAGGGATTTTACCTATTTTGGTTAATTGATTTAGCCTGTGGATCACTTGTAGTAGTTAATGACATTCAATTTCCAGATACCCACGCTGCCGTATCGTGCTGCTTTTTAGCTTGTGATATGTGGAGAAAGGAGAGAACAGTTTGTTTTATTGGAAAGAAAGAAAAAAAAAAGCCTTGTGAGAATGGGAAAGCCATAGAAGATGAAACTCAGCACTGATTATTTTGAACAGAAAGAACTGGTGATTTAAAAACCATAAGTGCTATCCTCTGTAATATACATCATGTTAGATAAGCCTCAGTCACTTTCAAAATGTTAATCGAATTATAGGTTAGATCCACAATTTTAATTACAAGGAAGAAACTTAAGCAGATGAATAAGAAAGACTCTAAACAATTATTTTAGTCTCTTCTAAGTTAAAACTGTAAACCACTTTCCATAACTACCTTTATGTCTGTGACTGTTAAATGTAAAAAATATTAATTAAATTAACTGTCTGGCATTTGGGGTAATGAATAAATTAGAGATTAACAGAAAGATTGTAGGTTTTTTTGTTTTTTTGTTTTGTTTTGTTTTGATTTGTTTGTATGTGTGTGTCTGTATGTAGGGCCATATGGGGTTTATAGGTGTCTGGGTGGCAGAAATTATACTATCTAAGAAATTAAAAAGTTTTTTAACATTTTTTTCAAATTACTCTTCCTTCAGAACAAAATATCTGGTGATTACAGATTTGCCTTTAGATAGCTGTGAAGTGAGAATGCCTTAGTTGGGAAAAGAAATCTAGAGAACATGTTGGTTGCGTGGGAGAGTGATTCCATGTTACTTTTACTGCCGCATCATTTGACATGGTTGCTACTATCAGAAAGTTGAATTATCAAAAATCTCAATGATAAAGCCACAGCCATTGCTTCTCATGTCTTCCAAAGGTATTTTCCTTACTTATTCCTGAGTTTTACATTATGATTTATATATCCAGGTCAGGCTTATAACTGACAACAGTGTCAAAAAGGAAAGGAGAAAGGAGCCAAGGAAGGACCTGTCTTAGGATCTGATTGCTGTACACTGTGGCCATGTCTAGTCAGAGTTCTTCTGTCTCGACCAAGGACATAGTTAGCTTTAGAGAGAGGCACTGCAGCAGGGCCATTGTGCTTCAGGGTCAGACAGTCTTAAATGTGCGTGACTTCTCTCATTTATCAGTGAGGAAATCTCACAATTATGTGGAAACAGAGTTAACTTTTCCTATTATTTTGCAGAGTTCCTACCAAAAACTTCACGAGAAAAGATGAGGCTGGTGAATTTTGATGATCATATCTTAAAGAAATAAAACCAGCTTCTAAAGAGCTATTTCTGCTAATTCAGAAGCTAAATGCCCTGTGGTGGAGTCTCAGATAAACCTTTGTTCGGTGTTCCAGTGAAAGATTATGAAGTTTTTCAGCACTGTTTTAGGATATGTTATTTCTCAGACTTAATTTTTTTTTTATTCTTTTTGTGAGTGGCTCAGAGTTCAAGGATAAGACGTATTCCAAAATAATGCACTGGGTAAAAGGAGGTTTTTATAATATTTAATGTTCATTAGCAAAATTGGTCTGCTTTATACTGCTCATAGGTCCTGATCCATATAGTGCAAAGGTAGCGTATCAGATACACCAAATAAAAAGTACCATGTAAAAACCAGAATAAAGTTTCACTGAGCAAAATATCTTTCAATGAGCACAAATGCTGCAGAGTAAAAAGTTTAGTGTTACTTATTCATCCTTCAAATTTCTTCAGGCTGTATACACAATGCATGCAGTTTTAAATTTCAGGATTAAAGCGTTTTGGGGTGTCTTAAATAGCCAGTACATGCATCATGCCTCCACTTAATTTTCTACGTTGCAACGAAAATTTTGAATAGATAAGTGTGCTTAAGCAAGAGGGTATTAGAGGGAAAGTGTTAGTTTGTTGCAGAGGAAAACACTAAGGTCCTCCAGCAATAGATAATGTAATTAGTAAGGAAAAAAAATTGCTGCCAATAAAAGAAACTAAATAGCAACATGTGTGTGTTACTGTCTCACACATATATAATTTATTTATATTCATTTGTATCTGATATATAATAAATATATTATATACAGCTGTGCTAAACTTTTGGAGGAGATTTATTATTACTAATGTAAAAACCTGCAAACTTGGGAAAGCTTGGTTGTTTCCCATTACCGCATTGTCAGTGGAATTCCATGTTACCATTTGTGGATGTTAAAACCTGACGTGTTTTCTCGAGGAGGAAAGACGACATAAAATGCAGTGTTAGGCCGGGGACAGGACCAACAGAAATGCATCTTTCAATTTTCATAGATTAGATTTTCCTCATTTAGCCACTGCCTGCTTCATCCCTGTTGGGTCAGAGATACTGTGTGTGCAGAAAGTATCACTTTATTTTCAGGGAAACACAGTTGCCTTCGATAAGATGCAGCCATTGAAACAATCTAGTCCATCCAAAGATAAGGGCTGAAGTGTACCTTGTTTCTCTCTTAGATACATTGTTAGAGGTGTCAACAGTGTAGAACTGTTTAAAACAGTTGGATACTGTGTATTTTGATGACTGCATTACATGTGCCGAGTGTGAGAGGGAGAAGGTGTGGAAGGGAATGTGCCTCTCAGAGTGTGAGTACGTGCACAGAGGTGTGCACATTTGCTTAGGAAATAGTCCCCTCTGAGCTCCAAAAGTGGAAATGAGAAACTAAAGGGCTTTCTTGAAGTGTTTGCACGCTTCCATGGAGAGTGTATTACTTTTGATATTAATATTAGTTACTGAGGCAGAAATCAGGTAGAAAGAGAAGAAATATACAAATAGCTTTTTCCTGGTGCTATTTCCTCAGGACGCTGAGTTGAGTGTTTAGGAAGAAAACCCCATGAGTTACTGAGGAGGCAGCTGTAAACAGGCAAAGTGACAGATGTAATGGAAGTCTCAAGGCCTGTCCTAGAAGAGGTCCCAGCACTGGTCATGTGAGCATTATTTACATGAAGGTGAACAGATGGATACATTTGATCAAATTCTGTGGGGTCCCTGCATCAAAATTCTGTTTAGCATTTTGAATGTGCATTTACAAACACATGTATTTTTGCTGCTTTTGCAGCAGCAACTTCCAGATCTGATTTTTTTTGCGGGACTTAAGGTTGTCAGAATAATGTTATAAATGGCACTTTACTATTTAATGTAGCTGTTTCCATTCTGTTGCTATTTATTGTTGTGACATGGTGATTTATTTCACTAGACACACTATAGGACAATCAAAAGAGATAGACTAGGTTTGATACTTTATGCTATTTGAGTAGGAGAAAGGTTAAAGAGCTTAACATAGACAAACCAGTTCTGATGGTAAGGTAGAAAAGTATAAATCAATTTTCAGAAACTGGTATCAATATGCCGCATCAGCAGGGTGGTGGGATCACTGCCTTTGGCTTAAAAAATTATAATCAAAATGGAAAATCAGCAAATCTTTCCAGTCCTGCCAATGCTGATATTGGTATACAAATGCCCACCTTCTGGAATGTTAATGTATGTCTTTAAGTTACATAATCCATGAAGTTTATTTTCCTCTATTTTTTTTTTTGTTCATAATTGTTTTAGTTTGTTTTCTTTTTCACCACTCGACATTCTTTGATGTGTTGATGTCCTTTTATCTCTCAACAGTGTTTTTAGAGGTATTTGTACATTATGCTGAAGATTCATTTTATAGATATAGCCATATCTAACTATGTAAGTTTTAAAAGAATGATTATGATAAATTTACAAAATGTAATAGTTTGTGTAGCTGATTTAACCGGTAGGCAGTACAACCACCTCAAGTTTAAAGTCATAAAAATTAGAAAGCTTTGACGAGGACCAGAAGCAAATTTACCTTGAAGTGAGTGAAGCTTAAGCCTCACTCACTTCATGGCCCTGGTTGAGAAGTAGTAACGTGATCACATGGGCATATGTTTCTGTTCAAGCTGAAAATTGGTTATTAACACTATTTGTATTCCAACTTCCCCTCCATCATGTATCACCTTGTAGCTATATTGTCGAAGTGATGTAGACATTTGAGGGATTATATAAAGGAAGATAGATCTCGTTAGGTTGAGTGGGATATAGTTACCTCATCCACAGTCATTTGCATCTACAGTTATGTTAGCAGTAGCTGTTCCAGTATGGGAATGCCTCCTAGGAATAATCCTACAGCTGACTCACCTGACAGCGTAGCACTAGGTTTCTGTGCCAGAGGCCATGCCATGCTATGAACTCCCACGTCACGGGACACTGGAAGTATGCAGACGGTGGAAGAGAAACTGGCTTTGAAATCTGTGAAGCCAGAAACTAGTCTGTGGGAATTTCTTCCAAATTTTACAGCTCATAAGACACTTGATAAAGATTTTTTCAAGTTTGATATAGTTTGAAAGTTTTACATGGCTTTACCAAAAGCAAGTTGTAAGGATGGAAGAAACTTTTCTAAACTACCAATAACAAGAAGAACAGAACTCTATCAACCATGCCAGATGATCAATTATCTTTTCTTGTCCTATAGAATTCTGTCTGTGAAAATGTGATCCATATGAAGAGATGGTAATTATTTCTTTAAAGAGGGTATCTCAAATCATAAGTGTCAAGCCTCACAAAACAACTTTCCTCCCCTCATGAGGACACATTTTGCGGCAGTTGCACAAATGCCGTGTATCTACTGATCCTTACCTTGGTTTAAAACCAACTCTTAGATAGTCTTTAAATACTAAAGAGCATTTGCCTCATGATTATGGATTTGTTTGAATCACAAGAGTATCCTAAAGTTGATTGTGAGTAGTTAAAAAAAATTCCTAATCAAAATTTTATTTATGCAACTTTAAATGGTTTTTCAAGTCATTAATCCTCAAGTATTAGTTTCATTTTTAGTGAAATTCTGTTAAATTATGTTCTGTTTTCTTCACCCTGAAATAATCCCTCAATTTTATGCGATTGAGCCATACTGATAATATCGATGTCAGTGGTTCTGATCCTGGGCTGTCATTGATCTTGGTACCCTGCCACTATTGATCACTTCCAGCTCAGGTAAGAACTAGAAACAACTGCACTTGAAATGCAAATAGCTATTAGCATCTTTTCTTCTCCTTAGTTCCAGTCCTCACTTCCATCTCTCACTTGGATTTCTTTGTCAGCCTGTGATACATAGTTACTGGCTCAGAGGAAGTACTCTGTAAAATTTGTTGGGTGGATCATAGTAGCTATTTTATTTAGGTGTGTGTCATTGCTACACCCATTTCCATTAGACCATGAGCAGCTATATATAGGGCAGGGACCACAGCATATTCATTGTATTTTCCAGCAACCCCTGTGGATCCTTTTGTATAGGCAGCACACAATGCATGTCATGGTGGTGTTACTGTCCTTAAAAAATCAGGGTCTAGTCAACCAGGTGTATTGCAGTAATTTTTTGCTCATTTAGTAAATACACTTTTTATCATCTCACTTCTCAATTCTGAGTATTGTCTACCAAACCATAGTGAATTTCTATCAGAATCTATATGAATGCACTATATTGGTAACTTAGAAAGTGTTGCTACTGGACTCAAATCCTTTTATTGAGCATGATTTCCTTGAATTTCCTGCTTCTGTTTTCTGTTTTTATATGCACACTTTATGTGAATAAGATGAACATTAGCAGATTTATCTACATCTCTTCATTTCTATTCTACAGCAATAGCTCCTTAGAGTAATATCTGAAGTTATAGTAATTTTCTTCATATCAGAGAGTTTCTAACTATGTTAATGGGAGTTAGACAGGTTGCAGAGACATTCGTGAGAACTACCTATGCTGTAACATTTAAACAATTTATTTGATCTCTCTTTAGCTTACCTGCTCATGCCTTTGGAACATTGATGTTGACCTTGGTGGAACTTTGTCTATAATCATGATAAGTCCTTCAATAAATTCTAACAGAAAATAACATTTAAATTTGCAAGTGATTTATTAACCCTCTGAATACCTTGTGATGTGCTGTGCCCATCTTAGCAAAGAAATGCTCTTATGACACTGTATTCACATATTATTTCCTTGAATGCTCAATTCCTAAAGATGCCATTTTAAAAAACATAATAAAAGGAAAATGATAATAGTGTAACAGCAGATAATACTGAGTACTGCCTATTGCCTAATGCAACTTTGAGGGCAGTAAGGCATAGTAAAAGTTCATCAGTCTTCAAACTGCAACCCTGTTTTTAAAAGGAGCTATGTGATCTTGGCCCTGTGTCTGGGCTTCTATTTCCTCATGTGTAAAATAAAAAAATACAAGACCCCCACTTCTTCACCTGAGCTACTCCTAGTCATCCTTTAAGACTCACCTTAGTTATCCTTTTGTCTGAAAGCTACTGCCGACTCCCAGGGGGGGCTGGGGCATTCCCTTGCTCTAGTAACTTCCTGTGCATACTCCATCAAAGCCCTTATGGCATTCTGTTGATGCTATCTATTTATTAACATCTTTCACTCTTTAGAGCACGAACCCCTCAGGGACAGGACCATACTTTTGTACCACCAGTGTGGCTGGTGGGATAAGGGTAGAAAAGAAAGGTGGTTAAGAACACAAGCTGAGTTCACATCTCATCTCTGGACCTAGATCCTGGCTCCAACATTGGCCAGTTATGTAGACTTAGCCAAGTTACTTAATTTACTTAGTAAATTAGGTCTTTGTTTCCTTTTATGGAATGAGAATAACAATGACTGCCTCATCAGTGTTATTGTCAGAATAAATTTCAGTAATACTTGTTAAGTTCATAACAAAGTGCCTGACATATAGAAAGCACTCAATTAATCTGTTACAACTATTAGCCAAATTCATTTTTGTTGGAATAAACTTAATATTGCATTGTATGATTTTTAAGGTACTTTTCAGATATTAGAGTCTGTGGTCATTCCACTGTGTTTACTGACTAAGAAATAAAAATAAATACTTTTAGCCTTCTGGATTTGGATATGGGGATAAAAATGGCCATCTGTTAAAAACAGTATGCTTATGTTGTCTGTGTGCATTGCTAAGAACTGCAAAGGGTCTGAGATTTTTACCCTATTTGCAAGCTAATACATCAGCCTGCACAGTTTCACAGAGGCTGTCAGAAGACTCTAGACTTTTGGATCCGAGACAAAGGACAATGTATTACTCATAGTAACAGTAGTAGCCAAAGTATTAGCATTTGTACCACTTTCCTGAGCCCTAATTCTTACATGGTGGGTGATTCAAAGAGAGCCTGGTGATGCTTATGCTTCAGGGGGAGAAAATTTGAGCTCAGGGAATCTGAATCTTTTATAATGGACAGTAAGCTTGCCTAACTTTGGCCCTAAGTGGGACATTATTCTTATGCTGCTGGACAGTAAACATACCTGCCTTTTGCTCTGGAGGAAGACACTATTTCTATCTTCTAAGGTTTTCACTATACAAATGTCCTCGAAAAGATGGTTCTGAAAAAAGGCCTTCAGTGCCTTCGTGCATAAGAAGTACAGAAACACAAGAGACCCAGAAAAAATGTTTTGTCAACATGGAAATTAGTATTAGTTCCCTATAAAGAGCAGGTTTGTAGCTTTCATCAGATTCTTAAAGGTATATGTCAACTAAAATGTTTAATTTCTGAATTCCTATGTCATTATTCAGATGCTTACATATCTGAGGACTAAGAGAGCAAGATACCACACAGAAAACATCATGACACATAGAATGAGATGTGGCAAAGAGTAAGGGCTTTCTCTGAGAAGAAGAGATTATTAACGATTATAATGCTTATTAAATAATTTAACACATAAATAGATAACCAAATTCACTTTTAAAGATGGAATGTGCATTGTTGTGACGCTTTTGATATATGCTGTACGTAACAGAAAAGTCAAAGGCTCCTCCCTTATTCACAGATAAATTTCCATTTCCATTTCATATTATTGAAATGTATGATTCTGACTTTCCCCATTTGCATTGCTTTATTTTTAACATTCTTATAAGCAAAGTGTTATAAATACCGTGACAAATTATTTTATGATCCATTTATCTCAATAATGGTGACCTCTGTCACTTGAACCACTGTTCAATGTATCATCAAGCAGCAAAGATTAAGGCATAGGGCATTTTATGGAATTAGTGACTATAAGAGCTGATAGTCTTATGCCAAACCAGTCATTACCACCCAGGAAATGTTACACTCTGAAAGCATTATTATGTTTATGTAACAAAAGTAAGAGACAAAAACAGATGGTTTAAAAATACTGCTAATCCACGGTTTCTCAACCTCAGCACTATTTACATTTTGGGCTGGATAATTCTTTGTTGTGAGGAGCTGTCCTGTTCACTGTAGGATGTTCGGAAGCATCCCTGACCTCTACCCGCTAGATGCCAGTAGCATCCCCCTGAGTCCTGACAATAAGAAAGGTTTCCAGCCATTGCCAAATGTCCCCTGGGGGCAAAGCACTGTGATAATCCCCATTTTAAATGTGGAAACAATATTCTATCACTGAATAAAAAGGCAAGTAGAGAGTGTTGCATAATCCTGATGAATGTTCACAGCTCCAGAAGGAAATGAATGCTTCTATGGTTTAAGGAATTTCAAAATTACCTGTTTGCCAGTTCTAACAGTTCTGCATCTGTGTGTTATGGAGCACAGTGGGCAAGAAAGATAACTGGACTTGGGTTCTTGCCTTTTCCCTGCTGCTTTGCGGTTTTGGGATGTGCGGTCAAGTCAAGAAATTTTCTGGGTTTTTTCTATGTACGAGAGGGATCGACTCTGCCATACCTGCTGTAGAGCGTGGCTGAGGACCAAACCAGATCCCTTAAGTAAAAATGTCTTCAAGAGCCTAAAGACCTCTATGAATTGTTAGGATGAGAAAAAGCAAAATGATTTTGTTTTAAGAATTTCTTGAAAATTGTAGAGCATTCCTTGAAATAACTAGAGGAACCCCAGGGCACTGCAAAAAAAGGATTTGAGAATCAGTGTTTCTGAAGATGCCCTTTAGCCTCGCTCAGCTATTGCTTCTGTGTTCTTCTTGGCTGCCATGTGCTGAGAGGCCATGACAGAAGGCCCAGTTGAAGGAGTGGTGGAAAGGCTTGGCTGACAGCGGCCAGGAAGCAGCACTCAGTGTTCAAAAAGCAGAAGTACTTCTGTATCCAAGCAGTATCTATAAATCGAGTGACTAGCGATTTTTAAAAAGGAGGAAAAGTTAATATTATAAATTTATTAAAAATGGATATTGCTGCTTTAAATAATCATATCTGACTTATTTTATGATGCTATCCATCTGTAATTAACTAAAAATACCTTGTGAGTGTTATTGAGCTTTACTTTTGGTCCAAAAATAAAAACCCTTTTTATATCTGATGCTATCACCTTTTTAATAATGCAGAATTGCAGCGAACTTTTCCCGCCTTTAAATATTTAGGGCTAGCCTTCCTTGCCTGGAATGAGCGTATGCACCTGAACTTTGAGGAACAGAATAATTTCACCTCAGGTTAGAATAGATCTTAAAAGCTGGATGACCCAATATCCAGTTCATTTCAAAAATTCTGTTCCCAGACCTCTGACAGATGGTTCTGAAGTCAGTCTCTGATCTTCTCCCCTTCCTTGGTATGGTATATATTTGGACGATTTTGCAGATGTGAAAACTGAGGCATAGATGGGTGAAGTGACTGTCTTCAAGATCACTTGGATAAGTAACAAAGCCAGAAAGTGACCCATTCTGTTTCCAGAACCTTTGCTTAAACCCTAAAATCATTTGGCTTCATTCAGTCCATTTCCCCATTGCTGGATAGCTTACTTTAAAACAAAGTCGTTTTTCATAATGCACTGAAATCTGTGTCCCCATAATCCTGCCATCAAAAACAAAAACAAAGCCAAAAAGCCTTATTCTTTTATCTGGAGCATGAGGCAATATATCTACTCTTTCTCTTCCAAATGACAACCCTTCAGATATTGCACTGTACTTAATGGTTGACCCTCCCACACTCTTAAGTTTGATCTTTTTCAGACTGAATGTGTCTTCTCCTCTTAATAGTACCTGACTTAGCACAATTGTCATACCTACTCTGTTCCTGGTTGACCTTTTCTGGCTGCTGAATACCTGTCCAATTACCAAAATATGGGATGGAAACCAGCTCTGGAACCTGCATTTGAAATATTGTCTTACCATGTAGCATTGGTTTTACCTAAATTTGATTGGACACTCTAAAATTATATTCTCTTTTTTCCCTTCTTTTTTTTTTCCCCACTGCTATATCTCATTCTTTGCTTGCATTGTAATTGCTGTCAAAAATTACAAAGTCCTATGAACTATCCTTAAAGCAATTTTGTTTCTGTATTTGATATTTTTATAATATGACTTCATATTAAAGCAGGTTAAAGTTTGGGCTTATAAAGTCCATCATTTCCATTGTAAAGTCCTTTTCATGTTTTAGAATTTCCTCACAGATTATAGTTCAAATTTGATAAGCATGTCTTCATCTAGCTATATGATTACTGCATAATTATTCAAGTGTTTTGGGTAAGATAAAATCGTAAATATTATTTTTATCTTTTCCCATTAATTATTAAGCATAAGTCTGTTTTAAGGAAATTTAATCTGTATGGTTGATTCATCATCCCACAATTTTTCAAAATGTAATTTTGTAAGAGCCGTTGGACATCAGTCATTTTTATGATGCATGTGTGAGTGTGTTTACTCCTGAAATCAGGAGGTCATGTTTTGTTATGAATAAACAAATGCCTACATGTTAAACATGTCTTGTCTAAGACATAAACTTGTCTTGCCACTTACCATTGGAAAAATGTATTTTCTTGCCAGATTGAGCTACCTCCTTAAAATAGACTAGGCAGATTTCCATGAGGTTGGGCACTGAGGTGGAATTTCCAGGAGCAGTAGGTCTCTGTTGCTCTCCCATTGGCCCATAGATTGAGACAAGTCAATGAAAAAATAAGGATATCAATAAGCAATCAACAAAAGATATGGAATAGGAACAGATGGTCTATTGTCATGTACAAAGATTGCACATGAAAACATTATGGTTATTATATGTGGGGAACCATATTTAAGACATGGCAAACATTAGACCAACATGCTACACTCCATGCTGTTAAAAGGGTCCCCTACTCTATGAAACCTTGACCTACTTCAAGGGAGTTCTGAATAAGGGACAAATGATGGTTCTGCCAGTAGATAATAAAAAGTAAAGTAAAATAAGCACTCTTTATGGTCAGGGGCCAAGCAGGAAGGCAGAAACCACTCTGATTGTTTTCAAAAAGGGGGCATGTAATGTTGGAAAATTGTTACACATTGATAATAATAAATTGTAAAAGAGCAACCTAGGGATCAGGAGCAGCAAGAAATTACTACCACCTTTATGCTGGGGAGACAAAGGGAGGACGTAGAGTTACCATGGTCATTGGGCTACAGCTGGAACCATGTGGTCTTGCTTGGCAGGAGGTGGACCACGTGAGAGAGACTGCTGCCTGAGACACCTGGCAAAGCTGGGAAAGACGGGAGAAATTCACATAGCGGAAGAAGGTTAATAGATGTTGAACTTTGGAGGTGCTTGATGGGAGATTGTCTTACTAGTATCTCTATTTTTATATATATTTATAGTTGTCTATAATAAGTGCTTTTTGTTGTTTTTATTTTTGGGTTTTTTTTTTTTTTTTTTTTTTGGAGACAAGGTCTTGCCCCGTAGCCCTAGGGTAGGGTGCAGTGGCATCATCATAGCTCACTGAAACCTCAAATTCCTGGGCTCAAGCGATCTTTCTGCCTCAGCCTCCTGAGTAGCTGGGACTATGGGCACACACCACTATGCCTGGCTAATTTTTCTATTTTTTTGTAGAGCCAGGGTCTCGCTCTTGCCTCAGGCTGGACTCCAACTCCTGGCCTCAAGCAATCCTCCCACCTCAGCCTCCCAAAGTGCTGGGATTACAGGTGTGAGCTACCAAGCCCAGCCAATAAATGCTTTTGAAAAAGTAAATGAAAGAGAAACAGAAAAACAGATAGACACCCCACCCCCCCAGGCCTTCCACACTCCCCTGAAGCCTTCGTCCAATCTCCTCCTAGTAGCTGAACTCACCTGCAAAGTAACTGTGAGGAGAGCCTGAGAAACTTGGCCCCCAGGGGTCAGCCGTTATCAGGGGTCAGCAGAGCAGGGGCTATGCAAAGAAAGGATCTTAGGCAGGGAGGCTGGCAGACCCTCACCCAGGGCAAATGAGGCAGTGGCTCTCCTCCTTCTGTCCATACAAAATCCCCCCCTGGAGTTTCCTGTTGCTCTTTATGACTTTCTGAATCCCCCAAAGATGTGCTGTATTTAAACCTAATCTTGGTGCTATAAAAGTGGCACTGGGGCAAACAGTGTAGTGTGATCATTTCACCCAGCCTCTGGCCATGAAACCCATGTTGAGCCTGCGGACACTGCAATGTCCATATAACATATTCTGTTTTTTACACACTTCCCGTGCACTTCCATTTACACAGTAGAGTTTGCAAGTACTTATAAAAGTCAGACGAATCCTACTTCAGTTGGAATATTCATGGTTTTTATTTGACATTACTTACCTTGCATGGAGAGTGAGAAATTGGGCAAGAAATAATTATAATTAAAACTCTGGCCTGTTATAAAGTAATGACTTTTGGCACGTATTTGTTGCATTTAGTTGATAATAAAGAAAACCATACTCAAGTTTTTATACATTCAGTCATAAAGACTGAAAATTTAAACAAAACATAATAAAAGAGGTGTAAACTAGCTATGTAATTATTTGAATTAGCATGTGAGGTATTGCTATCATATTAGAATGCATCTATACTGATTTTATAAATAAGAAGTAGGCATTTGGTTCTTAAAAACCTTTAACTCTAAAAAAGGTGGGGGTTAATTTTAGAAGTAACACTTTTCTAACTAAGGAAACTATAGTCTTTCCAAGGGCCGTCATGTAGATTGTGCGGGTGCACATTTTCTGAATGATCCGCCCACTCGGCCATCTCTTTCTTATTCACACAAAGGCACTGTATATGCTAGCAATACCTGGCCTTCCAACTCTGATATTATTGGGGGAAAATACTGCTGGGAGAAGTTTCATGGCCCCCTCTAAAGAAGAAGTTTGACTTTTAGTATCAATATCAGAATTCTAAAGAGATCCCTGTGAAGTCTCTCTTGGCTCTGAGCAAGACAGAGCTTCTTGCTGGTTTTAGATTTCCAGGTTTGCCTATTTGCATTTAGGCCAAGAATAGTTTATATATTTATTTTTGCTACTTTGTGGCTAAGACTTGTTAATCCTTTGTGGGATAGTAAAACCTGTAATTATATTAAGATCAAGATGGGATCACAAAGTGTTTTTCTATTCTCTAATGATTATTAGGACTATGGCATGTTCTCAGGGTCCATGCACTCATGCACTAAGGTACATCTGTAGTAACATACAAATTAATATGTGTACATTTTACAGAAACTAAAATATTTTAATCACTTGGTAAAAAAAACTTGTATGAGCCCTGAATTTAAGTTTTTTAAATACAGTTTGACTTATTTATGCAAAGACAAAGCCACCTACACATGTCAGAGGTGATTTTTCAATCGCGTCAGCGTGGCTAAGTCTTAAGGAGAAGAGGCCAGTGATAGCAGCAGTGGTGCTGGCAGATTCCAGCTTCCAGCTTCCGATGGGGTCAAGGCCCAGATCTAGCACTGCCCTAATTAAATGACCAAGTTTCTTAATCTCCCTGTGCCTCTGCACTGTGAAATTGGGAGCATCACTGAGAGTACTGATTTTAGAGGTTTTATGAAGATGAAGTATAATAAATCTAAGCACAAAGCATTTAGAACAGTGCTGGGTAAATAGCACTAAAAAATCTCTTTGTTGGGTTGTAGTCTATTCTCGGTTCTTGGTATGCTCTTGGCCAAAGAATGACCAGACACACCAAAAGTGAGGCAAGTGTGAAACAGAGTTTATTGAGGAAGGGCAAGATAGGTTCACAGAGTAAGAGCAGGATATGTTCATCACAGATAATGAACAGATCCCTAGACATAACAATTGTAATCATTGAATCACTTTGATGGACAGTTGGGAGTTATATAACCTGAGTCTTATATGCATGTGGATTCCCCATGAGCCTCTTTGAGAGACCATTAGGAGGGGTGAACTGCAATGTAGATTTCAGCTAATGACATGATAATTAGCCATAGGTTGTTCTAGGTCACCTTTTAGACTCTATTATACCTGTGTTGTTTGGCCCACGGGCTAGGAAATCCTCTGGATTCTTTTGCAGTTGATGCTAAGCTCTGATTGGTAGATTGGTAGGGTGTTCGTTCCTCCCCCAGGTATGGCAATTGCTCGGGGCTCCCACCTTTGTCCCCAGGAGAGGCTGGAGGTTCCTCGTTGTCTAGCTAACATTTCCACACTTTTTAATTTAACATTTTCCCACATTTTAATTTAGAGACCCAAATCATTGGGTAAGGGTATTGACTCATCTGTCTGTTTCTTGCTGAGTGGGGGAGATGATCCCTATTAAGGTAGCCTCTTACAGGTTCTCCAGGGGTCTCTCCAAGGGACTTTGGTATATGTTCTCAGTAGACTGTTGTAGTTGTAGATGTGAGGAGGAGGTAGGCGCTGGGGCTGGCAGAGAATGTAGTACCATCTGTAGCTTGATGGCCTCTAGACAGGATGAAACAAATTTAGTTGGAAAATTTATGAGGATCTGTCCCAATATTAGAATTTCCAGGATGCAAAGTAACAGGACCACGGAATTATTAAGGACATCTACCAGGGCTTAGAGATCATGCCTCATGTCTGGAGATTTGAGGCAAACTGTAGGATGGCATTGATGTTGTCCTAAACCTGTCCTGACTTGTTAACAAAGAAGTAGCATTGTTTTTTTTAAGAACAAGCAGGTGTGCCCTTTTGCTGTAGTTAGAAAATCCAGGGCCCACCTATTTTGAAAGGTGACCACCATCAGCGAATCCAATTATTTTTGTAAGAGGGCGAGTGTATGGCTAGTTTTCACCAGGGCTTGTGCTGTCTCCACAGCCAAAGACTGCTGCAGGCCCAGGATATGCCTCCTGTGGCTGTTTCGGCAGCGGCTACTATTTTCATAAAGGCAAAAAGGGGAATTAAGGGAAGCACCTGTGTGTACAGACGGCCTCGGCCGCGTAATGGGAAAGGCAAGGTAGATGAATCCTGGGCAATTTGAATATCTGGATATACTAGGCCCAGGGAGTAGCAGCCTCTCCAGTAAGGAGGTAGCACCCAGTATACCCCCTGCTCCCAAGGAAGTTGGGCAGCGAACTGGATTTTAGCTAGTAGGACAGGAGCTGATTCACCAGTGGTGTGAGGTCCTCTTCCCTAGAATTTGGTGCCATGCCTTTAACTCCGCAGGCTGCTAACGTGGCTCTGAGTAAGGGATTGATTGAGAGGTGGGCAAATAAGGAATTGATCTTTTCCAGGATTCAAGAGCCCTGCCCCTGGCTAAAGTGTAATGCTGCTTTGTCCCACCAAAGGGTGGGACAGGATGTCTGGCTAGCTGGGCCCACCAGGGAGTTAATCTCCCATTGTGGATATCCCCAGGAAAACTGGCTCATAAGGGTAGGAAGGGCAGTCCAAAGCAATGGAGGCTGGAGAAATCTAGTCAAGATGTAATTTTTTGGCTCAAGTAAAACAAAGTCAGGCTCCTGGCAAGTGACCCGAAGTTTACAAAAGTCGAGGCTCTGACTGGTGTTTCTCATGGGCAGTTGAGGGGTGACAAAATCAGGTATGCATTGAGAAGTAGGCAGGGACCCCGCAGGTAGGCCCTGTCTGTAAGTGCGAGTAATACGCATGGGAAAGGTGCCCTGGGCCATGTTATTAACGTAAGTGACCTCTGGTAAGAGTAAAGATATGGCTGTTATTGTCCTCAAACAGGCAGGCCATCTTGTAGCTGGGGGTCTAATTTTTTTGATAAATAGGCTACCGGTTGTAACTGTGGCTCCAAAAGCTGTGTTAACACCCCCAGAGCTATTTCCTGTCACTCATAAGCCTATGAAAAGAAGGCTCTCTGAGGATGTGATAGGCCCAGGACTAGAGCTTGGAGCAAAGCTTTCTTTAACATCTGAATAGCTGTTTTTGTTTAGGCCACCATATTAGAGGTTTCTTATCAGTGTTTCCTTTTAGGCTTTTATAAAGAGATTTAGCCAAAAGTCCATAATTAGGTATCTAAATACAGTAAGTCCAAGAAAAGAGTGTCGCAGGCATTGAGTGGTGGGTTCAAGTGGATGAACTAGGGCCTGGACGCATTCCAGAGACAGCTCTCATTTTCCAGGGGTGAGAACGAGCCCTAGGTAGGTCACCTTAGGTGGAGCCAGTTGGGCTTTGGGACAGGACACCCTGTACCCTCTGTCAACCAGGAATCGTAGGACTCGAATGCCGTGTTCCTGTACCTCCTCTAAGCTCAGGGAGCAGATCAGCAGGTCATCGACATATTGAAGTACCACACCCTGGTGGAGCTGGAAGTCATCTAGATCTTTTCCTGAGGCCTGGATGAAAAGGTGAGGGCTGTCCCGGAACCCTTGTGGCAACACCATCTAGGTTAATTGGTGGGGTATGTCATGTAGGGGCATCCATTCAAAATTGAATAAATGTTGGCAGTCAGGGTGGAGAGGAATGCAAAAGAAAGTCTCCTTTAGGTTCAATACAATGTAATGAGTGGTTCTGGGGGGAATGTCCAGTAACATATAAGGATTGGGCACCGTGGAGTACATAGGCACCACTGCCTCATTGACTGTCCTCAAGTCTTGCATCAATCCATATGTGCCGTCCTTTTTTCTGACAGGTAAAATAGGGATGTTACTAGGAGAGTAGTCAGGATAAGTAGATCTGAAACTAGGAATTTTCTTGGAAGGGGTTCAAGACCTGCCTGAGCCTCGGGCTGCAAGGGATATTGTTTAACACAGAGATATCCCTGCTGTAGTTTCAGATAGAACATAACCGCTGGGCCATTCTGGCACAGCCTGGGGAACCAATGTCCCAAACTACCGCAGAGATATTTGCCTCCCAGTCCTGTTGATGTTGGCCCGAGACCTCTGAGTCTGTTAAGAGGCCTATGAGGCTGGGTTCCTCCTGAGGGTAGAAAGAAACACACACTAACCATTTAGAAGGCAAGTCATATCCTAGCAGGTTGACAGGACAAGTAGGAATTACCAGGAGTGAATGTTCAATGATCACATCTTCCCACAAACAAAGCAAAGGGAGAGTAAAGAATTGTTTGGTGGGGACCCTGGAGACTCCAGTGACCACACAGGATTGAGTGCTCAGTTTTCCAGAGTAGGCGAGGAGGACAGAGTAGGCAGCCCCTGTATCCAGAAGAAAAATTTACTGGCCTACCTGCCACCAGGAGGGTTACCCTGGCTCCAGTCCAGTGGCCGTTGTCTGCCAGGGGGCTGATGGGAGTGGGCTCCCTCACTGTTGTACTGTGATCTGGTCTGGGGACCGACTCCCCTCCTGGGATGATCCCATAGGACAGCATGCGGTGTAGTGACCTGTTTGATGGCACTGATGACAAGGGGCCTCGGGTGGGCTGTCCTTATTAGGCCATTTCTTGGCCCAGTGTCTTTCCTGTTGGTGGATGCGGCACCGGAGATCCCGTCCTTTGGTGGAGGCTTTGGCCATGGGTCCGAATCTGGGTGCCAACATTGTCATTAACTGGGCTTGTCTAGCTTCCTTCCTCCATTCCTTCTCCCGAGCCTGAGACTCAAGCTCAGAAGTTCTGTTACAGAAAAAGGAATTAGCAGCAGCCGCTGTGCCATCTAGGGAGGTGGTAGGGTCCTGGACAAGCTTCTGGAGATTTTTCCTAATATCTGGTGCTGCTTGGGTCAAGAATTTGTCTTTTAATATCACTTGTCCCTCACAGGAGTTAAGATGGAGAGTGGTGTTCCTTTCCATTGCCTCCTGGAGCAGATCCAGGAAGGCTGTGGGGTTTTCCTTGGTCCCTGGGTTATGGCGGAGACTTTGGGATAGTTGACCGCCTTTTGCCTGGTGGCCTTGTGGCCAGCCTGGACACATACTAGAAAGTGTTCTCCCTCCCACTTCTCTTCTGAGAAATTATTATTCCACCCTGGGCCAGTCACGGGCACCGCTATTTCACTCACTGGATATCTAGGATCTGAAAGGTGTAATCCGGTGGCAAACTTTTGTGTCTCTGTTAACACTCCTGATTTCTCAGAGTCATTTAAAGTCTGGCATAGAATAACATGTACAACTTTTCAAGCCAAGTCATAGGCTAGACAGAAATGATGGAATGTCTCCACATACCTGTCAGGTATCAGTGCAGCTTCCCAGATCCTGTTTTATTTGTTTTAACTCTACTAAACTAAAGGGCTTATGGACCACTGTTGGTCCGAACTCCCCCGCTGCTTCCAGCAAGGGTAGGAGCCGAGCCTCTTTTTCCCCTGGTGGAGGTAGACATGGCACCGCCTCCCCTTTGTAGGCCCCCTTCAGGCTTCCCTGGGTAGGGGGCTGCTCAGACCAGGTGGGAACCTGAGGAGGATCTCTCAACACTGTCGTCTTACTTGGCTCCAAACACCCCTTGCACTGCTGAGGATTTTCCTGTAAAAAAAAAAAATAAAAGCTTATACTAAGGTATTTTGGCCCATTTTCCTTCTCGTTGCAAAAGAGGTCCAACTGTAAGATGGTGGGGTGATTTAGAGCCCCGTGTGGCAGCCACTGTTCTCCACTGTCCAGTTTGTACTGTGGCCAGGCAGCTGTGCAGAAGAAGATTGAACGTTTCTTCTTCAGAGTGTCTGGATCAAACTTGTCCCAGTTTGAGAGAATGCACCCCAAAGGGGTGTTTGGAGGGACTTTTGATCCCTGTGCACCCATCTAGAAAGTAAGCAGGGAAATAAAAAAGGGGGCGGGGAAGGAAAGGCTATACCCGCTGGGGTCTGTTAGAGCTGGGCATCCCCAGGTAGTCCAGACATCTCCTTTCCGATTCGTAGGAAGAGGGGCTGTGCCCTGCCCCTCAAACTTAAGGTCTTCTTGTTTTTTAAGCACCAGGACAATGATATTTGCTGGTATAACAAGCTGGTCATTTGTAAAAGTACCAGCACCAGCGATTGGGTGGCCAGCCACGATAAGGAAGCCACTTCCTGGGATGAGGTGAAAGAAGCAGCTTGAAGGTGAAGGAGAAAGGCCAAATAAAACCATGGGCAGGAAACATTGTTTAGCCTTAACATAGGAAGGGGCCGTAAGTACCCCATCAGATGGGAAAGAAAAGTTGTCAAAACCAATGTGAAGCCTGGAAACACAAGAGTTACAACGCAGAGCCCTCTTCCCTAAAGTGAAACACAATGAAAGACTTATCCCCCACTGCGAGGGACATTTCCCCAAACTTCTTATCACACACCTGGGTTTAGCCAAGAACTCAGCTGTGCAGCATGAGAAATGGCTGGGCTGGAAATGCGAAAGCCAGCACCAGCGCCCCCTCCAGCTCTGGCTGCAAGATGGAAGATCCTAAGCTAGAGTTTTCATGGGAAAAGGCAAGCTGGCTTACCTGGACAGAGTGATCTGAGTCACAGCACCAAAGTATCGGGTCGTAGTCTGTTCTCAGTTCTTGGTGTGCTCTTGGCTGAAGAATGACCAGACACACCAAAAGCAAGGCAAGTGTGAATGGGAGTTGATTGAGGAAGGACAAGATAGGTTTACAGAGCAAGAGCAAGACATAGGTTCACAGAGTAAGAGCAATATACATTCACCACAGATGATGAACAGACCCCCTGTCATAACAAAAAGGGCCTTGGTAATGGTCTGGGGTCATGTTTTATAGCATCTAGGCTGAGCCCTCCTCGTGGTTCAAATGTCACCATCGAGCCACTTTGATGGACAGTTGGGAGTTATAGAACCCAAGTCTTACTGCACATGCTGATTTCCCGTGAACCTTTCTGAAAGCCCATGGTGGGGAGGGGTAAACTGCAATATAGATTTAGGCTACTGACATGATAATTAGCCTTAGGTAGTTCTAGGTCACCTTTTAGACCCTATTGTACCCATGTTGCTTGGCCCATGGGCTGGGGAATCCTCTGCATTCTTTTGTAGTTGGCACACTAAGTTCTGATTGGTAGATTGGTAGGGTGTTCTCTTCTCCCCCAGGTGTGGCAATTGATGGGTTGCCTTCCTTTGTCTTCAGGAGGGGCCAGAGAACGCTCACTGTCTACCTAACATCTTGAAGTTCATTTTTGATAAAAATATTAATTTTTTCTTGAGTTATTTTTTTCCTTTCCTATTCACATTACATCACACTGTTTCCGGCCCCCCTCTCCCCCCACCGGCTTCCTTACTCCTGTTGCTTCTTTCCTTACTAGCTCTTTCCCTCTCTGTCCTTACGCCTGACACTTTTTGAATTTTTCCGAGATCAGGGCTTTTAGTCCTAAACATTTGGTGGGATGCTTTTCATTTCTTGCTTCGATATTACATTTACCCCTTTTCCTTATGTTCCTAAAGATATCCTGTTTATTGACCATGTCTATTCCCTTTTTCTGAGGAAGGTGACATTAGAAAACAGCAGCATAGCAAAGTACTATGGAATTGAGATTTGGTTATGGATCTCTGTAGCAACTTCCAGTTTTAAAATCCTTTGAATGTCTGAAATCGAAAATCAGCAATTTGAGTAGGCGATGCCTCCGAAATCACATATAGGAGCACAGTTTCTCCCTTACCCACTTTTTGGGATGAGTGCGTGTGTTTACTCAACATGTGTACATTTTCTACTTTCCCCATCTGGCATCTGCTTTAGTACCAGCCTAGCTAGCTGTTCTGTGTCAAGAGTACTTTAGCCTTTTCATTATCAAAGGGAAAGAAATGAAATAATATAAAAAAGAAAATCCTTCTCCCATCTCCCCCTCCCGCTTCACTTTTGTTTTGTTGTTTCTGAGCAAGTTTCTTGCCATTTACCTTTGCATTTGCATTGCTTATTGATTGGCAATTTAAAAATTGTTTATTGTGCTCTTTTGTTTCACTGTTCAAGAGCTAAAACAAAAGCTACCAGGCCCTGCGAGGTACACATTTGCATGCGGTGAGCGTTGCCCGAGGAAAAAGTAATTGCTAATGCATATTTATGTGGCACAAATTTGCCATTTGTTTATGCATAAAATTATCAATAGTGCAGGGCGGCCCAGCCGTAGAAAATGGTGACCTTTTTAGCTTAATAAATAGAAATCAGCTGTTATTGTGAAGAGATCAGCCATTTATTCTGTGTTGAGGGACATTGCCGGGAAAATGCAGATTGGGACTGGCAATATCATTAAATGGAAGGCCAATGACCCTTTCCGTAGAGTCTATTATACTTTATCTAATAGGGGATAAATGACTCTGCTTGGCAAATGGAATAAAGAACAACTGGTTTTTTTTCGTTGTTGTTTTTTGGTGTTTTTTTGTTTTTGTTTTTGTAATTTTATAACTATATGGATTTTAAGCCAGTAAAAGTGAACAGGAAATTTCATGCTGACCTGTTGCTAGAATTCTCTCAAAATGTATGTTTTAAAGTTGCTTTTCTTATTCATTATTCTCTGACTATTTAGATTTGTGCCCATTGAAACCAAAAGTCAGTCAAGTGATATTTTTTCAAAGAGAAAAAGTCTTTCTTCAGTTTTTAGTTTTCTTCTCTCTCTTTCTATCTCTTTTTTTTAATACTTTCATCTCTGCATTGAAGGTATCTTTGCATCTTACAGAGTTGCTCTATATTTGATGTCTTTAAAATATTAAATGTAGAAGAAGATATTCTCAAAATAAAGTACTAATATATTTTAAAGTGAGGTGGGTTTTTTTTAAGTAAGCATAATACTTTCAAGTGATAAGAATGGCTTTTTAAGTAAGTAGGTGGGTCCTTGGTTTGGAGAATATTTTGTAAATATAAAACCTCCTCATCAGCATGTTTTCTCCATGTGATAAAAGACCAAGAGATAATTACGTTTTTTGGTTGTTTCCCTGTTGTATCTGATGAATGAAATGCCCTCCATCTCCCCAGAGCTTGCCTCTGCCTATAGTTTAATGTGGCTTGATGTCCCACTATGTCTATTTGGCTAATATCACGTTGACATGTTAGTGAGCATTTTTGCCTCTTAGGATTTTTTTAATGCACTTTTTCCAATCATTATAAAATTCACTATTAAATGGAAGTTGTGTTTGTTTTTAAAATATCAATGTGATACTTGATATGCTCAACATTTTATACAATATATATGTTATGAAATAAGATAATGAAACAGAGACCTGTAAAACCACCTCCAAACCTGGCTAACATCTTGGAAGCTACCTGCATGCTCCTCCCTAGTTGTGTTCATTAAAGCAAGTTCACCGCACCATGTGTAAAGTTTCCACAGTAGTGTTTTTGCAGCCACCAATCTTTCCCTCGTGCTGCACTTTAGTATGACAGTGCATTCTGCGGCATGTCACCAGAGTGACTGAGTAACCTTTTACTGGCAGAAATCGGTCTGTCGTTCCTTTTTAAAGTAGAGGGTGTAAATAGGATTCAGACACTAGGGTACATTAGTCCATAAAATGAATATATTTTTTATGTCATTTATAAGGTATTGATTTTAGGTCCATTAGATTCACAGTCCCTAGTGGGAGAAAAAACAATGATTTAATGGGTAGGTTGGAAATTCCAGAAGGAAGAGCAGCAGTTAACCCCTTCCTCAACTCCCTGCCCGTGTTATATAATATATTCTAGAAGCTGAGACAAGGACTCTGGGAGAAAAGGACAGAACTCTTATCATCTGTCTTCCCTGCAGTTTACAGGGGGTCAGAAAACAAATTTCAGCTCGGTTATTACTGTGTCTCTGAATGTGATAGAACAGATCATTCTGGGTTGATAAGAGTTGGCAAAATTATTTTTTTAGAAGGTAGTTTTTAAGTTGATGGAATCATTTTAGTTTTACAAAACCCAGACATATTTATTTATTTAGAGAGTCTTAGCAACTGAAGATATTGTTTAGGGAGCTTACAGAATAGGAAGGGATGGAGCTTCAGTTTTTTTTTTTTTTTTTTAAGAAAAAAGATTTTTTTTTTCCTCCTAGTCCTAAGAAAGGAAATTCACTACAGCATCATGACAATTGTAACATTTATTAGGCAAGTTTTAAGTGATCTTAATGACATTAGAGATCTTAGTAATATTTAAAGTAGGGTGTTTCCTGTTCCATAAATACATAGAAAATTATTGGTTTATGCAAACCTCTTTTATGATGAGAGATGACTGAAATATCATTTCACCACTATGTAATTAAATTTAGGTTCAGAGCTCTCATAATTCTAGTCAATGTCACACAACTAGTGTTACTACCACCTAAAAGGAATTTTCTCTTAGGCTGCTTTGGCAACTATATCTTCATTCTTATATCTGACAAAACCTAATTATAATATAGGTAGAAATTTTTTTTTGATTCCAGTTATCTTTCCAATCTTTTGCCATACTGATGTTATGATTGAAGAAAAATACGCCAACTGAAATGTGATTACCTTAAAACTTGACCTGACAGAAAGATGTTGACATCAACATTTTTAGAATTTTATATTTTAATTCAAGTTTTTTCAAGTTCTGTAACAAAAATATAAAAATACAGGCTCCCTCTTGTGGGTAAAATTACCACCTGTGCATTTCTGTGTCACCCAAATATGGAAAATGGCAAAATTTCACTGTTTCATTTTTAAATAAACTCAACTGTGGTATTCTCTTTATATTTGGTTAGATGTGCTATTTCACCTAACTGGAAAAAAAAAAAAAGTGGAGTTTGTGGTATTATTTTTAAGCAAAATTTTTAATGGAAATAAAATTTTAAAAAATTGGCTGACTATGTGTAGACACTCTTTATTTTACTTCAGCAACATCATTTCTGATGTTTCAGGTTTCTAACAATAACTTTTCCCATTTTGGAATACTCTTTATGGGAATGATTAGTAAACTAATGAAATAATGTGGGTTTTTCTTTTTGTCAACGTGGTGACTTTTGAATTTCTGTGCTTATTAAGAAAAGTTCAGATATTAGAATGAAGTGAAATCCCTCTGTACCAATCATGCACCATGAAGATAAGATAAAGTATGGTAATAAAACTTCTCAAATACCATCAACCTTGTGATGAAAACTGAATAATCGATGATGTTATAAAAAATGAGCACTAAAGCGTTACTCAATTTTCCTCCAGTAGAACTGATAGTGGAGAGTCAGAGCCCCAACCAGGGCTGTGGCTCCCACTGTATAGGGTTTCCCTGCTTTCATAAGTCTCATCTCCTGGAAGGAATCTTTACTGACTCTCAAAGGCCTTTTTTGTTCAGCCTGGGGAAATTGGTACCAAAGGCAGAGTTTTATTCACTCTTGACAGTGGCAAGAGCAGTATTTCTGAAGTTAAGCCAGACAGTGGAATCATAGAGATACGTTGCAGGGGATATGAGTGGAGAGATAGCTGAATGACTCCACCTCAGCAATTACAGTGTTGATTATTACTGTTGCACATTCGAATAGAATCAAGGAAGAGACATAAGAGAACACCTGAAGACCTCTCATAAATCATTTCAAGAAACAAGAATCTATCATAGCATAGCCTGTTCTAAAGCAGCTACAGGATATTGACATGAAAATTAGACCGAATGAGTAACTTCTGAGTTTTTAGATAATGCCTCTTCTTCCTGAGCCATAATTTTATTATATTTATTTATGTAAATTTAATACATATATTTACATACATGAATATTACATATATATTTAATGGTTTATTTATAAATTTATATATATATATATATATATATACAAATTTCTTTTGAAAACCTTAGGTGTGTCCTACTTCCAAAAGTCATACATTCATATATTTATTAAGTAAAACAATGCACTATTAATGGTCTACTTTTATTTTTCCAGCATTCCTCTTACTGATGACATGATTCCTGTTTGAATCTGTTTAGAAGATTCTGAAAGCTGAACAGAGAATTTTGGCACCGCACTGGGTAGGAAAAAGGTATATTCATAAAATACACTCTTGAAAAATCAATTTGCTATTTCACAAAAATCGAAGTTTATATGTCTTCTCTTATTTTTAATTTAGAAATAAGATATATAAAACATATGCATATAAGAGCATAGAAAGTAGTCTTTTATATTCAGATGAATATAATTATAATTTTGAGACTCATTATGAAGGTAATCTCTCTAAACTGGCAGATGATAGCAACATTTCTTTTCTTTTCATTTTCTTAATGAGATACACTTTTTTTTTTGAAGTTGTGAAAGCTTTTTTTTTTCTCCACTGAAAAATGTTTTATAAAACATTTGTTGCTTCTTTTTTGTTGTTGCCGCAAAAGAAATATTTTGGTTTACAATGAATAGGTCATACATTTGAGAAAAATTTCTATGGACTATGAAGTATTCCAGGGTATGTTTCTGTTTACACTTACAAAATTGCCATTTTGCTGAGACCAAACAAATACATTCCAGTTTATTGGCAGAAAAATTTTGTGGGCATCTATCTGTGTATTTATGAAATACTTGTTTGTCTTTTCAAAAAAGTTATACTCTTGGGAACAGGAAATGAAAGTTTGACCATAGACCTAGCGTTGAAAATCCTTTTATAATCAATCGCTTGGTTAACTAGCCATCGAGTGGGTGACTGCAGAAAAGGCTGGAGGTAAGGGATTCTGCTGTTCAGAACAGGATGGTCTTTAGTAAGGTCAAAAAGGAAATCTCCTTTTGGTGGTACCTAAAAAGCATAATGAAAAAGTGGTTTTCTTACATAGTGACTTAAAACTTACTTATTCAGTAATCTGCTCTTCAAGTTATATGACTTACATCTCTAGCACTCCAAGATACAAATGTATTTGTGAAAACCTTTAGAACCAATGGTAGTCATTACCTTATTCAAAAGCTAAATTGTTAAAATCCTAAATAATGTTATTAAAATCTCCATATGTATATAACCTGAGCTTTTGTACCCCCATGAAGAGCTGAAATAAAAAAAAAAAAGAATTAAAAAAAAAAATCTCCATAAATAGGCTTCATATAGTCACAGACATGTGAAATAATATAATATAAAAGACATAGTGAATAATGGATTTTTATGCTAATAAAAGTAGGGTAGATCGCAAATAAATTATTGCAAACATCAAACTTCTCTAGTTTCACAAGTAAAAAACCAGTATGAATAAAATTATAAGGCAAATGATAAAGTGGGACTACTAGTTGTAATAAATATGGGAAACATCAAGTGTAAAGAGCAGTTACACATTATAGGTTTCTATTCTGGAAGATAAATTTGGTGGAGTCCTTACAGTGGAAGAATAAGAGAATGGATATTAGGGCCTAACTGGCAGTATCTTACAATTTCACTTCCAAGGATCTTAACTTAATGAAATAATTAAAGAAGGAGACAAAATTCGTGTAAATATGTTCATTTTCATGTATTTGTGATTAGAAGAATTTGAGATTGATTAAACTGTTCAGCAACAGAGCAGTGGTGAGATACATTTGAGTACATTCATATGATATTATGTGGCAATGAAATATTTTTAAAGAATTTTTAAAGACATGAAATTATGCATAATGCAATGTCAAATGAAACAGGTCAGAATCTATACTAAAGCTACAGGGTGTTTCCAAGTTTGTGTTCACATACATACACTCGTGCACACACACATACACATTCACATGTACCTATATATTATAATCATGTAAAAACAGAAAAAAAGACCTGAAAGTAAGTATATCAAATATAAAATAGCTTAGACTCATGGAATCATGAGAAGTTTTAATTTTCTTCATAGTTTACAATTTTTTTTCGGAAGTATGACTTAATATTAAAATTTGAGCTATATGAAAAGTATGGGATTCCAGAAGCTGTACGTAAGTTGTTCAGTGCCTCTGTTTGTTAGAATACTACATTTGTGCCTATTCAAGGAGAGAAAAAACAGCCTACCACCCATCCTTTTTGGATCTTTTTCCTGAAGTCCAGTTGGAATGAGACTTCCTGCTCCGTAGAGCCACACAACCACTTAGAAATCTTGATCATATTGCAGCCTGGCTGCCTTTTTTGGGGTAGGGCAGTTTGAGGCACTGTGCTGCAGTTTGGAGGCATTGGACCAGCACATGAAGGTTTCTGGTACACATGTCCATTTCAAAGGCAAAATGCAAAACTTTACAGACTTCATTTTCTTCTATATAAGTGGAAGGGGTTGAGTAGAGCAGTACTAGATTAAGAATGTTTTTTCTTTCTTTTTAAAAATATTTTTACAAGTGTTGTATTACCTTAGAATATTAGAGGAGTGGGAATTTAAGCAAAGTGAGAAATCACAATTAGATAGCAATCTGTGAGAAAATCTTTGTGCAAATTAGAGTGAGAGCATTTTTCCTTCCTGAACCTAAACTGACTTTACCCTTTGAACTTATAAGAGAAGCATGATGTTTAGGAGCATAGACTTTGGAGACAAATGGTTTGGGTTCGGCTCCCGACTGTACCACCCATACCTGTTTATTGTTGGGTTTGTTCCTTAATCACTGGGCCTCAGATTCCTCATGCATAAAAGGTAAATAATAATGGAAAAATAAATATATCTTGCAAATACTTATTACATGGACATAAGTGTAATTAGTGTTTATAAGCTACTAAGCAAAATAGACTTTAAAGCCCAAACCATTGCAGGAGATAGAGTCACTTTATAAATGATGAAAGTTTCAATCCAATAGGAAGATAGAATAGTTTTAAATCGAAATGTCCCGAATAATATAACCTCAAAATATATTAAGGAAAATTGGCAGAACAACAAGGAGAAATAAACAAATACATAACAGCAGTGATATTAACTCACTTCTCTTAGTAATTGATAGAATAAAATAGAAAAATCAATAAGGATTTATTTTTGAAAGACAAGATGAAGAAACTTGGCCTCATGGACATATGTAGAACCTTGCCTACAGCTGTAAAATTCATACTATTTTCAAGCACACATTGAACAATTACCAAAATTGACCATGTTCTAAGTCAATAAATAAGTCTTAATCAATTCTCAACTATTTTCAAATAACTGAAATTATACCTTAATGAAATTAAACAAACAATAAAAAGAGAGCTAGAAATATAGTTTCACAATTAAAAAGAAATCACAATGGAAATTAGAAATATCTTAGATTAAACAATAATGAACATCCTACATATAAGAATTGTTGAATGCCTATAAGAAGCATTTACTGGGAACTTATAACCTAAACAAGTGTATTACAAAAGTGAAGAAAGGGTAAAAATTAATAGACAAAAATTCATCCCAAGAAATTACAAAACAAACTACAAAATAAATTGAAAGTAGTAGAAGAAAGAAACTAAGGTAAGAACAAAATAAACACGTGGGAAACAGTTATATAACAAGAGAGGACTAAGAAAGCCAAAAATTGATTATTGGAAAAGATTAATAAATTTTCCAAACCTCTGTTGAGATTGAGCAAGAAAGCAAGTCACGAGGGACTAATAACCAATGTCAGGATTGAAAAAGGAGACATCATAACAGATGTGCAGATATGAAATAGCTAATGAGAAATATTATGAATAACTTTATGTTGGTAAACATGAAGAGTTGGATGTATGGAAAAATTTCTAGAAAAATATAGTGGCAAAATTTACTGAAAAAGAAATAGTTCTATAACCATAAAGGAAATTTAACTCACTAATCAAAAATCATCCTACAAAACAAATTCCAGACCCAGATGGCTTCACAGGCAAACTCAAGGAAGATATATGTCTAATCTTATATAAGTATTTTTAAAAAATTGAAGAAGTAACATTCCCAACTCATTTTATAAGGACTATATAATCTTAATACCAACAATAGTATGAAAAAGGGTATATACACATCATTTCCTCTTATTATCATAAATGGAAAAATATTCAACAAAATATCAGCAAACCAATTCAGCAATAGATAAAAGAATTATTTATTATGACCAACTTGGTTTATTCTAGAAATGCAAGGTTTGTTAACATGTAAAAAACTATGTAATACAGATTAAAAGAAAGTATCATATGATCATTTCAATAAATGCAGGGAAAGCACTTAATAAAATTCAACATCTATTTCTGGTTTTTAAAAAATTCTTAGAAAATGAAAATCAGGGAGGAACTTCCTTAATGTGATATAAAATATCTATAGCAAACATAAATTATTGTAGTAAAATGTTGAAAGCTTTCCTTCTTGTTCTTTTCCTTCTTTTTCTTGTTCTAGATTAAGAGTTTTTTTTTCAAGAACAAGACAAGGATATTTGCTATCACCATTGTTATATAGAATTTTTCTAGAAATCCTAGCCAATGCTAGGTAAAAACAAGATAAAGAAAGAAAGTTAATAGCATTGAAAAGGAAACAACCAACTATCATTACTGGCAGATGATATGAATTTTGCAAGCCTGATACATATGATATAATATACAGAAATCATCTGTATTTTTATGTGTCAGTATCAATTTTTATCTAGTTTCCAGTAATAAGAGGTGTAAGAGATAGGCAATATCTCTCTAGGGAAAATTGTGAAACTTTATTAAGTAATATTTTCAAAGGTCAAAATAAATGATAAGATATACCATGCTCATGGACTGAAAGGCCAATATTGTAAAATGGTCCCTTACTCCCAAATTGATTTATAAGTATGATGTCATCACAATCAAAATGCCAACTGATTGTTTTGCCTTTGTTTCCTGTTATCTTTTCATATAGCTTTGTGTGTGAGTGTGTGTGCGTGTGTGTGTGTGCATGTGTGTGAAATGTAACAAATTGATTCTAAAATGCAAAAGGCAAATAGTAGTCAAAATACTTTTTGAAAAGGAGAAATGGGCAGGAGGACTTACCCTAGAGATATTATAAAGCTCTATTAATTCAGAAAGTGTGGCATTGCTGCAGGAGTAGACAAGTAGATAAATGAGAGAAAATAAACAGCCCAGAAACAAACACTTACAAATATGTACACTATAATAAGAGTGATACTTCAAAGCAGTAGAGAAATAAAATTTTTAATACATGTATACTATGAAAATTGATTTTCTATATAAAAAAATGAAATTGGATCTCTGCCTCATATCATGTACAAAAATCAGTTTTCGTTGTTCAAAGCCTAAGTGTAAGAGACAAAAGAATCAGTGTCCCATTAGAGACTCTAAAAGAATAGCCTGGGAATATGATCTGGAAATAGAGGATTCCTTAAGCCAAAAAAAAAAAAAAAAAAAGCACACATCAGCCAGTATTTTTTTGTTTATCAGAAAGCATCAGAAAAAGAGTGAAAAGACAGGACATGGAGTGACAGAATAAATTTGCAAAACATCATTGATAAAGTTGGTATTCAGAATAGATTTTTTAAACCTACAAATAAATGTAAAAATTCACATAATCGAACAGAAAAATAGGCAAAAGAAGAAATCCAAATGCCCAATAATATGTCTAAATGTCCAACATATGAAAAAGTACTTAATCTCAGTAGTAATCAAAGAAATACAAATTAAACTAATAATGAGATCCATCAGAGCAGGGAAAACTAAAATATCTAGCAGTTCAGAGCATTGGCAAGGACACAGAGCAGCACCAACACCCATACAGTGCTGGATGCAAATTGGAACAAACACTTTTGAATATAGTACCTAGAAAAGTTGAAATTTATAGCCCCTGCACAAGCAGTAGCAATCCTAGAGAAATATGTGCGTATGTATATCAGAAGACATGTATGAGAAGGTTCACAGGAGAAATATTGTATTTGCCAAAAAACTGGAAATAACTCAGTTGCCATCAGCAAGTTGGAAAATGATAGAACAATCATACAGTGAAATATGAAATGATGAAAATGGAAGAATCTTAGTGCTCTAATTAATATTAGCTGGAAAAATCAAGGCACATCAAAATACATGTAGGATGATTCCAGGCAAACTGAATTATATTGTTTACGAATGCTCTGTAGACAGTAAAGCTATAAAGAAAAGCAAGGAAGTACTTCTGTAAAAGCCAGGGAGTGCTGAACTCTAGGAAGGAGGAAAGAGTTTGAGCTGAGGGGAGGGAGAATTTGGGTCAGGGAACACTTCTGACTCAAGAGAGAGTACCAGTAATGTCCTGTGCGGTAGTTATGTGGGTGTGTGCTTTCTTACCATTCATTAAACTGCACATATTCTGTGCATATATTTCATAATAAGTAAATGTTAAAATAATACAGCAAATAGTTGATATAGGTTTTATTTATTTCTTTAGTGGTATTTTAGGAGGGAGAAATATGGTTGCAAATAGTATAAATTAAACTGAGACATCTTTCAAAATTAGATAACATAACATAATATAAGATGCTTGTGAAGAATTTCCCACATTGAAAATGAAGACTAATAGGATAGCAAAATAAGCATTTATTCTTTCCAGTATTCTTTTTCTAAGAAATGTGATAAAGAATATTAGGCAGAGTAGGATATTAGACTGAATAGAAATAAATTGTTTTCAGAACTATAAAATTATGGATATTTAATTTATACATATTTTGAAATACTCCATGTTAAAACATCCTTTCCAACAAATGAACAATATTCACAAAAAGGCTTAGTTGAATACCAGATTATATACTGAATTGACCAAAAACAACCACGACTAAAATAAGAGACTTCACATAGGTATTCTACATAAATCTAAGATTTTGGTGGAGGTAAATTGAGGATAGTGGTTAGTTATACCATGGTGGCAGTATTTTTCATTTTGCTTATCTCCTTTTGTATTAACATTCTTTCAAAATGTCACTGCATTTATAGTTATTTGCTTTAACCATTTATCCAGTTAATAATTTGTGATCCTAAGTGGTTGTCATTTGTTCATGCCTTATGGTCACCTTTCTCTTTTACTTGCAAATAAGCAAGCTCTTTGCTTTAACTATTTATCAAATCCAATCACTTTTTTTCCCTCAGTCACCCTAATCTAAAAAGTAAAATGCTTTATTGCTTGAAAAAGGCAAATAATCCCAATATACTGTAAATTGTCAAGTGAGTTCTGTATAATTAAAGATTACCCTGCAATATACAATTTTTAAGGCATTTATCCCGACAGGGTTCACTGGCCTTTGAGAATGAGCCACTTTGTTGACAAATCTATCATCTAAATTGTGCAACATTAGTGAGAACTCTGAACAGCACACACTTACATTTTAATGTGGATGGCAGCTGAAAAAAAAAAAAAAAGGACACCAAAATAAAATACTGAATATGATTGAAGTTGATTTTTAAAAGGTCTGCCACCTGTAGATAAAAATGTGCATTACTCTGAGCACATAATTCACATAATTAACAAAACTGAAAGACCATGGCCAAATCCAATGACCCTCTGAAATCAACACCCTGGTTATTATTTAAAAAAAGAAGGTGCTGATTTTCGGTTACACAAATAAAGCTTCCTGATGCTACATACCTGTCCAACTAACTGTTCCTGCTCTACAACTTTATCCACATTTCCCTGGGAACCTGTGGTAGAACTGATTCCTGAAAGTACGGTCTTTGATATGTGAATCCTTCGTTTCTTAGTAACTCATTATGTAATCATATATTTTTTGAAAGGTATAAAATTTCTGTTCTGTTCTATTCTTTTCTATTTCTCATTGTCTTTGAGAACCTTTATAAATCATTGTAGATCATCTTTTATTGTACACCTAAATCTCTTGGATAACACTCCCTCTTTTGATATACTCTCAGCTTAGTCTTGCCAAGTTAATGAAACATTATCAGTAAAAACACTAGGCAAAGAACACTAAAGGAATATCTAATGGTACTCTATGCTCATAATTTTTTTCTCTACTCAAAATGATTTGTTTAAAAGCCTGATTATGCTTGATTGTCTTCATGCTCTACATACAAATATTTAATATCTATCTTAATAGGCTAGCATAAAATTATTAGGCTTATTTTCTGGGTATTTCAAGTGTAGATACATATAATTCACTGGAGGAGTTTTATTAGCACAATTTGAATTGAAGAGTTCATTTCAAAATATACATCAACTTAGGTAACAATGCAGTCATGGTAGAGAAGCTCCATTGTGCTGATATTGGAACTAGATATTGCTACCTGAGTAGCCAATGCTGGTTCATTTGAAGCAGCCCTAAAACACTAGCCTGGTAGGAAATTACGACCTATGTACAATTCTTTGGCTATTCTTTGGGATTTCAACTTCTTCATTGATAAAATAAAATTGAGTGAGAATCCCTCAAAAGTTATAGAAAAATTAGAGTTGTATTACTTTTTAAAAGTCAGATGGCAAGATATGGGTCTTAATAATTTAATAACAGCTACTTGAGCATTGTTTTCTTGTTGAGCAATTATTTATAATTAAGAGGATTTTTACTTTCAAATAAAATATTGACCAAAAGCTTTAACATAATATATGTGAGCAAGCATTTGCTTCTTTTTGGTCTTTCTTTAGAATACTAGGCAAAAAAAGAAGCAGTTCCAATAGTAATCATTTAAGAAAAGCCTTGACTCCAAAGTGTCTCCATAGTACTTTCTGCAAAGTTAGAATGCAGAAATTCTAAATTATATATTGTCTCAATGAAAGAATTTTGCCCACAGTCACATTCTGTAATGAAAATACATTCTGCATAAAGTGAAGTTGAACTGCAGAGATTTATTATGAAATGTAAAAAATATTTCCTAATTTATAAGTAATTTTAAGTCACAGTGTTTTTTATTTTCTGAAGTAATACCCATATCTATGTATACTTTAGATAATTTATAAATAGCAACTTATATTTTATAATGAGTCATTGGTGTTTTATAATATGAGATGATATAACATAGCAAAATATTAAAGTTTTTTAGGCATTTATAAGAAGCAACTTATATTTTATAATAAGTCATTGGTGTTTTATAATACTGTATGATATAATATAATAAAATGTAAACATGATGCATGGCCTATAATTAGGGAATTTAACTCCCCTCTTAACATAGTAAAGTTTTTTGATACAGGTATCATTTTAGACATTTCAAATCTGTGTGAAAGGAATGGTTTTAAGATGGTTTTCTAAGTATTTAGAAAAAAGTTAAATTTCTATACCAATACTAATATCAATTCTAGAAGGATTAAAGGTTTAAATTCATAACAAAAGAAACAGTAAAAGTACTAAGAAATGGTGTTGGTGAATGTAAGTGAGGGAAGGATTGAAGTTTTTAAAGCATTTCACTAAAGGCGGTAATCACAAAAGAAAGATTTTGATAAGGTTTATCACATAAATGTATCATTTGCATCTTAAATGATAAGACTGACACACAAATGGAGAACTAAAAAATATATTTGAAGTATTATAGGTGGAGTGGTATAAATTGCCATTTTTGTTAAAACTGTTCAACTATTGGCAATTTCATATGTTCAACATATTCAATTAAAATGTAATTTAAACTGCTTACAAATTAATAGAAAAGCAGAGAACTAATAGAAATGTTCAATTAATAGGAGGAAATCAAATGGGGAATAAACATATAATATGTTTGATTTTTATAAGTAATAAAGTAATGCTAATTAAATGTGAGATCATAGTTCATTTAGCAAATTAGCAAAGATTAAAAATGCTGCAATAACCAATGCTGAAGAGATTACAGTGAGATGGTGCTTGCTGTGGCTAGCTGTGTCAGTTGTATGACTGCACCAGGGTTGTTTCACACGGTGCACGCTAAGTCTGCTAATGTTGATGCTTGTGCTTCTAGGAATTTGCCTACACCCATACACACACATATATGCTTAGACCTATATTTATATTTAGCTATACATATATATATATATCTAAAAGAATGTAGTGTTTGTAATAACACAAAGCTTTGAAAACAACCTATATATTAAAAAATGGGCTCTGGGTTAACTAAATTATGGTGTTTGTGTATGATGGAATATTAATTTCACTTTTAAATAATTTTGTAATGACATCAGAAACCAGACCTGGATCATAGTAAACATTCAAGGAATGTTTGTTGAATGCACACACACACACACACACACACACACACACACACACACACAGCTTGTGTGTCATGCATAGAACAAAAATCCTGGAAGAATATGTAAAAATTCTAAAAGCTTTTACCTAGACTGTGGGACTATGCTTGATTTTTAAAATTTTTCTTCTCCTTTGTTATATGTTTTAGCTACCTTTTAAAAATGAGTATTTATTACTTTCATTTGAAGAAAAATACTCAATATTTTTTAAACCTTAATATCAATGTAGTAATCTTTACATAGTATTTCTAATGATTTCTAGTGATAGCATTTTCTGTATATATAGACTGCTGTATGAACTTATCTAAATTCTTTGTTTAAATTTTTTAATTAGAGAAAAATCCAGAGGAACAAAATGTGTTTTGAAATTTTCAATGTATCTGAACTAAAGTCAACATGGCAGGAAAATATGGTATATCAGTGTCAACAAGTTTATCTAGGATTTGCTCAGAAAATTCTCAGTGGTAAGTTGGGGGTACCCTGCTTCCAGAGACAGCAGGCTTTAAAGTTGATCTGCCTCTGGTAGTTGGGTAGTTCTTCATGTCACACCAACTTTTGCCTTCATTTGAATTCCACGTGGTCCCACTGTCAATGAGAATAATACTTAAGATTTAAGATTTTTAGAATACTCTGAAAATAAATTCTGGATCCTATATAATGAACAATAGATATCATTCCTTATTCTAGTATTCACCTTTTGTAAACCATTCAATTAAATCCTTCTGCTACTCTTCTACCATTTCTATAGTCACTTTATTAAAATAAAGAGGTTATGTCATTGTTTTGAGCATTAATTCATGTCTGTGAGTTCACAGACATGATCTACAGTTGGATTTTTTAAACGTTCTCCTGCATTTCCCCTTTCTTCTGACATTATGATAACCAAATACCTCAAATGAAAAAAGTGATTATTGCAATGAAATGATCCAGAGGATGAAACAATTTATTAAAATAATATTAAAATAAAGAAAAATATATTTGATAGCTTGTTCAAATGAATTAACCTATTTGAATCTAAAGAAACTCCTTTATAAAATGAATTCTGTGTTCTTCCATTGTTCAGCACACTTTAGATGGTTACTTTAAATAAGTGAATTTGAGTACATGAGCATTTTTCTATTTTTAAACTTTATCTTTACTGATATTAAAATTCGTAGACAAATATTTTAATTTTAGGAATAGGAGCAATTTTTCAACAGCAAAAAAATGTGTTGTTTAAAAGAAAATTTATACATTGACCAGCAATTTCAGAAAGGAATGACAAAGAAACTTAATAAAACTCAAAACTCAATATGTTGATTGACCCTTCAATGGAAAATATCAAAATATCTTATCTAATGTTGTTGGAATACGGAAGAGTAGGATAAGCTGGACAGAAAAGGAAGCTTAAAGCAAATTTTAACCTTTTAAAAACGTTTATGATTCTTATCTTTATCCCCTCCTCTCTCCTGTTTAAGAGTATTGTTACTTAAAAGCAAGAAACATTCATGTCAGAATACTTAAATTACATTAAAAATCAGGCCCCAAGACTATTTGTCAGGCAGAAATAATCCAACTATTATTTCTGGTGTAAAAAGTTTTTGGAATAACATCATTTGCCCAGAAGCAGTTTTCCAACCTAATAACTCTTGGAATTATGATCTAAAATTTTGAGAGGATTAAGGATGCATAACTACTAGAAAGTATGAGTGTGCAGGAATGTGACCAGAGGTGAAATCTGATTTAAAAGTTCTTTGAGGAAGTTGTAGTTCGAAACAGTAATCCTGCAAAAGTAGAAATGTTACATATGTAAATGTTGCTCAGCAAGCTTGTCTTGGTTAAATATATACTAAGTACTTCCAGAGCACTCTCCACAATGTTTGCTAACAAGAGTTTTAATCTATTTTCTTAATTTTAGCCATGTGCTTCAATTATCCTTGAACAAAGTACTCAAAATGTGCAGATCAACACATTCTGTACTGATTCACCTTCTTTTTAGTAATTTCTTCATGAGACATTTTGGAGGCAAGGTGTGATGTGCTCCCAGTCTATTGATGGCAGCCCCATCGTGGGTATGCTTACCAGCTACCCTTTCTAGTATTTTGTCAGAAGTTGTGTCAAGAGTCAGATGGAAAAGAAGGCATGATGCTCATTGTTGCAGAGGACACAAGAAGGAAAATGGGATCTCTGGCTGCAAAAATGTTAGAGAGTCCTGGGGTGTTAGGTGGAGGTGGCAGTGGAAAAATGCATCAGTCTCTCCAGTGAAAGGCAGAATGCAAGGTGAATAGCTAGCTCGCTTCTGGGCACTTTGCATCCAGAAGCTGCCCTTGTTAGGCATGCCAGTCGTCTCAAGGTGAGGTCAGCTTGCCACTTGTTTAATCATGGGCATTTCATTTAGTGTTTGGCCATAAAGAGAACCTGAACTCCATTTCTTTTGAGACAACTGTCTCAATTTATTGCCCCCCCAACATCCAGGAGAAACCTAATGGTGACAAACAATATTTAGGAAAAGTGGTTTGAGGACTATGCAATTCTTCTGAGATGTCCTGAAATCTACCTCTGAACTGAGGCAGAGATGCAAAGAAATGTGTCCCTGAATGTGTCTTCAAATGATCTCAAGTATGTGGTTTTTAAGACCTATACTTTATTGTGGTGTCATTGTCTTTGATTGAGGGCTTCTGTAAGAAATGGTCTCATAAAATTCATTATACCTACCAAGAAATGTGTTGCAGCAGTGTTTCATTGCAATCTACAGTTTGCAGTCTCTAAGACTACTTGGGAGAAATTTCTGACTCCTTTTACAAGTTATGCTGCCCTTGAGCATTTGGCCTATTTTTATCTAATGATGCCATGAATTGCATAACTAATTGGTACCCTTTTTGCCATTCACTACTAGTGCCAAAGTTGAAGTCACCATAGCCAAAGATATAAACATTTATGGAATATATTTACCATAATACTACCCTTCTTCTTAATTTTCTTTCCATTATCTCATATAATTTTACTTGATATTCTCTGCTATATTTCATGTATCAGACAAGGAAGAGGTTTCACAGGCTGGAGATGGACGAGGGAAAGTCTGTGGAGTAGAAGTGGGAATCCAAAAAGGCATAGCTAAGACAATGATTTTTGGGTTTTTGGGTTGGGCCTTGAATGGTAGAAATGAGGAGAGAATTGAGACAGGAGGAGAAAAGATTTGATTTGGCTCAGAAATATTAAGGCAGTGGTGACACATAAGTCTGTAAATTTCAGGTCATTAAATTCAACCTGAAGAGTTGATGCATAATCTTGTCTACTTTGTTAAATAGTAAGATGCCATTGATTTTTTTTTCCCCACTGGGGAAGTGTCAATATTAAGCATGTGCTGTGCCTATGACCTCAAAGATTTCTCTGGGGTGTGATATGGTGTGTGTGAGTTTGGAACAGGGAAGTGGGGGTAGATTTTGGAATTCAAGAAACCAAAAATAAAATATTATATTTATAAAAAATATAAGTTCCCCAATAGAAACTCTGTAAATGCTTTTAATGAGAGTAGGTTTGGGGAGCAATGGTAAATCCAAGTAATACAAATTTGATTGAATGAAACTTGACTGCAGAGTCCTTAATGGCTCATGTCCTCCGAAACTATTGAGTTTGAGTTCATCAGCTACCTATTCTGCTAAAATTTTTAGTCATATAGATTGGAGCACTACAGAGGGTAAATAGTGAAAGTAGAGAGTTTAAAACTATGCTCTTGCTTTAGGTATACAGAAGTTATTCTTTTCTCTAAAATTTAGTATTTCCTATTCTTTCACATTCTACATTTTAAATCTCAATGACAAGGATAGAGTTAATATATACTGACCATTCAGCATCTTGTAAGCACTTTACATTTGTCAACTCATTCAACCCTCAAAACTATGAGATATTATTATTATTACAAATTTGATTGTATAGTTTTAGAAACTGAGGCATGGGTAAATTAAAATGCCTCATCCAAGCTTACACAAGTAGAATTAAATAGCCCAGCCAGGATTTGAATCTAGACCATCTTATTCCCAGAGCTCACACTCTTAATATACCGCTTCATCAGCCCAAAGTTGAGGGAAATTATTTCCTATTTCATTTTTCTCCAATGAAATAAATGAATTCCATGTAAACTTGCTAGATTTACTGCTAATCAGTTAGAATTTCAGCAGTTTAGCATGAGAAGAGAGCTAAGAGGCATGTGATGCAACTTCTCATTCCTTGCAGAAAACCTCTTCATGTTATAATAGATACCTTCCCCTCCTCCTTGTAAATATTTTAAATAATGGAAAGAAATCAGTACTTGAGGAAGTGCATTCCACTTTGGAGCAGCTTTGTTAGAAAAGTACACCACCCTAAATCATCTCTCTTCTCTAATTTTTATACCCATTAGACATCAATTAAAGTCTGTTGGTTAGCCATAGATATATTGTGATAGTAATCATAGCTAACATTTATTGAGTACTCACTATGTGCTGGGCACTTTTCTAAATGCTTTCCATGGATTAACTCTTTTAACCATCAAAACCATCCTATGATATGGATACTGAGTTAGAAGGAGGGTCAAGTAATTTACCTAAGGTCCCACAGTCAGTAGCAGAAACTAGATTTCTATCCATATGTAACTCAGTCCCAAACTCTAGCAGTCTCCTGATTCACCTTCCACCCATCATGCTCCTCAATCAACACCACCTCTCACCATCTCATCAGCTCTTATCAATGAAAAAATCTCTTCATCATGCTCTTCTGGAGTTTGTTTCCTTTCCACTGAAACAGCTTTTATTGTGTTACTTCCCCCACTTCCCCTCACACCCGTCTCCACCTACCCCTGGTCCACCAAGTTACCCTTTGTGTCAATGAGGTAGGCCTTTTAAACTTTTCTTTCTCATAAGTGCTTATTATTTCTACATCTCGTCTTTGTGCTTATAATCCTGTTTGAATTTTTTTTACTCTCATCACCACTTTTCAATCTCTAATTCACCTTTCAAAGTCAAATTTAATACCAAACTTCTTCAAGATGACTTCTCTGTAAAGAACAAAATGCCCCTCCCTTGCAAAAATTTTATTTTATGAACTTATGAACTCTAAAATATGCCAGATGACACTAGGTAGTATTTAGGTTGATTCAACCTTCCAGCCTCTGCTGAAATTCTTCTCTGTCATTCTTTATAGATCATCACATCACCCAGCTTGAATGTTTTTAGTCGTGGATATTCATTACTGATCAAGCCAGCCTGATTCATTGTTGGACACCTCTAATACTTAGAAAGTTTTTCCTTTTAATAAGTCAAAATTTTCCTCGCTGTAATGGCTTGCCATTGATCTTAGCTATTTCATTTAATCTATTCCATTGACTGTGCTCCATTTAGCACTTTGTAGTATTTTAACTGTGTGCTTCTCAAAATTCTGTATTTAGTAAGTCTGAATAGGCCTTTTAGTTAGGAATCATAATTTATATTTTTCTGTTTCCCTCAGTGCTTTACATGCTTTTTAGCACAGACTAGGTATGCAGTAAATACTCAATAAACAATGCATTGAACTATATTAATTGATCAATATGTGTGTACGTGTAAGTGTGTGTGTGTGTGTGTGTTATATACACACATGTGCATATATTTTTCTCATTTTAGCCTATCATTTATACACAATAATAATAGTGCCCAAGAATAGCTGGAGTAATTGGAACATTTTCAAAACTCGTGTTCTCTCTCCCTTTCTGTCTAAATACACACACACAGACACACACACACGATTCCACACTGAATATATAGAATACCAAGTTCCTAAGATATCCAGTTCATTTTTATATCATACTTTTATGACAAATGTTTCAGATACCATAGTCTATTTTGCTCTGTGGGAAACACATCAGAAATCTAGATACATTACCTACTGAATGGAAACCTAAATAGGATAGCTTCTTAGCTCCTACAGAGGTAGTCTAGAAGAATGGTTAAGAATGGGGTCTGTAGGCTCGCCAGTCTTTGACTGCCGTTGTCTGGCTGTGTGATCTTGGACAACTTCTGTCTTCTGTGACCACTTGTTGCTCAGTTTTTCCATCTCTAAAATTGAGATAATAGTACCTATTTCCTAGATATTTCAGCATTAAATGAATTAATGTATATAAAGTACATAGAGTACATATCTAGACTTGAGTAAATGTTATTATTGCTAAAAAGCACTCACCTAATATCTGAAAAAATCTTGTAGCTAAGATAATATAGGTAATAGCTATAATGATTCCTAGTGATCAAATTTACTTTATTTTTCACAATTCCATAGGCCTTAATTTTCTTCAAGAGAAATTCTTGATTTTTCTCTTCAGTGGAACAGATAGAACAAGAAGCTTTACTATGTGACAAATAATAACAAATAATAGATAACTTTTTTTATATTATTATTAAGAGTGTTATTATTAGAAAATGACTTAAGTAGTCTTCATTCTTGACTTATTTCTAATTGCTAAGGAATTTATTTGTAAATAAATTTAACAGTGTCAAAGGAATTCAGTTTTATAAGCCAATAGTGATAAAATAATAATATGGCATTCTGTGGTACTTTACAGTTCTTAAAGTTCTTTCTTTGGCATTGTATCATTTAAAATAACAGAAATTCATATTTAAAGTTGCTACTCAAATGTAAACCATATAGCCCATTTTTCCTTTTATCGGCAAGACTGGCTAAATTCAGGGAATGTTTAGAGGCCATGGGCCAAATGCCAAATGTGGCTTTGTTCTCATCATAGAGGGTTTAAAAGAAAATAAAATAACGTATTCAGAGCCACCAGTTGTACAATTAAAAGCACTGTCAACTGACTCCTTACGTTGTAGGAAGCTGGAAAAAGGGATAAATAAAAATTGGAGCTTCAATCCTGTTGTTCTAAAATTTTTATGATTTAGAGAAATGAAAAATCACCTGGAAAAACTTTGTTCATAAAACATACAAATGTGTGCTGTATATGTAAATGTATGTAATAAATGTAGGAAAATATTATTTCTGAAAAATTTGGCTTCTCCAAAATACAAAGCATATGATCAAATGAGAAAACGATTAAAAATTCAGTGATACTAATTAGGAAATTTTGTTTTTCCTAAGGCCTTTCTCCGACTTTTCAATCAACTTAAATACCCCTTCTCTGCAGGAAAGAAACATTAAAAACATGGTTCCATTTATAAGGTATCTGGCCATGACTTTATGTACCCACAAACCAAAGCAGGCCACCCAAACCTGTGAAAGCACTTTCCCTTCTATTCACACTTCCAAAGGGTTAACTCAGAAGTGCTCTATTGTATTCCTGATGGTTTCTCTGCAGAAAGCCCAGTGGGCTCTTTCAAGGGACTCTAAACAATGAACTCAGTGAGACTGTTCTGTCTAATTACTCAAAGACAGGGATGCTAAAGAGGAATTAATGACAGTTGACAAGTGCAATTAATAATTATAGCAAAGCCGGGAGTCATGCAGCAGGCAGATGACAATAACGGGGTAACTGTACATGGCAGCTTTCATCGGTTTGTGCTCTGTGTGTGTGTTTAAAGTGAGAGGCTTTGTGCAGGATGGGCCACACTTCATGCTGACAGGGGAGAAACTATAATTCAGCAACTCTAATGGACAGTCAGAGTCAGTCATCCCCCACCCACCCCGCCCCTCCTCTCCCTCTCTCCCTCTCTCCCTCTCCCTCCCTCACTCTCTCTCTCTCTTTCTCTTTCTCTCTCACTCTCTATCTCCCCCACCCCTCCCTCCTTGCTTTCAGCACTTCCAATTTGGTGAAAGAGAGGTAGTAGAAACTTAAAACAAAACTTAATAGAAAAGAGCTACAGTTAGCTTTTACTATCTGCTGGTGACAAAGCTACTTAAAATTCCTGTTGGGAAACTGGAAGGAGAAGGGGCCAGGGAAGGCAGTCACCAGAAGTGGGATTTCCATATCAAAGGGCAAGCCTTTGGCTCTGAATGGTAATTAAAGTACCCCCGATTTCATCTTCGTGGTCAAGTCATGAAAGGGGAAAAAAAAATTAGAGAGAAGGATTTTTCAGTGCCTTCAGACTACAGAAGGGAAAGTCATAAATTAAATGAAAGTCGAGCTAAAAGGTGTCTAACACTTCAATCTTTGCATCTAATCGAATCTATGATATTTCTCAAGCATTTATGCAGTTCACATCTTCATTCTGCCCTGATTAGGAAGGATATAATGTCTGCTTACATTTATTGGCCACACATCTCGGGCTTCCCAAGTTTGCAAAAGATATCAGTTTTCATTACATTGCCTTGGCGGCTCAGTCATTGGGGAAGGGTTTGCACACTTGAGCAAAGCTAACCTGTTTTAAAAATTACTTCTTTAGCTAACCAAGAAACCATAAACCAACTCATTCATTTTTAGATAAATGTTGGTATGACTTAACAAAAACTTCTATTTTAAAATGCTGCAGATTTTTGATTTTATTTGCTATAAATTGTGCCTCTTCTTTTATTGATTGCTGGAGTTATTTTACTGTCTTTTCTCCAACACTCCCATTTCAAAGTCATGGCTTTATGAAATAATTATTTTAAATTGAAGTATGGGTCTTATAAGCAGTTTCAAATTCGTTAAAGAGGAATGCCACTTATATTCCGGGAAAGAAGGACTTAGAAATCTTATTTCATTTTTTGGATGAGATGTTAAACTTGGACCTACCTCTCTGTTCATTAAAGATCACACAGTTTTTTTTTTTCCCTAAAGAGTAGAGAAGCCTGGCCAAACTCCAATGTAGATAATTACATTCCACCTACCTAATTCCCTAGCTGCTTTAATTGGAAACAATTCCACTTGACTCTCCATCCCCCTTACTTCTTGTCCTTATACTGCTTTGTAGTTTCTCAAGCATCTTTTGCAAACTGCCGTATCTCTTACACCCTCAAAATACTGTTTTGGATTTGGGGTAAGATAAATTATATGGCCATAGATTAGCACTTAAAGTTTGCAAAAAACCAAACCAAACCAAACCTTACAACTATGTAACACTGAATTTCAACCCACTTTCTAGTTGGACCCAGTATTTCCAATAAATGGAAAGTTGTCTGTTCTCTTAGCAAGAATTAGTCCATGCGTTCTCAGAAAGTGGTGATGCCACTTAGGAGCAATAATTTGTTCTAGGGAAGCCAAAAAAGCTTATTCTTTATATGCAGACAGCAAGGATACTTGTACAGTATTTCTGGTGTATTAACATTTCATGGGGGGCAATTAGGGAAACTGTATAAAGAGGTTCACTGGGAAAGATGATAGTGAAAAGAATATGGAGAAATACTGACGTAGACTTATACTCACCCTTCATTTATTGATGGCTTAAGAGAGAAAGAGGGGCAGAGGTCAGGACTAGGCACCATTCTTTTTGCATTGTTTTCTTTTCTTGTTTCTCTTCATTTATTACGAAAGTCTGATACAGATGAGGAATCACTATGTTCTTCTCGTCTATTTCTTACCTCTTGTTAAGCAGTTAAGTGGGTGGACCAATGGAACAATTGACTGAGGCACTATAAGCAGACACTAATCCAAGTACTTAAAAGACCAAAAAGTATCCAATTAAAGCCCAAATGAGAAAGATTATAAATTACACTAAGAATATAATATATTAAACACAGAGTTAAAATTATCACTGAAAAGGTAGTAGGGCATATTAGTTATTTATATTTTTATAGGGAACAAACTTGATTTTAGTAATCCAAAGAAAACTGAAAAAAACACAGACAGTCCCTAACTTATAATCATTAAACTTACAATTTTTTTGCTTTATGATGGTGTGAAAGTGATATACATTCAGTAGAAACTGTGTTTGAGTACCCATACAACCCCTCTGTTCTTCCGTTTCAGTACAGTTTTCAATAAATTACATGAGATAGACAATACTTTATTACAAAACAGGCTTTGTGTTAGATGATTTTGCCCAACGGTAGGCTAATGTAAGTGTTCTGAGCACATTTAAGGTAGGCTAGGCCAAGCTGTGATGTTTGGTAGGTTAGGTGTATTAAATGAATTTTTGACATGATATTTTCAACTTATGATGAGCTTATCAGGACATAACCCCATCATAAGTGAAGGAGCATCTATGCTAATGGATATAAATCTAGAAGACAGATTTTCTAACTTGCTTTCCTATGACTACCAAGAGAGTATATTGACTCTGGGATATCAAAAAACAGTTAAGAATATTTAAAAATTACATTTTGATGAGACCAATATTTCATCTAGTTCAGTATTACACAGTGGCACTAAGAATGTGTTCCCTGCCTGCTCTGTAAGCCAGGCAGAAAATGTTGACAACACCCAAACAGCTGTAGCTTCTAGCAATGGGTGGTGATGATGATAATAATGACGATGATGGTGGTCATTACTTATGTGGCACTCACTCTGAGTCAGGAACTGTTTTAAGCACTGTACTTATACTAACTCATTGAATTCTTTCAAAAACAGTGAGGTAGTTGCTATTATCATCATCTCCATTGTTATAGATGAGGAAATTGAGACACAGATATTTAAACAATTGCCCACCCAAGCATTAATTTGGAGCTGAAGGATTACAATAGCATATTATCTATAAAGCCTTATGAAGACTTTAGAATTCTCTCATTTTCACTTCCATTTCCTCAAGAAGAGTTAAATGTTATAGTAAATAACAGAAAACCTAACACCATCCTTTCACAGGAAATTTGGGGTTTTCAGGGTTTTATGAAATGGTCTTTTCTTCTTTGCCTTCAAAAGACAAAATGTCTTAAAATTTTCACTTTCAAATGTGCACCATATCCCTTCAGTATGGTAACCCACTCAATTATTCTGAGACTTGGAAAATCAATTACTATCTTAAAAGATATTTATGTGGAGATTTCCCATTCCTCTCAAGAATGGTAACTGTGCTCTTGCTTTTGTTTTGCCCTTTCCATCTTTGCTTTAAAGACAATGAAAAACATAAATGACTGGCGGGGACTTCCAGAGGTAAATAAGGATCAATGTATCTTTTCTACCATTTCTCTTTCTGGGTTTCCTAGATAAGGTTTCATGTGCGGATCCTATGTTGATATCAATAATTAATCAGGCAAAGAAAAGTTGGATCTTAGATCATCTTCAAATTATCTGCAACCTAACAGAATAAAGAAGTAAAAGAAAAAAAGATGCACGTGTGTTTCTCTGACCATTTCTATGAGGAGCTGACCAAGAATTCAAATATTAATCTTTCTCTCAAACAAAAGTTTGTGTCTGAACTGTTTGGTAGGGATACACTGACCTCCTCTCTCTTGGCTTTCTCTTTGTTCCCACTTTTTTCCTTTTTTTCTTTTTTTTTTTTTTGTCTTTCTTTTCTTATCTCAATGTCTCTGTATCTCTCTTGTTTCCCAGCTCAAGTGCATCATTTTCTGCTATTGTGCTTAAAAAACTTGGCTGCAGGGGCTCTGAAATGAATAAAAATGTAATCCTCACTGTGCCCATTGTGCGCTCTCATTTGTTTTTGCTGTATCGATTTATCAGCAGAGGGAAATTACTTGCTGGAAGAGAGGATGCCAGTCAGAATGACATTTATTTCATAGTACAAGGAGGCTCTCCAGCGTGTTTCCATGTAACCTAGATATTGGAGCTGTAAAAGGGCTTGTAACAAGGTTTAGTGCTATGATTAGATCGTGTGGAGCACCTTGCTTTCATAACAACAGGCACTCTGCAGGAGCTGGGGCCTCGGGTTATGGTCAACCCTCTTTTTTTTTTAAAGCATAGATACAGAATTCAACAATTCCCTCCCCACCTAAACTGTTTCTGTTCCAAAAGCCAAATCTTGCAGACTTATAAGAATAAAAGAGGTATATTTTTAGGTGCCTGAAGCTTTCATGACATCAAATTAAATGCAAAAATAGATGAAACACTTGGCTATTAATCCCCTTAACTTTTTTTGGCTTTTCCCCTTTATTTTGGAGAAATTGTTCCATTTTAATTCACCAAAGCGAATCTTTTCATTTAGTGATTGTAAGTTACATGTGCTTGAGGCTACCAATTACTTGTGAAACCAAACACATTCTCTATGTAAAAACGAAGGCAAGTGTGGCAAATTGTGACAGCGACTGGTTTTGGCTTAGATACTAAAGGTAAAATTTCATAGGTCTTTGCTATTATCCTTATATGTCTGGCATTTAGGAAATTAACTTGTTTCATTATCCTTCTAATTTTCCATAGGGCTGATACAATTGGAATGTTTGTTGAAGCCATTTTTTCCTCTAGAGAATGAGAGAAATGAATCTTTTTACAAAAGAGTTTTTACAAAAATGTGCTCATTTTTGTAAAAGTATATAGGAGATGGCTTTCTTTTCTTTCCCTCCCTTTTTTAACTTTTGAGATTTGTTCATTTGGTAACGTTGACAAAGGCAAAAATGATTGAGATTTGTAGAATGAAAACCAAATAATAAACTTAAGTTGGCAAATTTTTAAAAACCAGCACTTCTTTTTCTATTAGTAATTCTTTGAATAACTAGTTTTGTAATGCTGAGGTGTTTTTGGCTGTGATCAAATATAGTACCCCGTTAATTCCTTTTTTGAGTGTCTGACCATCCCAATTCAATAAGGACAGGATGTCTCCTTACAAGGGACTGGAACTTTCACTCATATTTACAGTTAGGGTATAACATAGACAGTCAGACTCTAGCAGACAAGGCAATAAGTGGTAACTATTTTATTAAATGTAGAAAGTATTTGATTTTTGTAATTCAAGGAGGTCATCAAAATACTGAATGAAGGAATATCCTGTCATTCTAAGTCTTATCTCTGACGTATATTTTGAGACTGTACTTGTTCAACCCTAGCATACTTTGGGCAGTTAATTGGACAAACATTAAAATTGGATCAGCTCTATAAAAAATTAGGATGAGAATGAACCAAGTTAAATTCCTAAATACCAGACTTAAAAGAATAATAATGAAGATCTGTTATTTATCTTGAGGAAGTACAGTATGTTTAATGATATAAACCTAAGTAAAAGTAAGTTTTTGTGTTGGTCTCAGCTGTCTCACTCAGCCTGTTGCTGCTACCCAAACACTGTACAGCTCTCTCTTGAGTATTCCAATACAGAATAATATAGCTGCCAACTCCAGGAAATTTAGTCCTGTATGTTGGTTTTTACTATAATACTCAGATGTTAAGTTTAACTAGAAAAGATTACAGGAATTAAAAGGGCAAGGGACCTGGGATCTGATTTTTCTCATTCTGTACGGAAGGGAGCTTCCATATGAGAGCCAGTATACAATACTCAGAATTGTGGGCCTCCACTGTTAAGTGCCTTTCAATTAGAGTTGTTGGGAATGCCCAAGGGAAATGCAGGGCATTTAATTTTAACTTATTAGACCTTGGCATATATCCTCTGAATTTGAAGTCTGTTTGGGTACCTTCAGTGATAATTCTTAATGAACTTACTTTGTACCTTTGATTGAATCGACACCGTAAATTACTAGACATAGTGTTTTAAAAGTTAAATAAAAATAGAATTTTGAAAGACCCAATTGTCCATGTTATTCTTTGTTGAGCTTTTGATTTCCAAGATGTTTTAGAACTTCAAAGAGAAATGCTGTTGCCTTTAGATTTTTAACAAAATCCTACAATGGTTGAACCTTTCAGCAAATCTGTCAGCTTCTCTGTTCCAAGGACAACTGCAGTGTCATTTTCTCCTCCTGCTGGTATTAATGGAAAACCAACCTTTTGACATGTTTAGGCTGTGTCTCAATGCTCTCTATCTCTCCTGGGGTAATAGGGTTAGAATTCACTAGCTGCAAGTGATTTGTGTACTGACTAATCCCTTCCATAAGACCTGCTTGGAATAGGTGGACATAAATACTGAAATGATGATGTAAAATGTGCTAAGTGAGTAGATTATATTGAGGGTGATCATGCCTCTTGAATTTATATTCCCTTTTAAAAAATTTAAACAGAACAAAACTTTGCCATCATAAACTTTTGGTTCATAATAGTGGTAGCAACTCTATTATACTATACTTCAAACCAGAGGTGATTCTGGGAATAGGCAGTTTGGATATATTTCTGGAGTCTTATATCTTTGTGATGTGACTATTGTTTCCTAACTATTATGATCTCTTATTCACTGAATATAAAGGCAGTGCTTGGTCAAATTCAAAGTGGAGAGATGCCTGCTTCACTGTCTTAAGGAGAAGGCTTTCTTGGGGTCTAAATATCGTGATACCTTTTCCCTTCCTTCTGTGTGAAATTGACTTGAATAGAAAAGGGAAAAAAGCTAGTGCTAGTACTTACTAGTACCAGATGTAAGTATCAGAAAAACTATGTTCAAAAAGTGTTGAGTGAAATAAAGAACATTTAATTTGAATATGTTGGTACATTTTAAATGGCAGCATGCTTAGGTTAAACGTCCTGCGTGTGGGATCTGTTTTATTTCAGCGAGGTAGTTTCCAGCTGCGATGGTTCATTACTGGCTGATCAATGGCATGTTGGCCTGGAATCTCACCCTACTCTTTGTGATGCCATGTGATTGTGAGGCAACGTATGTGAACTTGCCTGGGTGACAGCTGTCAACTGTAAATGGCCATATGTAATGATGAGTAAAGTTGTTGTCAACTGTCAATAGGCCATATGTAATGATGAGTAAAGTTACAGGCTGTTGTCTGATTAGATGTAAGATTAGAAAAAAGAAACACCACCAAAACCTGCCCCTGAAAGGTCTAAAACAGGTATTTTTTTTTTGAAAAAGGGCTTGTGTTATATATCACTTATACGCCCATATTTCTGTTTTGACCCCATTCCTCCCTAGGTAGATAAATTTTGCTTATCAACGCTCTCAATTGAATGGGAAAAGTCTTATCGACCTTAGAAATCAAAGGCTAGAACCAGCGATTGCACAGGGGAACATGCAGATGGGACGGGATTTGGTTAGCAGGGCAAGCAGGAGCCTGTGAAAGACCTCTTCACGTTCACTCTCCCTCCCCAGGACAGGGGAAACGTTCCTTTCAAGGCTAAGCATTTACAAAGCTCTCCTCTGTGCCGGGTAATGTGATGGGCGAGTGTGAAATGACTGCTTCAGAACAAATATCATTGTCAGTTAAGAGGGCTGATTGCTGGCATGGACATGATGGACTGACACATCTGTGCAAGCCTCTCTTTGGCACTTTTTCTACTAAAGGGACATGTTTTAAACTACTAGCTCCATTAACGGTCACCATTGTGAGATTATTTAGCCTTTCTCTGGATACCACCTCCCTTTGATCATTTTAACAGAAAGATCCTATTGCATCCATCATTTCCTTTGTGACTATCACACATTCACCTACAACAAAATATTCTTAAAAACATGAACAACCCTGGCAAAGTTGGAAAGAAAGGCTCTATGCAGAGACAGGGAGAACAACAAAGTACAGTCAAAAGGTGACCAGGTAGGAGAGAGGGTGAGCACGTGGGCCTAACAAGGCTAACAAAAGACAGAAGGGAAGAAAAGAAAGGAAATTCCTGTTTCCTCCTTCAAACACATTAAAGCAGTGGCTTTCAACTTTTTGCACCCCAAGCTCCCTGAAGGCCATAATCTGCTTATAATAGAAGTATTGACTCTCGGGGCACCGTGGTCTGGGGGAGCCACCCCGAGAATGTTCTCTCCAAAGGCAAATCACCACATGCCAAAACCAGGCTCTCCTCAGCAAGTTTCCTGTTCAACTCCCCCACAGTGTGCTCCAGAAAGTTCTGTTCTTGCTGTATCTCTTCCCCTGAAGTGGGAGGTGCAACACAATTCCTCCTCAACCATTTATTTTCTGACAAGTTCAGTAAAACTTCATCTTCAAAGATAAGCTCCAGAAAGCCTTGGCCTAGACCCTAAACTTCAAGAGACAGGATGAGAAATGGTTTTAAAGAGAACGTCTCTGGCTTTTTTAAAACGTAGCCGCCAAGAGATCCTTTTTGCTTTGGGCTAAAGACTTACTATGCCCACAAGGGTTAGCTTATTGGGCCTGGTGAACTTCCCCAGCCTTATCTGACAGGGCCCTGGGCTTCAGCCGCTCCCCGCCTTTCCTTCCAGTCCTCAAAGGCGCCAAAGTCTCTTTTGTTCCCGGGCTTTAGCACAAACTGTTCTTTCTCTCTAACCAATCCTACTCTTTGCTGAGTGAACTCTTAGTCCTTGAACAGATTTCATTTTAAGCCCGACTTCTTTCAGGAAACCCTCCCTCAAGCTGCAGTCTAGATATGGTTCCTTATTATCCAGCCCCCTCCTGTGTTCCTTTTCTACCAGAACTATCTCAGTCTGGAATCACATAGTCATTTTTTGGTGATTGGTTGATCAATATTCATCTTGTTTGCTAAACTTCAAGCTCCCAGAAAGCAGAGACAAGGCCTTGTTTTCCCCTGCTGGTGGTGTCCCTACCCCCAACACAGTTTTTGGCACATAGGAGTCACTCAGTAAATATTTTTATATGAATGAATGCCCCTCCTGTGACATCTCCAAAAATACATCACTCTTGTCATGGAGGGCTGGTATATTTTTTTCTTCTCTTGAGAAACAGGCTTGCTTTTGTTTCTTTTGTAAAAATGTGATTTTTGTACACCATCATATTTCTCCTTTGAAAGTGATCGGTAGAAACCTTGTATTTTTTTGTTCTCTTAGGTTTTTTGTGTGACTGTTTCATAAATCCCTTCTCCCTTTATCATTTACTTATGGTCTTTTTACTTTGTTTTTCATTATAAGCTGTCTCAAAGCTTAGTATTTTGGGTACAAGATGATAAATAAGTGAGATGAATTAACCCCAGCAAGCCCATTTCCCTACAATTATAGTGGTGTTGAAATACTTTATCTTTGTGTAAACATGGCTCAAAAAGAATGTGATGATTTTTTTTTTCAATTTGTGGGAAACATTTTTAAAAATTCTTTTACTTTGCACCTGTACACTACTTCTCATCCAAGAATATTTAAGCTTTAAGCACTTTCCAATCATTATTTGAGTAGCTGCCAACACGCCAGCGTTTATAATATGGAGGAACTGAGGCAAAAAGAGCCAAAATTTCAAAATTAAAAAAAAAGTTGATAACATGAGAATATATTCCTGGCTCTTAGTCTCTTACAGTTTCACTCAGGTGGTATGATGCTAGGTTGATAATCACTGGTGTGGAATTATTATTTTAATGTTTTAAGCATTTTTTTTAGTTTGAAACAATATTTTTGATATGACTGACAATGACTGATATGACCATCATAAAATATTTTACTTTAAACCCACTCTTAAAAAATCAGTGTCTATAATTTGAGAAAATCAATGGGAAAAAATAATAGAAAAAAAAATTGAAATAAGCAATTTTTTAAATAGTCAATGTGATGAGACAACTAAGTAGACATTTTATGAAAAAACATTATTAAAATGTAAGATTCAACACAACTAAAACCAAAATTTTACATATATGCACACCTGTAGTGTAATGTTGAAAGGCATGGATTTAACGGCCTGGGACTGAACTTTGTCCATATCTAAAATGGACACTTGATACTAGGCAATGATATTAGTATTTAGCAGAGAAGCTAATACACACAAAAACACTTGGTAAATATACAGTTCTACATTGGAGCCATTTTTTGTTTTGGATAAGTAGAAAATTTTACAGGTTAAGACATAAATATCTAAAATGGATATTTTCCCCTCTCTGTCACTAAAGAGTTTTTTTCTTTACTGTTTACCTCCTTATTTATTAAATTTGACTTTTGTAGTCACATAAATCTTTTCCTTAGCTGTTGTGTTCTACAAGTGTTGTATCTCTTTCATTTATGTTATTACTTAGCCAAATTTTATTGTTATTGTTATTATTATTGCTGGTTGGGTTTTCGATACTGTTAACCGTTAGATAATTTTCACATAAACCAATTCTAGACATGGCCTTTGTAATGTACACATATGTGTGTGTACATATTCAGAGTCCTGCCTCCCACCCCCAAGCTGGCAAAGACCCCGACTCAGCTTTTAATCGACCAGGTGTGTCACCCCACCTGCCTATTTCTGTTAAGATGGCCAGGATGTAAAGCAAATTTCAGATCAAGTTATAGACAGATCAAATTTATTTCTCCAGCTCAATCTCAGGCAAGTCAAGGTATTGAGTTTTTAGGGTTCTTAAATGTGTTGCCTTGGTTTCTTTCTTTCTTTTTAAAAATTGTTTCTGATTTCTAGTTTCTGTATTTGTTAATTAATTCATTAACTCATTTACAAATATTTATTGAAGCCCTATTATTTGCTAGGCACTATCCTAGTTGTTGGGGTTAAGCAGTGAAAAAAGGCCTCCCCCCCAAAAAAATCTCCCCAAGCACAAATCATGGTCTTAGCCATCGTGGAGCTTACAGTCTAGGGATAAGAAAAATTAGTGTTAATTAAAACAATTACACAAAGCAATGTAAAATTTTGACTCTGATGAATGCCACGAAGGAAGGGCAAACACTGTGATGAGTGGTCTAATAGGAGGATTTGACCTAATCAAGACATTGATGGAAGGCTTCCCTGAAACTTGAGTTAGATAGGACCAGGTGAATGATATAAATGCTAATACTAGTGGTAATAGCTAACCTTTATTGATCTCTTACACTGCCCCAGGCACTGTGATGGGTGTCTGTATCAATTCATCTAATCCTCCCACATTTCTTGGGTGGATGGTACAATAGTGCCTCATCCCAGTTTGCAGAGGAAAATGAAGCACTGAGATTATTCCTACCCGGTGTGTGGGGGGGTCTGCTCTAGCACTCAAATGTTTAATGATTCTCGACTATCCTGCCCACATAAGGATTGGAGGAAGAATATTCTAGGATGTGCAGCTAATGTATAGGCCCTGGGCCAACAAGAAGAAGCACAGAAATTAGCAGGGTCTGAAGGAAGGCCAGTGGGACTATGAAAGATAACAGCAGAGAAACCCACCAGGGCACAGAGCTGGCTCCATTTACTTGACACATGTCTCCAGACTCCAGGACTCCCCATCTGTCTTAGTTTAACCTATGGGAAGCCATCTTTATTCAAGGTGTAACAGATCACCCCTGGATTTTGTTTAGGGTCTTCCAACCAGATCTATTCTAAACTATATGGAAAGCTACACAGGCTGAAGGTTAGAGAAGTCCAATACATCAAGCAAAGTGGTAAAGCTTTCTTCCTTCCCACCCTTCCCTTTCTACCTCTGAATATGGAAATCATGATTTGGTGTAAAACCACCAATCTTTATGCCAATTTGCCTACATTTAAAATTTAAATCTTTCTAACGTAGTAGGAGGTTACCTTGTACTATTTGCAAATTGATAAGTTAAATAGCTTGAACTCAGATTAACTGAAGAACTATAATGCGGTAATGCAGGAACTATAATGTAAGAGGTCATGTCTGGGAAGAATCATTATTGTTGTTACTTTTGGCTGTTTCAAAATTAAGAATCATTTTTGAATATTTCAAAATTTCAATTTCAATATTTAAATATCAATGTTCAAAATTTCAATATTTCTAGTCAGGTGGAAGCTAAAGTATAGTTAGGTGGAAAAACTTTATTAAATTAGTACTTTTGGTATATATACTCATAATAAAAATTATAGATATTATTAAAATGTACATAATAACCATATGTATACTTAAGGAAAGAAAAATTCTGTTGCTCTTTTGATAAGCAGTTAAGTCATTCTGTAATACTGCTATACTATGAGGTAACTTAGGGTTTTTAGAATGACTTTATTTAATTATATCTAAACAATACATAAAGAGTAATACTTACATGAATTGGTTGAATAAAAAGGAGGACCATTCGTAGAAAATGAAAAATTAAATTTAACAAATATAGGACAAGTTAAAAATATAGTTCATATTTGGAATAATAGCTTCCATGTTAATTCTTTTTCTCTTTGAATTACTAAAAAGCTTGTTGTTAAGCATGACTTGGTTATAATTAAAACAAATAAAAAAACAGAAAATACTTTTATTACCCTAAATTGGAATGTTATTTATATGTTTATAATATTCAGAAGAATGCATTTTACACAGAAAATATTATGTACTCTATGAAACAAAGAAAATACTAGAAATTATAAGATGAAAATATAAAAAATAGAGCTTTAGTTGTTAAAACCATTATAATATATCTCTCGCAAATTGTATACTTATCTAAATAATGTATATTTTATGATAAGAAGGGAGATTAGCTAGAGTTCCAGGCTCACAGGGCTACCTACTCATGTATATTTTTAATTTTTGTTGCTCTTTCCTGATTATAAAAGAAAAAGTTATTTTTAAAAATATTCGAAGTAATGGAATTACAAAGGAGAAAGCAAAGTCCTCTATAATCCCATTTTCCCAGAGATAACCACTTCAACAGTTTGTTTCATATCCTCTTGCTGTAAAGACACTTTTCCTCCCCTTAAAATGTTGCCATACTCTTAATTCCCTGTTGATGGACATTAGGTTTGTGTCCCATTATTTACCTTGGAAGATGATGTTCAAATGAATATTTTTATGCATATATACTTAAGTGATTATTTATATAGGATCAATTACTAGAAGTGGAATTTCTGGGCTAAAACTCATGCACAGTTAAAATATTCACACATATTGCCAAATTACCCTCAGAAAGTGTGCAAGCTTACACTCTCACTAACTATATATGAGGGTCTGTTTTTCCCCCAGTTCTTAACAGTGGATATGATCTTTTTTTAAAATTGTTTCAGTTGGCCAGTTGAAAAGTGATCTTATTGGAGTTTTAATTTGCATTACTTTGATTATTAGTGAAAATATGTGTTTGGAATAGGATAGGATGATTTAAGAAGAGGAAACAAACTCAGTGGGAATAAAGATTAGGTTGGTATAGAAAGTTGAAAATGGGTCTTTCATATTAGTCTATTTCTTCCAGTATTTTCAAAATGCCCTCATTTTTTTTTTTTTTGTAAAAGTGGTTTACATTTGTAATGACACATACATTGAAACGTTTGCTTCAGCAGGGAATGGGCAGAACTGTAGCAAAACCTTTATAATGAAATTATTTTAATACCTTTCAGGCAAGAAATTAGTTTCATCAAGAAAATTGATTTAATTTAGAAGAGATGCAGTATTTATAGCCATAACCAGGTTAAACGTTTTTCTCCACTTCTATATCAGAAAATAGCTTCTAACTAGTATATAGCTCCAAATGAATTAGTTCAGTTTAAGGTTTTCAAATTTTATTAATACTCCTTTATGATATGACATTTATTTTTTTTGTTCAAATCTTTGAGGTTCTTCACATAACTTTACAAAAGAGACAAAATAACTTTTGATGGCCGGCTGACCGGGCCAGAGAAAAAGTTACAGTCTTAATAATAATGAATTATTTTGGTTCATAGAGCTGGATAGTGATAACAGATTATAACAAACCCTTCTGGTCTTCTTAATTTTATTTATTTTATTTCCAAGTGTCTAAATTTATTAAAAAATTAAAACTATGTACAGTGAGAAAACTTACTTTATTTCCAATGGCTTTCATTAGAGTCACAAATTTTAGTGGCTGATTAATTTTCAGGAACCAACGAATACTTACGGTACTTTAGAAACATAAATTGAAGAGAAATCCAGAATATTGATATCCTACAAATGGCAACTTTGCTGTTTGCCAGAGCTGCGTGCTGTGGATCTTAACTGGCAGCCAAATCAGCTTGAATATTTCATTGAGGGTAAAAGCAAAGCACATTTTTCCGTGTCTTCTCCAGAGGTAACTTTTTGGTCATCTGAAAGCTGTAAACTAGAAATGAACCTTGGATCCACAGAACACACCTTGTTCAACAATAGTAAAAACTGAAGGTGGTTTTTGTTTTTCATTGAATTTCATTTTACATATTCTCTAAGTGTGAACCTTAGTTCTGGTTTAAAGGACCCTTCTCACACAGTCCTGGCCAAGAAGAGTGAGAGACTGTTTTTAATTGTCCTGAATTTTGTACTTATGTAGAAAAATTGTTTTAGATTTTTATTGAAAGAAATTTTAAATCATAAAATGGGAACAACAGGTTTATAATCAAATCAGGCAAAGCCACTCATGTATTAATATTTAAAATTTAATGATCTGTATCACAACTATTTTAAGTTGTGCCCAAGCTAGATTCATTTTAACTAGTGGGAAAATATCTTGTGATTTTGGATGTATTGATACATCCTGGCATCACGTTTTATTTTCAATTGCAAAACAATATGACTTAGTTATAAATTATGGAAATCTTGACTGTGAATCTGAAATTCTTTCAAATAATGTCCAGGGGTTCTTAGGCATTCTCTACTCTTATAGATTTATAAAAACTGAGGGAGAATTCAAAGTGCACGTAATCAATGTTTCTATTTTGTAGCACCACACATAAACCACTACACTTAAGTGAAACTCTTGTCATAGAAAAGAGATTTAGTAGCCTATTCTCAGTGACTACTTGAGTTATACATTGTTTTAAAATCATGTTATTAAGAAAGATCTGTAAAGTAATAAGTATCTCAAATTGAAAGTTTATATTGCATATTAATTGTTATGGAAAAATAGAATGTATGAAAAGTAATGCATTCACCATAGATATTGTTCAATAGTAACAACCACTTGGTGGAATCACATCATTTTGCAGTGAATTTCCTCTACTTGCCTATGAGGTTAAGTGAAATTCAGCTGCCAATCTTGCCAGTCTTACAATATTTAATTAGAAATTATTATAGTTGGATAGGAAGTGTTTTTTTTTTCCTACTGATTTTATTGAAACAGGAAAAGGCTACCTAACTTATTGCTCAAATAGAAATTTGGCCAATAAAACAATAATGTATAATAAGGTAAAGAATTTGAATGTTGTACATATTTAAGGATTTAATTTTATCATCTGGAAATCTTGATATTTGACTTTAAGATACTACATAGCCAAATTGCCATACATTGAATCTTTGCGCAGAAAAGTAGTTGTTCTTTTGGGAAATGTGGTTTTGTAGATTATATTGCAACCTGACACAATGAATTTTCAGGAAACAAACAGTGGCAAGTGACGGGTTACAGCAGACAGAATATTGAGACCCCAATTTAGAGCATAAGATTAGCTTCTTTGATCTGCAATTACATAACCATAATCAGTTACTAAAATCAGATTTTTAATTTCAGGTATATGATTTGGCTATATGTTACAAATTAAGGAAGAAGAAAACATCTTAAACTAAAATGAATTTTGGAGACAGTTTAATATCAATACAACCACTACTTGTAGTTTTTATCTTTTAAAAGGAATAGTCAGGCAGTAAATAGGACTTCAGTGTATGTCACATTTAAGGATCTCTTTATATAGTGCCATAACTTTATGTATATAAAAAGATACATACATTTTCTAAAATTAGCATAAAGCCTCGTATCTGGAGCTGTGTATTCCCTCTGTGGCAATGCAGTTTTATTCCTTATGTCTTCTGTACCCTCGTCAAACATATATACTTGGGACATTGGCTTGAAAGGGAATGGTCAGGTTAAATCTCCTTTTTAAATAAAAGTGAAGAGATGGCATAAAAATAAATTGCAGAAATGTCTTCACACCATATACTGGTTCTAAGATGAGACTTTTCCTAGCAGAAAACTTTGTTTTCTTGTCTTTAACAACTGAATTCCACTTTCACTTCTGAGTGTAAACTGGCAGATTAGACACTTCCAAGGGCTTGTTCAGTGTGAAGTTTTTCAGGTGATTTCAGTTTAATGCAACCAGATAATTGTAGCTCCAGGGCTTAGTTAGGCTGTAAAGCTGCTAATCCAGACAATATTACCTGGTCACATGTTGTGCTTATAGGAGACACCTCTGCCTTTAATGGTCTCTCCCACGCTGGTGATTTCTAGTTTCAGAAGTCCTATAAAAATGAGGCACACCAGGCTAGGAGCAAGTCTGGGGAAAAGAAAAATAATCAGAATATGCAGTTTGGGGCAATGATGTAAAACCTGAAATCTTTTGCCCAAGATAAAATTTGATATTTTTGTGGCATTAGTTTCTACTTTATTCTTTATCAACTCTAAGCAAATTTGGTAATGAGTTTGAAAGCTATGTCTTTTTGTTTGTTTGTTTCAATGAGCTACTGCCAAAGCATCCATACTCTAAGCATTTATAAATAGTGTTATCCATTACTGCAGTTATTATTTGGTAGAATGCTCCCTTTCAGGAGTGTGGAGTAATTCACTTTCCATATTTATTCCACTCAGAACCTCTTCTGAACAGCAATTGTAACACAGTATTGAGCAACGATGATGGCTGGGTTCTGAAGGTGGTTGCCTTTTTCTCTCACCCTGACCAAAATGTGGTATTTCTATTGTCGTTACACTATCAACAGATCCTTATAAATAGAAGGCAAATCTGTTCATTTGTCAAACCTTTGTTAGCTCTTGTGGACTACACGCTAATGAACAACTGGGAAATAAAACAACATTAGGGAGAGACAGTTTGTACGTGATTAAGTCTGTCTATTCCGACGCTGAATGGAGATGGGCAGAAGTTCTGCTTTGGAGTACACTTTAATGTGCCATGTGCAAAATGGAAAATAAGACTGTATTGTGTCTAAGGCGAGGTGCATTATTTGGATAATGTAAAATATATAGGATTAAGAGGACAGAAAAGAAAGCAGAAACTGAGAGCTCAGAGTGGGGTTCATGCAGCATAACAAGTCGACTAATGGCAATTAGACTACTCCGTAAAGTGCCCAGCGCAGAGCTTAGCTCCCTGTAGATGAATCTTATTTCTGCTTTCCTTTCTCTTTTTGCTTCCTTCCCTCTTTCTCCCTGCCCCGCTCTGCCTCCCAACAATCCACTGTGGGAGAGAAAGATGTCTTATTTTACTCTTCGGGGGTCCTCTTCTGTAATCCCTTCTTCCAGTAACATCATGGTTTCCCAGAAATTTATGTATTGGTTTCATCGCTCTGTATTGTACTTAATTCTGTTTTTGTTATCTGAGAAAGAGTCTAAAAATAAGAAAATGGATAGTTTTCATTTGCCCTTTTTTCTTGGCACCTTGGATTTCAGGTCTTCCTCTTCAGCTGAGGTTGCCAACACAAGGGCCATTGCGTTGCTTCTCAATCATGGCTCAAAAGGGTTCTCTCTGGGCAGTGAAGAGGACCAGGGATTCCTAGAGGGTGAACTCATCCTTTCCCAACCCTGGTCACTTTCGTTTGCATTCTCAGAGGCTGCCGCTCTCATACAATGTGGATGTGGCAGCACTGTCCCAAGAGGTGGGAGAATGCTCCCACTTCCTTCATTTTAAACATGTAGAATATTCCATATGTGATATTTAAAATATTCAGCTGCACTGTCTTTGTGATCCTTATGAGAATTAAGGTAGATTTATTTTTTGTTACATTGTTATAACCGCTAGAATCTGAAGTGATTCTTTTAATGAAATAAAAAAAACTTTTAACTTTATTTAACACATATCATTTCACTTTAATTATTATGTATAACTTACCAGGATATCATCATTTGTGCTTGATGCTATGGAGAATTCATTGGAATTATCAGGCACGGTTAACCCCAAATGACTTTTGTAGGCTAGCTGTGTAAAGAAGACATTTATAATACATATGAAATAGGTAGTTAAATAAAATAGTATGTCATCAATGTCAAAGTGAGTTTAAGTACCTTATTCATGTTTAGAAAAATGCAACTTGACTACTTCAAATATTTCATAATTGTTACCTTTTTCTTCTTGTCAGATTGCTTGTGAAAAAATAGTTTAAGAAAGAGTTCCAGGCTTGCAGTTAAAATTATTCAAATTTTAAGTCAGTTTGAAGAAAATCACAAAATAAACTTTAACTTTTGATTTTTAGAATGTTTATTATTAGTATCCAATAATCTACATACCTGAATTAAACTTGCTTTATTAACAACTCACTTTGGTATTGACCAGTTAAAGTTTTTAATTAATCAATTAAGGTTCATTTAGTTCCACATGACAGTAAACTAGAAACTGTTTACAAAAAAAAGTTATAGGATATTAGAGTATCATAGGGTTCCAAATCTTGGATGAGCGGGACCAGGGCAGCTCTGGGGAATTCTGTCTCAGGAAGCATTAAGGGGTCTTTTCCCTAGGGTGCTACCATTCATACAGTTTAGCTTCCCTGACTTCCAGAAGAGCCCTGAAATTAAAACATGGATTCAGGACAGACACAGTGGCTCATACCTGTAATCTTAGCACTTTGGGAGGCTAAGGCTGGAGGATTGCTTGAGGTCAGGAGCTCAAGACTAGCCTGAGCAAGAGGGAGGCTCTGTCTCTACTAAAAATAGAAAAAATTAGCTGGGTGTGGTGGTGCGCACCTGTAGTCCCAGCTACTTGGGAGGCTAAGGCAGAAGGATTGCTTGAGCCCAGCAGTTGGAGGTTGTAGTGAGCTATCATGACACCACTGCACTCCAGCCTGGACAACAGAGCGAGACACTGTCTCAAAAAAGGAAAAAAAAGAAAAGAACCCCAAAATAAAACAAAAAAATGTATTTAAATCCAGTAACATGGTAAACTCAGAACATAGATAAGCTACGAGGAGTTATATTCTGGAATCATAACATCAATTTCTGAAGAAAACAATTTCTTGTTAGCTTCTTATTTTCTAGTAGACATTTGCACCTTTAATGATCAAAAGATTGGCAAAGTTCCTCAATCCTTTTCCCAAGTGATGCCTATTTTAGGCTTCTAGAGGATTCACGGAACATTCCAGATCTGCATTATTTTTTTGAGTTATAGATACTGACCTATTTTGGGGAGTACTGGGGTTGACCTTTCACTGAACTCCCCCAGGTGTTTATTACTTTCACCTGTTGTAATGCCCTCACGGCCCTCTATCTGAATAATTGCAAAAATACAGGCTAGAGTCCCTATAGTTAAAGTCTGAAAACTTCTAAACAAGAATGGCGTCTGGGAAATGTCTCTGATTACCAACCCACTGCTTGGCAAACTTGCTCAACTTCGCTTCTTGCTTATGTTCTTTCCCTGGTTTTCAGTACTGCCTTTCAGATCCTACTAACTAGAAGATAAGGAAACTATAAGCAAATAGTCTTGTGTACATAAATCAGGGAAAGACTCACACATCTGGTGGCAGCTGCAGTGAATCAGAACTGAGCTCTCTGTGCTTCCCGGCCCGATTTCTTCCCTTGCAGCAGTCTGGAACTGAACACTTTTTCCCATGGAAATTCCAAATTTCATTCTCACAATTTCTCAAATTTACAGGTGGTAACTTTTTATCATTATATTAATGAATTTAATATGCAGTCCGATTGATTAAGGTATTGAATTCTAGAACACCAAGCAATGCCTCTCAGCACTAGGGCCACAGACACACAGATGTGAGAACAGCACAAATTCTATCATCTGATTAATCATTGTTACTTCTTTATTACTCCCAGAATGGGTCGTGCAAAGTCATCTACTAGTTATAGTTTTTAAATTTTTGAATAATTAAGGGAAAGTCTTGTATATAAGTGGCATTATCCTTTTAAAAATTCAATGATATTACTCTCAAATACATAAATAGCCAAACTTACAAACTATAGAAACTTATATATAGGTAAAAATTACATAGCATTAACATAAAAACACTAGCCTAAATGTCAAGTTTTAATGAAATAATAAAAAATGAAACACATATAATAAAGGGTACACTCTTAAAAAGATAAACATTCTGCTCTTCTACTTCCGGCTCTTGTTTATGAGATTCATTTGGCTACAATAATTCTATTACTCAGGGTGGAAAGCATATATTAGCTCAGCCTCTTCCAAGATATCATTAATTTTGAATCAGTAGGGTACAAATTAATGTTGAATTTCTGTTATTTGGTTTTATGTGTTTTTCACTTGTTTGTTGGTTCTTTAGTTTTGAATAAACCAGAGACTTTCTCCTGCATGTTTTCAGTCTGGTGACCTCTAATAATTGGAATAGCTATGAACCAAAAATAAGCTTAGAAAATACAAAATTATTTAATTAATCTATGCCTCTGAGTTGCCAAGCTTTACTTGTAAGACAGCTCTAAAGACTTCTTTCATAGCCACTATGTGGTTGTATGAAGCTTGAAAAAAATTATTTGCAAGCCCACAGCAGAATAATGCAATAAACTAGGAAGATGAAGGGCCGTCCTGGAGTTGTCTTAGTATGTATGAGACAGTGCAGAGGAGGAGATGAAAAATAAAAGCAAAACCAACAAAATGTAAAAGTCAGATGTGAGTCCTGCAGGCATCATTGATCCCATTTAGTGTAGTGCAGCATTTGTTATCCTCACCACTGTTGACATTTTGGGCTGGATAATTCTTTTGGGGGAGAAGTTGACCTGTGCATTTCAGGATTGTCAGCAGCAGTCCTGGCTTCTAGCCACTAGGTGCTAGCAGCGAGTTCCTCCTACCTCCACTTCAGTGTGAAGAAATTGTCTCCAGACTTTGCCAAAGGTCCTGGGGGTGAGGAGGGGCAAAAGTGACCTTTGTTGAGAACCACTGATGTAGCGTTTAACAACTCTATAAACCTTGGTAATCCTCCAAAGTATGATTGTGATATTCCTTATCAAAACTATAAGCCATCAGAAAGATTATCTTTGATGACAGGTAAATATGTGATCTATTTTAGAAAGCTCTTATTTTAGTGATTGATTTAAAAAAAAAAATTATTGCTCCTATGGTGAATGTCAGTAATTTAAAAAAGTCAGGTACAAGGAATCCTTTATATTCTGTGACACTGGAAAAATAGTCAACTATTATTTTGGGACATATTTGCCTTCCTAATCATGCAGTTAAATATTATAGGTCCTCTGGCATGGCCTCTTAAACTGATGCTAAAGTTATCTTCAGTTTTCTGAGCACATATTAGAGAACAGTAGGTAGAAACCACCCCAGCATAATAGGAAGTATGAGGAAGTTGGCCTCCGATGCCATGTTTAGATTGGGACATCCAAAATTAGATATGAATCAAGAGCCCATGAAACAAAGAAAATTTCCCCTAAAGATCATGCTTGATAGTTTGGAAAGCAAGCTGTGCCTTTCCTTTATTCTTTTTAGTACATTTCCTAGATAAGTCATGACACAAGTTCCGATCTTTGATCTGTTCTTACTTGAGCATATTGGAGAAGAATGCTTATATTTCCAGCTTGTTCTTTCCAGCGATCTATTTAAAAACCTATCTGACTATTTAATGCCAAATATGCATATAGGCCTTCCTTGTGCTGGCTACACCATATCCAGATGGCAACCAATAGCAAAGTTGACAGTTCCATCTAATACGGTCTTATTTTGAATGTCCCAAATTCAGAGCTCTCTCAAACCTTACCAACTAAGAAAACCCACGTTTGGAAGGACAACTTTGTGGGTAGATTGTCCGAAGCTAACTTAGTTTAAAGTTTGCTTGTACAAAGGAATGTTAAACCCTGGAGTCTGAATTGCCAACTTCAACTTTTTCCCTTTACCACATTTTCATGCTTACTCTTTCATCCCCCAGTTCTGTAATTTGTACCTATGTTTCCTTAACATAATTTTAGTTTATCATGTTATACTACTCTATGGTTTTTGTGGCATATTTTTGGCTTATTAGTTTTTCTTCATATTTGTTTTGTCTTCATAATTGTATACAATTTTTAAATGTTATCATGTTAATTGTGGATTAAATTTTCTTGGTATGCTCTATGTATTTTCATTGTTATTGATATCATATATTGGTTAGGATATTTTCTAAAAGCTTTTTCATCTTTATTCCATTTTCTTTGCATTTATTTTAAACATTATTCATTGACTCATCGTGTGTGTGTGTGTGTGTGTATGTGTGTGTGTGTGACCATTATCTTGTATTTTTCTATTGGTTTTCACATTTTTGTCTTTCATGATGAGGCATAAGAGGAACAGCTGTGAAATCTATGCTCTGAGAAATAGTTTCTGAATATTTTACTACTTCAATCCCCTAAAGCCTACTCTAAAATTTCAGGTGTCAAAAACTCAACGTACTACAAGAGCCAGGCAGAACTAGTGAGGACTGGGATGAACCCAAAAGCCATGTGCCTCTGTCACATGGGCAGCTTCCATGTAGTACCAGTAGATTGCTGCCATGTGGGAGGGTGGGCATAACATTGACAGATCCTCCAAATTTTTTAAAAGTGTCAGAAATATGGATATTATATGAAGTCTCTCAGTTTCTAAAAAGTAGAAAATACTTTTTTTCTTTTTTTAAAGTTAAAACTATGTAGGCCAAACAGAACACCAAGGCAAGTGGTATGTAACTACTTCTCAAAGCTATCAGGAAGACCATGAAGGCCAGGTTAGATATGTTTTTGTCTAGCCAGAATATCTAATCAATAGGATTATTCATTAAATCAAGAGGTTTCACTTTTATCAAGCCATTCTTAGAGGCTGGGCGTGGTGGCTCATGCCTGTAATCCTAGCCCTCTGGGAGGCCGAGGCGGGTGGATCGCTCGAGGTCAGGAGTTCGAGACCAGCCTGAGCGAGACCCCGTCTCTACTAAAAATAGAAATAAAAATTATCTGGACAACTAAAAATATATATAGAAAAAAGTAGCCGGGCATGGTGGCGCCTGCCTGTAGTCCCAGCTACTCGGGAGGCTGAGGCAGTAGGATCGCTTAAGCCCAGGAGTTTGAGGTTGCTGTGAGCTAGGCTAACGCCATGGCACTCACTCTAGCCCGGGCAACAAAGTGAGACTCTGTCTCAAAAAAAAAAAAAAAAAAAGAAATCAAGCCATTCTTAGAGTCAGAAATAAGCAATATTTGGCCTGCCTTTCTGTTCTAGGACACTCTTCTAGCAATTGTGGTCTCAATGGTCAGGATTCTTCCCATGGAGGATTCTTCCCTCATTTAGAAATAGTTTTATTTTCTAATCCTTGGTTATGTGAAATTATTTAAAAGTGTCAGTGGATTTCTCTTTGTGTCAAGAAAGTGTCTTTACAACCATAACTGAGGCTCTGTCTTCTTGGTCTTTGTGACTTTGATTTTACTATTACCTATAGAACTCTTTGTAAGTGTAAAGGAAATTTCTAAAGTTATCATAAGGACTGAAAGATTAACAAAAGATGTTAAGAATTTTAGGGAATACTGGGTAAATAGAATGTTGTTTAAATAGAAAGATGAAAATTGTTGAATGAAGTGGAAAAAAGGTAGTCCATTACTCTCTTTGCAAAAAATCATAAAAGCCTGCTTATATCATGGTAAATGGACAGAGAGAAAAAAGAGAAATACAAGTGGAATAAAACGGGGGGTGAAATAATCTGGGATGGATTATAGAAAGTGTGGTTTTTCCTAGCTTGATTTACAAACTTGTTCAGAAAGTTTGGAGATAATTATGCAATCCCAAAAGAATTGGTAACCCTCTTGTAGATTCCTAGGTCCTAAATACCTTTTGTTCTGGACCCAGCACTGTTCTAGGAACAGTAGAAGACAGTCAAATTGAAAGTAAATTGATAGATTTTTTGAATACTTTGACATTGGTTATATCATTAAACACTGAAATCAACCCTTTGGAGTAATCAGGAGAATTAATTTCCCCATGGAAACACATGGAAACTGAGACCACAGAGAGTACATAATGTTTTCTAAAATACACTGTTCGTTTTTAGAAGTCAGAAATATAGCTTGGGGCCCTTTCATTCCTACTCTATCATGCTATTCTGCCATATTGTCATTAGGAAATGGCATGGTTTTACCACTCATCAAACCTACTGGGGAATCCCTTACTCCTTTTGAGTATATCCATAGAGACACCAGATGAGAGTCTCAATAACTGACAGTGTTATCTTTCACCTCATTGTTAATTTTTAATACTGTTTAGAAGATACAAGCATCTAATGGTAAAACTCTAACCTATACTCCCTTTTGATTATATAGTATTTTCCGTTGGTTGAACTATATGCTTAAGACTTTCTTTTTCCTCTAGAGTTGAGTTTGTGGTTGAGCTTATTAAATACTAAACCCTTCAATTAGATAGGTGAGAAGTAAGAAAATCAGTCATAAAACAAGCCTGGGGTATTTGCTTGTTTCATCCATTTGCAGAGTTTCCCCTTATTGTTCCAAACATGTGGCTTGAAAACAGAAAAGAGAGCCCTGTTACTCTGCTTTAAAAAGAAAATAATTCTAGCGTGGCTATTTTTCAACTGAAATTTGCAGAATGAGAGCAGAGCCGTCAGCCCCGCTAAACAATGGCTTCCTTCATCTTACTGAGCCATCTCAGAACAAGAGCTCCAGCATGGAGCCATGAAGACCAAGGCCGCCTCCTTGTACCTTGTGGGTTCTCTTATTTGTTCTCGTCATCCTAATGAACCCTTGCATTTAAGAAACACGGAAAAGCTCCTGATGTGAGTTCTGCAAAAATAGAGAATGTGAAATGAGGACTAGGTTTTTCATAGTCAGATTTTGTTACTCAGCCGTTCGCTTAATTTTCAGCATAATTTTTTTGATTTATCTTGTTAAGAAACAGGAAAGAACGAGTCAGTATCATGACTATGTGCTTTTTCTATTGATATAATATTTATGTATATTTATATGGAAGTTATCAGGAGACCTGAAAATTGCAAAACTTGAGATTTGTGTCAGGGCACAGTTCCTGTCTTTTACGGTGATCAAGAACGGATCTAACAGGATACGTCACTCCTGGGACTGTGTTGCTTTGTTTCCTTTTGTTTTTATCATCTTCCACTTTGAACCCTGATCCTAAGAGTGAAAGTTCAGGCCAATGATTTGTCCTTTTACATTCATTCTGTCCTGTTCTCTCTCGCCTTCCTCTGTGTCCCTCTCTCCAGTGGGTTGCACTTTTCCTGGGAGTAAACAGTAGATATTACATATATTAACACTGAGCTGGGGTACAATGCGCTTGGGTGTGCTCTCTGTGCAATTCCCTGGCAGTCATAAATTAATTAAAAGTAGACAGGAACCACAGAAAAAGAAAGTTCTCCCCCTTTCCCCCCGCCCCCCCCTGCTTCTTTCTTTTTCTACCGGTAAATAGCTAGTTCCTTTGTTCCTGGCTGCACTATTTCATTTCTGCCATCATTGTCCTCATTGTTCTCTGAAACAGGAGGGGTCTGGGCCAGGAGCAGCAAGGTCTCAGCTAATGACGGGAAGTCTTTAAAGTTTGCGCTGCATTTCATCTTCTCTGTGGGAGTTTTAGGACGTATCCCGTGTTTGATCCCCACCGCGCAACTTTGCTTCTAGTTAATTAACAGAACCCCCATTACACACTCTCATCTAGAAGCACATGGGAGGCCTATTGGGAGGTAATTCAAGGCCAATCTGAGTGATGGCAGGAATTAGAGAAATCAGTTGTTTTAGGGCTAATGTTCAGGAAATAAAGATGTCCCATTTTAGAGATCTCATTTGAAATTTTTTGATGATTTCTCTTTTCTGTTAAAAAACAAGATAGGGGCACTATTTTGTTCACATAACCTTACCATGACCATTCCGGGCAGTTTGAACTTAGAACTCTTTAAAACTACCTGGAATAAAAATAAAAAGGAAAAAAAGAAAGACAATATTATGAGATGTAGCATGTTAACAAGAATTTTGTTCTCTCTTTTATTGCTGGCTGTCTCTTTCCTGCCCAGCCTATTAGCCAGGTCACAACTGTCCACAGCAACTTTTTCAGGGCACATGAGGCAGAATAGCTGGCAGGGACAGCTCAGTAGAGGCTCATTTTACAGCCAAGGCTGAATCGTACTTCCTTCTTGTGTTGTTGCTTTTGTTCCAAGGGTGTCCAAGTGACGTACAAATAATAAATAATAAATAATGGTCTCAGTATCAGGATCCCTTCCCTTTCTAGCCTCTTTCCAGATGAACAGTGCAAAATTAAAATCAGTTTCTCCGAAGTTAGAAGTTGGCATATGAGTGCCAAGAACAGAGCCCTCTTACTGCAGAGACTCTGCCTTGCCAGACCACAGGTAGCCCAGGTTTTGATGGCATTTGAAAGGGGAATGCCTTGCTCATTTTTTTCTTATCCTTCTACAGTTTCCCCAGCCCTATGAGCCATGACCCCCTTTATCTAATGAATTAGGAGCTACTCCTGCCTTGCAATTCTCAGTTCGACACTTGGCAGTGAGAATCAAACCGGGGCTATTTAGTGCAGCAGTAAATGGCCCGCCACATTAGCCCCCTGGCATGCTAAGCTATTAGGTTGTTTTACTGTTGTTAAAGTTACATTTGTTAGGTGGAGTTGCTGCCCTTCCACACAAACTCAGCAGTGCCTGATGGTGGTAGAGGCAGCACGTGTACAAAACGTGTGCCATCCGCGACCCCGACAGGCCACACCGCACGTAGGGAGCAGTCTCTTGTCTGCAAAAGCAGGAACATGGGTTATTGTGATTTTAAAAAAAGGGGTGGGGGCACCAGTGGACAATGGTGGTTTTTGCACTTTGCTATGACTAAACTAATTACATGGGCTCGATTAACCATTAATTTATAGCAGTTCTTAAGTGAACCACTAATTGTCAGGGTGCCATAGAGAAGGAGGGCCGGGGGTGAGAGGCACCGAATAAGCTGATGTGGGCCTCTGCAGCAGGCCAGCAGCCAGTGCCGCACACACACTGGAGCTGGGCAGCATCCCGGGGAATCAAAAGATTATCATGGAAATGAAGAAGAAATATTCAGGGTGCTTCAGTGGTATGTATGTGTGCGTGCATGCGTGTGTGTGTGTGTGTGTGTGTGTGTGTGTGTGAGAGAGAGAGAGAGAGAGAGAGAGACACACACACACACACACACAGAAAGACACACACAGAGAGAGAATATTTCTGCAAAGAAAGGAAGATGCCAGTACTATATAGCTCCATGCAGCCAGCTTGCAGGGTTGAGTTGGCATTTGGTAACTTGGTAGCGGCTGCCAGTGTGTGTGTGGTGGGAGAAGAGGGAATAGACAACAAGAAAAACACATAGAGCTTAAAAAAAGATGCAAAATGATTCACTTCATGCCATATGGACAAAAATGTTGTCACAAAAATAAGGCCAAAAAATAGTGCCAGGTTAGACTTTTAGTTCAAAAACATATGTATAATCATCCCCATGAACATGAATTTTAATTAGTATTTTGATAGAGAGAAACCAGATATTTTTTTAACCTGCTCTGTTCTTGTTTTCTGTTCCTCTCCCAGTTTTAGCCTCCATTAAACATTCATATACTGTATGTTTTGTGTCTGTATGAGGAAAATGCTTTATCCCTGGATTGGTGGGAATGCAAACATCTTGGTTTTCTGTGGCATACAAAATATCTTCCCAGTGGAGCTGGAAAGCAGAAGCTTATCACAGGGAAATCTAGAGCTCTCTCTGAGACCCGGGCACACCAGGGAGGAAGGAAGCCATATGCCTTTTCCTTTGTCAGTGGAGGCATCTGCACCCATTCCGTTCCCCAGATCCACTCTTCACACCCATCCGCATCTAAGCTCTCTGGGATGCCTCTGAAACACGAAATAAGTTTTGTGTATATTATATATACATATTATTATGTGACAGGGCAGTTTTGGGGAAAAATTGATGCTTGTGATTACAGAGACTTTTTAAAATGGACCATGTACCTTATTAGTAAATAAACTTAATAAATGCTTGCATTTTACCTTTTAGTTAGACTATACCTCCTTCTAAAAAGCGCTTGAGATGACAGTACTTGTTGGAAGACGCTATGCTGAATCATCTGCCCTCAGCAAAACTCTCTTCCCACCTTAAATGAGGTGCTTCGATTAATGCCCTGAATGTGATAATTAGATGATGATACAGCAAAATGCTTATATTAGCAATGATTTTGCTGCTTAGGAAGCCATCCACACCCCACACCCCAGGTTTTTTTTTTTTTCCTCTCCCACCAAAGGGATGCAGGTGAATCAGATATTTGTATTATAAATAATACAAGTGAATTAAAAAACCGAGTATTAAAAATCAAATATTGGTGCCAAAGTATTAACCTATTTCATATTCTTTATTAGAATCTCCGAGCTTTCCTCTGAACATTAGCTGTATTTCAGTCCACTCTGAGGGTAAAGGGAAAATCAACAATAATCGTAGAGAAGGTAAATTTTACCTCCCTCGTGGGATCTCTCAGGGATTTATCAGACTTTTGTTTTTTGGCAAACACTAACACAACCATCCCCTTTTTTCTCTCCTCTTCCTTTCCTCCCCTGAGGATGCCCTGGTCTGGTTGTTTAGAATGTTATGCTTCATAGGCGATTGTCAAATATATCCTCTTGGTGCTGGCAGGTTTTTCTGGGCTAGCTGTCTGACCTCTTCCCTTTCCTCAAAGTATTAGTCATCATTCCTGTAAAGGTTGCAACAACAGAAGGGAATGTGTTATGGGACACACAGCAGCCTGAAGTCACAAACTGGGATTCATGCCCGCCCGTTACATGGGGACTGAAGGAAGGACGGTCCTCACAGTATCTGTAAGCTGCCTCATTTTCCAAAGAGTAGAAAAGAGCTATTGCTAAACACACCTGCGTGCCTTCAGAACTCTTAATTCAGGCTTATTATTGCTGGAAGCTACCCCCAAGCTTTTGTGCCAGAATCCTGTTGGATGCAGTAGATTCATTCATTCGTTTTTTTTTTTTTCAATCACTATTTTGAAACCTCTAATATGAGTTCCAAATTTAAAGAAAGTTAAGGGTTGTTTCTTACTACAAAAATATATGCACATAGGGAAATATTTTCTGGCTCTTCTGTTTTTAAGACTTCCAGTGGGTTTAGGTTAACATGGGGTCTCCAAAGTGTCTTGTGAAATGAAGAAAAATTTAGAAAATTCTTAAAATGTATTTTCTCTCGTTACTGTCAACCAAGACTATTTCATAATTGCCTGGCTCACATAGATCTATATTCCAGACTAGGAATAAATCTGAGCTCTGGTGAAAGCATCAAAAACAATTCAGGTTGCCCAGTCCTACTCTCCTTCCGTATCAGAAATGTTGAAACAGCTGACACTAACTCAAGTAGACTAAGGCGGCCTCCTTACCCACCGGTGGTTTTCTGAGAATCATATGATGAGTTTTAAAAACATTCATGTGGATTATTAATTATGCCATTATTTGAAATTGCAAAATATTGGAAATAACCTAAATCCCCATCAATAAAAATACCTGTTGAATAGATTAAAGTGTGTCCATATAATGAAGTATCATGTAGTTATAAAAAATAATGAGGAAGCTCTCTGCTCATTAATATGGAGACATTTCCAGGATACATTGTTAGCTGGAAATTAAAAAAAAAGAAAACTTTAAAGAGTATATACAAAATGCTATTTTTTTGCATAAGAAAGAAGGGCAAATAAGAATAAATACATCTATTTGTTTATTTTCCCAAAAAGAAACACAAGAAGGAGAAGCCAGAATTCATGAAAATAATTGTGTATAATAAGTGGGTGGGAATTAATAGAAGGACAGGGATGGAAAGAAGTCCAGAGTTACTTTTATATACAGTTTTGACTTTTGAACCATCTAAATATTATATCTATTCAAAAAGTAAAATTTAATCAACAAAGATGAGGAAATGTCTGAGATGTTCCATACTAACATGGGTAGAAAGCCAAATTGTATTCATTGTTGTTGGTACTTCAGGCCAATACTCCACTAAAGAACAAAGACAAGCGAAGGAGGAAGTGCTGAAGAGAGTGGTCCCTACTGACCCGCATCTGTTACTGGTATTGTCCCTCTACCTTTAATCCTTAAATTTTATTTTTCTTCAATTCCTGCAACTAACAGAAATCCCCTCTCCCTCTCTCATACTACTAGTGTTGGCAAGAGAGGAGAGTAGATAGAACTATTCATCATTTTCTCTACTTTTGAAATCATAATTTGAGTCAATGATGTGATTTCTTATCATATATTCTGGGAAGAGGGGGATACAGAAACTGTGTAAATTATTTGCCAGTTTCTAAGTCATTACAATTATTAAAAATATAACACCATTATAGGAAATATTACTTGCTTCCTAATGAACCGTATTGTTTTTTCCCTATAATTTTTATTTACTACACTGACAATGTCAGCGAGGCACCATTTTCTACTAATATGGAACCAGCTCCCTGAGCATGTAACATGCTTTTGGAGTTAACCCATTTGGAGGCATGAAAGTAGTAATTATTAGAATTATTTTAAGAAAATGAAATATGACTGTCATAAAGCAGGGGTGGGGGGAGCCCCGAAAGTTTCAAAGCTATTTCCAGTCCTCTGCCCTGGATGATTCTATTCATCAGATTTTTATAGAGCTTTTATAAAACAAAGATGTGACAGTGTTGGTCATTTAAAAATTGGCTTCTGTTGGGCCTCCTTTAAGCAATGAACTTTAAAAAAAATTACTGGTGGGATAGCTAATTTTGGTGATGGGTCAGGTGTTGCTATAGATTCGTGTTCTCAGCTCTCAGTGGTGCCATTGCCCTGCACTGGAGGAAGGAAGGGAAGCGGGGGCAGGGAGGGGGTAGGTGTGTGTGTGTTAATGATGTTCATATTCTTTATCTGGGTAGAATTTGTGATCAATATAACCAAAATTTATTGGTACCTACTGTGTGTCTAGCACATGAGTAATTCCTTTTATCCAGTGACCTTCTAATTAAATAGGCAAAATGTCAAAGAATTTCACCCAGGGCAAGCAGTCTGAGGATTAAACGCACGGAATGGATAGAAAGCTAGAAGATGGGCGAATGCTATGCATATAGAAAATGAGCACCTTGTATGTTTCTGATGGGAAGGAAAGGAATTTACTAGGCCTAAATAGCCTTTGTGCAGGTCAGATTTTAGTTGTGAGATAAGTCAGTGATCACAATATTAAATAAAATCGTAACATTACATTTACCAGTGCTTTTCCTCATGCAGTGACATAGTGGAAAAAATAATGAAGTGGAAACATCAGTTCCCTATATGAAAAGCTATGAAATATAAGTGCTCCCAGCCAAAGAAGGCAAGATCTGGAATTTTTTAAAAATGTGGATATATAGAATAAATATGCAACCCTCCTGATAATGTTGGCTGATGAAGTGAAATTCACCAACTGTAATTCTGGCACGGAGAGACACACATAGTGCCTGCATACACGCACACACACACACACACACACACACACACATGCACACACACAGACCCTCAGAATATTCTTAATCATTTGCTATCTTATTTACATTTCATTTGCTAGAGTAAATTCTATCATTTGAACTTTTAAAAAATATATTTCAATATTACTTAAGCAAAAATAAGGAATAATGTGATTGGCTTTCAAATAGCTTATTACCATTCAAATACTCTCTCGATAAATTATATTTAAAAAGAAAAAAAAAAAAACTGTGTCAGCTTCCGAAACATTCTAAATGGAGACTTAGCTCTAAGTAATCAAAATTGCTTTAGTTGTGCAGAGCGACATTAAAAGCCTTGTCCACTAATTGAGTGAAGCGGCACAACTGAAGCGGCCTTGTCCCTCATTAGATGATCTTGCAGGCACTGTTTGTCATCCCGGGTTGCTGGGCTCAATCTAACAGTACTGCTGGCTCAAATTAATGGTAATTCATTATGACACACTATGTCCTTCCAGCGAAACAACAATGTGAAACCAGTGGGGCATCTGTCTACCACTGCTACTTCTTGATCTCATTCCTTTCCACTTTAGTTCAAGCGACCACCTTTGCATAACCCTTCTAAGTTCTTTAGCTAACTGGTGATTGGAGATGCCACCTGCCTGAAGAATTGTATCCAGTTCTCTTCCACTATTATTACATAAAGAGGGTCTCTAACAATAGACCAAGTCAGGCTGGAAAACGATGCCATTTTCTAAAGGAAGCAAAGTGCATTCGTGTGTGTATGCGTGTGTGCTAGGGCTCCTTTTGGATTATAAATACTTCTACTCATAGGGGATATTAATAGGAAATGTTGAGAAAGAATGTTCACAAATGTGATCTAAATCCAAAGATAATGAAGGTTTCTGATGCTATGAGTTTGGTTTATTCAGAACCTTTTTGAGGAAACTTCATGTTTATATGATGAGCATTGCTGTTCAAAATGCTGCTTTTCTCTTTTTAAGAGCAGGCAGAATGCTAGAAAAAGTTTTAACAGTGATGCAACTGGACACTTCCTCCTAGCAACCCTAAATTGTATGTTTGTATCATATAAGTTTATTGCATTCTGTCGAATAATTTCTTCTGTCCATGGAAGAATGACTCAACTTTGCCAGTGAAAAAGTGTCTGAGTATAGGAATAGCTGGACATGGTTTTTCCTCTAAATTTCTGAAATTACCCATAAATGTAGAAAAGGTTGCGTATATTGACAGTTGACTCCGCAGTGTTGACAGTGATGATGCTTAGTCAGTATGAGGTATGGGACAGTTGTGTCACCCACTGTTTTCCCAAGGCTCAGCCTTAATCTCACTGTAGGACATCTATTCCAAGCAATATGGGCATGGTGTGATTTTAACAACATTAAAAGCGTGCCTACCACCACACCATTTATTGTTTGAAATCCCACAATTAGATTCATTCCTTCGGGTTATATTATTTTTTAAAAAAAACTTTTCTTAACATAATTTAATTGCTTAGAAAGGCTAATAGAGTACAATTAGTTATCAGTAATCACTTATTCATTTATTTATGTAACATTTTAATCTATGCCCTCCCAAAATGCTCTTTAACAAAATCCTTCCATTTCGAACTAGGGCCTATTCCCTCCTTTCACAAAATACTTGGCCAAAATATAGATATGTCTGCTTTTACATAGTAGTTCTTAACATGTCCTGACTGATGTCTGCTGTCTGCATCAAATCTGCTCCACTCACATTTGGTCTTCACAATTTCATTGGATAGCGACGCTCTTTCCAGTCACCGGGGAGTCATTCTTGACTCTTAGCTTTCACTCACACCTCAAGCCAGCCCATTGGCAAAACTTACCTGCAAAAAAAAAAAGTATTCTGAATTCACCACTACTACTCTGGCTCAAGATAATATAAACTATTGCCTGGAATATTAAAATAGACTCTACCTTGACCTACTTTAAATCTATTCTTAACATAGCTCTGGAAATAAATGGGGACATTTTTGGTTGTCAGAAGACCTGGGGATTACTACTAGCATTTAGTAGGCCCGGTTTAGAGATGCTAAGTGACCTGCCATGTGCCTGATGGTGGGGACAAAGAGGAGTTGCCCATCCAAAATGCCAGTAGCAACCCCACTGAGGAATATTGAACCAATTAAAACCTAAGTCACCTGATTTTCCACTTCTGCTCAAACCCCTATAATGGCTCTTAATTTTTCTAAGAACAAAAGCCAGCATCCTTATAATGGCCTACAAGGCCTTAAACAATCCATGCCTGCCCCCTGCAATAATCAGATCTCATTTTCTTAACTCTCCCATTCACTCACCACTGCACAACAGCCACTCTGCAAATATAGTCATGCCATCATGCTGTTCCCTCTGCCTGAAAAGTTCTTTCCCCAGTTTACGTAGCTCACCCCCTTACCTCCTTACTCAAATGTCTTCCTCCCCTGTTACCCTGCTTAAAATCGCACCTCCTCTTCCCAGATTCTTATCCACAAGCTGTTGTGTTTGTCTCCAAAGTACTTACCACCATCTAACAGGTTATGTTGTATTCTTGCCTTTCTTCGCTCACCAAAGTGTAATCTGCATGAGACATTTCTGTCTGTTTTGTTCACTGCTGTTATCACTTTGCTTAGAACAATATCTGGCATAAGGTAGGTGCTCAGTAAACAGGTTTTGACTGAATGGATTTAAACTTATCACAACCTTAGGTAGTATTGCATTAAAGAAATGAAGATTTAAAAGCTGAGAGGCTTGCAAATTTGTCAAGAGACACATAGCTAGTAAAGAGAACTTGCATATGTTCTCACGAATACATTTATTCATTCATCTACTATTTATTACTCCTATTTTAAGTTATGCTCTGTTTTAGGTACTGGAGGTAAAGCAGTGAACAAAATAGGCAAGGTCATAAAACAAAGTAGTTTTAGAAATAGTAAGGAAAGAAAAGGAAGAAGGATTAGTGTTGGATGGGGTGGGAGAGGCCTCCAGTTCTTGTATTTTTTTTCACTATAACCTGACTAACTTATTCCCATTACCTTTCATTACCTGCCAGGCTCAATTACTTTATTTAATATATTAGACTGGCACAGTGGTTCACACCTGTAATCCTAGTGCTTTGGGAGCTGAGGTGGGAGGATGGCTTAAGGCCAGGAGTTCATGGCCAGTCTGGGCTACACAGTGAGATTCAGTCTCTACAAAAAAAAAAAAAAAAAATTAGCCAGGTGTGGTGGCACATACCTGTAGTCCTAGCTACTTGGAAGGCTGAGGTGGGAGGATCATTTGAGCCCAGGAGTTTGAGGTTACAGTGAGCTATAATTGGGCCACTGCACTCCAGCCTGGGTGACAGAAGGAGACCCTGTCTCTTCAAAACAAAAACAAAAAAACATTAGAAATACTTGAAGACAAAATAAGGAATTAATAGAGAGGCATATTTTGAAAATGTTATGTGATCTATTGGAAAGAAAATAGAATTTGGAGTCAGGCAGTCCCAGGTCCAAATCCCAGCTCTGCCACATGCTAACCATGTGACCACATGCAACTAAGTTCAACCCAGTGTCCTCATGTGTTAAGTGGAATTAATAATGTATTCTTCATAGGGTGGTTGTGAAGTAAAAACCCAGTGTAGATAAAGTGTCTAACGCATAGCAACATAAGTTAATGAGTGGCATTTTAAGACTTTTGGTTACTACACAAGAAGAGGACCTGGATGGGACGCCCCAGTGGAGATCTGGGGGCTGTGTTAGAAGACTGGGATATAGGAGAGTACTGCAGCTCAACTCAGAACCTTTTGCAAAACTTTTTTCATATCCACTTAATATACAATTTTTTATAATTTTTTTTCTATTTAATAGCCTTTTTATTACTATGAAAATTATGTAATTTATTGGAGAAACGTTTAGGAAACATAGATTAGCAAAACAAGAAAGTAAGAAATTCCTGTAATTCTAAAAATTAACATTGTAATATTTGGGCATTTATCCTTTGAGTCATTTTTATATCATGTGTGTTTGTATCACTGTTCTATAAACTACAAATCCTCTATTTATCAAAATTAATATTTCACAACATTAATGTTTTGGAACACAATGACTGTTTAGGAACTTTTGGGCTCTACCGTCACAGGAATGTGTATTTTAATCTGTGCTGCTAATTGTTAATACTAAGTCTCATTTTCCTCAGCGTATCAGTAGGGAGAGGATCTGTTGTTTATTTAATCAGAACCCTATTGTTAGCTATTTGGACCCATTCCTTTTTTTATATTATCAATACATTTTGAGATGACTATATTTTGTGGCTAAACTTTTCTCTTTTTTTGAATTATTTCCTTAGGATATATTCTCAGAAATGAAATTATAAATGATCATATGTAAATTGCTGGCTTACATGATCAAAATATTTTTTCAAAAGATTTCAATCATTTTCAACTTCCGCCAGCCACATAGGAGAGGCCTCACTTCGCCATGCCTTTCCAGCATGGGATATTATATTAAAAACTTGTACTAATATGACATGCCCCATAATTGAGTGCTTGCATATCTTTGCTAACCTACCACTTGTAGGTCCCGTGAACTGGGAAGAAGTTCTTTACTATCCCTTGGAGAGTAGGTAGAGGCTTCACTGAGAAGCTGTAATTATTGAGTCGAGTCTTGAGGGAAGAGTAGGCAGAGGAGAATGGCAGAACATGCTCATGTTGTCTCCCGTGCAGGGGTTAAGACTGGAGTAAGGAGACCAGCTAAAGAAGGCATCATAATTGCCAAGGCAAGAGAAGAGCAAGAGCCTGGAGAAGAGCAGTAGCTATAGAAATGGGGAGAGGGACAGACTTTATAAATATTTGAGAGGTGGATGACCATGATTCAGTGGTCAATTAGATGTGGAAAGTGAGGGAGAATCTCCCTCCAGCCTTAGCCTAAGGACTTTTTTTTGAAGTCACCCTTTTACTTAGTATCTTCTGAGTTCAATTAAGTTAGAAACCTGACTTACAGCAAGCAAAGACTATCCCTTTTCACGTAGTATATGTAGGTTGACAACTGTTGTTTTATCTTCCAGCATTCCTTACCATTCTGCTTCTTCTAGAAAGAGCACCTTCTGCAGCCACACACACACACACAACCTTTCCTTTGGGAGAACTGCTTCTTCATTTTCTGTCCTCCCCAAAGGCAAGTGATACAGTCTTGGCCAATCATACAATCTCATTCTGTTGGCTGCTATTAATGTAAGTGACATAAAAAAAAGCCCCTTTTACCCCAGTAAGCATTCAAAAATACCTTCCCTTATGACATTTGACTTTCCCCATTGAGTTAATTAAAATATCTACATGTTCTTACTTTGGCATGAAAGATTATAATAAAAATAGTAAGATTATCTGACATTGATTGAGCGCTTATAATAGGCCAGGCACTCTTGCACTTGATATGCATTAACTCATTTAATTCTATTAATCATCCTATAAGACATAAGTTATTATAATCCCCATTTAACAGATGAGGATGTGGAGAAACAAAGACATTAAGTAGCTTTCCTGTCATCACAGGGAAGGGCTGGAGTTAAGATAGCCAAAATTAACAAATTCTTGATAGAGGAAATGTGGCATTTTTATTCATTGTCTTAAGGAACAATACGAACACTTAAACATCTCTTCCATAAGGTTAAACTTTTCTTGTAATTACTCAGAATTTCTTTGGAACAAACTAGGATTATTGATCTTCTGGGTTTTTTACTTGATAATTATTTAATTAGCTTAGTAATCAGCTACATAAATGCTGTATCTGTTTGGTGATGATGCTGTATTCTATATATCTGGTATGTATAATTTTAAAAATGGAAATTTCTACTTTATAATTTTTTACCTAATTTATTTATATATATTATAATGTCTACTATACTATTAACTCCTAAAATGCAAGTTCTATGTCTGATTAATCATCCTAGCCTTCACAATAGGCAGAAAAAAAGAAATTAACATTTATTATTGGGTTCTGTAAGTACATTAGTTCAATTAGTGATCACTTTGGGAAACTTATTCAGAAAGATTTTGCCACCTACGGTAAGTTGAGGCCAGAACTCAAACTTAAGTTTCTATGATCCCAAAGTACATGCTCTTTTTATTTCTTCAATCTGCCTTATTACATATGTGGTATCTTATAATAAGTGCTCAGTAACTTTTTGTTGAGTAAATGAATAGATGAATGGATGGATAGTTTCTATTCAGAAAATCCCCAATTTAACTGAAAGCAATGCGCATGCACATTTTAGAGAAGGGATTGGAGCCTTATTTAAATTTCAACAGCAGAAAATACACTTGAATAGTCAAATATGTATTAAATAAACAGAGAGGTTAGACACCCTAGGTGGTATAACTGAATTGATCAAGCTGCTTAATCATATAACTCTTACCGTCACAAAATTGGATAAATGTGAGATAGTCCCTTAAACTCTGTAGCCTCTGAGTATTTTATTAATGCATTTAAATTAAAATTAAAGGTTAATTAGATAGAATTAGAGAATTTCAATTTTATGTTACTAAAATTTGATAAAGTAAATGCTTCCTCATGTATTTATCTAGTTTTGGTTAGCAGCTAAAATTTTCTTTCATGACAGTCATCTTCAAGTAGAGAATTCTAAAATCTCTAAGGTCTTTCAAAATTCTAAAATCTCTGTAATTTCCAACTTTTAACAAATTGTATTCTGAGCTATCACCATACTCTGGTTTAAAAATGTTTTCCTACACTATCAGCTGTGATAAAGTGACAATAATATTTTTATTATAATAATTGAGCACTGTTGAAAGACTAATGTTTGAAGACTAGTTTATAAGTAAAACATCTTCCTATTACACATATGGTTAGTAGTATTTAGCCTTGGTATCCCATTAATGTTATCTGTCAGGGAATAATCTAAATTTATTTTGTATTATCATAACATGATTAGATTTTTCAAGGCAGATGTGTGTACTTTTCCTTTGAAAAAAATGGGAATGAGACTGAGTTAATGTGTCTTTGTTTTATAGTATGTAATTCTTTAACAATTGGTTTGGTGAATTATAATTTATGTACCATACAATTCACTTATTTGTGTTCAATTCAGTGTTTAATAAATTCACAGGGTTGTTCAATGTCACCACAATCTATTTTTAGAATGTTTCCATTTGACAAAAAGAAACCGTATACTCATTACCAATCACTCTCCATTACTCCCCAATCTCCTTCCCCCATAATTCTAGGTAACCACTTACCTGCTCGATATCCTTATAGATATACCTATTCTGGACATTCCTTATAAATGAAATCCTACAATATATGATCTTTCATTGCTGACTTCTTTCACCTGATATAATGTTTTCAAGGTTCAGCCATGTGGTAACACGTACTTCATTCTATTTTATGGCTGAATTAGATTCCATTGTATGGATAAACAAAATTTGGTTTATAACTCTATATGTAAGTTTTCCAATGATAGTTTTAGTTTGTAATGGACAAGTCTTCCACTTCTATTATTAAATTTATACCTAAGTATTTTATTCTTTTCCATTCTATTGTGAACGAAATTGTTTTCTCAATTTCATTTTCAGAATGTTTATTCCTAGTGTATAGAAATACAATTGATTTTTGTATATTGAGCAAGTATCCTGAAGCCTCATTGAACTTGTTCATTAGTTCTTAAAAGTTTTTTAGTAACTTCCATAAGATTTCTAAATAAAATAATAATGTTATTTACAAATAGAGATAGTTTTACTTCTTCTTTTCTAGTCTGAAAGCCTTTTATTTCTTTTTCTTTCTTAATGAACCTCTCTGTAACTTCTAATACAATGTTGAATAAAAGTGGTGTGAGAAGACACCCTTGTCTGGTTCCTGATCTTAGGGGGAAAACAGTCTTTCATCATTAAGTATTACAGTTTTGGATTTTTCATATATGGTATTTATTAGGTTGAGGAAGTTCCCTTCTATTGCTAGTTTGTTGAGTGTTTTTATGGTGTTAAAATAGGGTGTTTGGTTTTGTCAAATGCTTCTCAGATCTATTGAGAATTGTATGTTTTTGCCCTTTATTAATATGGTATGTTATATTATTTGGTATTTAGATTTTAAACCAACTTGCATTCCTGGGATAAATCCTACTTGGTTATGGTGTATAATTCTATTTACTATTTTATGTACTCTAAAAGAATATAGATAATCCAGAAGGCACCCAAAATTATTGAAGCTTTTAAAAATTAGAAGACATATAAATTAATAATCAAAAGTTTTAGAAGTCACCTAGTCTTAGATCACCTCTAAATCTACAGCTTTATTATGCTAGCCCAGTATCACATAAGTAGAATTCTATTACCCTAAAAGTATCAGTGTGAAGTATTATTGTTAAAATATTGACTCACATAATCTGGTTGGTAATACAGGACCATCCCAGGGCAAAAAATTGGTAGGATTTTTATTTATACAATTTTAATAAGCCCGTTGCAAGATCCCATATGTCATTAATAAATACTTAAAATGTCTTGAAATCATAGAATTTTGTTATTTTGAGGACCAAACCTTATAAAGTAGAGAATAGCTGATGAACTTCCCCTTATAAAAATTACATTCACAAATAATAAAATCATTATAAAAAGGTATATGTATTGGAACCTTTTGGATTTATGACAAGCTTAGGAAACCATTTTATAAATTGAGAAAATAAGCCTTCAAAGGGTTAGATAAATTTCCAAAGATATATAACTTTTCTGTCACGGGATTAATGATTAAATTCTGTTTATATGGCACTGCAATCTGGCTCTGATACAGTGACCAAGTATAAATAGGATGTTTCTGTTTTTATTTTGCTCTTTTTGTTGTTGACCTAAAAATTACCCAATGAGTTTGTAAACTATTTATTCTTATGTAACTTAGTATCGTAGTAAAACAGACTATCATGCTTTGCTAAGTGCTAGTAGATATGTATTTAAGAAATTGTAGTGCCCATTAGAATGTTTTGCATAAAGTACTGTAGCTGTAAGTAATGTTGCATTATAAGTATATTTTAGGTCAACCATCATGGACTGTAAAATGTTTATAATTGAGTATCTCAATAAAACTAGGCTCAGGATCTCCATAGGCTATACACAAACACACCCATGGGTGTGTATGTGCGTACACAAGTGTGCTCACATGTTTGAATTAATCATATGAAAAATTTTAAGTGATTTAATTGATAAGATTCCAAAATAATTGGCTCACATTTTTATATTTCAACTGTTACTATTTCTTGAAAAGTCATTATTAAAAGTTTGCTTTTTAGTCGTTCATTGGTTATTCATTCATCAGCTGTTAACTGGCATAGTCCTATGAGGCTGACATTGTGGTATGGCTATGAATCTGGTCTAGGAAAAAGTTGTTGCAATGACTTTACTTAATATTTCTTTTAAAATTTGCATTAGAAATCTTGTTTAACTTTCTTTATGATGTTTAATTTTTTTTTCATCTGAGTATTTTGGAATTACTTTGATTTCTCACAATACCTTTTTTTTCTTTTTTTCCAATTTTTTTTTTAGCATTGCAAGAAATAGATAATATTGAGGACTCCAGGAGTGGGAGAGATTGGACTGGGAGACTCAGCAGGTCAGGACATTTGCATTATCATTTGCTGATCCTTCTTTTGGCCATCAATTCTGCCATTCTCAAATCTCTTACCACTTGCTTACTTCTTATATATGCTTACTCGGGATGTTCTCAGTTTTGCAAATCATGACTCACACCCTTATATACAAATCCCATCATTTGAGAATCCTCTTTTTAATATCTGAAGATGAAAAAATAATTTCAGGAAACTTTCAAGATTAGAAGAAAATTTCTTACCTACTAAGCTATACGGGTACCCTGATTTCTAGTACTCCTTATGTTATGTAAACTGTTTTGAAATGAAGACTTCTTGACGACCTTCCCAGAATCAAGTCCTTAAAACATATACAATGTTAAAAAATATGTAATGGTACGCTGGAGTCCACCTCTAAAAAAAACCTCTTGACACGCTTCAGAAGCAATCTGTTTACCAACTACTAATTTTAACTACTGAATGTTGACTACCACGTATGAAATGAAGGTTAATTATTAATAAGTAACACAATTTCTATGTAAATATAAAGATCCCAACAGTCAAAGTGTCTAGTAGGAGCATTCGGCTGTCACTGTGGAAAGTTTGGTGTGAGTCATGCTCCTCATTAAGCTCGGGTATTGCCATGCGTGTGGCTGATGGTTTTGTGTTCATCTCCTGGTTCAGTGAAGTCTCTCATTTGTCTTTCAGTGATTACAACTCTCACTGTCACTGCTTAGTTATGTATAAAGACATGGGGATCCTCTCCCTCTCTGTTACCCCTCCAGTGTTCCCACTTCCACAGTCCCCACAGAGTTTGTCTTAGCTCCTCCACATTCGGGTCTCCTATAAAACAACTACCAGCGGGTTTTTCGGTTTTCATCACACAGAGAGATGAATGCCTTTGTTCTTCAGTTTGATCAGATCTCTTCAATTAAAATTACTTACTCAGAAAGGAGCTAAGCTTAAAGTTCTTCTGCCTGGATGCTTCAGGGATTTTGTTATTTTCTAGCATTAACTTCAGGGATTAGACAAATTTCTATTGGCACGTACCTTGAGAGAACACTACCTTCCAGCTTAAAGGAAAGATAAATTTCAAGTATAACTTGATGCAATGCATATGCTCAAGTATCTGCTCTTAGCCAAATTCAGGAAGAGTCCTGCAAAAAACTCTATTTAAAATTATATACCAAAGTAATTGGGTTTGTGAGTAGGTCTGCATGGACTCTTGCAGAGCTGAGAACCATTTTTGGATGATATTTTCTTAAAGAGTTTTCTGATAATAAACATCCCCAGATTTTCAGTTTATAAATATCAGTGGAGTAAACATTAAAACCTAATAAATTGAAGCTAAAAGTAGTGTTATTCTTGACATCCAACTATTATATAAATATTGATCTTAAATTGAATACAATTGTTGTTTGAATTTTACATGTTTGGAAGCAAAATCAAAAAGGAAGAGACAAACACCTAATAAATCCCTGTCATCTTAAGAGGTAGAATGAGCCTCAGTCCAGTCCAATTATTTTACAGACCTAAATTGCCATACAGAGTCACATGAAACATTAGTAACAGAACTAAATCTGTGTTTCTTGGCATGATGCAGGCCCACGACATTATGCTGCCTTACAGGTTATGGAACAGACCATTCTGCACACTACATTATGCACACACATGAAAATAGCATCATACTCACCATCTTCACCAATTTATCATTTTATAAAGAGTGCCATTGCTACTAATACTTCACTCCGGATTGCACTGATGTTTGAAGAAATCAAGAACTTTAAGATTTGTTTCTAGTATTGTTTCCCTGGAGAAGTTTTTTGTTTAGCTGGATAAAATAAAAAGATGATTATCCATTCATTTATTCATTCATACAAGGAGAATTCATGTTCTCCTGGAGCTCTCATTCTAGTGGAAGAAAATATAAAGTGAAGATTTTGATATACATGTCAGTGGGGATGTGTACTGAGAAGAAAAATAAAGCAGGGTGACTAGAGAACAACGAAAGGCTATTTCAGATACACTGTCCAGAGGAGTCCTTTCTGATATGAAGAGAATGGAGCAGAGTCCTGAATGGAGTGAGAGAGGGAGCCATGTAGATTTGGGGGGGCAAGGGAGGTATATTCAGTGGGAAGAACAAGTGTAAGGAGTGTGCTTGGCGTGTTGAAGGAATGGCAAGAAGAGCAGTGGCAGGAAGAGAGTAAGGAGCAAACAAGTGAGGGGTGAGACTGGAGAGGGTGACGTGGCATCTGTCATATGCAGCCTGGTGGACCAGGGTAGGACCTTGACTGATATTCTAGTGAGATGGGAACCATTCAAGGGATTTTAGCAGACGAGGGGCATGCTATGGCTTATTGGTTGTGTACAGCATTTCAAAAATTTTTCTTTATAGACAGAATATAAATTATGAGTAAAAACAGACTTAATAAGGATTAGGGTAACATTGTCTCGTCAGGATATCGACTGAGGATTGTGTTCAAGAGCCAATGGTAGAGAGTACAGCTATCCTTTTTCTTTTCCTTGTCTTTTTGGCAGAATTCTTATGAATGCGAATCATGTTCTTTGTACAATAACTTATTGTTTTATAATAGAGACCTTAATGATAATGATATATAATACGTAAAAATTGTGTGCATCCGATTAGTTGCTTCGCACAGCTGAATTTCTCGTTTGTTTTGTTGTTTATAATTTCAACCAAAACCACATAGCCTTGTATAAGTCCAGAAACAAGTCCTGAATTTTATCTTCTATCTGCAAGGGAAGATATCTGAAAATTATGTTATCATTTTATTATAATTATCACATGATCCAGGAGGCACTTTAGGAAGAGAAAACATGGAGTAGTTTCGTTTTTTTTTTTTTTTTTTTTTTTTTTTCCGTAAGAAAAACCCCACAATTTAGTAGGAATTAGAGGGCATGAATCCTGGGAGCAGCTCTTAAACTTACCAGCTAGCTGGGTGATTTGGGGACTTTGGCCTGTGTTTGCCTACCAAATGATCTATGTGGGAGAAGTTCAGTGCGGTTACTGCTGCAGTTCCTTTGCATTTGTTAAGGCATTGCACATGTACAAGGTGAGAAATGGAAAGTTGTTGAATAAAGAGTTGCCTACATGATAAGTAATCATTTATAATATAAATGAGAAAATAAGGGCTATTACTTTATATAAATTACAGAGGAAAATGTCCATATTTATTTTCAGAAAAATTATTAGCTCAGAGCAGATATTAACTAACACTTGGAAGGAAGGGTTGTTTATAAAATTATCACTCTGATCAGGTGAAGAAGCAAAGTGACTTTTAAAAAAGGAATTTGAGAGGTGGAAGTGCCTTCTACTAGAAATCTTGTGGCAGCAGTTTTCAATTGCCAAATAACTATCTACCAGAAATTTTTCAAACCTTTCAATAAATACGTTAGAAACTCTAAATATTAAAAAACTCTCACTGGGTTAGCTAAGCTTGTATTTCCAATATTTGGCTATCAAATATTCATGCAACAACAACAAATATATATATATATATGTACACACACATACATACCTATTTGTTTATGAATATTTAATATTTTCCTGAAAATTTTTATTTATTCTAAATACTTTACGTCTTAGTCATAAGAATAAGAATCATTTCTATGATTAAAGTGAGAAATAAGGAAATTATTCTTTAACATTATTATTTGGAGAGGGCACGCCTATCTCAACTTCACATAGCACACCTAAAATTGTGCTGGAGTCTGGAGTGATTCCACAGGTGGTGGAGGAGTTTGTCCATCTCCCGTAAGGGCCAGGCCCTCCACATGTGCTTAAGCCCCCACTGCCTGTCCTACAAACTTTGATTCTCTTCTGCAGTATCTTCGACTTCTCCCGCTTTACTGGAAGCTCAGTATTTAATCATGCTCAAGTGTCCCATCTGAAGATAAATAGACAGAACCTTTCCCTTGATTTTACTTCTTCCCCCAGCCACCGCTCCCTTCATATACAAATTTCCCTAAAGTCTTACTTGCTGTCATTTTCTTTTTTCCTTCTCACCCCTCAATCCTCCTCCACTTCGATCATGCAAAAGCTTCTGAGGTCACCAGTAACCTTCATCATGCTAAATCCGAAAGATGTTTTTTAGTCATTGTCTTATGTGATCCTTAGTTTCATTCAACTTCATGAATAACTTCTCAACTCCCACCCAATTCCCCCCCAGCCCGCTGAAAGACTCTCTTCCCTTTGCTTGCTGCTTGGAAGTGAGCCTGTCTTGCTCTCTGCTGTATCCCAATACACTTTTCAAAGTGCCTTGCTAATCACATGAGCCATGAGCAAATGATTATAACGTGAGATGCAATGCCATGAAGGCTGCAGAAGAGCTACAAGGTGTCACTCTGTGAGAGGTCATAGAGAAGGGAGAGAAAGTTTCATAGACAAGGTGGTATTTGAGCTGGGCTTTAAAGGCTGCATGTGATTTTGCCAAGCAGAGATGTTGGACACTGGGAAGATTGCCAAGAATATGTTTAAGGTTCTGATGTCTTAAGTGCCTCTTTCGGTTTGAGTAAGTTTGGATGTAACACAAGGGACACAAAATGGGAATAGCAACTATAAAGGGAAATTGGGGTCAAATTGTAGAGGACTTTGAATCTTACGCTAAGTCTTACTCCAGTAGGATTTGCAGAGTCATTGAAAATTTTTGTTTGTTTTATGAAAGTGGGGAGGTGATTAGGACTGTGCCTTGGATTGATTAATTGGTTAATAAGATGTTAATATGAGCTTGATTGAAAAGAGAGAGACTATAAGAAGGAAGTTAGGAGACTAATGCAATCATCAAGAGAGTCAGGACTGAGGTGGTAACACCTGAAGCCAGACAGAAGCAGAAATTTGAAGATGGACTCTACAGGGCTTGATGTCATCCGAGAGTGGTAAGAGATGAATTGCAACCTTGAGTCCCTGAAATAAAGGCCATGCAATTCGTAGACACAGGAAATCAGAAAAAGCAGTTGGTTGTTTTCATTGATTTCTTCTTTTTTATTTTTTTGGCCAGGGAACATGAATTGTTAGAGAGTCTTTATATTTGAGGTGCCAATATTGATATTGAGGAAGGATTCCATTTCACAGATACTGGAAGCTGGCTGGGAGTTGAGGATGAAGCTTTGTGAATTTAAACTTGATGAAGACAGTTTTCTCCTTAGTGGCGTAAGGGCAGTCCAGACTGAGGGGATACCCTGAAAGACCAGGGGCATGAATGCCAAGTGAAATTTTGAAGAAGGTCACACAGAATAGTGGAAATAGGGGAAACTCTGAAGTTTGAATTGTAGCTGTGCTGCTATCTAAACTGTAGGGTCCTGATGTAGGCTTTGGTTTATTTATTCATTTACTAATTTTTCTCCTAAGTGGTCTACAAACAGTGAGCACTAACTGTAGGCTTTATTGGCTCACTGGGATGTAATCGTTTCTAGATTATGGATTTTTTTTTTTTGCGTATTGAAAATCGTCTGTGTATTCATTCATTTATTCATTCACATATCCTTGTTGAGTTTTACCCTGTGGCAGGCACTCTTTATTATATTGTCTGACTTTTCCTCCATCTTATTTCTTGACTACAGTCCTCATTGGTTCAACTTGGTATATTACCCTCTGTTAGTTATAGGAAAAAGAATGATTGATTTAGATCTTGTCCATGGATGGAATCATGCCATTCGCATCTCAGACCAGGTTTCCTCTTCCTCAAGTTGGTTGGGGTGGCTCTAAAAGGAAGTGATGGAGAATGTTGCCTTTACTTTTAGAACAGGAAAGAATCATGATGCTGATTTCCTTTAGTTGCTTCTAGTGAAATATTTAACTCACGAATGATTTAAATCATCCTCTCTAACGGTAGTTAAACACACTGATGTTCTAGAGATCTGCCAAACATAACTATTATCATATGACTACTGAGAAGTTTTTGGACAGAAGTGCTAGTTAGAAGAAGGGCGACCTATCCCCGAATGCTGAATGAGTGCTTGCCCGGGGTGTCCCCAGGAACAGGAGCTGACACAGGTGTTCAGCACAGTTGCTTGCTGCTTCCCATCAAGAAGGATGGGGGGTTCTTAACGCTGCTTGTTTGTGGCACTCAGCAGATTTGGCAAGCAGTCAGCCCTGGCTGTGGATTTCCCTGGGGAAAATAAAAGCCACAGGGAAGTCATCAGTGTGACCTTCTGCTGGGTAGTTGGCACAGAGTTGCGCCACAGGAAAGCTTTCAATTGTCATTTTCTGAACGGGTAGATATCAGGTGCCGATGGAGGCGCACCATTCAAGGTGGAAGGTGGAGAAGGAAAAAAAATATTGAGCAGAAGCTTACCAAACAATTCCCAGCCATGAAGCTTAACACCAACTGATCTGCTGATAAAAGGGATTTTTTTTGGGGGGGGGGAGGGTGGTGGTTTTGGGGGTGTTTCTTTGGTTCTGTAAGCATAATTATAAGCCTTCCTATTTAAGTCTGACCCATCATATTGAAATGCTGTCACTAGTATCATTAGCAAGTAAAGTGTTGATAACATAGTCAAATGCACAGCAGAGTTCTGGCTCTTAAGTGTCTGGACTAACTCCCAATATTAGGAATAGGAGTCAAACTGCCATCACTTTTCCTGTGCTAACAGACGCCCTGCCATTAGCAGTCTGAAGGCAATTTTAATAAAATACATAGCCCTGCTGAGTTGGTCTCAAAAGATAAATAAGCAATGCAGAAAAGAAGCTTTTGTTTAAAAGTAATTATTTAAACTATGCATTACAGGTAATTTTCTTTTACCAGTAAGGCAAATGCTATCAGAATTTCAATAATGATTTGGTGGCACTTATCTAAATAATGTGATATTGTCATTTCTAAGAGTTAAAGCAGTGTGCTTATTTTTACTTATATACAAAATGAGGGCAAATTGGATCCAGGTATCATGTGCATGTGTTTTACAGTTGATATTACATTTTTGGGTGAACAGTGTTGTATTCTTGGACAGATTTATGGAAATGTAACAAGCTGGTGATAGAGTTCTGGGAACTGCAGACTTGACTTGCAAACACAGATTAGAACAGGAGGGCAAAGAACATCTTTTTATTTTTCCTTTGCTGTCAGAAAAGAAATCACATTTCAGTCTTTTAAAAGCTCTTTTAATAGGATGCTTGTACATAAACCATAGTCACAAGGGTATAATAAATGTGTGCATGTATCAGAGGAGCCAGAGCTTTGTTTGCCAAAAGGTAAAAAAGCTCAGAAAGGTTTTTAAGGGTCTATTTGGAAACCATTAAAACCACCACCTTTTCTTTCCTTCTTAGTCACGAAATCCTTACATTAATATAGAATTAGTTCTGGCCCTACTGTAGGCAGAGTGAGAACTCGCCTACAGAAGTAGGATGCAGGGAGTGTCAGGAAGGCTTCTGTTTCTCACTGCCGTCCAGGGGAAAGTGAAGCAGGAAGATCTGTGGAATGAGACAGACCTCAGTTCAAATCCCACTCAAATCCCAGCACTTTTTCTCAAGATCTGTCACCCTAAGCAAGTTATTTGTCGTCTTCAAGCCTTTGTTTCCTCGTCTATAAAATGGGGATAGCAATAAAACCAGCCTTGTATGATCATTGTGAGGATGAAATGGGATAACACATGTAAAACATTTGGGGTGGTGTCTGGCATATGGTAAGCACTCAGGAAATGTTCATTTTTATTTTGATGAGCTATTAACAAAATTTCATCAGGGAAAATTGTCTGTCAAACATTGTACTAGGAGTTGGGATAAATATGTTGATTAATATATGGTCTCTATTTCAAAACTAAAAAAGTCCAATGCAAAACAGGCATTTAAGCAGATAACTCAAGTACTTTATACCACTTGTTGTAGTATGGATATGGATCTTGGGGACATAAAGGAGGCAGGGCTTAATCTTGGCCATGGGAAAACTTACTGCAAAATCTTCTTAATTTGTTAAGCTTTCAAAGAGAAGACACTAAGCTGTATAGTTTCATTTTGAGCTGTTATGATCAAAGTGAACAATTTTTTTTTTCCAAGAGTGATTTTCCCCAGCTCCTTGTTCTTTCTGTTCTTCTTCCTTTTACATGTATGTAAACCTCTCTTTTAATTGTTAGCACCATGGTTAGGTGATATCTGTAGACGGTGAGAGGAGGTGCACATTAAGTAACCACTCAAATGCTGCTCACCATCTTGCTAAAATGATTTGTGGGAGAGTTAAAAACACAGACTTTATTTTAATACATTGCTGATAGGAATGTAAACTGGTACAAGCCTTTTGGAGAGGATGTTTGCATTATCTAACAAATCTAGGTGTATATATGTAATCTTTAGACCCCAAATAATCCCACTTCTAGGAATTTATGCTGAAGACACACCTTCAACAATATGAAAATCATTTGCCCAAGGTTATTCCTTGCAACATTTTTTGTAATTGTGAAATATTAAAAACCACCTAAATGCTCACACATAGGAAAGTAGTTGAATATACTGTGGCATCTCCACACTATCTGCACATCTCCTATGCAGCCATAAAAAGAATGAACAGAGTTAGAATGAATTCCAGGCTATATTGGTAAGTGAAAAAAAGCAGAGTGAAGAAAAACAGCATGTAGAATGGGAGGAAAATAAGAAAATATACATGTATCTGCTATCTGGGGCAAAAAATAGGAAGGGCAAACCAGAAACTCATGAAACTGATTACCTCCCCAGGTTGGGCCCAGGGAATGGGGATGGACAGAATGAGAAGGCACAGAACAGGGTTGAAGGGGTTACCGGGAGTGAGGCTTATCTGAATGGACTGTTTTTTTGGATAGTTCTGCTTTTTGGAACTGTGTTGTTCCACATTCTCAAAAAATAAATAATTACTTAAAATGAATTCTTAGTGTTCAGGGAGCTCCATATAAAATACAGAAAATAGCGAGTAAATTTAACTGTATTTTTTTTAATATTCTTAACAATTACAAATGAAGGAAGTGGGGAAAAAAGAGCTAATCTAAGTAATTTTACCAAAGAGTATTTGGACTTTAGACTCTAAGATTTTAAAAAGTTAACCAAAAACAAAACAAAACAAAACAAAAACAAAGACAAACTCTATTGTACTCTAATCAGAATATTTGTTTTTCACAAGATATGGTTTAATGATTCTGTTTTTCTCAGGAGTGAGACTTAGCATTTCTGAAACTGCTTCAATAGTAACCTAGGATTGTGGATGATGAGAGCCATTTCCTCAATGTCAGAGAAAGGAAGAGGCTAGAATAAACCCTGTGGTGTTGGACTGGAACCTGATATATCAATAAGAAAAACATATATCACAGATATGCGAGTAATAAAGAAATAGGGGTGTGTATGTCCATTTATATGTTCCTAGCTCTATCTGCTAAGAGGGCCTAGAAACTCTAATACCCCAGTAGTGATGAGCACATTTGGAACCTAGATCTTGGTTTCTAAACACCATTTTCCAGTAAAAGAATCCTTGTAGAAATGGATGAGTCCAGGGGTGGAGGCAGAAAAGTACATGATAAGAGTCTGGAACATCTTTTGGTGCCAGAAAGTCAGGAAGGACTAAAAGATGATGGAAACATGTTGAAATAACATAGGATCCAACTTGACATGGCTCTCAATTGCCAATTCTGGGACATTTGAGCAAGAAAATAATGATAGGAATGGGTTATGCTCAATATAGTCCACCATGATGTTATAAAAATTATTGAATACATAAATAAATGGGAGAGAAAGGAAAGCTCATTTTTAACAGTAAAATACTAATTAATACATGTAGATGGAATGATGGAAATAGAAATTACCATTTGGTAAACACCACAGTAATAATTGTTTCATGTAGGAATCATCAAATGGATGTTAATTTAGAGGGTGAAAATATGATGATGAATGGGATATTTACATAGTGTCAAAGTGTCTCCTCTCAAAATACTTATTACTTATACAAAGGAAAGTAGTAACTTTACAGTGGAAAAACCTGGCAGACACCACCTAAAACAAATGATCAAAGTTAACATTACTAGTAATGAGACTCATCTGCATCATGTGCCTCTCATATGATTCACTGAGAAAGGCATAAAAAGTAATTTCTGTCATGTTCTTGCCAAAAATGCATAGCATGAATTTATTCGTGAAGAAATATCAGACAACCCAAAAGGAACATGCTACAGAATAACCTGGCAGTGTTCTTAAAAAGTGTGAAGGTCATGAACCACAAAGAAAGACTGAAAAACTGTCCCATATGGAAAGAGACGAAGAAAAGATGACAACTAAATATTAGCCCACAGTCCAAGAAAAGGACATTAGTGGGACAATTGTTGACATTTGAGTAAGGGCTGTAGATCAGCTAATAATATTGTATCAGTGCTGATTTTTTGGTTTTGATGATTGTATTGTGGTCCTGTAAGATGTTAACATGTGTGGAGGCTGGGTGAAGGACACATAGCAACTTTTCGTACTATTTTTGCAATTTGTTAGCAAGTCTGAAATCATTTCAAAATGAAATATTAAGTTGAAAAATTAAAATGCCTTAAATCAGAGGTATGTGTGTATTATCCATCCTTCTTTATTATCATAAAGAAAAGAGTTTGTTTTCCACTGAAGGCTAATGTCACTAGACTTGGAAGAAAGGAAAAATTGTAACAGAGTGATAGGTTTGCAACACTGTGACTTGGTTCTTATTCTGTTAACTGACTCTGTCACACACTGTGCTGCAAGCCCTGAGGGTACTTACTATACTTTTATATTTTGCTGGTCTATTTGCCAATAATATAGGAATAATGACCTAGCAATATGGTTTCTAATTATTCACACCAATGGAGGAGAGCTAAGATCTTGAGTATGGAACCCAAAAACAGTAATTTTAAGAGGCACTCAAGTGAAGATCAAGATTGAATGCCAATGAAAGACTAAGTATATTCTAGTTGATATAAAATTCCAGATTATAAAAATATTCCTGTAGAGGGAAAGCAGAGCTAGTACATTAAGTTCCATGGATGTGTGTAAAGAGATCAGTAATCAAACAAAAACTGCAAAGGAAATAAGGGGCCCAGCGCACAGCATAGCCAGCCAGTCACTCAGTCTCTGAGGGCCCGTGTGATGTCAGGTACAAGGTCTAATGAGTCACACCTCTCAAAGCTCGATGGTGCCATTGAGGTGGGGGAAGTATTCATTAATATTTTGTGACAACGTTAAAGGACTAGGGTAAAGGATCAGTAGCAACTTAGAGTTGCACAGAGATCTGTATACACCAGTTTGTTTTCATATACATTAATGTTAAAACTTTTCATGTTCAAAATAGTTACAAGGTGTAGGCAAAGAGATTGACTTCATTAGCTATATTTTATAGGTTAGGAAACTCAGATCCAGAGCTTCCCAAATCATACAGCTAGTAGAGAAAGGACTTGCATGCTAGACCAGGTTGTTCACTTGAATTCAAGAACACCAGGCAGAGAGATTGACTTCATTAACTACATTTGATAGGTTAGGAAACTCAGATCCAGAGCTTCTCAAATCATACAGCTAGTGGAGAAAGGACTTGCATGCTAGACCAGGTTGTTCACTTGAGTTCTAGAACCTTCCACATCAGGGAACTCCCTAAAAGTACATGAAACTTTTGTGTATAAGATTATGCAGGTGCATTTTTTTCTTGAGGAAAAGATACAGATTAGTCGATTCTATCAGATTTTTGAGGAGTCTACAACTTAAAACAGGATAAAAATATCAATTTTCTGTCCACACCAGTGCACAATATGGAGTGGAAATATTTTTTTCCCGACTTGGGAATATCTAACTCTTGTAGTGCATGTACTCAAGAAGCATCAGTATCAATAGCATTTAATGGAGAGATTGTAGGCCTTGCCCAGAATCACAAGAGTTAGTGCCAGAAATAAAACCAGAACTCCAGCTGCCAATAGTCAGGGAAGTGGTTTTCCATTGACCATGTTATGAAGTGTCTTTGGAGCAGAGAGTTCCGAGATAGACCCTCACTAACCAGGAAGAATGGAGGACCAGTTCCTGCGTCTGGTACCAACAGAGGAGGTCAGATCCAAAGGAGCTTTGAGTAGCAACTGGAGTTCCAATGCTCTGCTGAGACATTGATTAGCATTTTGAGCGTAAGGGTGATTTGAATAAAATTCTGTGGTTTGCTTGAGAATCCTGGGGGTGGAGTTGGGGGCAATAGTAGAATTATCTCAAAGAAAATGTCTTTTAAATGTGGCAAAAGCCTTAGGGTGAAAATTATGAGCGTGTTTGTCTCATCTGACACCTGCAACAGCTTGCAGAGTTTTGCCTTTCTGAATTACTCTGGGGCCTTGGAGAAGATCCTTCTGTCCAGGGGCAGTATACACCTTTGAAGAATACTTTGCACAATATCAAAGTCTCTACATGGCTTTGACCTTTGCCAAAAAGATTACAGTATCTATAAAGACACCCAAATGTTGTCCCTATCTGTGAGTGTGTGTATTGCCATGGCAGAGTAGATCAAATAAAAAAAATATTTACTATTAAAATCAGAGTCCCTTATCACTCATATATTTTTTCTTAAATTCATAAATTTATATATAAATATTCATGAATATATATATTTGACTTCCAAACTCAAGGTTTATGAAAGACTTAATATCAAGATGTGTTAGAAAGATCATACAAAATTTAAAATTTAATCTAATCACCAATGATTGAGAAAGCAGTACAGAATTTAAGAGCTGGATAATGCTTATCTAAGTCACTGATTTTGTAGGCAAGGAAGTGAAGCTCAGAGAGGTTAAATTTTGCATCATGTTACACAGTTAATAAGTGACAGAGCCAGAAAAAGTACCCAGATTTTCTGATTTCTAGCCCAGTTTTCTTTCCACTATGGCATGGTGCCTTATGACACATATGAGATTAGAGCAAAATTATATTTGTTGAAATGCATGAGAAGTGTTGTGGGTCTTTGGATGATGTTTTGTAGAAGGAGTGGGGTCATTCAGTCCTTGATTTTTCCCCCTATTTTATACTCTAAAATTAGTAAATGAATAATACCCTTTATCTACCTCAAATTAATAAGGTCCTACTGATTTATTTTCTTTTCAAAAATCTGCCTATAGTTTTGAAAATTGCCTTCTCTCAGAACAAATGCCTGCATACATTCGAGATTCTAGCTCTTGAGTTGCTAACCCACTAAGTGACTAATCTGAGAAATCACCTCTCTTGTTAGGTGCACTGGATTGCAAATATCTTTTGATAATACTGCAGTGGCAGTGTAGGGATTTGCAACTGGCAGGCAGGAATTGAATTGCCATCATTTGGCTTTAGCAGGAGTTAGAGTCTTGTCTCCAACACAAGCATGAGCCAAGGTACTGTCTCCTTTTTTCTAATTTTAGTTGGAACCATTGGCACTGATCTTACCTAGACAGACTAGTGTTATTTCTACCCAGCACAATCTGCTGGGATGGGCTCTATTCCAAGCCATTCAGTTGAACTTCTCCCCCTGATTTACCAAACAGAGATATGATTGGATGTTGAGGTTAGAAGCTTTCACCCTTTTCGTTAGAAGTCATCCGTTCAGACATAGAGATTCTAAGTTTAATTGGTTCGATGTATGACTCAGAGAGAATTGGCTGTTATGACTGAAAACTGTAGCGTGCTTTAATTGTGGGTCAGGAAGCAATTACTCCGACATTTTGGTGCTGGGACGTAGATATTGATACGTTTAACTACAAGGGGGAGAGAAAAGGTGAGAAGTGATGCCTGCTTTTCAGCCCTCACCTATCTTATGCTGGAGCGGAGCGGTTGTACAATTGTCCCGTCATGGTCTGTAATCATGGGCGTCCATCCCTTCCGGCACTTCTCGTGACCTCAGACACAGTGGTGATGCGGTGGCTCACGTCTGCGTCCCTTACCCAGCACTCAGGGGGCCCCATCAGACTGCAAGTGCTCTCCCCCATCTGACTTTCATACCACTGGGATGGAAAGGGGACATCGCAGCCTCTTGGACCTTGGTCATCTGTGCAGCCACGCCTGTCCTTTTACCTCCCTGCTTCAGTTTGTCATGGGATGTCTGCAATGCTGCTGTCGCACCGAGTGCCACACGGGAAGCAGGTCACAAGTCCTCTTTTAGCTTGGAGCCTAAACATACAAGCGTTTTTATTGTTTCCACCCCACCCCAGCCTCTCTACTCTGGATTTTCCCTGTGGATATTAAAGAGCGGTGCCCTCATATTAGTGTACAAGGTCTCTTCTTCCTGGTGACGCTTTCTTTCCCTAAATCCAAAGTGCCAAAAACATTCAAAATCTTTTGCTATTACACATAAACAGTGATTTCCTGTATGTAAAAAGCATAGGAGTTTTTTCTCTGGTTCCTTGTGACCCAAATGAGAAAGACTACGCATGCACCGAAGAGGGTTAATGTGTCAGGTTATTAGTTCACACATCGCCATGCAGAGGTCTCGGTGGTAGGTAGCCATGACACACACCCAGCCCTCATGGGCTCACGGTGAATTCACACGGAGTTTATCGGTTTTTGTCGCTCTCCAAAAGAATAGGTATAAGCATACTCACAAACAGCTCACCCATAGAGAGGCCCAGGTAAACAATTAGAGAATATGTTTAAATTGTATGAAAAAAAGAGCTTTGAAGTGGGTATCACATCCCGAAGATCTGGTTGAAAAAATAGCAAATCATTATCCAAGTGGAAACGAATGCCATAAAATCTAAGCCATCACTCTTTTCTCTCTCTCTCTCCCCTCTCTTTTAAAAATTGTTTTCTGTTCCCTTTTTGGACAGCAGCTGTGGTAAAAAAGGTCTGTGTTCCCCACATGCCACATCCTGTTGTTCACTTTTGCCCGGTTTTTAATGATGGACGAGCAGCTCTCTTACGGTGTGAGTAGTACAATAAGATTAACAATAATAAATAATAATCATTAAACACTTAGACCGTGTTTATGTGTGTTAGATGGTATATTGTTTAATTATCAGTTACCAGAGCAGCCCTTTTTTTTGATGGGTATCACTATTATCCTCATTTGACGGTTGAGCAAGTTCATGCAGAGAGCAAGTCCAAGGGTCCACTACGATGGTACGTGGGCAGACCAGGATTTTATTTGACACCAAACGCTGATTCCCTACCATTTAGGAATTGTGTTCGGCTTCAAGTAACAGAAACCTGAGTGACAGGAGTTTGAACAAGATAGGAATTTGTCTTTCTTCCATAACACAGGTGGTTCAGATGCAATCCAAGCCTGCTGTTCTACCGTCTATCAGGGACCCAGACTCCTTCTAACTTTCTCTTCTGCACATCCTCATGCTAATACTCACAAGAGGGTGGTAGGGCTCTAGCAGGCCAGCCTTAGCCCTTGCAGGAGAAGCACAAAGAGCCCAGAGCTGCAAGGCCAAGGCAGTCAGGGCTGTCCCCCTCTAAAGGCTTTTCACTGAATCCCAGCCTCCCCGCTCTTCCATTCACATCTCACTGGTATAAAGTAGGGCTCTGTTTATCAAGAAGAAGGTAGGGAAGGGATATTGAGTAGCCAGTTAGCATTCTCTGCCACAGCTCTCCCTCCCCCTGCACTATTGCTTTTCCAGTTTAACGTAAGAATAGGGATAGAGACTGTTGTTGCTGTTGTTTAATTTAAAATCATAAATTTTCCTTTGTCTGGGATCTCCTCCATAGTTATGCATATTAAAATACAGACACACATGCACACATTTGTATGTCTCTTGAATGGAAAGGTATCCGTCTTCTAATGGAATGCTTTATATAGAATCTTCAGCAAATAGCACAGACCTGCTTTTAAAGGATATTAAATTAATCTGGAAATGAGGAACTGAGCATTACCCAAGTTTAGAGGAAATGCCAACTGAACCCTGTCTCTGCCTTCCAAAATGCTAATTGACAAGTGATTAGTTATTGGGATAGCAGTGTTTTCCTATAGGATAGGCTGAGCTGTACATTTTCCTCTTCAAACCTGGTGAAACAAAAATTACTCATCAGAATATTATCTGCAGGAAGCAGTATGTTTTCTTCAAGAGACTAAAATTCCATGAACTTATTTATTCTTTTGTACCCTAATGTTTCAATATAAACAAGAGAAGTGCATTTATGTAGTGAGAGAGGGTTGGTTGAAGATTACAATGAAACATAAAGTGTGTGGGATCATTATCAGATTGCCCCCCCCCTTTATTTGTTTATGTTTTTGAGACAGGGTCTCACTCTGCTGCCGGGGCTAGAGTGCTGTGGAATCATCATAGGTCACTGCAATCTCAAGCTCCTGGGCTCAAGTGATCCTCCTGCCTCAGCCTCCTGAATAGCTGGTACTATAGGCGCACACCACCGTGCCTGGCTAATTTTTAAATTTTTCATAGAGACAGTTGGTCTGGAAGTCCTGGGCTCCAGCAAGTCTCCCACCTTAGCCTCACAAAGTGCTGAAATTACAAGTGTGAGCCACCGTGCCCAGCCTGATTGACCCTTTTAAAATAAAAACTTACCTTTATCTTCTCTCCTACCCCAGTTTCCCTTTTAGAAATGCTGTTATGTATACAGGATTTGTCCATAGAGTTTATGTCAGTAAAATACGTTTCATTACGATGATAATTCACAGGAATTCTAACTCAATGTTAGTTCAGTGCTTTTCTCTTTTCATATATATTTATTGCTTTGTTATGTCATTGTGATGTGATTTATATATAATACTGCTTTTGTGACAAATTGGTCTTCAACTGCTTTATGTATAAGAACCATGCACTTCACAGCAGATAGCACAGAGCTAGGCACAAACCAAAGAAATGCTTATTAAAGGCTTTACATATGAAGAATATGTGCAATTAGGGTATTTGGGAGTATTAGATTGTTCTTAATAAATCCTTAGCATTAGTGTATTTTCTAATTAATTGAGGATGCAGGTTGCTTGAATATTTTTTAAGCAAGGATTTAATACACTTTCCAGATTCATAATATTCTAAATATTCTTATCAAATTTGACTTAGCTCTGTAAGTGGAGATTTGGGCAATCAGTGGATGTAGACTAGAGAGACATGCAGTTTGGATCACATAGGTCCAAAACTTCCTCTCTCATTCATTCAGTAACTACTTTTGCTTGTAGGTAGGGCGGTATATTGAGTTCTTCTCTTTCCATTTTCAGTGTTAAATTTGCCAAGGATTGTTATATGTGTAAAGGAAATATGTATGATAAAGATAACATAAAAAAATCTCTTGCTGCAATTACTTGATCATTTCATGTGAAAGTTTTGTTAGAACCTAAATAAACTGAACAATTGTCTCAGTTCCCTCTTAGTTTATATAATGAAATCATGACCTTAGAACATTACTAAGAATTTTTCAGCAACAGAAACTGAATTGAATTGTTTTAAATTGATGATTATGAACAATTTGGTGATTTCCAGAAATGTGGGTTTACTTGTTTAAAATAGATGACTTAGTATAGAATTTCATATGATAATGTTTGTCATTAGTATTCATGATCTGATCCTATAAATATTTTTCTAGTGTTGTTTTTTGTGAAACAATTTATTTTAGACTGCAACTAGTGGATAATTGCTTTGTGTTGTAGGGAAAAGGATCACTTAATTTTTGTAATCTCTCAAAACATAGTATTGGAGCCTGTACCATGCCCATTTCTAGTGCCAGCCCTTCAGGATAGCTTAATCTTGCCATCAAGCTTACTGTCTAAGGAATCTTCCTTTCTAGTCTATGAACTACTACTGTAGTTGACAAAAGGGATTTCCAAAGGATAATTGTATTGATTAATTCAATTTCTGGGTCGAGCATAAGGTTGTAAATTGGAGATCACTCATAGAAATTGAATACAAAGGGAAAATCTTTTTAAGTCTTTTTTTTTTTCGGTGTATTGAATGATTTATGCTGAACTCCTAAAAGCTTTCCAACCTCACAGAGCTTCAATAAACTTCTAATGGAGTCCTGAATGCCAGCTCTATTTTTGTTGCTTGTACAGTAGGTGGCAAACCTTTAACTAGTAGGATGAGTCTTTGTTTTATTCACATTGAAAAGCTCATGGGCTAACATTTTAGAACTTGTTAATATTTTAATAAAAAGTTTTCTGTTATGACAAAATATACATATATTTATAAAGTTGTAAATATAGAGATACATTGTTCCCAAGTATACATTTTAATAATAATACATTTAATCAAACCCAGTTTTTATGTATATAAATGCAGACATCTCCACGTTGTATGTATGGGCTTCATATTTATTATATGTTAGCTGGTTGAGTATTTCATCAGATAATAGGCTCTCTAAATACAAAAGCTGTTTTATCCACTTTCTTTCACCTCCAACAGAGTATAATACAGTGCCCTTTACACAATGGATGCTAAATTAATGGTTGTAGGGAATGGTAACCAAAAGAATACACATTTAATCAGAGAAAAATGTACCATTTGATTTTGATACAGGTACATGGGAAAGATGTCACTTAAAGAAAATCCCTTTTATTGTCAATTAGAACTGTTTTATTCTTATCTAGTTAGATGGAAGCTAAGCTTTGCTACTTTTATATAGTTTTATTTATAATTGTGAACATGGAGAGCCACATGAGGCCATCAATCAGTAGGGGGATGAGGGCCCAACAGAATTATTTCTGTAGGTGGCCAATTTTTTTTCAATCAAGGACAGCTGAAAGGTCATGATTAAAACAGTGATTTTCCTGAAATTGTAAGTAACTGTTAGGGACTGTTTTGCACAAAGATGTCAAAACTACTTTTTCCTCTGAAAAAGAAAATTATAAGTTCTTGAAAACGTTGGCAGTTTTCCAAATTTCACTTGCACTACTGTAATGTATTTTAATTATTGCACTTGAGTCAGTTTCTTAAAAAATATAAAAGGCTAAAATAAGAGCATGATAGTAAGCATACATAGATTAAACAATAGCCATCTAATGCCTCCGATAATGTGTATATTCATTACTCAATATTAGCCAAAGACTAGGATTTAATAAGTTTTACTTAAGGAGAATGCAGAGCATTAATTCATAATTCTTTATAGAGACCAGGAATATCACTATGTGTTTCTATTCTCTTCTAAAATGTGGCAGTAATACTTGAGATGTTTAAGTTGTTTACTTCATGTAGACCTCTTTGCAAAGGCAGCCAAAGATGTCAAATGTTGCTCGCAATTTCTGTAGGTGGCCCTTTATTGTCTGAGTCAGGATTGACTCCAATCCCTGGGCAGTGGCAGGGAGGACTTACTGCTGGTTGTCATCATCTTTCAGATGAGATGTGGATGTGGGGTCCTGACCATTTGTAGTAATTAAAGATTCCTTAGAACCTTTGTAGCAAGAAGGATTTTAACCACAGTGTCCTGGTCAGTTTCCAAATCGGGTAATTACATTTTGCCTCCTAATGTCTTCCTGCAGGTTCTGTTTTTGTTTATTTGTTTGTTTGGGGGTTTTATTCTTGTCATTGTTTGGATATATGGAACTGTAGTTTTTGTGTGTGTGCTGCTGCACCCCTCTTTGGTTTTACGCTGTTGTGGGCTTTTAAAATTCTTTAGGCTATACTGGGACAGAATGGAAGAGATTCGTTAGAAGCATATTATTTTCACTTACATTAATAATTGTGTTCCATACTTTTACTCTCTGTTTTAGTTTAATTTTTTTTTTTCTTTAAGAGACACATATAAAGGAACAAATGAAGAGATATAATGGCAGGAGGAGCAACACATAGGGTGGCAGATAGGGTGGCAGACATGCTATGTGGGATACGGCTTAAGCGTACCTCTCTCCCTCACCTGGAGGAAGACGCAGGAGGGCAGAGAAGATGAGTCGCAGCTGCCAGACATGGGGAGGGATCACAGGAGTCTATGCAGAGTGTGAATTCGTCTAGAGTTAAACACTGGTAAAGTTCTATTTGCAAGAATGTCATGGTTCATTTCCGTGTTCAATGTCAATCTTTTTTCCCCATTGATAAGCCCTTTAAATTTGGATTTGTAAGGCAGCGGGTTATAGCTCTGATTTTAAGAGCAATATTTTGAAATATCATAATTTTGATGGCCAGGTTTTGAATTAGGATATTTCACTCATGATCATTTTTTGTAATCTACAGAGATAAAATTCTAACAAATCAACATTTATTTGGATGTCAACCATATTAAAAGAACTGCCTTTGATGAATTGCTCTCAAAGATACTTCATCTGGTCCAAAAAAAAAAAAAAAAACACTGTACCACACTGTACCAAGTATTTATCCTATTATATTCCCAGGATTGAAAATGATTTTTTTTCGTTTTATTGTTATTTTAGTTATTCAATAAGAAAAATGATAAAACACAATCAGAGTAATTTAGTCCTAACCCAAGCATAAATTTTATCCATTAATCTTTAAACCTCTCCTGTCAGCAGCATTATCTAGTAGGAAAAGCATAAACCCATGAGTCACAAGAACTATTGTTTAACCCTGACATTTATAAATTCATTTTCCAAATGAATAAATTGCTTAGCTTCCCTGTCTCAGTTTTTTCATTGTGAATAGGAATGATTCTTAATATATTTAACTTAAACACCTAAACAGTTTTAACTAAAAGGTAGCAAATACTTTACTTTGTAAACAATAAGTTACAATATAGTACTCTTCTCCGTAATACTTTGTCTTTCATCACATTAGTTTTACATATAATCCTTAATTAGAAATTACTCTTCATAGCTTTCCTGGAACCTTGGCTTGAGATTGAATCTGTTCTGGGTTGTGTATGATGGAGCTTTCATCATCTCAGTACAGTATCTCAGACTCTGAAATATTCTTTTCCCAATACTGGAAATTGGGATTTTTTTTTTTTTTTACCTTATCTGGGACACATAAGTTAAACAAATGAAAGACTGTAATCCTTCCCTGCCATCCCTAGTTACCTGAAAATATCTATACCTGGCAGAATCAGGGCCCAGTTGTCTTTGGGACTATGGAAGGCTGGTAATCAATCGAGTATTGGGGAAAATCGCCAGCAAGGAGTAGGACACCACAGCAGATCTTAGCAACTTGCAGGAGCTCATACAAAGCATCAGATGATTTCAGAGTAGGAAGATATCTTGTCTGAATATCTTGCTGTTGGCAGTGGGGTGTGTTCCAGGGAACAAGGGTGGAGCACAGTGACTGGAAACTCTGTCAATGTATAGTGAGCAGTGGTCAAATGATAAACTGGCCTTGAGCATCAGGAAGACTTGGCAGATGCAGCTCCCTGTCCCAGGAGACTGTGTTCACAACCAAGATTAAAAACCTGATGACAGAAGAACCAGGGCAAAAATCATGGAAAGTAAGTGCACCCTCCGGAAAGGAACAAAATACAAAAATCAAGTGATGGAAACTGTGCTAAAAAACAGGATCCTGGCTGCTAGAACTATGAGGTCTGCCTGTCTTTGGGGCCAGACAATGAAGCGCTCCTATCAATATCATCCTCTTTGACTTTCTTACTCTAAGATCTTCTAATAGCTACTTCTTGTCTCACACACACGGCAGGAAAAGAGAGAATTTATATAAATTCTTCAGAACATGATCCTCATTCGATTCTCTCTTTTTTTTTTTTTTTTTTCACTTTTATCTCAACCAAAAGAAGGTTGTTTCCTACTTCATTTGGTCCTGTTTTCTCCCAACAATCATCTTTCTCCATTTGGAGTTTCTGTAATCTGTGTAAAAATGTTATACCATAGTTCATTGATTTAAGACACATTTTAGTGCATTTTAATGTATGAGATTGGGATGCATCTTAAATTGATGGTTTATCGTAATTTAATTGCTGGAGTATTTTTTTTTCATGATACATAAAATATTGGGTTGTCTTCAGACCAATGACATCTTGGATGACATATGAAGCTTATTTAAGAGTCTGTTGCTACCAACAATGGCTTCAAATACAATCTTAATCATAGGGACCAGAGAATGTCTATAGTGTCACATGGTGTCATTGACATTGTCACTGGGTCTTCATAGAAACTCAGAAGTTGGTAAAAACCTCCAGTGTCTAAGGAGACCTCTTCCCCATCTTACCACAACTCTTTTATTTAGGAAAAGAGCAATCAGAGAGGGCTTTCCAAAGGAGGTGACTTTCATATAGGTTTTTAAGAACTATTGTGTGTCTTCATAATACACATGCATTTACTGCATCTGGTATTTCCTTTCCCCTAATAGGATTTTTATCAGAGTTTCAATAATCCCTATCTTCTCCATGTAGATACATATATGTATGTATCCAAATGTGACATCTTGGTATTTGGAAATGAAAACACAGCTCTCCTTTCTTTAGTGGATCCTATCCCAGTATAAGAAATTCTGGGTAATATTCACATCTTTTCACAATTCTACTTGGTTTCCTGAAACTGAGGCTTAACTTTGTGTTCTCAGTGCTGACTATTTTGGTCACTATATACTCCAAGATTTCTCACTTTGTCTAAAAGAAGCACACTTTTATGACTTGGACAGTTGATAGCGCATGAAACTCTTTTATTTTTCTTATTGCCTACCTGAAAGGAAACAAACACTTGCAAAGTAATTATATCACTGCCTAGTTTCCTCTTTTGAATTAACATACCTTTTCATACCTTTTGTTCAGCCAGATAGGAGCTCCTCTTTCCCAATTGTAAGAGTTGTAGGGTATTGGTGAGCTTAGTATTTGGAAGGTGTCTCAATTTTGGAACTTATTTCAGTATGTCTTAATATTTGGGCAATGTATTGATTTCATAATTTTATAAAGCATATATACATAAAATTATTTACATCAAATTTTCATAGGAAGAAAATAGTGCATAGGGCCAAGGAGAAAGAAAGTGCAATAAGACTTTATTTAAAAAACAAAATGAGGGGACTGAGGGTAAGAACTTGAATCTATAGACTAAAAAAGAACAGCTATTTATGGAATTGTGAACTTTGATATACTGCTTTCACCAGATACAAAGACAACATTTTGAAGGTGTATCAAACTTCCATTGAGGGAGAATTGAGTGTTAGAATGAGATTTCCTAGATGAGACATGAGAATACTTATGCTTACTCGGGGTGCTTGCTTGGAAACTATCCACACATTCATGGTTGGTGCCATGTTAGGGTTATTTGAAATCACCTATCAACAGCACCTCCAAAAATAGTATATATCCTGAATATCACTTACTACTTGAATAATGAGATAGAGTTCTCCTATTTAAGAAAAAGAATTCCACAGTTTCAAACTTATGAATTTAAAGGACAAATAAGGGCTTATTTAATATGGATGGATCTGTGGCTCTTAGACCTTTGAAGTATTGGAGAACAGGAAGGTTTCTGTTTGTTATGCTTTCATCAAATATTTCAGCATGTGGAGTCAGAGAGAGACTTTGGATGCTCAATGACTTTACTATTATAGGAGTTCAAGTTCTAAGAGCCATCACAAAGTCTTGACTATTGAAGTTTACAATAATTGCTAATGAGTGAGAGGAAGCTTTGAGACACATATGGGGAAAAGCTATTGTAGCAAAAATGAGATGGCGTATGGTACTTGGGGTGGGCATTCAATTTAAGATTTCTATCCATGTAGATAATGTTTTCTGGTGGAATATATCTCAAGCATGATCACTGGGGCTAATGGGATATTATATCACAACAAATCATTTGTGGAAATCACTTTCCCTAACTATATATCTGCTTCATTAGATAATAATATGTAGGACATTGTCACCTCTCAACTGCTGCACTTTGTTAATGTCTTACCTGGTTTTCCTACTCTCAGCCTCTTCTTACTACATTCCATTGTACAGTACAAATGGATTAGTCTTCTTAAATCACAGCTCTGGTCAGATGGCTCCCTGAATGGCCTACTGAATCACATCTAAGCTTATTAGGCTGTTACTGAAGACCCCATGTGCTTTGGCATTTTCTTTGCTGCTGTAGTCAACTATGTTATTCATTATTCACTACCCATGCCTTGCATTTTCCTACTGTTTTTTGATTTCTACTTGATTTCCTGATGATTTTTCCCTTGACTTGCCATTTCTCAAATTTCTACGTACTAAATGTTAGCTACCCTTTAAGGCCCGGTTCAAATGTCCTCCTCTTTATAAAATCTTCACCCATTGTTTTAGAAATAATGCCTTCTTTTTTCACTTTTAAGTATTGAATAAATATTTGTTGGTTGACTCATTTTGTTTCTTCATACAGGTTGTATGTAATAGATATATCATTTGATATTACAAATAATAAAAATACACTGGATACACTGTTAACAATGCTGGGGTATACATATCTCAAAGTATTGATTATTCAGGGAGCTCTTGTCACTTGTGGATTTTCCAAAACTTTACTTTTCCTCCTTTGTTCTCATGCTACCTAACTCTGGCTTTTTGCCTTATTCATTTAAATTCTAGCTTAGGAAGTGCCCAAGAAGAAATGAAGCATTTAAATTACTTGAAAAGAGAAGGGAAGCATTCAGCCTTTGTTCACTCCCAGCTTTTGATCATAACTATAATTCTCTGTAAGCAATCCAATAAAACTTCCCATTGAGTTGCACTTGTGTTTCCTTTGAGCTTGAATTTACAGCCTACCATCAGTAGATTAAAAATCCATTAAAATCTATAAGAACAGCAGAAGTTACATATTCCTTTTGCTGTAGTAAAGATTTTTCTAAAAGATTTTACATTAAAACTCTGTTGCTAAGTAGTGATATTAATAGGCCATTTTAAAGTCAAACTTGGCTTGTCCTTAAGCCATGGAAGACTGCACAAGGAATAGCTTCCCATATTCTATGAGATTGGATTTTGGACAGATGACTGAGACACAGTTGATTTTTTTTCTCATGTCAGAAAGACAATGCTAGATTCCATTAACAAACAGCAGACAATCTCAAGGATAAGTGGTAATGAGGAGGATAGTTGGCAAAGAGCGTGCTAGGAAGGGGTGATAATAGATTCAGAGACAGAGTGCTCAAGTAATTGTCCTGTAGATGGGAGAGAAATGAAACTGAAGAAAAGGTGAGAGGTCAGGGATAGAGATGTAAATTTAAACTAATATATAGATAAATGGGAACAAAAAAATCACAATGACCAATTTTATAAAAACACTCATATAAAGTGCAAGTATGAAGAAAATGTATTTCTGTCTGTGCCTTTTCAAACTGATGCTTTTTCTTGATGTGAATACTCTTTGCTATAAACTAACTTGCTCTCAGCATCTTACATTTTTTGCAGATATTTAAAAATTAAATTTAAAATTGAGATTAAGAGACATCATATTTGTAGCTCAGAAGGCAGCAGACGTCAGTGGGTTAGAATGAAGCTTTGCCTGTTGTTTTCCCTGGTGATTTGCCATCACCAAGTCTTAGGTCAATCAGTTACACTAATAAAAGATGATACTATGAAACATTTCCCATGGAGTTGTCTTCCTACTGGATCTGACACTCAAATGCTTCTGAGCTCCCCAAAGTAAAAGCCCTGGATGTAATATCTTTGAGGGGGGTTGATGTGTGCCCATGCTTTTCTGTCTCAATGTCAGAGCCTCCTTGTGATCACATGAAATCAGTTTGGAATCTTCCCCCTTCCTCTTCTTCCTGATGGTCCTATCTGTTTCCAACTTCGGATGGTTCTACTACCCAGAATTTCTTTTGACATTTTCACCCACTTTTCCTTTTTTTCAATATGTTTTATCATGTGTTTTTTTTTTTTTTTTTTTTTTTTGAATAAAAGCCTCTCATGTTCATTGGAGAAACGCTAGGGTAAAAAAAAAGCCAAAAGAAGAAAATAATTTTAAAAATACAATTCTAATTCTGCCAACCAAAGAAGATGACTAGTAAGATTTTGGCATACAGTCTTCCATTTTAAAAGATAAGTTTGTATAGTAGTCAAGATATAAGATTTATTGATGATGTATATATTTTTAATATAAAGTGAGTCATACTGCAATGATTTAGAGCCTAAATTTTGCTTAAGGGCATGAACAGCTTTAAATATAGTTTAATATTCTTTACATCTTATTTTAATGACTGCATAGTGTTCTGTGTTTTACTATATATACCAGAGTTAATGCATCCAATCCCTTGTTTGGGGGCAATTAGTTTTGTTTCTCTTCTCTGCTTTCTTTCTTCATTGCCATTCCTGGAACTAAAGCTCTCATGATACCTTGCTTGACTATTTATTTCAATATTGGTCAAATGATTGCTTGTGTGTAGTGAACTGTCAAGTCCTTCTAGAATAAGTTAAACAACAAATACAAAAAAAAAAACAAACAATGATTAGGATTGCGTCTTGTACAAATGCTTTGATGATTTTCAATTTTCTTCAGAACAAAGTTCCCATTTCTTGGCATTCATGTAGGTTCTTCCCTAGTTTAGTCATGGCCTACCTTCCTGATTTAACCATTGAACCTGTGTTCACTCACCTCATTTTTCACTTCGCTACCTTACTATCTTTGCTGGTGTTTTGTTTGTTTTGTTTTGTTTTGTTTTTTTCTGTTTTTCTTTGGTTTTTGTGGCCAATAATGCCTTTTACTTTTAAACAAAAGTAATGGTAATATCCCAGTTGTTCTTAAAGTTAAGCTCGAATTTGTAAGGTTTTTTGGAGTGGCCGGCGCCAGAGAAAGAAAGACGAGCAGAGTTGAAAGGGAGGGATAAGTATAGAGGCTTTATTGGGGCACTCCCGGGTGGGGGTAATGGGTCCCAAGAGAGGGTCTGGGTGAGCCTCATGGTCCCATGAGTGGAACCAGAGAAGCCGCCCCGCCCAGAAGTCTGGGTGGGCTTATATACGTTTTTAAGGGGTGGCGGATGGGAGTTTCTCTGGAGGGAAGGTTTCGGTGAGAAGAGTGAGGAATTTCTTTGTTTCAGCTTTAGGGCGGGTATGGAGGAGTAGGAGGGGCTTCTTCTTTTTCCATTAGGGAGGGGAGGGGTGCCTGCCACCAGCCTTACAGAATTCACCTCCCTGATTATTTGATTATAACTGATTCTCCCAATCAAATTAATTGCTTTCTCTATCCCTGCCATAACATTTTGTTGTTGCCTTTCTTCTGTTACCTAGCTGAAAGCACAGAATAAGAAGCAGCACATTCTGTAGTCTATGGGCTGCTATAGTTCTAGGTGTGAAGCCAACATTCATCTTCTATAATTTTTCCATGTTAGTTTTATCATTCCTCATTCAACAAATATTATTAAATACCTCCCATGGGCCAGACTCTGTGTGGAGCTCTGGGATACAGTGGCAAACAAATAATATTAATAATGGGTATTTATTATGGAAGGCCTGTGTACCAGGCACCGTTCCAAGTGTTGTACACGTGTGAACTCATTTAATCCTCACAACAGGTTCTATTACTAACCTCTTTTTATGGCTGAGGAAATTATGGAGTCAAGAAGTTAAGCACTGGTGAAGGTCACACAGGTAGTAAGTAGCAAAACAGGGATTCAGACCCAGGTGGGCCTAGTTCCAAAATCTGTTTTCACAGTTGATATGCTTTATTGCCTCCTAAAGCAAACAAAATCAGACACAGTCTCTCCTTTCTGGAACTTTCAGGCTAATGGGGGAGACATGCATCAAATAAATAGCAACACAAACAAATATACAATTACAATGTGGTGTTATGAAGAGGAAGTGTACAGCACTATGAGAAGCAATAATAGACTTTCCATAGCTTGGGGGCTTAGTTTTTGTTTCTAACTTCCTTTCTAACAACGTGCCATTTGAGCTGAGCTGAGATCTGAAGGAAAAGTGGGAATGGACCCAGTAAGGAAGGGAGGAAATAACGCCCCCAGGTGCAGGAAACTGTACCGAAGCTCTGTGGTCAGAGGCAATATGATGCATGGAACTGCATGAGAACAGAGCAGATGACTGGAGTGGAGCTGAGCTTGCAGGCAAGTGGGATGTAGGCCATGTTAAGTGTTATCTATTCTAGAAGCAATGGGAAGTGATTAAATATATTTAAGGAGGGGATTTCATGGGCATATTTTTATTTTGTAAAGATTCTTCTGGCTACAGCATAGAGAAGAGTTTGCATTAAAGATGGTAATATAATACCCCTATAGGAGTAAGTGAGATAATGTATTTCAAAATGTCTAGTACAGTGTCAGGCTTGCAGTGGGCACTTAATCAATGCCGATGTCCTTCTTTATTATTTTATTCACCAGGTCTAATATACTGCTGTGCAAAAAGGAGCCAAAAAATAAATACTTGTTGATTGGCTGAGTGAATTAATAAATCATTACAGAGATGTTTTTTGAAGATTTCCTAAAACTCAGAATTTTGTGCTTCACGGAATAGTCTATTAAACAGCTCTACATGTGAGACTATGTTTTCTCATGTTGAGCCAAAAATTTGATTTCTTATAATTCAATTTAATTTTTGCCTTTTGGACCTGGAAAGAATAAGTGTAAATCCTGTTCTGTGATAATCATTCAAGTAATTGAAGGCAGTTATTTCAAATATTTCTGTTCCAGATGCTTCAGCCACGTAATGTATCACCTAGACGCTGCCCCATTCCTGTTGCCATCTAAGGACCTGTTCTTTCTTCAGCTGTAGCTCTCAGAATCAAAATATTGCATGTACGCCACCAAATGCAGAAATAGGCTATTAGCCTCTTCATTTGGGGTGACTGTCCTAATTAACACACCTCAATTGACATTAACTATTTTGAAAGTAACATAATATGTTTATTCACATTCAATTCACAGTCTACCAAAACCTTATCTGAACTGCTTGAAATTGTTTTTCTTTTATCCCATGCTTATGCCATGGATGGCTTGAACTTATTTTGGCGGCTTTACATTTATGGATATTATTTAACTTTAATCATCTTGGTTGAAATCTTTTAGAATAGTAGTTCCGTCATCTAGTGTAATAGTTATTTCTCTAAGATTTTTATTTTGTGTAATTTCAAAAACACTTTATAATACAACTTTAGTTATGTTTTGGTAATGCTAGCAAATAAGATAAACAAAGTTAGAGCTCTTATTTGACTAAAGATTTCTTTCTGATTACCATTGTCTTTGCCAGATGTCATTTGATTATCTATAAGTCCATCTAACTGTATATTTATCTAGCCTATAATTTTTCATCTTATTTTTAAAGGCCCTGCTGAAAATCAGAATCAAATATAAGGCATTCATTCACTGACCGTCTGGTTTAATTAAACCTTTTGAACAAAAGGCAAGACAGATAGCATGGAATTATATATTGTTAGTAAAGTAAATAACAACAAAAATACATAATGAATGGTTACTCTGTGCCAGGCACTTTCTGTGTGTTTACATTCATTAATTCAATTAACTCTCACAAAAAAACAGTGAAGTAGGTCCTATCAATATCTGCATTTTACAGGTGAGGAAACTGAGGCACAGAAGTTAAGTCACTTGCCAAGTTCATAAAGTGAGAAAGCAGTAGTCAGGGCTAATCCCTTGCTGTTTGGCTCCAGATTCTGTGGTCAAAATATGTTGACTGAAGAATCATGACTTTTTATGTGCTATAGAAAAACAAAATCAAAACAGTGAAATAATGTGGCACTTTCAGTAAGAATTATTTGGAAAATTTTTAAACTTAGAATTTTTCTAATGTTCCATATATTTAGGACTTTTTCAATATACTGCTTTAAATATAAAATAATTGATACATCGTGTATATTTAAAATGACTTGGTCGGTATCTACTGTCTGGTGAGAACAGTATCAACATAGTTGAGGAAATTCTGATTCAGATGATTTACATGCAAGACAGCTTCATTCTGTTCCTTATGGTGTCATGGCAACACAATAGCAAATGAACAATAAACCTAGCTGTGGGGAAAAATAGGGAAACCTTTGCAGCCATTCATGGAATGCAAAAAACACATGCATACGAATTATGGTGTCTTCATGCTTGCATACTATTTTCAATATGTTTTTTAAAATTGTGGCAACATCAGATGTTTGTTAAATGGAAAAAAAATGAGGTTTTAAAAAATATTTCCAATAGTGGAATACTATATGTTACATTATTAAATATGAAATATCTGATTTTGAATCAAAACTGTAGTTTATTATATCTCAAACAAGAAGTACAATTAATCAAAGCATGCACCTAAACTATCAGTGCAGTGTTGCTATCTTAACGGTAGCTTGTTTATGCCAGCAGTGAAGAAGCCTGGACAGTGAGTGGCGAGGAAACTGTGAAAAATGTTTTCCACAGCTTGTTGAAAATTGACTATTTTTCCTTGCAAGAAGTGGTCCAAAGCCTAGAAGAAGTGGTAGTCAGTTGGTGCAAGGTCTGGTGAATACAGTGGATGACAAGAGAGTTTCAAGTCCAGCTTGTGTAGTTTAAGCAGCATTGTTTGTGCAACATGTTGTTTCATGTTGTTTGAGCATTGTCTTGCAAGAGGATTGGCCTGTCTCTATTGACCAGTCTTGGCGGCTTAATCACAAGCATCCTCATTGTTTCATCCGATTGGTTGCAGGAGACACACGCTGTAATTGACTGACCAGGTTTCATGAAGCTGTAGTGGATAATACCAGCACTGGACCACCAAACATACACCATTAGATTTTTTTGGTGAATATTCACTTTTGGACTGTGTTTCGGAACTTCTTCTTTATCCAAACATTGTGCTGAATGCTTGGAATTGTCAAACTTGTGGTTTTTCATACCATGTAACAATACAGTGTAGAAATGGTTAGCCTTTATGTTGTGACAGCAAAGATTACAAATTCGAGATGATTTCTCTTCTGACACTTGTTTAATTCATGCGGTGCCCATCTATCCAGCTTCTTTACCTTGCTGATTGTTTCAAATGGTCCAATATTGTTGGAACAGCAACGTCAAACCTTGCTGCTAATTCACACATAGATTGAGATGGATTCACTTCCACTATAGCTTTCAGCTCATCATTATCCACGTTGGTCTCAGGTTGCCCACATGGCTCATTTTCAAGATTAAAATCACCAGAACAGAACTTCTCAAACCGTTGATGTACTGTACATTCATTAGCCACATCCTGCCTCAACACTTCATTGATATTTTAAGCTGTCTATGCTGCATTGGTTCCATGATGGAACTCATCTGCAAAAATAACATGAATTTTTGACTTATCCATGGTTTCACAAAAATTGCTCTAAAAAAAATTTGAGAGATAATCACAAGCCAAAACGTGTTTGAAAGACTGAGGATGTACCTTCACTATAAACATAAAACAAGAAGTGTCAAAGTGAAATGTCAGAGATATCAAGTATCACATTTAGTACTTAAGGAAATTGGGCATTTCATACTTAATAACCTAAATAGTTTTATTAGAATGTTTTTTAAAAACTAGCCTAAATGTGGCCCCAAAGGAATACATAATCTCCAAGAAAATACACACAGATAACAAATGCTTACGTGATTGTCTCATATTTTGGGTCTAGAATGTGGTTCTTAGCTTCTTTGTGGGAGAAATTTTATAATTTGTGTAAAAAGCTAAGAATAGTTCTTAGTTTCTTTGTGGGAGCAAGTTATAGTCCTGGCAAATGTGACACTATATCAGTAAGAATTAACTATTTGGAAATTTAGAGTTTTTTCTAATAATCTGTATTTTTAAGACTTTTCCAGTGAATTAGATTTAAATGAGTAATATCATTAAGGTGTGCTGGAGAAGGCTTTGCTTTCACTGAAAGTATCCCCTAGGTGGGGAGAAACAAAAAGGCTCAATAGCATATATTTTTCTTTTTTGCCCCATCAATAACAACAAAATCCTAATTGGATAACTAATATGCTTAAGTATTCTCTGAAAAAGAGCTATAATATATTAGAGCTGTTTGGTTGCTCCCACAAATCATTTTGCTTTACAGCTTTGATCTTGAAATACGTGGGCTGATGTCTGATTTATGCTGTGGGTCCTTTTTGTAGATAGTTAAGTGTTCTTGCTTAATGTTATTAAATAAACCCAAAGCTGCAAATGGGCCTCCTTGACTCAGGACATTTGAAAAATACCTTTCGGCCTTAAATTATATACCTCTTCCTTTTATTTATGCTTGCTGTGATGTACTAATGCCTTTTTGTCCTTTAGGAAAGTATTTGTTCACTGTCATCTTCTCTTATCATCTTCTGAAATCTCTTCTCCTTGATTTATAACTATTATGCCTAAAAATTTGGGGGACAATATTCAAAGAAGTTTATTTGGCTGCAATATCTATTGTGTTTTATAACCTATGAGCTGACTTCTAACTGAATTCTAGACCAAAGCTACTTCCCGAAAAACAAATCTGGTCACAAAAGAAAAGTTGAATTTATTTTACATTTTATATACATAGTGCTGAAAACTGGGTTGTAAACATACCCATTTGAAAAATCTAGAGCACATTCTAAGAAGGCCATTTTTGAATTATCGTTATTGATTTTTTTCTTTCCCACTGAACTTTCAGTTGTCCTAAGAAAATAATATTGTCTTTTTCATCTTTGCCTCCTAGAACCTAACACAGCATTCAGTATATTTTTAAAATAGAAAATAGTAACAATAATAATAGCAGCTAATGTTTTTTAATTGATTACTATGTGCCAGGTGTGCTTCTTCTCATGTATTATGTCATTCAATTGTCACAGCAACTCTATGAGGTGGGTCATATTATCATTCACATATATATGGGAGGAAATTGAGACACAGGGAATTTAAATAATTTGCTTATAATCATATAGTAAGTAGAGATACATACATTAAAACAATATACATAGGTAAAAAGAAGAGAATCCCTGGTTGTTATTTCTGTATGTTATTAGTAAGCCATGTTGTACTATTCAGTCATTAATTTAAATATATTTATTTTACCCTAGTCATTCTCAGTGAATGCAAATTGAGGCAGAATTGGTTGACAGAATATTGACCAACAATGCAAGATGATCAAACCTATGATAGTAGAGAAGATAGTGGGGCCATAATTAAGTAGGCATTAGCTCATTTTCATTTCAGTGGAATCAAACCCAAATGGGAGAGTCAGGTCATAAAGTCGGTGTTTAAGAAGAATGTCAGGGATTATGAATTCTTCTTGAAAACCCCCAGTAAATCTTTCACTTGAGACCAGCGTACCATTCCTCAGTAAGATTGAATACAGCCAGTTTTTCTCCAGCAGCAGGACATCCTGCCATTACATCCTGGGAAGTTAAGGATGTAGACTGCTTGCCTTGAGGGCGTATGAAGCAATACGGAAAAAATATTTCTCCTCAAACACTAGAATTGCCCTAGTGATGAGATGCTCACACCGGGAGAAACACAGATCTGAGACTGAAAAAACCACAGATCACATCTCCTGTGTCATGCTCACTTTGAGCCCTGGGTGAGCTGAGTAGAATGGCAGTGGAATTATACTAGTTACGCTAACTACTCAAACTTTGTCCTATTTTTGCTACATGAAAATAGTTGGAACTTCTCATCAGAAAATGCATGTATGATGTGACATTGAAGTGTAATGTATAATCATGCAATTTTAAATATATATTTTTTAATGAAAGAAACGTTATAATTTATAAAACAAGCAAGGCTTTAACTTCTAGGCAGCTTAAATTTATGTTCCCTAAGATTTTGGACAGAGGAAAGGGATGAAGAAGAAACCAAAAGGCGTGTTGACTGAAAGAATAGATTAAAGTGGGTGGCAAAGTAATGCCAGTTATAAAAGGGCCTCAGTGCTATTAAAGGCTTGTGAACTTCCAGACTGGTCTACATAGGATGCTGGAAAAGGTCTGCACAGTCACTATAGGTCTTTAGACTTAAGACTCAGAAACTGATTTGCAGTAGCTCTTCTATGAGCAATTGGGTAACAGGGATATATATATATTCAATTACCAAGACAACTAGAAATCCCTCAGTAGAAAGGTGTCCTTGGGCCACTTGTTATTAATACTGCGTTTCTAAAGATTGTTTCACCAACAACTGGGAGGGAGTGTGGAAGCAGTGAATGGTTTTAACTATCATAGGATTATGAGGCCTAATATGCCCTCTTCTCTCCTAGAAGAGTTAGCTCATTAACTCATTAAATAAACCAGAATACAATTGCTCCTTTACTTGTGATGTACATAAGCCCACTGTAAGTTTTTCATAAAAATATTGTAGGTTGAAAATGCATTGAATACCCCTAACCTATTGCACATCATATCTACCTTAAATGTGCATAGAACACTTACATTAGCCTACAGATGGGCAAAGCCTATTTTGCAAGAAAGTGTTGACTATCTCATGTGATTTATTGAATGCTGTACCAGAAGCAGGAAACACAGAGGGATATTTAGGATGCAAAAACCACAAAAACACAATATCAGAAAATGCTGGCAACACTGCCCTGTAGAATCTAGTCATTCACCCGCATGAGCTGCAGCTCACTGCCCCTGCCCAGCATCATGAGAGAGTAGCCTACCGCATATCACTATCCGAGGAAAAGATCAAAAATTCAAAATCTGAAGTATGGATTCTTACTGAATGTGTATCACTTTCATGCCATTGTAAAGTTGAAAAATTGTAAGTCAAACCGTTGTAAGTCAAGGACTGTACTTGGCTGACTGTCAAGGTAACTTACCAGGGTACCTTTCCCATGGAAAGTGTTAACGACAATACGATTCTTTCCTCTTGGCTCCTTTGCTTTTTGGTTTCCTAGACACCATTCATGTATGTAAAAAGTGCTCTAAAATGTTAAATATTTATTTAGCTCACATTTAAACAACTTGCATTAGTTATATTTTAGATTTCTTGATAACATTTCAGGTATTTAATTAGATTTAACAAGCAACCTCATATCATTTATATATTGACAAACCATTTCTCTAAGTCATTTTTTCTATAGATGGTAAATCCCAACTATTTTACCTTGATTTTTATTAAATTCTGTTTCCGGTGGTTATATGTTCTGAGATTCTCCTCAAATTTTCTTCCTATCTGGAGCCTGTCAAAGATGAGTGTTGTGGAGAAAATATGGGCTTTGAAGACTGGTAGACCTAGGTGGAAACATCAACTGACTGATTGCAGGACTACTGCTTGATCTCTCTCTTAGTTTTCCCATCTGTAAAATAGGAATAATTAATCCTGTTTTATAGGGTAGCATACATGTCCAATGACTGGTATACAGCAGGTGCTAGATACTTAGCTTTCTTTTCTAGAAAAGGTTTTTAGAAGGAAAAAAAGATATTTTTTTACCTTAAATACTTTTCATAAGAATTTTTTACCAAAGGGCCAAATATGGCCTACACAATGATTTTTAAATCAACTTTGAAGTAATTGCCAGCTTTAAACATCAGTAACTGTCACATAAAAATCTGTATTTCTCACTTTTCTTGAAAAAGTGTATCTTCTGGCATACAGCATCCCCGTTCCTGTATGAACTTTAGGCAGAAGCTGAGTATCAGCTGCCCCTTTGGAGGGAACATTTGCTAAACTGGTCACTGTGGTCATTCAAGTGGCCTCTGTAGGCCTTTGCATCTGGGACACCTTCACTGTATTCTCCTTTTCCTAATAAATATTCATTTCATGATATTTTGACCAAAGAAGAACAAATGAATATTTGTGTACAAATAAATATTTGCAGTGCTTAAATTAAAAACAAAACAAACCAAAACAAAACATAAAACAACAAATTGAGATCTCGTTTTGGTACGAAGGTGATCATTCTTTCCAAACTGAAAATTGGCCAGACTTGTGACCCCAAAGATGACTCTGAATACTTGAAACTGAGACTTCCATGAAGAAACTTTGTTACTGTGGCTCTGAACCACGTGGACACTCAATGAATGCTGTTGACTGATGACTGTGAATTTTCAAGGTGGTGTTTTCAGTTTTTATTGCCCTTGTCATGGATTGCCCTGGAATGTGGTGGCAACTACACACCATTTGGAAAATTAAAGTGCTACGTTCATCCTTGAAACAAATGGCAAAGCTATTTAGGATTGGTTTTAATCTGATGTTCTGGCAAGGATCCCACTGGGACACACAAATTAAAACATCGTCCTGGGTCAGTTATAGCCGTGTGTCTTTTGAATGGGAAAGACTCAATGACTGGTTTGACGAAAGCCTAGTGAGCTGCTGAGTGTTATTAATTTGATTGTCTCAAGAGAATAATGAAAATAGGACCTATTGTTTATCCCTCAGGCTAAAATTGTACACCATTATCTATATGAACAATATCTGAAGAGCCCCCCACAGAATGTATTTCAGGGAAAGAAGAGTTGAGCACAATCATACCTTTAATGTAGAAATAACCCTTAAATATGAAGGTAGAAACATGGCTCTAAGTCCAAAATGAAGACTATATGAGAGAGAAAATTCTAGAGACAGAAACCTTGAGATATATTTCTAGATTATTTTGACACTCTTTCCTCCATGGTATTCTGTTTGGGCAATAACCATCAGGTATCACAGTGAATATTACAAAATATCACATTTGTGTTTTCTAGGGTCTTCATTATGATTTTTCTGAGTATATTCTCTCGATGAGACACAACAGTGTGGTAGTTAAAAGGAGTCTTTGGAATTAGATTGCCTGTACGTGAAATCAGGCTCTAGCATATATTAGCCGCCCATGGGATCTTAAGCAGATTACTTACCCTCTACATCACCTCACTTTCCTCAACTAAAAAGTGGGGGTAATAATAGTGCCTTCCTAATAATGTTAGTGGGAAGAATAAATGAGATAATGGCAGTCAGCTCTCAGCCCACAGAAAGGCCCAATAAATGCTGGTTGTTTTTGCTACTTACCTTGCTCTAAGATGCTCTTCAAACACAACCCAGGTTTGCATAAAGACGTGTTCTGTGATTATTCCAGTCACCAAATCTAAACCAAATTGAAACAAAAAGCTTGACTGCTCTGAATGTATTGTGAAGTGCTATAAATTATCACATCCAAGAACAACAGTTTCATCTGTTAGTTGACAAATAATCATCAGAAATTAGCTGTGTGTCTAAAGCCTGAAGCTGTAAATCCAGATACCAGGGAAAAGGCACCTTGAAAAGAGGACTTGAAAATATGAGAAACCTAGGACATCTAAGTCTAAGATTATCTTGGACTTCCACTTATCCCAACTCTGCTTCTTATGAAGTGTATATAGTAACATCAGGGAACAGGGGATTTAGCAGTGGACTTTTTCATTTAAACTTGAACCCTCCTCAGGCTATGGGCTATAGACCGTCCACTCATTTGCCCCCGCCATGCAATCACCTGGTGGTAGGAAACTTGCTCATTTTAGCAGGCTCCTTCAACCACTGCGGGCTGTGGATGGCACTGATCCGTGGCCCATGATTTAGCTTAAGAAAAATCATTGTGTTTAAATCTTATTCAACACACACTATTAGTAAGTTTCTCTCCACTCATCTTTGAAGATTTAATCATGTGTGCTTTCTGCAGTAAATATAATCCTCCCAACGTGTTTTAGCTTTTTTTTTTTTTTAAATCTCAATTTTTGCTTGTCTCAGGAGTCTCACTGGGATTGTTTTTCAGGAACTGGTGGAACCAGAGGTCCCTAGTTACAAAGTCTGTCACATCAGAAACACTTTCTCTAGTGAAAATCATTTTTATTTTTGGTATAGTTAGCAGATCATGATCACACTCACTCCTTATTTTCTGCATGTTATAGTTCTGGTGCTGGTTCCGCAATTCTGTGTCTTCACGAAGTGTCCACCTGGGATGGACAGGGAGTGAATGTGAGGATACACAGAAACACATACCTATGACATAGAGGATATACATATGTAGTCTATTTTGCAGACTGTAGTTGCATTTTATAGTCTATGGCTACATAGTTTAGTGTGTGTGTGTGTGTGTGTGTGTGTGTGTGTGTGTGTGTGTGTGTGTATAAACGACCCTGTGTCTTTGCCTTCTGTGTGCACACACTATGTGTGCAGGGCAGGAAATTGATGGTTTCTCTACCTTTGTGGAAACAGAGCTTCAGAGAGCAGACAACTGCTTCCATAGAAACATTGTCACCCCCAATTTCCATTGTGCTCTTTTGGTATGCTCTAGTTTTATTTTGGTTTGGGGTTGCTTTTCCCTTTTGTGGGGTTCCCCATTTAAATATCACACAATTATTCTCATTTAACTGAAAACATTATGTGTAAAACTGCTGGAAAAGTGTTACTGTTCCATTAAAGATGTTAGAGAACTGAACAAAAGGGACTCCAAGAAGACAAAATATGAGGTGAAGAGGAGGAATATAACTTTCTTTAATTGGCATGCTAAGCATGTAAGTCTGATGCTAAGTATAACTAACAAATGTTGAAGATATTTGCATTTTTCATGTGGTTTTTGGACAAATGTGAAATATACTTTTTGGGCTTTTAGGTAAGGCCTGTCAAAGAGTGCTTCATAATCAAAAAGTAGCTCTTGGTCTCTGCACACGTACTTCCAAGCATGACTTGTCAGAAAGACTGGCTGCAGTGCACCCCCTTAGCGTTTCTGCACTTTTCCTTCTGTTACTCTGTAATCTAATTCACAGAATGCTTGGTGATTATTTTCTCCATGGAGTAGTATCTCTTTTCATAAGGCAGGAAACTTATTTCCTCCTTGTTTTTGTTTTGTGTTTTTTTCCATTCTCCTTCCTTACCAATATCTGGCATAGTAATTAGTATGGTCTCAGTGAATATGTCCCAGACTCCTTCCATCTTGCTAAGTCGTGCTAATAGCTGCTAGAGTGGACATGGTAAGCAAACAAAGCAGGTATCTGTAACCCTTTTAAAGTGTTCTCAAAAGGCAGTGAATCTAAAATTCACCCACGATTTCTGGGCCCCACTTCCCAAGATTCTAATTCAGTAGGCCTTGGGAGTTCCTAAGAATCCACATTTTTGCACGCTTGTCTAGTGCAACATTTCTTTATGGATCAATGGTTTCCACAGCTGGTAGAAACTGGATGAATATTCTGGATATCTTAGTCTTCACTATGACTAAACATCAGCATTTTCAGTGGTTGTTTATAAAAATGCCTGGGCCTCACACCCAGAAATTCTGATTTATTAGGTTTAGTTTAGGGCCCAAGCATCTGTATTAAAATATTAAAATACCCGTCCACCCCCACGATGGAACTCCACAGGTGATTTTTTTTTCTGTGCAGCCAAGATTGATAACCACTGCCTTAGCCCTTAACCTCACAACATCGTTATTTGAACACTCCTCAATGACTACCAGGTAGAAAGCTGGAAAAGGTTGCATTCCTGTGAATAGCTAATACAATCAGGAAAGGCCAGACGATCAGCTGCCCCCCATTTATACATTGATTAGGCCTCAAAATATGACAAGCTCAACTTAACTGCTAGGGAAAGAGTAAATGAGACCAGTAGGTATCTGGAAAATAGAGACCTCATATTTTATTTCTTAGGTGTCACATCAATCTACCCAGTTAAGTGATTAAAGGGGAGACTCCAAACTGCAAAGGGAACCAGGCCCTGATTTGTTCAGGGTCATGGGCAATGGCTCGAAACCATCTTGTTTGCAGATACTCCTTTCATGCTATTAGGCTGTCAGTTGACAGACTTTGCAAGATTTATGGCTCAAAACTCAAGTGTACACATGTGCGAGAGGGCGGGATGGGGTGACGGGTCGGATGAGGCCAAAGGAGCAGAGAGACAGCGCAGGAGTGTTGCTGTGAGAGCCGGAGCTGGCCTTTTGGGATTGGGCTTCCTTCAGTCTCTCCCTCTCTCTTTTGTTTGTTCCTCCCTTTCATCCCAGTAAACCTTATTTTTAGCTTCGGGAATTTCTGCTATAGAAAATTAAAATAGAAAGCGAGACTCCAAGTGGAAACATCTAGTGTTTAGGAAAAAAATTCTTAGGGTGCTTTTAATAAAGCCCTGTTGAGGGTATAATAAAAAAGATTTAGGGTCCCTGTCCCTAGGAATTGATAATATTTCTCATTCTTTTGAGAAAACTATACTTTCTTAGTATAATATAATAATATTTCTTAAGTATATTTTACTGGGCCTATTAGCTTCTTTCTAACTTGTTTGAAATGAAATTTCTGATATTTAAATTCCCGCATTCTCTTCACAGTAGGAACAGTGACCTCCTACATCTTTCTGTTTTTCCCTCAGGTATTTTTCTCTTTCCGGCCAGGAGGGAACACCTTGCCTGTTTCTGTGAACTATGCTTCCCACTTGCTTCCTTCCTTCAATCTCTCCAATCCAAACTGAAACTCCTTTTTCTTTGCGACAGGGTCTTGCTTTGTTGTGCTGTGCAGGCTAGAGTGCAGTGGTGTCATCATAGCTCACTGCAACTTCAAACTCCTGGGCTCAAATGATCCTCCTGCCTCAGCCTCCTGAGTAGCTGGGACTACAGCTGCCATGCCTGTCTGATTTTTTTCTATTTCTTATAGAGACAAAGTCTCGCTCTTGCTCAGGCTGGTCTCAAACTCCTGGCCTCAAGCAATCCTCCCACCTTGGCTTCCCAAAGTGCTGGGATCACAGGCTTGAGCCACTGCCACTGGCGCCCCACTCACACTGAAACTTTCTATAAGGGAACGTTACCGCGTTAGTTCCCTAATTTTGAAGTCCTTCTGGGATTCTCCAGGGCTTATTAAATGCAAATTTAGTTTGGGACCTGGAATTTGTTCCCACTTCCACACACACATACCCTTACAGAGTTCTCCAGCCACAGTGCATTAGCCATCGTTCCTCATACTCTCTCAAGTCTGTGGACATGCTCTTCCTTTTGCATGGATTTCTCTTTCTCTCTATAAAAACTTATAAACTCCAACCCTAACTTCAAGACTCAAATACTGCTTTCTCTGTAAAAACAGAAATGCTCCCCCTCAATCAGAGCGTGTCAAGGGTCCCTTTTTCATATGCTTCTGAAGCACCCTATACATACTCTTCTGCTAAGCACCCAAGTGTTATAATTGTGATAGATGATTGTCTCCCTCAGAGATGGCATTTGAAAGCAGGTTCAACATCTTACTTGTTTGTCTCCATTGCCTCCTAAAATGTGGAGCAAATCATAGTTAAGGTTTTAAAAACTGTCTATTGGCCAATTAAATAAAATGAAAACAACCAAAATCAGTCTAGAGGTTTGCCCAAAAATATGTTTTGGGGGCAAGGGAAAAGCCTTACGGTAAAATATGTGGGGAATAAACTATGAAGTTTCAAGTTTTCCTGTTCCTGTGGCATCCTCATTTAACAAAGCCTACCTAGGACCACCATATTCTGGAACCCCAAGAGCTGGAAATCGTTCTTCAGTAGGATAGTTATTTGTCAACCCTCATTTCTTGGTTTATGGTGGTTTGGGGGGAGGGACAACTATCCCCAAATTCCACATGAATTCATAATGATGTTGTAGATGAACTAGTATAGGTGCAGTAGCTTGGCAAAAGTTTCTCATTAGTGGCATCACAATATGCTATGTCCTCTGAATCCAGAGCATCATTTTGATTAGGCTGTTGGAAGCCAAATTCCATTAGTTTTGATAATTAGGGAGAGTATTTTGTACCATATGAATTCACAATATACTTGATAATTTATGTATTAAAAAACCATGAAAATATTTTGTTTAAATGCAAACTAAGTGTTATAAATCTTCGTTGGTTTTCAAGTTTTATCACTCAAATTCAAATGTGTGCACATGTGGGGAGACAGGGTTTGCAGTGGGCTGAGAATGACACCAAAAAAATTTCAGATGACAGAGGTCCTAAGGGCATGTTTTAAGTCCCTCTCTCCTGTTGCTGTGCATATCTGAGCGTAAAATGAAGTTTTTCTTATCTGGCAAAGCAGTGACCCCACCACCCCTTTGCCTGGCTTCTTCCCACCTGAGAGTGCGTGCTTGCCTGTGCTCACAGGCAGGGCTCCTGGTTATCATGTGGTGTTTGTCCTCCTTTGTGCTGATCAATGCAGAAATGTCACCTGCAACCCTGCGATCCCCCTTGTGGAGGTGGCACAAGTTCCCTGTCCTCGCAGTAGTTCTGCCTGCTGTTTCGTGGACTGCAGAGGAGAGCTGCCCTGTGTTTTTAGTGTTTCCCATGAATTTTGTGAAAGAGCCCTTTTATTTGATTTTTGTCTTTCCCTTTCCCCAGGAATCTGACACAAGCCCCTGAGAGAAATTGTGGGGTCAGGAAACAATCTTGAGCCATATAACCTGCTGTACTTAAAAGTGCCACTCTCCTCTGAAAAAATTCATTGTCCTTATACTTAGTTTATGAGCCTCTGTTATTGTTTTCTCCCAGGATGCTCTTGGGAGGCAAATATACACCTAATGAACTCATTCCAGCGGCCCTCCAATCAGCTGGCTATGCCCAAGACTGAACAGCCCTGGGAGTGAGTGGTGAGGGTGGCATAACATAGCCATGTCAGTCAGATCTATCTATAGCTTACTACGTCTCTGTAGTGAAGTTTCTATAATGACTGGCTAGGCGGAGGACCCTCAAAGTCCTTGAGGGTAATAATTTTCCCAAGGCTCCAGTTATGCAGCATCACATTTGACATCCTAATCTAGGTCCTTCTAACTCAAGAACCACCATGCTTTTAATTCTTCTCATTTCTTGTCTAACTTTGTGTCGCCAGCCTGGTGCCAGACATATAGTAGCTCTACCATAAATGTGGAATGAATGACTGAGGGCAAGAATGCAAACCATGTTTATATCAGCACTAAATGCATTGTGTGGGAAGATGCTAATGCCGTGCATGAAGACAATACATAAGTAGAACTATTGTGTGTCATGGTTTCTTTTGATATACCATCTATTAAAAACCATCTCTGAGGAACTGATCTGGAGTGAGAACGTACTATAACAGCTTGAATTTTTAAAGACATAACTCAGAGTCTTCATGACCTGCTTTAGAGTTGATGATGAATTCTAACAATAATTATTGAAAACTAATTTTTTTTTTCTGGAGGATTTAAAAACATGTCTCATGAAGTTTTCTGTAAGATATCTCTTTGGGTATGTAAAATGTTAAATAATACAATTACAAGTCAGTGCTTCTTGAAGCAAGGATATAGCAAAAGTTGGTGACCTCTATGTCTGTCGTAATAAAAATGACTTTTATTTACTTGAGAAGGATGTTTTAATCCTGAGGAATCCTGAATTTCCACTTGATTGTCACTATTCACTATAAGAATCACTTCACTTTTTCTAAAATGTAGTTTCATTCTTTGACAGGAGTTGATTTGTCTACTTGGGAAATGTTACATTCCATTCAAGAGCTGCACATGCCCTATCTTTGTTTTTCATGGAAATTCAAGTTGTAGTAATAATGTTTATTTGCTCTTATTAGGATAGAGATAGCATACTAGACTCTGCATAGTATAATATATATGGACACATTTGGATCCATAACATAAACACATGCGCAAGAATGAATCCTCAGTACCTATAGGCACATGCCCACCTGCCCATCTTTTCATAGATAATTTTCCTCCTACCCTGGGAGTTTGATTTACACAATGATGAGACTTCTTTTATACTTACTAATTCTATTCTCTGTTGTATTCCAGAAGACATCATAGTATCTGCCTTGTCCAATTTGCTTCTGTGTCTCATTAAAGTGGCCTGCTGTGAAGCTAATTTTTCTTGTTCATTTTATTGATATTTTGGGAGAGTGAGATTTTTTTCCAAGCAGTTCCTGCTTTAGTATAGGGTTGTAGTAGCTGTCAAAAGAAGGCTTTAAAACCATCCTCTAAAATAAATCAAAAATAAAAGCAGCTTATTTTAGTATCTCTATTGAAATATAAATTACAGGTCATTGATCTTTTCCCCACTTCCTAGCAATTATTTTTATTGAAGATTTTTTTTTAAAGTAAGACAATGCAATGTATTTTAAAAAGCAAATAAACAAACCTCAAGAATAAGAATAGCACCAAATGGGTTTGTAAATGGCTATGACACACATTTAGTAGGAGAAAAAAGCATAATAAAACTTAGCTTTGTTGTTATTTACTACAATAGAAGATAAAATGTACCAGTAATTAGGTTAACACAATTCTGAATCAATCTAAAATCTCACCATGAAGGGACAGTTTAATTCTACAAGTTTAGACTCCATTATTCTTGTCAGGTCAACTACTTTTTCAAATATATATAAATTTTAAATAACATATAAAGATGCCAGAAAACAGAAATGAAAGGACACAATCCAAGGAACATTCTTTTCTTCTACAAGATGGGCAATCACATGCTCTGCCTTCGGAAGGCAGATGGCAGTCGAGAACACTGAAGAGGCAGCAGCTCCCTGGGTTTGAGCTCCGGCTTTGCTGCGCCCCTCTGTCTCTCTAAGCCTCAGTTTGTCCTTCTGCAAACTGGGGATAATTAGATTCTTTTAGGGGCAATAAGGGAATTTTTCTTAGTAAAGAACATAGTCCCTGATGTATATAGTAAGGACTATATCAGTGCTTTAACATAATTTGTTAAATAAAATAAAGATCTCAATAACTGTAGTCTACCAGAAACAAAACACATATTGTTTAGAGTAACAAGTTGCTGTTTAGTAAAGCAAAGAAAATGTGTACCTTCTGCAGATCTACCTAAGACTTTGCATTGAAAGACAGAATTGTTTTCCTTTGTGATATATTCTCAACTAGAACTCTCAGAGCCAGGCAGAGGGTCAGGAGGGAGAAACACTAATATCGTATTACCAGGGGCAAGTCCAGAAGGGCCGGCAGAAATCACAGTGCTGCTTCTGAAGGTTTTATCAGCTCAGCAGTGAATACTGAGTTCAGCTTATCTCTTCCAACCTGCTCCACAGGCCACCAGTTCTATAAATTGTTAATAGGTGTGTTTGGAAGAGGTTTCCAAGTGAAATAAATTTGCCAAACACTGGGTTAAACAAATTTAAATAACAATCCTTAGAGCTCTTAACACATTTAATGTACATTTCAATACTGTAAGAAATGCACACATGATGCATCATATCCCAAATTTATTTCACCGTGGTTTCCTTTTTAAAAATCATGCAACTATTATTATCTTCCTAAAGATAGAACATCATTTGGGAAATATTAAAGTAATTTTTTGGTCCTTCTCGTATTCTACAGAGAAGAATTGAATAAAATAAATGAAGTTGGCTTAGAAAGAAGAAAAAATGTTAATGATAGCTAGCAACTAAATAACATTTTAGAGCTTAAACATATTTTCATAGACATTATTTTCTTCAGAAGCACATTTTCCTCTTTTGTATTCACTCACTGACCCTCCACCTCATTGCCCTTCTCCTGAAATCATAAGGATGGCATACTAAGAACCCGGCTATTCCAGTTCCAAGTAATTACCCCCTCATAAAACACTTTGCTTGTGTGTTCAAAGAAGTGAGTTAAAAGGCATTTACTGCAACCCTGTTTTTAGTAGCAAAAAGTGGAAATCATCTAATGTTTATCAAAGAGGTAGTGAGTAAACAAAGTTCCTGCAATCAGACAATACATGTTAGTTAAAATGAATGAACTAGCTCTACATGTGATGGCATGAATAAGTCTTAAAAACATAATTTGGAATAATAAATGGCACAAAATTAAACAAGGCAAAAATATGATTGAATTTTTAAAATCATTGGCAAATAGCAATGAGAAAGAAGAGGCACTATAGGTGATGGTGACCTGAGCAATGTGAGTTAATTGCTCATAGAAATTTACATAATCTTATCCTTAGTAGAAGGCTTGGAAAATTAGGAGAGCCACAGTTGTTTTAATGCACTCTCTCTTTCACTGTTTCTTGTGTTGCTTTATACTTCCCGAGAATCTCATTAACATTCAAGATTTTATTTATCAACTTATATGCTAATAGCACACACATTTATATTTCCACCTCACACTTCTCTCTGAAACAGCAGGCCTATATATTCATTGGCCAACTGAACATCTTCACTCGGATATCTCACAGACAACTCAAACCTCGTATGTCTTCAACAGTTCATTATTCCACACTACCCTTTCCCTCTTCTGCAAAGAAACAAATAAAAAAGTTACTTCTCTTCTTGTACTTTCCATATCTTACTTACTAATGACACTGAAGCCAACACCTGGCTATCATTCCAGACCCTTCCCCCACAGCTGATGTCATTAGATTCTCTCCCTTATTCCTCCTTAATTCCTGTCCAGCCCAGTCCCTCCTCCACATCTCTTCTCCCCCTCCCCCAGTTCATTTACCCTGACAATGTTTTTCTGAGTTACTGTACTGTCTCCTTGCTTCTAGTTTTGTTGTTCTCCAAAGCATCCTCTGCATATTTGTCTGACCTCCCTAACTCCTGCAAATTCTTAATTTTTAGATTAAATATAAACTCCTCAGCATGGCTCAAAAGTCTTCATTGGTTAAACCAATAAGTACTACCCCTTTAACTATTACCTCTAACCACTCCTTCCTTCTATTCTTCCTTTTCCCTTTTTCTTCCCCTTTGGCTCTCCCTGGCTCCAGCCACATCAACCTGCTGTCTTTTCCTTTGTGTTTCTGTCTTCCTGGAATGCCCTTCACAACCCTGGCCCTTCCATGTGCCTCTACGTTTCCTTTAAGACTTTAAGAAATACACTTATTTTGTATTTCTTCATAAATCAAAAACTGTGCAATAGAAGTGTCACATATATTTTTATTTACAATTTTTCTGATTAGGATGAAAACAGTGAAAATGAATGCATTGTATCTCTAAAAGCAGTATTAGAATCCATTGGACTGGTTAATCTAGAATAGTCTATGATATGGAATATAATTTCTGAAATAAAATAGGAATTTTTATGATTTATGAGATATTTGTGGATTTATAAATGCAAATAGATTGCCCTTCAGTTTTAAGCTTCTTCGGGGTAGGAATTGTATGTGTTCATTTTATAAGCTCCATAGCCCATAATTCTATGTTTTATACATATGAGTCACTAAACAAATGTTTGTCATATTGAAAAAATGATTATGTTAAGATGTGGGAACATGTGATATCATAACATTTAATAATATAATAGGTATTATTTTACCTCACAGAAATAATGTAAATGTTAACAAAATGTACCCAAAGAGTTTTTGAAATGTCACTTTAAAAGTGTGATTGTTACTGTTTAGGTACTCACTGTAAATAAATGATAAAGGGTGTTTGTAAGATATCTAGAGATATATTTAGTTTCTTCTCTACTAGATGGCCACTGGGGGGAAAATAAAACAACTTTACACTGCTTAGTTACACTCTGGATTTTAAAAAATATGACTTTGAAAAGTATCTTCTTATTTGTAAAATAATTAGAATAAATTACCATTAGTGTTGCCTTTTAATATTAATACCAAAATTATATCATAGAAAATAATTCTTTTTTTGAAAGCAATTGAACAAATAACATATTACTTATCTTTTACTAACAATCCCTAATTTAAAACAGAAAAGTAGGGGAATGAAGCAGTAATATGCTGAGGTTGGAAGCATTTAGGTAACACAGGTGAAAAGTAACCTTTAAATATTTGCTCATCTCTTTCTCCAGTTTTCACTTTCTTGTCATAAATACTTATACAAAAAATTGGCCTGCTATTTAGCACATTGGTAATGATTTTGTATGATTAAGTATGTGTTTCCATTCATAGACACTCAGAATAATTATCAATTAGGACAGGTGAATCTAATTTACAATTTTATTCTTTAATAGTTTCTTAAGGATTATACTAGTTAAATAGACATTACAGTTTTTCTCCTTGATAAATAAGTTAAATGATCATGTGGTTTCAAAAGTGAATATTATATGCCTATGAGTGAGAAAGTATGTAAAAAATATATGTACATATATATATATAAATATAGGAACTTTTTTAATTAAAAAGGAAACATATTTTATTGTAATGTTTAGATTTGACAGTAATTTAAGCTAAAAAGATTTAAGTTTATATAAATTGAAGGTGTATGTTTGAACAATAAAACATCAACTACAATTGCTACTGATGGGTATTACTTCTATCTCATAACAGCTAGTGTGTTCTGTGTCATAGAACACGGTATTATTGTGTATCAGGGGACTCATTGCAGAAAATGGAGTGAAAGGTACAAACTTATGGAATATTTTCTTACTAGAGATCATTGCCTGAGACCATAAGTAGAAAAGGATTAGTTGCCTCATGGGCAAATATATATGCTTATTTTTGTAATAAACCACTCAACCTATAACAAATACTATACAATTTAATTTTTACTATATTATTTTTCCTCTATTGAAATAATTTTATCTTGATGAATGATTTGCATCATGTCTGCCATTGTTGTCATTTTCACAAATTGCAGAATCAGGGCATCCCACTGCTTTTCTCTGCCTGGGGATATAGATGGAGAGAGAGAGAGATGAAGAGGGAGAGAGAAAAGACAGAGAGATAAAAATAGAGAGAGAGGGAGGGAGAGACATCTATGTATATTTTTAAAAGCAGAGACACCGTGGAAGAGAGCATATTACTGAACAAGAGGTTAAAGAAAAGATAATTACTTCCATCTTTTTTCATTGGCTGTTGCTAACTTTTCCAAAGAGATTCATCATCATTATCAGAAAAACATTCTGAAAACTCATGCTGCTTTCACACTCTTTAGAGCCATTTAGACTGACACAATCCTTGTGTTCTAGGTTCCTATAACCCAAACCAGATAATGCTGACATGAATATACAAGGCAGAGACTGTAGAATACAGCTCAGAATAAATACCAAAAACAGGGAATTAAAATTTAGGAGAAGACCCAGATGCTGGAGTGTGATGAGTAGACAAAAAGAACTTTGCTGAAGTTGGATCTCCTCTATTGTGGTATCTGTAAATAGGTCTGGCACCAAGATTATTGTTGTATGGCTACCTCCCAGAACCTCGATCAGAAAGTCTACTGTTTATTAAGATAAATGCAGATGTGTCTGCCAAAGAGCACTTCAAAATAACAGACCTTCTTAATGCTGTGTGACTAGTTTGGGCTTTTTTTTTTTTTTAAACATTTGCTTTATGATTTGCCTTAGGTCATTTCTGAAAACCCTATTGTGTCATCAACTGGATTATACTATGATTTCAGTTTATTCCTTCATATTTAAAATGCCGTCCAGGGCTACCCTTCTCTGGTTTGCACTTAAGTGAAATTAAAAGTCTGACTGTTAGGTATTGCCTTTAGACCAGCTGAAATAGTTCCTCCAGCTTACATCCTTAGGGCCTCATTAGGAAGGGGCTCACAGCATGCCTGACACCACTTAATATTTGCAGAGCTCATTTACCTACATTGGAAACTAACCAAAAAAAAAAAAAAAAAAAGGCCAAATTCTACTGAAGTGAAGAAGGCTGAGGGCATCAGTGCCCATCATCTGGGTCACCCTTCTCTGTCGGAAGTGGATGACCCACCAGGCAGTGACTCCTTACCTCTCCGAAACTGAAAAAGACCTGTTGAAAATGGGTCTTCAAGTACCTTTGTTGTTAAACATTCCACAGGACAAAATAGGTAACCCATAACCTTGAGAGAAAAGGGGAGTAAGGAAAGCATTCCTTTCCAAAACAAGATATGTTCTTTGTGCAAACCTAGATAGCCATAGTTTGTTTCCAGGAGAATAAAGAACATTCACACCATTGTGGCTCTGCCCTGATGGCATTCTAAGCTACGGTTTTTCCCTATTCAGAGATGCATAATGCAGCAGTTTGCAGTTCCTTTGAGAAAACTGGTGGACACTTTCTTCATTACTGTCTCTCTTTACTATTTTAAAGCTCCTTGACTACTTGTGGTATTGCTAGATATATGATAGATTAATGTGTCCATTTGGGGGAAATCTGGTGCAAATAATTATGGGTCAACCACTGAACACTGTTTTCTCTATCAACCACCATTATCAAACTTATTTAGGAGCCATTACATTTGCTCACTTATGAAGATGATTTTGGATAAAACTAGATAAGGATGCCTAAGTCGCATGTACTAGCTTATTAATCTAGAAGCATCCTCAACCTTTGTATGTCATTGGGTTAGCTAGAGATTTTGAAGTACCTGATCTGTTTGTTAAAGAGGTTCTGGTCTATTGTGCCTCTTTCTCTAAAAGCACACTGGAGAGAATACCTCAAAAGCTCTTGAACCCCAGCAGGATTTTTATTTAATTTAATAGGATTTTTTATTTTAATTACTGTCAAAAAATTGCAGGGACCACCACAAGCTTAGGATTTTTCTAAGGTCTACTCTGCTTCTCTGTTTGCTGCCTTCTGTTTACTTGCTGATATTCTTGAAGGAATAAAATATCTTCAGCATTGCCCAACAGTTTTCCTTACCAATGATTTCTATTCAGTTTTCATGTTAACCACAAATTTTTCTTCAAAATTATATATCACATTGTTTTATCCTAAGTTTGTTTGTAGAGTTCTGATTTTTGGGGGGGAGCAGGGAAATTTCTTGAATTTGGAATAGTTAGGAAAGGGTGCATACACATTTTGAGGCTCTTGTTCTGTAATACTATATGGCTCCAATTGACACGCTAAAGAGCAGAGTGTGAATTTCCTTTTGGCCTGGACCCTCATTAACAATTATGTATTAAATTTTTTAATATTTGTCAATTTTATGGATGACAGTTTAAATTATTATAAGCAATGACTGTTTAAATTGTCTAATTCAACAAAATGTTATTAGTAATCACTCTCCACTTCCTCTTTGAAGTGTTTGATCCTATTGGGTATATCTAACCCCTTGAAACTCTCATCTTCTGACTTTTTATAACATTATCCTTAATTCATTTTTATCCATTTATTATTTTCTTTCTTTAGGTAATGTTCATTAATAGTAAACATACTGGCCTTGCCTCTGACCCTCTTGACATTTATACTCTCTGCTCTAGTAAACAAATCCAGGGGTATATTCAGAGTTTACAAACTCTGTATACTTCAAAGCTGACCCATGAAACATGGCCCATGTGACATTTCTGCTTGATAGTGTAGCTATCTTCAAATATTTGATGGAGAGTGGGATTTATAAGAGTGCAAGACAATGTCAGTGGCACTTTATATTATTCCATTTTATTGTCACAGTGGCCCAGGTTCAGTCAGAAGTGACTTGTCTGGACAAGATTATCTGGATAATAAGTGGAGGGTTCAAGCCCCTCTAGAAAAGGCCCTTTGGAGCTTGTCTGGAAGTCTGTCACTTTCTTTCAGGCAGGGATAAAACTTGGTGTTAGGATAACAACACCTCAGAGTAGTAGTACCTGGAGTTAAGCCCACCACTTCACATGAAATGACCCCCAGCAAATGGAGTCATCTCTGTGTTCAGTTGACTCAGCAACAAAGTGGAGATAATGACACCTATTTTAACAAGGTTGTTGTGACCAAGTAATTCATATAATGATACTTTGCTAATTTTAAAGCTCTGTAGGAAAGGGAGGTGCACGTGTGTGTGTGTGTGTGTGTGTGTGTGTTGTGTATTAGGGCCATATGTATGAGGTCATTCCCTGAAAAATAATTTTTACAACATCCTTTTGAAACATGTCATCGTCTAGAATTTTTTGTATTAAGCTACTCTTCCCACTCATGTTGATGTTTGTTCAACTCAGTTTGGACCATAAAGGTATACAGAAGAAAACACTTCAGTGGAATTAAACCTACATACGTTACTCAGAAGTATCTCCTGTGTCCATCCTTTCCCCCCCATCTCTCTATAATCATGATTTTAGTTTGGGTCTTCTTCATCTTTTCACCTGTAGTCTTTATTTCATCTTTCTTCATCCAGTTCCCTCTTGCATTGCATCAGTCTTCCACTGCCAGTGGAGTGATCTTTCTAACAACAGAAAGTTGCTCCTGTCACTTCATGGATTATAAGCATTTAATGGCCTGGCATTGCTTATAGGATGCAATGCAAGTGCCATAACATACCTTATAACGCTTATCCAGCCTCCCCTATCCTCCTGGTCGCTGGACATTCTTCTCCTTTTACCACATGCATCATGCTCAGAGTTCAAGAAATATGATGACTGATGGTGATTCTCTTTCTTTTATTTTTTTCTCTACTATAGATCTTATGATCATCAAAACTTCAGGAATATTATAATATTTAACATATCTAACCACATTCAAGTAATTTCTTCTGTATTCATTTTTGATCACTAAAATTTACCAACTTCTTTCTAGACAAAATTACCTTTGACATTTTTATCATTTCATGATCTTCATATTAGAGAAAATAGAGGCATATAAAGCTGAAGGCGAAGATGTTTAATTTTTGTCTCTTGATTGAGGGATTGATGTGTGTGGCAATAATTAGTAGATTTCACTCGTACATTTCTAGATATAATGGTTATTTGTATTAAAACTTTAATTATTGGATACCCAGGGATAGGAAGCTTTGCCTAAAGGCATATCTTAGTTAAAAATATTTTTCCCATTATCTGTTGTTGTTGAAAACATTGGGGAGAATATACTTTTCTGTCCAAGTACAGTATTCTGAATAATATTATATCCATAAGGATTGCAGATCTTTGCAGTCTGTCAGCATTATGTTTCTGCATAATTATTCACCTTGTCAATTACTCAGATATGAGTGTTGAATGAGTACACTGTTAGTTTGGATGATACTGATCCCAGAATATTCTCTGGAACTTGTTCCTTAAAATAAGCTGATAATATGAATTTGTTTTATCATATGCTGTCTTCTAAAACTAGGGTTAGAGAATAATATATGGTTGAGAGTTCAGTTAATGAGATGCTGGGTGATTAAGTCATTTCTATGCCTAATTGATGGATAATGAGTTCATTGGGGAGAATTTATTGAGTTTCAAAACCAAGTGACAGGTTACTGTAGTGTTGACAGTCACAGGGAAAACATGAGAATCTCAAAGTCAGTAAATTCATTGAATATTTTCTCTTAGAATAGCATTTGTTACAAAATAAATCATTTTCCTTAAGATTCAGATTATTTTAAGCAATTTTCTATTTAAGAAAAGAGAGTTGAATCTGTAATATTTATGGGAATAATCCAAGGATGCAAAAGAGAAGCAGGGACCATGTTTTACTTACCTTGTGCCCTTGAATTTCGCCTGGCACATTGTAATAGTTCACTAAATGTTTGAGGAATAAATGAATGAATGGTTATATGTATGTATGGATGGATGAATGGATGCATGGATGAATTAGTGAATGAAATAAAGACTTGTTGAGAAGTCATGATATCAGATATAATGAATGGAAACAAAAGTTTACCCAATTCCTATGTATATGACGTACCTGAGAATGATTTCTTGCCAAAACACACCATATCACTCCAAATGAATGCCATTTTTCAAAGTCATTGCTTTGATCCTTGTAAGCTACTGTTTAAAGTACTTTTAAAATATTATTTTGTTTTTAATTTCAAAATAATTTTAAAGCTATATGAGCAAATAGCTTCAGTGCTTCATTATTTGATAAGAACATCTCAAAAGTTTAACAAAATGTATTGCCAAGTGTTCTTACCTAATTTATTAATAGTAGATAAAAATGAGCTCAGAATGACTTTTTATTCTCTAAAAGTACATATGCCTTCAGAGGAGTTTTGCTTATTGAGATATCTCAGATAATATGTTGCAGCTTCTGAATGACAATTCCAAAAACAATTTGAGCAATGGGTTTATTGGAATAAGTTTTTTGTTGTTTCCAAGGAGACCACTTTGAAGGAGCAATACCCATTTGAAATAATGCTTTAAAAGCAGTCTCATTAAATTATTATCTACACCTCAGAACTACATTTAATGAAATAAAGATTAATATGACTCGACCCACCCAGAAAGTTACAAAGTTATAAATGTATATTGATGAATTTCTATAAAATCAATACTTTTTTCAAATACATATTCATTCTAGGTAAAGGTGAATTAGTCCTGGGAACTCACGAGCAGCAATAATTCAGTCTGATTTATTTTATAAAATATTTCTGTGGAAAGAATGAAATTCTGAAATTTTAAAATGTAGTACTAATGGTTTGTCAATGCCAGGAGGATCAAGGATTTTTGTTTCATTAAATAAACATTTTTATTTCATTAGCTATTGTGGTATGAAGCAATGAAATGATATACTGCCTTTTCCAATGCCTTGCCCCCTTTTATGGGAGTGTTAGTATGACCTACTTGCTAATTAATTTAGTAAAATCATTTGAAAGGTTTTGGTTTTCTAAATGTGTTGAATTTTTCTTTTGAAAAACGTGACCTTGGTAGAAACTGCCTTTACTTTAATAACTAGTTCACCTCTAACCTGAGTTTCAAAAACTCTCCTTTTAAAGGTACAAAAGTAAAATAAATAAGATGTTCTGAATTAGTAATCACTAAAAAAAAAATCACATATAGTATCTTATTTTGGAACATTTAGGATTAACATAGAGAACAGAGACAAATGAAATGTAAAAGAAGAATAAGAGGCAGACCCTATTTATGGATGCAAAAGTCCATGTGCACTGCTATATTATTACCCTATTTATTGTTTTTGAGTTATATATGTATTTTAATGCAGTAAATATTGGTGCTCCGCTTAATATGACATATAGGATCAAGGGAAATGACTTAGCTGACTGATTTATTTATCTACATAATATGAAGGCAGTGCTTGTTAGTTTTCTATTAAGACAGGCTGTCTAACAAGAATTCATTTGCAAATCAGTTGTCGAAACTGAGTACATTTGCCCATAGGATAACTGTTATGAACTGAATCTGCAATCTATTCAACCAAATCCCATTCAGATATCTGTTTTAAACATTAAGTAATGTTGCCCCAGTGAACAAGGAAGCATTTACAGATTAATGCGTTATACCTGTTGGCATTGAAAGGCGAGAAGCAAGTTGTGACTATAAAAGTTGTATTTGTTTCTGTGCATTTGTTTAATTATTGTTTTAATTAAGCTTATAATTTCTACAGAGTATAGTGTTAAATATATTTCACCTATTTTGAACTTAGTGCATTATTTAAATGTGTTATAATAATCATATGTAATTCTGAGCATTAATTTAGCTCAATGAAGAATTTTAATGTTTTGGATTTATATTTACTTAATCAAATATTTATACATTATAAGAAGTTTAAAATGCTTAACCTTGTATAAGAGCACCAGGATACCACAGAAATGCTAATGAAACAAAAATGGAGATCAAATACGTTACAAAGCTGAAATGAAACTCCACTACAATGAAAATGGAAAGAGAACATTGAAAATAAAACATTAGAAATAAGAAGGAAAGTAAACTGTCATTAGATTAATCAACGAGAAGTACTGAAAGTTAAACAGAAATAAGTTGTAATCATCGTGGACAAACATAAAACGGAATATATCTTATAACTTGGAACACAGCAGAGAATTTGGGTATTGTTTTTATAACATGCATACTTCTCAATTCATGTGATAAAACGCTATTATTTACAAAAAGACATTATCTCACAAGTTTTCCCTTCTCAATTATTCCATGGATAAATTTTTAATTCTATAGAAAGAATATGGTAATACCTTCAGAATCCTGTATGTCTTTTATTGTAGAAAACTTATGCTGTTCTTTCAAGATGTCAGTCATTGAACTCATTAATTGTTGTATTTGGGAAAAATAAGATTTATAATTGTTCTTGCAATGAAACATATGAATACATAAATTAATTGTATTATATATTAATAAGTGTTAAGTTCTGCTAGAATGATACTCCATGCAGCTAGTTTAATATATACAGCAGGTAAACATTAGGTCTGATGATCTGTTGTAAGTTCTGGAAACTGGTGTGAGGGAGGAATGATTCCAGTAAGGTGATGGGGGGAGCAGGAGAGCAAAGGCCAGAAGCCAAGCACGGCATGATTCGGGGGAAGTTCTATCTAGTCTCAAGGGGAGCTGTGGAATGTAAATTACATTTCAGGGTTTTTATCATCTCAAGGCAAGGGAGTTGGGCTTTCACACTGCTTCATCAGGCAGTCTTTGGCTCTAAGCCTACAGGGCCTGACGTAAGGGGGTGAGACACACTCCCAGGCTCCTGCTTCTACAGCGGAAGAGGCCCCAGTTGCCTAAGGAGTACTTGGAGGGAAGTTTGTGGTGCAAAGCAGGAGAAACAGAGCCCATACAAACTGGGAGTTGGGTGCTCAGGACCACTAAAGAGGGTGCCTGAGGTCTAAGTACCAACAATGTCCACAAAGAGAATTTCAGAGTAGAAATATCTACCTTTGTGGCATGGTTACCTTTTTTTCTCCGTCTACTGTCACCTCCTGCTGCTGCTCCCTCTGCATTTTCAGGACCTGATGCCTAGAGCTGTCCCCCAGATGCCCACACCAGGCCCACCCTCCTTCCTCAGACTGCTCCATGATTCACCACCTATTTTCTCTCCACACCTGACTTAATGTCTCTTTTTGTTAGCACAGCTCAGCTAAGTATCGAGAAGAGACTAGTTGAGTTCATTCACATTATGTTATCTTTTGTTTTTAATACTTGCTTGGTAACCTAAGTGAACATCTTATTCCTAGTATTTTAGACAGTTTAAGGAAAGAGGACTTGAAGAAGTTTTTCAGCATGGAGACCACCACATAGTCAGAAAGTGGCCTAAGATTGCTAGTTTTGCTTTCTGCACTTCTGAACACAAAAAAGTATTTTCCTAGCTGCAACTTTTGAGGGGAAGCTTGCTTTCAAAAAACTCCTATCATGATAGCAACATCAGGGAAGCAGTGTCAAAAAAACAGGGAGTTTGATAATGAAGAAGTTTGGAAGCTCTTTCAAAATACTCAGAATACTTTAAACAAATGCTAAGGGAATAAAAAAATTAAATGAACATGTTTTTCTCTTGTCTTAGAAATTATGAATTTTTTTCTGTTTCTCCTACTACCAGTGGGGCATGGCTGACTAAATTCTCATCTCTTATGTAGGTTGACCTGCCTGTAATTTGTTTGTAAGAACTCTCTGAAAATAATATGTATCAAGAGTGTTTGTTACATTCATTCTTCAAATATTCATAGAGGGCCTTCAGTGTGAGGAGACCCCTTGGAGCAGTGCTTCGAGTACAATAATACATGTTCTCAAGGAGGATACACTCATTTATATTCAGTTTCAAGTTCTCAGCCAAGACTAGAGGGCCAAGTGAAAATAATGCAAGAAATATTCTCAAAGTGTTTATCCAATAGATTGTGACTTTATTTCTGATTAAAAGTCATGATTTACTTCCATAACCATCCCCTGGTAAGTTTTAAATTTTTTTTATTTTCAAAATAAAGTGTATACCCTATTTTCAATGTATAACAATACATAATTATTATTATTTTAGTAATTATGATGATGTAAAATTGTATTATGAAATATCAGGGCAGAAGAAAGAAGAGAAACAACATGCTTCTTTACTCCACAACTTTAAATGTGTTTTCATCTCTCCAAATATTTTATTCTTTATATGTGGTATGTATACTTTTGTATCTTACCTTTTCCATTTAAAATGAAATCATAAACATTTTTCAGTTATTAGAAACTCTTCATAAATCTTTTTTAACGCCTCCCAAACATTCCATTCAATGAGTTATTAGGTTAACAATTGCCTGATTGTTGGACACCTAACTTGTTTACAAATTTTTCTCCTTTGCCCTTTTAAAAGGGGTGTGAGCCAGAATTTTAGTGATCGAAGCTTTCCCTATAGCATTGAGAAAGATGCATTAACGCTTTACAGTCCTTTGTTGTTTAGCGAGCCTTTGAGTATTCATATGTCTTCTTCTTCCTGCCAACCAAAGCCATCTATTTGAAATAAAACTTTCTAATAGTAATAAGCTCTAGACAGTGCTGATTATGTCTTGTACTCTGACCGACAACTAAAGTCAAGCGGCCTAGATCTGAGTGGTCCTAAAGGGCTTACAAATAACAGATATTTCCCCAGGCTGATAGCATATATAAGCAGAAGGACACCTGCCTATTTTGAGATCTGAAGGAACCTTGACAGTTGCTCTTGGTTGATGGGGTGAAGGTTACTTCTGCTGTCCGAGATACCCGGAGAATCTTCTACAGGAAGAGGACTCTCACAAGGTGTTTGCATCCAGGGAAGCACATTAAATTGAAGTTGGCCCTTGCATTGCTTCTGGGCATGTGCTGAGGGTTAGTCTGATGGGCTGAAAGTGTGAGCTCCTAATTTACTTCTAGAGAGTGACTTAGGGTCTCAAGGACTAGGGAGACGAAGGTACTTTGAAGATAAACACATATCTCGTGGGATGCGTGTGTGTGCATGAGTATCTGTGTGTGCGTATCTGTGTGTGTATTCAAGTGAGAACATTTTATTTGTTAAAGCCTGACTGGCACTTTGAAAGTGATAAAATCTGTTGTCCTTTTTCACAGACCAGGATCATCTCTTCGGTACGAATTTAGGGCAGCAATTAGTGTGGCATCGATTACCACACCAGAACGTTTATGTATGTTTACTGTCCCAGAATCGCTTTCGTTTTAATGTAAAGTTACTTCTCGCCATTATTTCAGTGAAGTGTGCAAGAACAGGGGTAAGGTCACAGCATCCAGGGAAGAAGATGTTGATAACCTACGTATGTGTGAGAGCAGCACCACAGATAGGATAGGGTAAGTTTACGTATTCCCGTATCCTGGGGTTTTCTGGAAAACTATTTTAGAAAGCACATATTACTTTGAAACAGCAGTAGGCGAAGTAATACCAAATTGTGATGTAATCATCAAGAAAACCATATTTGTAATAAGGTTAATTAAATTTGCTACAATCTTGAGACAAGCATCCTGTAAGTGTGCCAGTAAATCTGGTCTTGCTTTATCACACTAAGGGCACCCCCTCCCTCTCCCAGAACAAGTAGCTCATTGCCAGAGGACACACGCAGGCTGGCAACAATAACTAATATGTTATGAGAGGTTAGACAAGTTTAAATAGGATTCGTCTCTGAACTGAAGGGCAAATTGTAAGAAATTTCTTTGTCTGCTGCTGATGCTGTTAAATTGAAAGCACAATGGGAGGTTTGGTGGATGCAACAAAGGTTGAAATGACAGACTGCTGTTTGGAGGAAGCATCGTGGTTTCGCCAGTGGTCCAGACATCTGCTGACAACAGCCACCTCTTGTCAGGGTCTGCTTCGCGCAGGGCACGAGAACACTTTGCACCATTTAACTCATCAGAGTCTTCGAGCTCTGCAGTGCGCTCTACATCAAGAATGTTTATGTAATAAAACAGAGCTAATTAAACATTTCAAAGGGAAACATTATTTTAACACTAATTAGATATGATTACAGTTCTTTTTTTTCCTATGCCAGTGCTGAATTGCACGAAAGCACCCTCATTTTGTTTTCTTTGCTCAATTTTGTAACAAAGTCTTGTTGAATCACACAAAGCTATCCTGTCCTATGGCATTTATTCCAATATGATGACATGTCCAAAAGCCTTTATCAAGTTTAAGATGATTTAAACAAAAGAACAACAGCATTAACAAGAATAAACCGAATGTGTGCTTGTGGGTGGATGAGCATCTTAACTTATATTCGCATATAGCCTTTTATGAGACACTTGAAAGGTGATACTCTGTTTTGTTTTTTATTTCAAACCTGTCAGGTCTGTACAAACAAAAAGTATCTCCATTTCATAGATAGGGAACTCAGGGCACAGAGTGCATGAGCAGATCAGGAGCAAAGCAAGGCCGGCTAAGATGTGGGACCCACTCAGAGCTTGCTTTCTGGGGACTCCCATCTATGAGAAATATGAAAGTCCTTTTGTTCAAGATAGCTCACATCCACCAGATAACAACTCATAAAATGTTCATGAAAGCCATGCTGGATTGGTAATAAATAGACAAAAGGCCTCTTTAATCAGTGACATATGAAATGGTGTAATACACTTTTAACTAATGAATGAATAAAAAAAAAATCTTTGAACTCTCCAAAAAAAAAAAAAAAAACTAGTTGTACCCAAGACCCATGTCGACTTACATGTCTGTTTAGATACATGGTATGTTAATGAAAGCCTAAAGAAATTCATGAGATTTGATTCGTGAGATAAGATTTATACAGAATAGAAAAATGCTTGTATGGTAAAAACCAAATCAGTTGAAAGCCTTTTAGCAGTGGAGGAAGACTAAGGTTTTTAAATGTTTGAATATTTCTTGATGAATTCAATGAGACAAGATATTTTCCTAGCTTCTTCAAAGCTATTTATGATTAAGAATAAATATAGGAGAATATCAAACAGTATTATGATAGAATAAATATATTTTATGTGGTCTTGAGCAACAGTAAGCTTATTTTTTTTAACTTCTTGCCTCATATTCTGTGGACTCACACTTTCAAGGAGAGAAATTGTCTGTGCACTGGTTCTCTGCAGTCCTAATTAAAAAGAACTTCAATGAGAAGTTTTTCTTTTCCACTTCCAACCCAAGCTTCAGGGCATAGCAGTTACTGGAGAGTATATTGCGTTCATTTTGCAGTTTGAGTAGTTCAGGAAGGAGTTGCCTTTCAAACACCGTGCAACTAATATGATGCCCCCAGGATGCTGCTGTCACATCAAGGTTTCTTTAAGGAAAAAAAAAGTAACACACACATAAGCATCATCATCATCACCACCACCACCATCAAATATTTAAAGTTTCAACAAATATATCGAGAGAGAACTTTTTCTCAACTGTAATCATTCAATTGATATTATGGCTGTGATGATACCAATAACACCTAAATAAATTGTAGATGATAGATTATCTCATTAAATTGGCATATCTAATTTTTATAAACCTTCCAGTCCCTGCATAGAATTTCCTTTTCATGAAATACACATTCATTAAGGACACCTTTGCAGATATTTCTAAAACTTTGGAAAAGGAAACTAAAGGAGCATAATAAAAATACTGAGTAATTAAAATGTTGCTCTCTCCTCCTCCAATCAGGTCTCATTCCCCACTTTCTCATTGTTATTAATATCCCTATCTTTCCAGTCTGCCATGACCGTAAACATGGAATCATCTTTTTGTCCTCAATCTCCTTTGACAATTACTCCTAATACGTTTAAAAATTACACGATTTTTTTCCTCTGTGATGTTGTTCAGTGTTTTTTCTTGCTATTCCACTAACACCATTTTTATACAGAACCTCTTCACCCCACTCTGATACATTACCTTACAAGTGGTCTACCTTCCTAATTCTCTTTTTAAATCCATCTCCTATAAATTAACATGTTTTCTTAAAACAAAGCCTTTGCCTTGCTGATCCTTTGCTAAAAAATCACTTCCTTTCCACTGAGATTTCTGCCTTTGCCACCAACCCTGCGAGGACTCAAAACCCCCATCCACTCATTTACCACGTCCAGGAGCTTTGCTTCAGCCCTTATTTTATTTAGTGTCTATGGTGCATCTGAGTTATTGACTATTCCTCCTTTTTATAATTTTCACCTGTATTGGCTTTTGGTGCAATATTAGGACAGATTTTTCTCCACCTTTCTAGCGACTCTATCTTAAGCTCATTTATAGCATCTTCTCCTATCCTTCCTTTAAATGATGATTATCTTTTAGGTTGTGTTTGACCTTTTACCTCCTACTTTGTCAACTTTCTTCTAGTAATTTTATTCAAATCAATAGCTTTGAGTACTACCTAAATGCTTATGGTCATCAAATTTTTATCCACAGCCTGTAAACTTGTCTATTACAACTGCTTACTCACTGTCTTCACTTGAAGGACCACAAACAGATTACTTTCACATTTCCAGATTGATATTATTTTCTCCAGTCCTATCAAAATCTATTCTTACTTCTGTAATCTACACATTCATGAATGAACCCACCACTTCTGTAGTTTGATGGGTCAGAGCCTGAAAATCTTTCTAGACTCTTCATTACAAAAATATTTACTTAGTGCCTACTGTCAGGTGGGCATTTTTCTAGGAATGTAATAGTGGAGTATATAGATAAAATCTATGCTTGCAAGAAGCATACATTTTACTAAAGTTAAAAATTTATAAACATATTGTACAGTAAGTTTCTAACAATTGTATTGAGGTATAACTAATATGTAATAAACTGTACATGTTTGAAGTATACAACTTAATAAGCATTGACATATGTATGAATTTAAAAAACAGTTACCACAATCAGAATAGTGAACTTATCCATCACTCCCAAAAGTTTTCTCATGTTTCTATCTGCTTTATGTCACTGTAGGTCAGTTTGCATTTTCTAAAATTTTATACAAATGTGATTATGCACATTTCTTTTTCTTCAATGTTCTTTTGGGGCGGGGTCTGATTTCTTTCACTCACCGTAGTTATTTAGGTTTGTCCATGTCATCGTGTGTATCAACAGTATATTTTTTGTTATGCTGAGTAGCAGTCCATTGTATGTATTAATACATCACAATTTGTCTATTCATTTGTTGATGGACATTGAGTTCTTTCCAGTTTGGCTATTACAGATAAAGCAGCTATGAACATTTGTGTGGAAATTATTTTATGGCCATATTCTTTAATTCTCTTGAGTAAATACCTAGAAGTTAGAATGATTGGATCATAGGGTAGATGTACATATAACTTGCTAAGAAACTGCCACTGTTTTCCTACCAGCAACATATGGTAGCTCCAGTTCCTCCACTTTCTAGCCACCACTTGTATGGTTGGTTTTCTTAATATTGAGTTGTGAGAGTCTTTTTTGTATACTTTGGATATGAGTCCTTTATCAATATATGATTTTGCAGATTTTTTTTGTAGCCTGTGTCATGACTATTTATTCTTTTTAAAATATCTTTTGACAAATAGAATATTTTATTTTTGGTGAAGTGAACTTAGTTTTTCTTCTGTGGATTATCCTTTTGCTGTTGTATCTAAGAAATATTTGCCCAACCCAGGGTCACAAATATTTTCTTCTATGTGTTCCTCTAGGATTGTTATAGTTTTAGGGTTTATATTTAGGTCTGTGATCCATTTTGAGTTAATATTAGCATATGATGCAACGTGTGAATCAAAGTTTTTATTTTTCCATACAAATGTCTAGTTGTTCCAGTACCATTTGTTGAAAACACTACTTTCTCCACTGAATTTCCCTTTTGCACCTCTGTCAAAAATCAGTGGGGGGAAGGGATGGGTGTATACCTACTTGATGAGTGCGATGCGCTCTGTCTGGGGAATGGACACCCTTGAAGTTCTGACTGGGGGGGATGGGGGTGGGGAAAGGGGATCGGTGCATACCTATGTGATGAGTGTGATGTGCACTGTCTAGGGAATGGACATGCTTGAAGCTCAGACTCGGGGGGATTGGGGGGCATGGGCAATATATATAACCTGAACTTTTGTACCCCCATAATAAGCTGAAATAAAAAAAATCAGTTTTCCATATATCTGTAGGTCAATTTCTAAACTCTCTATTCTTTCTATGCTACTATGCTTTCTTTATTATGATATCTTCATAATAAGACTTGAAATCAAATAGAATTAGTACACCAAAACTTGTATTTTTTTCTCAAAGTTATGGCTACTCCAGGGTTCTCACATTTCATATAAATTTTAGAATGAATTTGTCAATTTCTATAAAAAAATTTCTGTGATTTTGATTAGAATCATGTTGGAATCATTGTAATCTATAGAATGATTTGGAGAGAATCAACATCTTGAGAATATTGAGTCTTCTGACCAGTGAAGAAAGTATATCCCTGCATTTATATAAGTCTTCTTTAATTTCTGTAAATAATCACTTTTAATATTCAGTGTATAAATCTTATACATTTTCATCAGATAAATCCCTAAGTATTTTAAAATTTTGATGTGATGTTAAATGGTAAGGTATCTTAAATTTCACTTTCTGAATTTTTCTTATTGGTATATGGAGTACAGTTAATTATTTTGTATTATATTATGCAACCCTTTAAACTCATTAGTTCTAGTAGCTTCACTGTAAAGTCAATCAGATTTTCTACATAGACAATTATGGTGTCTGTGACTAAAGACAGTTTTACTTATTGCTTTTATGTCTAGTTGCCTTTTATTGTTTTTTCTTGCCTTATTGTAATCCAGTACAACCTCCAATACAAGGTTGAATATAAGTCGTGAAAGTGGACACGTTTTCTTGTTCCTGATCTTAGGAGGCAGCATTCACTCTTTCATAATTAAGTAGGATGCTACCCATAAGTTTTTTGTATATGTTCATTATCATGTTGAGAAGGTTGCCTCCTACACCTACCTAGTATGCTGAGAATTTTTATGAAGAATGAATGCTGGACTTCATAGGTGCTTTTTCTGCATTTATTGATATGATCACACAGTCTTTCCTGTTAGTTTGATAATATAGTAAATTGTATTGACCAATTTTCAAATTTTAAAAAAAGCTTGCATTCCTGGTATAAACTCTGCTTGAATTGATTTTGTTAACATTTTGTTAAGAATATCTGCATCAATGTTCATGAGTGGTATTGGTCTGTATTTTTCTTATAAAACATTTGTTTGGTTTGGTGTTAGAGTCTATTGACCTCATAAAGTGACTTGAGAAGTATTTCTTCCTTTTCAACCTTGTGGAAGAATTTGTGTAGAAATTGTTATTATTTCTTTCTTAAGTGATTAGCAGAATTTACTAGTGAAGCAATCTGTTTAGATTTTTCTTTGTGGAACAGTTTTTTTTTTTTCTATAATCTCATTTTAAAAATAGACATAAAGCTACTTATGTAATCTATTCATTCTTAAGTGAACATTGATAGTTTGTATCTTTCAATGAATATATCCATTTTGTATAAGCTGTCAAATTTATTGACATACAGTTAGTTAATCATAATGTTACCTTATTATCATTTTAACATCTGCAAAATTCCTAGTGATGCCACTTCTTTGGTTCCTCATATTGGTAATTTGTATCTTGTGCACACTCTCTCTCTCCCCTCCTCCTCCTGGCCAATCTGGCTAGAGATTCATCAATTTTATTAATAAGATTTTAGTTTCATTAATTTTATCTATTGACTTTTTATTTTCTATTTCATTGAATTCACTCTGATCTTTGTTCTTTCCCTTCTTCTGCTATCATTGAATTTTGTTTACACTTTTTGTCTAGTTTCCTAAGGTAGAAACTGAGGCCACAGGTACGAGACTTTTTTTTTTTCTAATATAGTCATTTAAAGCAATACATTTCCCCTAAGTACTGTTTTAGCAGGATCTCACAGATTTTGATTTACTATGTTTTAGTTTTCATCCAATTCAAAATACTTTCTAAAATGCCTTTTAAAAACTCAGAAGTCTTATCTGTGACCCTTTGGTTATTTAGAGGTGGGTCATTTTGTTTCTGAATATTTGGGGATGTTCCGTATATCATACTGCCACTGATTTCCAATATAGTTCCATTGTGGTCAGGGAACATACTATATAGAACTTGAACCATGTACTTATTTATTGTAACTTGTTTTATGGACTGAATATGGGCTCTCTGTAAATATTTCATGTAGATTTGGAAAGAATGTAAATACTGCTATTGTTGGATAGAATGTTCTATAAATGTCAGGTAAGTCAAATTGGTTGATAATCTTCAAGTCTTTTATATCCTTATTGATTTCATCTACTTCTATCAATTATTGAGAGATGGATATTGAAATCTCTGACTATAATTGTGAATTTGTTTTTTCTCGTAGTTCTACCAGGTTTTGCTTCATATATCTCATTCTTAAATGTTTAATATTGGTACGTCCTCTTGATAAATTGAAATCTTTTTTTTTCTTTTTTGAGACAGACTCTCACTCTGTTGCCCGGGCCAGAGTGAGTGCCGTGGCGTCAGCCGAGCTCACAGCAACCTCAAACTCCTGGGCTTAAGCGATCCATCCTAGTGCCTCAGCCTCCCGAGTAGCTGGGACTACAGGCATGCGCCACCATGCCCGGCTAATTTTTTCTATATATATTTTAGTTGGCCAGATAATTTCTTTCTATTTTTAGTAGAGACGGGGTCTCGCTCTTGCTCAGGCTGGTCTCGAACTCCTGACCTGGAGCGATCCACCCGCCTTGGCCTCCCAGAGTGCTAGGATTACAGGCGTGAGCCACCGTGCCCAACCTGAAATCTTTTTGAAATGACTTTTTTCATTCCTTGTTATATTCTTTCTTTTGAAAGCTACTTTGCCTGATATTAATATAGCCACTCCATCCTTTTTAAAATTAATATTATCACTGTTTATTGTTTTTATCCATTTTCTTTTATACTTCTATATCTTTATATTTAAAGTAGAGTTCTTGTTAGCAGGTAGTTAGGTCTTGTTTTTTAATCTACTCTGATAATGTCTTTTAATCGGGTAATTTAGACCATTACCATTTAATGTTAATACGTTTAGGTTTAAACCTACCTTTTTGCAGTGTGTTTTCTATTTGTCCCATTTGTTCTTTGCCCCTTTTTCTTTTCTTTTTTTGTCTCCTAAAAATTAACTTAATATTTTTTGTAATTACATTTTATTTCTTCTTTGGTAGATAAGCTAGAAATATTTGTTTTGTTGTCACAGCGTTGCTTTAGGATTTATACTCAATACATCTTCAACTTACCATAGTTCCCCTTTAAGGGCCACTATACTATTTGCCATATGTTATGAGAATCTTAAAATAGCATATTTTTATATTTTCCCCTCCCAGCCTTTGTGGTATTTTTGTCATACAATTTGCTTCTGTATATGCTGTAAATTAAACACTACATAATTGTTATTTTTTAAAAATAGTCAATTATCTTTTAAATAGGTTTATATAAAACTTATAATTTATCCATGTAGTTACCATTTCTGATGTTCTTCGTTCCATTTTGTAGATCCATATTTCCATCTGATATAAGTCATTATGTCCTGTTTAAACTACTTCCTTTGAAATTTCTTGTATGGTGGATTTGCTGGTGATAAATTATTTTGACTTTTATATTTGTACTTTTATTTTATATCTCACCTTTTCAAGGTTGTCAGTTGTTTTTCTTCAGTATTTTAAAGATTTTGCTCCACTCACTTCTTGGTTGCATTATTTTTGATGAGAAATCTGCTGTCATACTATTTTTGTTTCTTTGTAATAACAGCTTTTAGCTCTGGCTGCTTTTAAGATTTTTCTCTTTATCACTGGTTTGTACATTTTTCTTTTGATATGACTTTTTATAATTTTCTTCTTTTTTGTGCTGGGGTCTTTTAAGGAACTTATTTTATTTGTGTATGTATATATTTTATGAAATTTGAAAAGTTTTCAGCCATTATTTCTTCAAATTTTTTGTCCATCTTATTTGTTCTCAGCACCTGTTATTCCATCTGCACATAAGAATGTGTAGTTTCAGGAGTTCTCTATCCCACATTTACTGATTCTCTGTTCTTTTCTTTTCTTTCTTTCTTTTTTTTTTTTTTGAGTCTTTTTTCTCCCTCTGTTTCATTTAAGATGCTGTCTATTTCTGTGTCTTCAAGTTCACTAATCATTTTTTTTGTTTGGTCTCTTACCTCTCATTAATCCCATCTAGTGTATTTTTAATTTTAAGCATTGCTCTTTTCATCCCTGGAAACATTGTGGTTTTCATATCTAGAAGTTAGATTTAGGTCTTTTTATTTTGTATTTTCCATCTTTCCCCTAGGTTTTTGAACACGTACAGTATGGTTCAATAGCTGTTACAACTGTTATGTTGCCCATTTCTTCTAATTCTAACATCTGTATCAGTTCTGAGCCAGTTTTGAGTAATTGATTTTGTTCCATTTGTAGGTCATATTTTCCTGCCTCTTTGCATGCCTGGTAATTTTTTACTGGATACTAGACTTTGTGGAGTTTACCTCATTGGATCCCAGATATTTTCATATTCCTATAAATGTTCTTGAGCTTTGTTCCAGGAGTCAGTCAAGTGTCTTCGAAACAGATCAGTCCCTTTGGGTCTTGCTTTTATCATCTGTTAGGTAGGACCAACGCAGCATTTATTCTAGGGCTAATTATTTCCTATGACTTAAGTAAGACACTTTCGAGTACTGTAACACAGCTTTGTGATTTGTTTGTTTTTCCAGTGTGGCTGGTGGGAATAGGCTTTATTCCTAGCCTGTGCAAACCCTAGTTACAGTTTTCTCTAATCCTCTTGGGTGGTTCTTTTCCTAGCCTTGGGCGATTTCCTCACATATGCACTGATAAATGTTCTACTGAATACTTGAGGGGGACCCTCTACCCATCTCTGAAATTGTCTGTGCAGATCTTTTCTGTCTAATAGTTGGTCCTATGAACTCTAGTTGCCTTTGTCTTCCTGTATTCAGCTCTTTCTTCTTAACCCAGGGAGTTTATTAGCTCCATCTGAGCTCCCTTTCCCTAAGCCACAGTCTGGAACTCTCTCAGGACAGTAAGCTGGGGCAATCAGAGGGCTCGTCTCATTTGTGTCCTGGTTCACTGTTGCCTGATGGTCAATATTTTAAAAACATTGTTTCACATATTTTGTCCACTTTTTTAGTTATTTCAAGTAGTACAGTAAATTCCGTCCTTGTTACTTCATCTTGTCCCAATAGTATATGCTTTAAAGAAAAAGTAAAATAGGTAAATGGATAGAAAAAATAAATGGAGATGTGAATCAAAGGTTAATGAGGTTTGTCAAGGATGAAAGGGTATCTTTATAAAACATCCACCTCACAAATTGCCCATTATAGAGAAGAAAAGGCAAATAGAACACATCATATTTCTGTGCAACACTATTGATACTGTCTCTAAACCTTCTTGGACATAGCCTGGAAGAGATATACCATAATTCAAATTTTACCCCTCAATTGAGCAATGACACCAAAACCCTAAATCTCCCTCCCCTACCTTGGAGGCCCAGTATTATAGGTATCTCCAATTTAAGGCTAATCTCAAGAGATGGAATGGAAGAAGAAGTTGAGAGAAGAGAGGCAGTGCTGTATACCCCTATTCCTTTTGGTTTCCTTTCTTTCTCCCTTATACAAGTGAGCACCTGGTTGTGGATTTGATGTTTTCCTGATCCTGGAGAAAACCTGCATCTGTTGATGGTGGTAGTTCCTTTTTCAAAATAGGAAAATGTAGGAATAAGAGAAATTTCCTATATTTTTCAAAATTCTAACTAAAAGAAACATGAAAGAGAAAACATGAAAGTAAAGACTGGATAATTTGATCTCAGATATTTTATTATAGAGAAACCTGAAGTGGACTTTATAATGCTTACTTTAGTTTATATTAAGAACTCCTTTCCATTCACAAAGTCCATCACACCTAAATATAAACATGATTCAACCAGCAATTAATTCAGCAGTTGGAGTAATTACATTCTCCACCCCACAGCCTTAAAAACAAGTGCCAACTTCGCTTTTACCATATTTCAGACTCTAATAACCCAAGTTTTTATTGCCACCTGTTTACATTGTTACTAGAACTTTTGGCATATGCCACATTGATGTAGTCATATAAATAATAAATAATCAAATAAATTAGTTTACAGTATTTGAGAGAGAAATAATCTGTTAATCAAATGGATTTTATAAAGTCTTTTCATTTGTGTGTTAGGATTGACTAGTGTCAAGAGAAGGTAATTATCCTTTGGGACAATGAGTGTCCTTTTTGAACTGAGCAGAATGTCATTGGCTCCTGAAAGTTCTTCCAACCATTTTAAAAAAAAAGAGACTCTACTGGGCAAAAGAGATCTTAGTATCTTCTCCTAGTCAAAATTTTTCCTCATAGCATAGGTAATATTATTTGTAATTCTGTGTTCATTTCATCAACCTATACACATGTTTAGCTGTGAAAACCTTCTAACTTCCTTTCAATATATCCACCATCTATCATTACCTACATACAGTCCACAGCCATTTTCCCCTTAAAACTTCTTACTGATAGATTTTTCCTTCATTTAATAACACTTTGCAACACTTTGGATATAAATATGTTTCACCTGGTAAACCATTTTAATAGCAACCTGGCTTGAATCGTGTAGGAGAAGGAAGATTTAAAAGGAGGTTTAAAAAACACTCCACAGATACCTTGGTTTTTTAGCCATGAAAAAAGAGGTTTGCAGAAGGGCTTCAGAGTCATTTAATGAAGTTTTGAGAAGGTGTGTCTTTTTTTTTCCAGAATGTTCTAATGGTTTTATATTTGTTCTTCTCTTTCTGACCCAGAAACATCTAATGCATATTTTAATATATGCTCCTTTTCTCTGAAGTGTTTGAGGATTTATTTTTTAAAACTGTCTTTTAAAATATGTGATGTAGTAGAAATAGTGCTATGTGCTACTTGGAGTATTAGGATATTTATTTTGTTCAATTTTTCTATAAATTTAATTGAAAATCTGAGGTTGACTTCAGCTGGTATTGAGCAACTTCAATTGTTTTTAAAAGAGTTTTTGTTGCGTTTATGGATGCTTTGGAAAAGTAGAACAGTTATTCTGACTTTCTATTAAATGGCAAAAATGAATTATAGATCATTTAGGAGTAAATACGTACATTGTTGGAAAGATTCTAAGATCTTTGCTTGTTAAGGAAGAAGAGTTATCTATCTTTGTGATGTAAGTTACTAGGTTTAATCTTTTGTCCAAAACAGAGAACTCTCAAACCATTGACTTCTTTGTTAATCTGAATATGTATAAAATATCTCAAGATTCAAAAGTGAGCTATAAAATAATAATATATTTCAATGGCATTAATTTCTCAATGAAGAGAGATTGTAGGGATAAGCATTACCTATGTGACCATAGTCTTTACCAAATCCACATGCCATTTAAAAAATGAATTTTTAAAAATTAGCACCCTTAATTCATATCCCTTCTCTAAGAGTACGTCAGTCATGCCTTTATGGAAGAATCCTTGGCTTGTTCATATATCCTTGCTAACAAAACCTTTTTTTTGAACATCCCTCTGTTTCTAATTCTCTACTAACATGTGCACCCCACCCCACCCCAGCCCCTAGCTTCCCACCAGCATCTGTGTGATTAGGATCAGAAATGCCAACCGGCCAGCATTGACCTACAGTGTAAGACCATCCATTACTTTGGACTCTTTATCTTTGAAAAACACTTAAGTAATGTGAAATATAGTTCAGGTTTTTCTGAATCTTGTTTTCATGAGGGTGAATTTGCTCATGGAAGTTAAGAAGTAATCTGTTTATTCAGAAAGCAAACCTTAATGAATGGAACCTGTACCACCTCAATAATGGTAAGAAGGCTGTTGTTTTCTTTTCAGTGTGGATTCTAACTGTGGTGCGTGCCTTCATTTGTATATCCAAAGGAAATCGTCATCTCTTCCAGGCAGAGGGCAGGCAGGTAATGCACTGGTGTGCCCCACAGGGCTTGCTGGTACCTGGCCTCCAAGCTAATTACTTAACACCCCAAGCAGTTTCCCTCAGGCGAGACTCCATTGGCTAAAAAGAATCACCCCCTGAGCGGAATTTGAAATCCTCCGATTTCAGATATGGGCACATAGAGAGCAAATGTCCTCTAAGAGATTAAAAATTATAGTGTGTGTGTCTTTAAAAATAAAATTGTTCAAAACAGCAAGATTGAAACAGTCCATTTTTTGAAAAACCAACAAACAAAAACTATTTTTGTGGGCTAACCACAGAAACAGGTTCTAAATACATTAAAATATTTTATCCCATCATTTGTTTTGACCAATTGACCACAATATTAAAAATTCAATCATGGAGCAGCTGACAAGTGCAGTTGCCTAATTTTATTTAAGAGTTTTTTTCCTTTTTCCATTTTTCCATCCTGTTAACGCTGCTGCCTGTGCCCAGACAGTAATGGGCTTCTTGTATGCCCACGACTGTTATGATCATGTAAATTTATTGGTGCTTAGAAGAAGCGAGCTATTAAAACATTACAACAGCCATTACAGCCGGGCTCGTGTTGGCTTTCGCTCCCAATGAACATATGCTTCCGAGTGAATGCCTAAACTCTTATTTATGGATTTAATTTAATATGCGGAAAGAATTCAAAATTAAATTTTGTGTCTGCCTCCAGAGAGTGTCAGTGTATAATAACATGGTAATTTTTACACATCTTTATGAGAAATGGGAAAATTAATTCTTTCTGACAAGTTGTAATTATTCGACTTGGAACAGTTGCAGCTGAGCAGTTTGCATGCCTGTTGTCTGGTGTTTCGCAGTGTAAGGGGAAAACTCAGGGATGGAGATATATTGTGCATCTGAGAGTTTCTAATAGCTTCTGACATTTTAGCCTTGCATATTATCAGGGTGCTCTTTAAGGAGTCGAGGTATAATCTATTATGTTGCCTGGGACACACTCAGTTGCAATAGCTGGAACATCCTACAGCAATTTTTAAAATGGGGGGAATATCTCCGACATCATCCTGTAGATGTACATGGTTGAAATTGATGTGAGAAATTTTTATGTCTCTTAAGTGTACCTGTTATTATCTGCTCTTTCACCTGCATATACTCAGAACAGAAGGTCATTTTGTAAGAGTAGGATTTTAGACTTGTATTTTTAAGACTAAGTATGTTTAAAATCAAAATGTGTGGTTTCTTACCTGCCTTGCAAACATGTTTCCCCACGCCCACCCCCAAACCCCCACACGCATATGGTTCTGTAATAAATGCCCACTATCCTCTTCTTTAGATATCATGTTTAAGTGTTCATGAAAAAGGAGCATTAACTTAATGCACGACTAAACCAAAACACCACTGGCTATGTCAGCAAAGAAATCTGGAACATGTTGTCTGTGAAGAGATGGTGCACTGATTGACAGGCCAGCCTGCAGGGGAGTGGTGTCATCTCTGTGTGTAGGATCAATATAGTCCTTGCAAAATAAATGCAAACTCCAATGTAAGAAAGTGCTAGCAGATGAACAGGAGAAAAATTCAATTGTCAAAAGCAAATATACTTCCTTTTTGGCTTTCCTACTTCTGCTATACAACACGGGGATGAACAGCTGAGGATCTATGGGTACGCCTCCATCCTCTGAGTTGGTGCACTGAAACTTACTCTGACATTGTTTCAAGTGACAGGGTTTAGCTAAAAAGTTATATTTAAGAACAAAATGGAAAGCCCTATTCTACCTACTTGTGACCTCCAAAATAGCACGATATCTTTTGCTTATTAGGGCTAGAGTCTTGCTGAGCTTCTAGCTGGGTGATTGCATTGCACCGTGCCTATGTTCTTGGTTGGTTCTATAAGCTACCACATTCTTTACTTTTCATCCCAAATTGCCCAACAATGATTCAAAAGATGTTACTTCTCAGGGATTGGTGGTAGATTTGATGGGATCTAGTTAAAAGGCACAAACAGCATCATGATCCCAGCAAAGACCAAGTACTTCGAACTTTACACATCTTTTGACTGATCCTTGTAGGTAAGCTCTCAGGTATTCTCACTCATTGTGACATAAGATCAAGAAATATATTTGTGAATTGGAAACTTGAGTATGATCATTGTCACGGGTAACGTTATTATATAAAGGCCTAGAACACATTAAAAAAGCTTAGAACGGAGCATCTGACTTAGAGCAGGGAGGTTGATATCAGACCTACCTCTTCAGCCCCTTCCACGCTTACTGTGTCTCCTCCCACAAGGCGCAGCAGAATCTCAGGAGAGAAGGTGCCCGGCATAGATTCATTAGTGTACTTTATTAGACCACATATGCCACCCATAATTGTCAATAATGACTGCATTTATTTTGGTGTTTATTTAATACACTGAGAGTTTTTTCTGTGAACTACAAACCACTAAACAGAAGCTGGGTTTTGAAAACTGGCAGGTCATGTTGAAATGTAAATAGTACACTTCATTTTTAAGATCCATTCTTCTACACCAAGATGCTGTAAAGTTCCAGATCTTTATTATCCCTGTTCAGGAGTGATTGATATTTTTAAAGTATAGTACAAGGTGCTGAGTGAGTACAGATCTAAAAGGATTTTCATACTGTAATGAACTTATTAAAACTCTAACTTATTTGAGCACGAGTAACAAAGGAAAGACCCTCAATCCAGTCTGAATGTATCAGATAGCATAAATATTTAAAAGCAAAAACAAAACCCAAACAAACAAAAAACAACTTTTTTTTTTTTTTTTTTTGAGACAGTCTCAATCTGTGGCCCAAGGCTAGAGCGCAGTGGCATCATCCTAGCTTACTGCAACTTCAGACTCCTGAGCTCCAGCGATCCTCCTGCCACAGCCTCCTGAGTAGCCGGGTCTACAGGCTCACGCTACCACACCCAGCTAATTTTTCTATTTTTTGTAGAAACAGGGTCTCGCTCTTGCTCAGGCCAGTTTTGAACTCCTGACCTGAAGTGATCCTCTGGCTCAGCCTCCCAAAGTGCTAGGATTACAGGCGTGAGCCACCACACACAGCCCCAAACCAACTTTGGAAATAGAAGCAAGGGCTCTTCCAGAATAGGAATTTGATGTTAAAGCAGCTTTTTTTTTTTTTTTTTTTTTTTGAGAAGGTGTGGAAAAGTCACCCCTTTTAGGTGTATTCTCAGAGAGGGCCAGAAAGATGCCCTGATCAGTCAAGACTGCCCTTCCCACCGCCCCCCACACTGCCCCAGGTCTGAATGCCACTTAAACAAGAGCAGAACTGGCCAAACACCAAGCACTGCGCAGCCCTCATTATTTTAATTTAGTCATCAGAACACCTCTAAGAGGCAGGTGCTGTTATAATCACCTTTGCACAAGGGAAGACTTTTCGGGTTAGAGAGGTTCAAGAATTGCCAAGTTCACACTGCTAGCAGTGACAGAAAGTGCTACTTAAACTCAGCTTTCACCATGAGACATTTACTTCCCGTCATTGAAAACATTGCTTGCTTGCTCTCCAGGACAGCTTTTAAAAGTGGAACAGGAGCAGAATTTTTTTGGAAATTGGATGCTGTGAATTGGATTGGGATGGAACGTCCCATCCACTGCATATATCCCCTCATGATTTCCCGACTTCCTTTGAACCATGGGTCTCATGGTCACCCAGACTCCACGCCCCAGTCCCCCGACTCCTTTCTCTTGCTTCTCGTGCCGTGTCTTTTTCTGAGGCTTTGCCTTTAAAGTGGCTCTTAGATTCTTTGTTCCTTTTCCATGCCCGTTTTCACTATCCTACTTCAAACTCTAGTTAACTCTTATTGGGACCATTTAAAATACACTTCTATCTTCCCTGTCTCTCATATTATTAGAGGATAAAATTTCCTAAAAGGGTAGCTGATTGAGCCATTGCCTTTTAAAAAAACCTTTAGTGATTCCGTATCATCTACCAAGAGAATACATCCGTTCTAGTCTCAGATTTCAGGCTGGCTTCCCAGAGAGTTCAAGCACATGCTTTGTGTTGCCGTTCCCTGAACTCATGCTGGTCTCCTCAACACCCACATCTTGGGTCCTTCTTACCCTTCCACCTAGACTTCCTGGGCCTACAGGCCCCATGAAATCTCATTCTTGGAAGGTCCAGTTCACATACTACTTTCCTCCTAAGCATCCCCAGAGCCCATCCTGACAGCCATCTTTCTGTCCTCTGACCATCCAGAGTACTTTGTTTGGACCTGTCCTGTGTGATTATTAAGTGTGGTATTTATTTATGTTATTTATATACCTGTCTTATCTCTCTAAGATAGTAGGACCTCAGGAAAGCAAAGAATGCTGCTTATTCTCATTTATCGTTCACAGAACACCAATGCATTCCACATAGTAGGTGCTCGATGATTATTTACTGAATGTGTAAAAGCCTAAATGCCAAAGACCACCAGGAATAAGGTGATAGTCTGACATAATCAGATTTATTGACTTACAGTGAGTGAGGGAATTCCGAGGAACTATGGAGTTCCCTTGACAAGAGCGAGGAGAAATCAACTTTTGTGAGGTCGGCTTCCTGCAGAAGGATTCTGAGGAGAGTCTAAGGGAACGGGATCAGTTCTGGATTGGGTGCTGTTTCTGGGGCGGGATTAGAAGCGGGAATTAACTAGGGATTGGATGCTGTCGTAGTTTAGGCCAGGGTGGTTTAGCTGCAAGTGGATATTCCTGGTAAGTAATTAAAATAGCAAAGCAGGTCTGAGGTGGGCTGACATCGACAAAAATGAGAGTCCTTATGGTATTTTTCAACTGCTGCATACCCTTGGGAGAAACCATGTTTTATTTTATTTCATTTGCATTTGGCTTTTTCTGTATCTGTCCTCCCAGCCTGTCATGGGGAGGCTGCTTTTTCTTCTTTGCAGTCTGAGCTGATTTTCATTTTTCAGTCCAGGACAGATCATAACTTTTATTATTATTAACTTTTTGATTATTCTAAATAAATGAGTGAATTTTTTAAAATGCAGAGAAAAGGTACGTTTTTCTAGATTATTACTTAAATAGCTAGTTCATGACACTAATAATTTTGAATGGTCAGCAGAACATTATTCTCCTTGTGCTCAATGTTTAAATTGTCCACACTTATTTTTTACTTTTCCTTTGGGTGGCTTTCTTTTCCTTGCACTGCCACATAATTCTGTGTTTTTGTTCAACTCTCCCATCCCTGGCTCTTTGTTCATTCTTAATATAGAGATCTGTAGAGATGTGCTGAGAACATTTTCACAATTTCTTTACTTTCTTGTTCACCTCCCTGTCTTTCAGATGCCTTTGGTTTAATGGATCAGAAGCCTGGTTTTGTCTATGTGTGTTTGTGTGCCTATATGTGTGGTATAAATAAACCACACACACACACACACACTCTCTCTCTCTCTCTCTCTCTCTTCCATAAAAAGGGGGATGTGAAAGTGTTTTTATTAAAGTTGTCCCTAAAGCAGAAACAAGTATAATCAATGCTAGAAATTGTTAAGCCATTTTCTTCTGAACCTGCAATCTTTAAAATTAAGTTAAAACTCCTTATGGCAGGCTTTTTCATGACATCTTCAAACACAGTGTTCTCTGTTGTAGAATTTCTCACAGCGATGGTTTTTAAAAGGTACCCAGATTCCATCCATTCCAGCAGATACTTTCCCTCATTCCTTCTGAATGAACCCACTAATACAACCCCTAAAAATTTATTATTTTTTCTTTAAACGGATACCCCAGCTGAAATCATATATTGTTTGGCTCAATTTAAACATTAATGTTTCTTCACCGGCATTTATCAACCTGTCTACAACCAGAATGTTTAGAAGCAACAATTTTTTAAAAAAAATTACCTCACCACTTTAGAATTCACAAGGAAAGGTGTTCCATTAGCCAACCGCTCAATTTCTGTTTCAGTAGAACCAGGTAATTTGTCCTAAAGGAGAAGCCTCCCTTCCTAATTTTGTTGACTGTTACCTGGGCAGCTCTGGTCACATCACAGAGAGAGAATATGTCAATATTTTTGGTGTGTGCTACATATCAGAATGTGATTATCATCATTATATCCCTATTTGCATTTCTCTGCCTCTCTATTTTCTTTTTTAATTGGGTTATAAAACAATTAGTTAACACCATGTCTTTTTAGAACTCCGTGAGAGGGCGAGGAGCTGTTTGTTCTCCCTGGACCAACGTGGGCAGGGGCCCTGGGGAATCTCATTTTATTTACAGCAGGGTGAAGGTCACGTAGAAACAGTTTTTGTTTTTGTGCTCCTGCTTTCTGTTGTGACCTCTCTTGCATTGTTGCCCCCCTCCCCACCTTGTGCTTTGAAGAGCCGCACACCAGGTGTTCCTGTTCTGAATTACACATGAAAGAACCACATCCCTGGACTAATTAACTAGTAAACTGTACCCACCTCCCCTGGGTTTAATTGATGCCGCTCTTAAAAGGGGAAGGCAGTTCCTCACCCCGTCTGATTTGACACTATAGTCATCTCTTCTTTATCTTTCTTAAATGTAGAGGATGTTCCAGATTATTTTGACAACTAGGTAAGGCGCCAGGGCCAGTAGCCCAGTTCATAAAATTGATTACCCTGGATGAAAGGAAACTACTCTAGACTTCCCTTCATGACTTTTTAAAGCTGTTGGTGTAACTCTTTCTCCAGGGAGTGACACATACGGAGTGATCTACTTGCTCACAGTAGCAAGACCCAGAATGTCATCAGTAACTTTCTGCATGTCTGCAGTTGATTTTCCTTTTTATTAAAGCAGAGTAGGAAGCCATTATGCCCACTAGTGTTTTATGTTTTCATTTTTCATTGCAGTGTTGGGAATAGTAGATACATATTAAAATGTGTGGCATTGGATGGTATATCATCTAATCTACAAGGATCACGATGCTAGGTTGATTTTATTTTTTACCCGCTCGGATCCTGGCATCCTAACGTAGTGACTTATCCTGCTGTGGGCATTCCTTTCTGGACATTGGCATGTTGTCCAGGGAAAAGCAGTAACTTTTGTTGCGTGTGTAAACCCTTGCAACAGCCTATCACTTCTTTTCTCTGGTCCTCTCCTTTAATGTGTTTTACCTTATTTTTAGGAATGTTAGGTTTAAAATTTAGTTTATGGATTCTGTAACTTTTTTCATCATCATTTGGGGGGGTGTTTTTGCTTGTTTGATTTTTAAAACTAGAATTCAAATATTTAGAATCAATTTTTATGTTCTAACGCATTTTTAAATGTTCTCTTTAAGAATAGTTTCTGTGTTCCCTTTCCTAGAGATGCTTTTTAAAATTCCAGCCCAACTATATGGATACTGTGTTTCTAATGCAGTTTCCTCCTGAGTAACTTAACTTCATGAGCCTTCTTTGTCTTTTCCTCATTTTCCTACTTTGCATGAGCACTGATGGGCATTTAGTCTGGTAATGACTTCCAGAACTGGATATGAGAAGTCAAAGTGAACAAAAATAAAAAAATCATACATATGATTGTTGTTTAAAAGTATTTGTAAGAAATCCTTGTTTTTGTAAAAGGCATTAAACCTTAAAAAATTAGCTATCTTGTTGTAAAACTTTTCTCCATGATTGAAGGATTTACTTACTAGTTGTACACTTGGTACACAGGATAAGATTAGAAAGTTTAAATAAATTTTATCCTAAGCTTTTTAATTTGCTTAATTAAGAACTACTTAATAAGTGTTGTCTGAATCTCTATCAATTCTGTATTCCAGCCCATAGCAGACTATTTGATACATGTATGATCCATACATGTTTGTTGAATTTAACTAAATGGAACCTTTTTTTTTCTTTTTATTTAGTACTAGATGTTGAAGAGAGCCTTGAGTGGGAGCTAAACAGAATGCAGAGCAAACAAAATCTTCCTTAAATTATCAGTGAAATGGTAACAAGGATGTGGTCTTGCTCCTTGAGCTAAATGACTTAAGTCTGAATTAGTTTCTGACATGAGAGGAAAAAAAAAGGAAAAATGCAGAAAATCTAGTCAGTGTAGACAAAATGTGGAGGAAGTAGATTTGTACCTAACAATCCTGTGAAGTCTGAAAATACTTGTTTTAAACATAGACACCATTTTAATAACACAGATGTGTGCCACTCTCTTCTTCCTCTCCTTTTCTCACATATCCTACACATGGCAATCACATGAATTTATACTATGAGCCATTATGCACATAGTTCATAATTCCTGAAGTATAAATAATAGCAGCTGCAGAGCTAAAATCTTCCACCTGATACGCACTTCTGTTGTGCATTTTCATCTTCAGCATATTCTTACAGTGAGATTATAAATATATGTAAAGTTAATGCTGCATATTAAAATGTTGGTTTAGTAATGCATTTCAATATAAAATGGATTATTCTGATTTTGTGAAATGTAATCAAGTGGTATAAATAAATAAATTCATCTAGCAATCATTGGGCTTTTACTTATATGATAGATATCATACTAGATTCTGGGTTATAAAAAATGCTCTAGGTATCTCTTGCCCTCTTGGAACTCCCCATCTAAAGTCAAATAATGTCCCAGAAGTAAAACCCTGCAACACAGGTTATAAATCCTATTATAAACACATTTACACAATACTATATATGTACCCACAAAAGTTAATAACTCAGAGGAGTAAATACAAGTTTCAGATGATCTAGCATTAGAGTTGAATCTTGAATGATGAGTGTTTGAAGGCAATTCAGAGATTCCCATTTAGGTAATTAGATGAATGGTGATGCTTTAACTGGAACTCAGAAGGCAGTACAGATTTGAGAAACAGAAAATAATTTGTCACTTGTGGATGTGTTAGATGCTAGTGGCTTGGATCACCCAGGTAAAAGTATGAAGCTGGCTTATGGGACAGAAATGAGGGTTGAAGATATACATTTGTCTGTCTTTGAGGTATAGGTACTAGCTAAAGAAAGCCCAGGGCTGTGCAAGTTTGCCCATGAAGAATGTGTATAGGAAAAAGGAAAAGTCCACGTGGAAGGGACCAGCAAAAGGTGAGAGGAAATACTACCACGAATTCCTAAGATAACTACAGCCTTTGAGCCCTTTCTGTTTGCCTGAAGGTGTGCTGGGTTCACTGTCTCTTTTTCCCTTCTCTTTGTCCCCTATTTCCATAGTCATTAGTCTAGCAAAGGATACTCTTGTCTTTCTTTTGCTGCTCTTCCTAGCAAACCTTTCTTAACTAAACTTCATTAATTGAAATGAAGTATCTGTGTATGAATAAGTTAAAGATGAAAATTTCACAGTCTGGCACTGATTAGAGTAGGATCAGGCTTACATGAGATCCTTATAGAACATGATTTTGTAGCACTTTCCCTTCTTTCCTTCCTTCCTTCCCTTCCCTTTTTTTTTTTTTTTGAGACAGGGTCTTGCTCTGTTGTCTGGGCTAAGTGAAGTAGTGTCATCATATCTCACTTACAACCTCAAACTCCTGGCCTCAGGTGATTCTCCCACCTCAGCCTCCCTGAGAGCTGGGACTACAGATGTGAGCCATGGCGCCTGACCTCTCTTTCTTATCCCTATAAACAGATTGTTCAAAGCCTTTCATGTTCTCTCCTAATATGTTTGCTACTTGTTGGAGCTAAGTAGACTTTCAAGTGACATAGTGGCCACACACATTATTCACCCTAGATGCATAGCTTTCTTCAATAACAACCTACTGTAACAATTTTATTGAAGGATGTGAATGTATTAGCTATATATGTTTTTGCACTACTCCTTTCAAATGTGCTATTTCAGATCTGCCTTCTCTGCTCCTTGGTTGTATTTCTAGCAGATCCCATAATTCTCTCTCCCACTCCTATTCCTTTGCTTTCTTGCCTCTCTCAGAGGCAAGGACTGTTAACAATTTCTTCAATATCCTTCCAGATATACTGTCTCTCTCTCTCTCTCTCTCTCTATATATATATATATGCACACACACACACATATATATACAGTCTTAAATATACCCCCACACAAACATGCATGCATACATACATAAACATACATATCCACTTTTAGTTTGAATTTTTGCCATAGGCATGTTAGAATTATTTAAAAATAATTGCACAGAATTCTACTACAAAACAAAATAAAAACAAATGAACAAAACTCCAAAACTGTAATGTTGGCTTTTCAACCTTCTTAACCTTCAACTTTTAATGTTTAAAACTTTTCCCCCAATATCTTTTAGATATTCTTTGTTAATTTTGTCTCCCCTTATGTAAGTTAGGACTCCCAGCTGTAGTGAGATGAACTCAACTCGGGCTAGACTAAACCAGTTTGCTTTCAGAACTTCTCTTTTACTCTACCTCTGCTTGACTCGGCTCTGATTTATCATCGGGGCACAGGGTGCACTCAAGCTTCCTCCACACTGACAGCCCCAGGTCTGCATCGAGAATGGAGAACCATCCTCCAAGTTCAATTACAACAAATCCAGAGAAGACCTAATTTGGATATATGGTCATGCATCCATGTACATTTTGTTGAGGCCAGTAAGGTCAGGTACAGAGCCAGGAATGGGCCACATGCATGGGAGAAGAGCACCCCTAAAAAAAAAGGGTGTTCTATCAGATGAGGAATGAGACAGCATGCTGGGTGATGAAATTGTAGCTGGTCCATAGCATTTCTTTCCAAAAATCAGTAAAGGGTACATTAGTCATGACAAAAACAATATTCCTATTGTACTGAACCTGTTCTTAACAGATGTGGACCCAAAGCTCTTAATATGTTGCTAATGACTATAAAAGGGTTATTCAAATGAAAAGGTGTTTAACATTCCTCCAAAAGAACCTTCATTATGGATGTATTTTCAATATTTTCTCTAAATTATTCTTTGCTTTAAATTAGTATCATCCATCCAACTGATTATACCCATTATAATCACAATGTGAAGTTAAGTCATGACTAAATGTTTGTGTAGATTAATAGTAGTCAGATGTTCTTCTAAATATGCATAATTGTGTTTAAATCTATCAGCAAATCCCAATGTTTCTATTTGCAAATTATATCTTGAAGCTCTCCATTTCTATTCTTTCTCCATTGCCACCTTCCTAGCTCACCGTCATTTTTCTTCTGGACTTCAGCCACAGTCTCCCAGCTGGCCACTGTGCTTACCCTCCCACCCTACCCCCACAAATCTGTTCCCCATGCAGCAGCCCAAATGACTCCTTTAAAATATAAATCAGACCACAATATAATCATATCATCTTATACCCCTGTTCCAAGCCCCTCAATAGCTTCTCATTACACCCAAACTAAATCCACATTCTTTGTCATGGCCATCAAAGCCCTGTGGGATATGGCTTTGCTTACCTCTGTAACTTAAGCTTGAGCCATTAATCCCTTAATTATGAAGTTGAAATCACACTTCCATTCAGTTTGGGGAACATACCCCAAATATACCTAAATCAGGGCCTTTGTATACTCTGTTCCTACTGTATAGAACTGCCCCTCCCCCACACCCCCCCTCCTTGTCCAGCCTCTTCTCATCCTTTAGGCCTCTGCTAAAATGCCAAATTCGGAGAGGTCTTCCTTGCTGCTGTATCTAAATAGTGCCTCATCCTTTATCTGTAGCATTCACCATGTTTGTTGCCTTTATATGTTTACAATTTCAGAATTTGGTGTCATTGTGTTTACATGTGACACTCTCCCCTACTAGACTGGCAGCTTCGTGGGAGGGAAAACGTTAATGACTGTTTCATCACAGTGTCCTGTCACTATTTAGCACAATGGTGGACACAGAATTTTTTCCCAGAAGATATTTATCAAATGCTTAACAGAATGAATTTAGTAATATTTTTAAATAAATATATCCATCTGATAAATTATGTTAAAAATAGTCTTACATATGATAATAAAAATAATAGCAAAAACCACAACAGCTAAAAAGAGAAAGAAAGGGGACCAAAAAACAAAACAAACAAAAAACCTCCGGAGAAGTGAACTAAGGCTGATACTTACAGAAGGAAAATAGTAGCAACAACAAACTAAAAACTTAGTTTGATTCAAATTATAAAAATTACCCATAAGAAAGCATTTTTAAAAAAAGATTTCTCTCTCTTTCCCAGGCTGCAGTGTAGTGGCACAATCATAGTTCACTGTAGCCTCGAACTCCTGGGCTCAAGCAATTCTCCTACCTCAGCCTCCCAAGTAGCTGGGACTATAGGTGTGTACCACCACACCCAGCAAATTGTTTTCTTTTTTTTTTTTTTTTTCATTTTTTTACAGATAGAGGTCTTGCTATGTTGCCCAGGCTGATCTCAAACTCCTAGCCTTAAGCGATCTTCCAATCTCAACCTCTCAGAAAGCTGGGATTGCAGGTGCAAGCCATTGTGCCTGGGAAAAAGGCATTTGCCACCAAATCCTAGGAGACTTTGCTAGGTATATGCCAGAATGGGTCTATTTCCCTGAGGAAAATGGTAGACTATCTTTGGAACTGTGAACTGATCTGAAGACTGCAGGGTGCAACTGATATAAAACTCAAAACAAATTAGACACTGTTCCCTGTGATGCACTCACTTGTCCATGTGCTTTGTTCATGCCTCAAGCTTCCCCAGTTAGGTCATGGTGGTGTCAGGGGTGGGATGTTGGCATGTATCAAACTCATTCTGAAGAGAGTGGTGATTTATTATCTCATCGGGGAGGAGCACTAAGGAGACTCAAAACTTTAAATGCCTTGCCAAGGCTGTAGCACAAAGACGGAGTCTCCTTTGGTCTCCACACTGTGGCAGCAACTGGAGTGGTAGCAAATGAACGGAGGAGAAGCTTAGGATCTTTCCAAAGTTGCTTATAAATAGATCTAGGAATACAGAAATTTAGAAGTAGCAACAGCAGTGACCAGATAGCATTAATAAGGTAATGAGCTAAATGAGGTAACCAACTTGTTTTATTATAGTTGGTCTTCATTTGAAAATATTATGATATTTATTTATAATGTACAATCTCATGCTAAATGCATTTGTAATATATGCCAGTCATATAATATTTAGGCCTATAGACACAGAACAGGTTTATTGAGATTCAAGGAGGGCACCTATGAGAAGACTTTTAACATTAGACTTGATGCAGAGGGTAGTGACGTGAACAGTTTGTGGGAAGGGAAGGATTCCATACAGGAAGTGGTTTGTGTGAAGGTGGGTGTGAGTTGGCCCCCATTGTCTGCAGTCACCCCAGGGAGAGCAGTATGCTGGAGTCCAGAGAGCAACAGGGACAGAAGGTTGCCCGGTGACAAGGTGGAGAGCTGCATACCGCTAGATTATGAAGGATCCTGTATGCAGGTGTATGATCTGGGCAGAAGGAAGCCAAAGAAGTTATTCTAGCTAGTGAATGACACTTAGATTTGCATTATAAAAGAGTATTTCTGTATCCTATTCCATGAGTCCACGCAAAAGGTGCTAGTGGGCTGAATAGGATGGTGGTTGTGGATATACAAAGAACTATCAGATTAAAAACCTATTCAATCATGTAGCCTCTGCAGGGCAATATTATTTACTAGGTAGGTAGAGGATAGGGTAGGGTGAGGAGACAAATAAGGGTGACTTCCTGGTTTTTGTCTTAAAGAGCAGGTTGCTTTGTGGTACCCAAATAAATGAGTCCAGTTTTGAGCGCATTGATTTTGTATTTTCTGAAAGGCCTCCAGTGGGGAGATATTGAGTAGACATTGGGATTAAGTGGGCCTCGGGACATGTTATAGGGGTCTGGGAAGGAGATACAGATTTGGAAGGCATTAGCGTGTAGGTGGGAATAAACAAGCAGTACAGAAGCAATCCATGTAACCAAAACACTTGTATCCCTGTAATAGTCTCAAATAAAATAAATTAATTAATTAAAAAAGAAAAAAAAATCAAACTATGCTCCTGAGCTATCGACACAGTTTTGCCATCTTAACAGTAGCTTGTTTATGTCACAAACGAAGAAGCCTGGAGAGCGAGTGGTGATGAAATCACAAAAGGCATTTTCCACCGTGTGTTGAGAATTGAATATTTTTCCTTGTAAGAAGTGGTCCAAAGCCTGGAAGAAGTGGTAGCCAGTTGGTGGAAGGTCTGGTGAATACAGTGGATGACAGAGAGTTTCCAAGTCCAGCCTCCGTTTGTGTGACGTGTTCAAGCGTTGTCTTGCAAGAGGATTGGCCTGTCTCTATTGACCAATCTCAGCTGCTCAATCACAAGCATCTTCATCATTTTGTCCAACTGGCTGCATTAGATATCTGCTATAATCGACTGACCAGGTTTTATGAAGCTGTAGTGAATAATACCAGCACTGGACCACCAAACACACACCATTAGCTTTTTTTAATGAATATTCAGTTTTTGACCATGTTTTGGCACTTCTTCTTTATCCAACCATTGTGCCCAATGGTCATGACTGTCAAAAAGAATCTATTTTTCATCACATGTAACAATACGGTGTAGAAATGGTACGCCTTTATGTTGTGACAGCAAAGAAAGGCAAGCTTCGAGATGATTTCTCTTCTGACACTTGTTTGATTCATGCAGAACCCATCTATCCAGCTTCTTTATCTTGATGATTTTTTTCAAATGGTCCAATATTGTTGGAACAGTAATGTCAAACTTTACTGCTAATTCACATGTAGATTGACATGGATTTGCTTCCACTACAGCTTTCAGCTCATCATTATCCACCTTGGTCTCCGGTAGCCCACGTGGCTCATTTTCAAGATTAAAATCACCAGAATAGAACTTCTCAAACCATCGATGTACAGTGTGTTCATTAGCCACATCCTTCCCAAACACTTTGTTGATATTTTGAGCTGTCTGTGCTGCATTGGTTCCATGACAGAACTCATATTCAACAATAACATGAATTTTTGACTTATCCATGGTTTCACAAAAAATTGCTCTAAAAAAATTTGAAAGATAATCACAAGCCAAAACATGCATTTGAAGACTGAGGAGGTACCTACATAATAAATAAAAGAAGAAGTGTCAAAGTGAAACATCAGAAAAACCAACTGTCACACTTAGTACTTAAGGAAACTGGACATTTCATACTTAATAACCTAAGAGTAGTTATCACTCTTAGAAAAGCCATTTATTGAGAGAGGGGACACGTGTGTTGGGGGTAGGGAAAGAATAGCAATGTCAGTTATTTTATACCCTGCATGTTTCCACAGGAAAGCTTCTAGAAATGTGCATGGACCTGTTAATAATTGGTGCTCTACTTCTCAAAATAAATAAATAAAATAAAAAATAAAAACATTATCTACATAGGGAATTAAAAGAGGGCCTGGGACACAGCCCTGAGGAACTCCAACATTCTAGTGTGGACTGAGGAAGAAAATGAGTTTACAGAGAAGGCTGGAGGAGAGGACTTTGGAACAGGTCCTTATGGGAAGAGAACCTATAAAGCGTAGTGTCCTGAAAGCTCAAAGAAAAGACTGTGGAAGGAATCTGTGGTGCTTGAAATGCTACTGAGATGTCAAGGGAGACATGGATCTGAAAGGACCCATTGGGCCCTGTGTGTGCTGGTTATTACAGGCCTAGCACCAGCTGCCAGGGAAGAATGATGGTACAGAAACCAGAATGGTGTGGGTGGAGAAGAGGGTAAAAAGTGAGGCAAATGTCAAAAAAAGAAGTTCCAGACCTCTCTCTCTTTGGAGGTAAAGTGACCTCTGGGGAACGATTTTCATTTTCCTTTATGTTTTTAGGATGAAAGATACTTCGTTTAAATGCCAAAGGAAGAAAAGGGAGACGTTAAAGTACCTGTGTTGAAAATGTATGTTATATTAACCTCAATGCATCCATTTGACCATCATAGAGATAACTTCTCCTATCCAAGTGCTAACCAGGCCCAACCCTGCTTAGCTTCCGAGATCAGACGAGATCAGGCGTGTTCAGGGTGGTATGGCCGTAGATCATAGAGATAATTTCTAAATGTTCCCTGAGTTTTCTTTTTGTTGCTACTCAGAGATCATGGTCAAAGAAAGTTGAGAGAACAGAAGGGGCAAAGCCATCCCCTGTAAGGACTGGGAAGTGTGACGTTAATTCATGCTTGATATGTTTATGTTGCTACAGATGTCATAGGTACTCAGTAGCTATTTGCTGAATGACTGAATAACTGTTTTGCACCTCATGCTGTTCCTGAGGAAATGGAAGAAAAAAAGAAAGGGAAAGGCAAAGGGGGTTGCAAGTGGGAGTGATTGGGATTCAGGGAAAGAGAAATGGTGAGGAACAGACAGGAAGTGAGGAATCAGCCCACAATTGGTGTTTCCTAATGGGGTCTGTGTTTTATGTCTTCAAGGTCTTTCTGTCCTTTATGAAACTGCTCTGAGAGTCCTCCTTTAGGGAAACTTTGGCCTATATAATGAATCCATAAAAAGAAATTTTATAATGGGGAATTGTATTTGCACTAAAAATAAGGGTTTTTATATATTTTTGACCCAGGATTAAAAGTCAGTCTAATTATTATGTCATTCATTATACTCTCTTTTAGAAAAATTAGCTATATTTATAATCATTAGAAAATGTCTCTCATCTTACTTTCACAGAGATTCTCTTTGTGCTTAGAGTTTGAGGAAATCTATGATATCACTGCATTATTCAGAATGGAATCTGGAGGAAAACAAAACCTTGTTTTACACATGAGTGTAGCTGAATATGTGTCACAATGCTACCATCGTGTATTTATAGTTATTCTTCATTTCTTATATGCTGAATGACTAAATTATAATAAAGCCTGAATAACCCATTTTAGATTTCGAAAAGATAGTGGCTATCTTTGAGAAATCTTTTATTCCAATTAGTCCATTAGTTTCCAATGGAGACCAGTGCTGAATGTAGCTTACTGGACCTTAATTCTTCCTCTTTTCTAAATAAAAAACTCTTGACCAACTTTCTATCATGCTGCTGTCCTAGGGATCCACCCAAAATCCTTTTCTTTTTCTTTCTCTCTCTTTTTTCAGTCTTGTTCCACAAGTGATTTATACAAGAACATTTACATAACAGAAGGTAATTTTAACCTATGCTATTTTCAATGAGACCTGTACTTCCAGATTGTTCTTTTAGCTGGAGGAATTACTGAAGTGTCCCGGGAGTTTGACTTGTCACCCTCTTCTGTGAACTGAGCAATGAATGGTTTTGTCAGGAAAAGCCATACTCCAAAAGTGTTCTGTGGCTGTTAGGAGACACCTGTTGGATGTGTTGCTTGATTCTGGCTTCTAAGTAATTTATATGCAGGAGATACAAAGCAAACTTTTACTGACTGACTTTAAAATGTGCATTTGCCAATAAGAATAATTTGTTGCTGAATGAATACATTATGGAAGGTCATTATGTGGGAGGAGAAATACAAGTGCAGGACAGCAGGGAGGATCAAGGCAGGCTAGAGGTATTTTTTTATTTAAAAAATAACATAACATATTTAACATGAGCCTATTACTATTCTAGATTTGGTCCCCAAATGAAGCTCTACATAAGTATTTTACCAGCCATTTGATTGCATTTTTAAAATCAACATAACTATTTATCAACATTTTATCACAAGAAGGATGTTACTGTTCTTTCAGGGGAAGGTGAGGCTTTTGCACTTAGCATGCAACTTATGGAAGAACATAAAGAGGGTAAGAGAGAACAGGATCACTTACCCAGCTGGGTGTACCAGTTGCTCAACCCTGGTCCTCAATGGGTTGGGAGAGGATGTTTGAGGAAGAACATCTTTATATCCTATATGTCAGTGATGATATGCAGTTTGTTTTGATATACACAATTATAACTATTTCTCTGTTTTGGAATATGCCTGTTTGTATTTATGCCAACATGATTTATAGTCAATTTCTGATTGAATCTGAAACTTGGGACAAGGAGTAAGAAGAAAGGTGTATATCTTATTGTAATTTATATTGCTTTTGAGATATGCTCCATAACTTACTGCAGCATTTGCAACTTCCCTGTAATGTTCTTAGATAAATTAGCCAATTATTCACATTTCAACCACATGATGGTTGGGTGATGAAAAATGGTCTGTGAGTCAGCTTTAATGAAGGGAAAGGGTTTGGGGAAGGCACAGAGGAAGTTGTTTCTCTATGAAAACTTTCCTGTAAATAAAACTTAAAGGACTTTTTATGTTGCTAGTTTGTACATATATTCAATGTATTTCAGGGAATTTAAAAAGGAAAGAAATGATTTTCTAACTATAACTATCTCTAAGATATAATGGCACATTTTGCAGTATTATCTGCTATTTTAAATTCGTTATCTCCATCTTTTAAAATTATTATTAGCATTGGTGGATAGAGTCTGTTCTATGCAAGTACTTCTTTTCAATAAAGAAACAAAAGAAACATCCATCTGGATGCTAGCGGATGGAAAGAAATGGATGCTAAGGAAGTTGCTCAGAAGATGATGTATGTAACAGAGCAGCTGTCCCTACACCTGGGAGAGGCCAAAGGAGGTGCACATTCAGTGGAAGACCTGACCATGACTGCTCTGCTCTCTTTGAGTAACGATTTTAACTAAAACTTGCTGGTCGAATCTGTTTTGGCTTTTGTTGGTGAGCTTTATGTTTAACCTCAACCTTGGTTGACATTGAACTTGCCTCTAATGGCTTCACAGCAGCCCAAGAGCAGTTTCTCAGCCCCTTAAGTAAACATCACATTACTTCAAGTTAACATCACATTGTGTCCTTCAAACATTTTTTTCTGTAGTTATGTTCTTCTGACCTCTAATTCACTTATAGAAATTGCTTTTAAGAAACTTTCGTATTTTTTCAGGAAAGAAATGGAAACAAAAGAAACATAAAATAGTTTGTCTCACTGTGCTCTTCTGGGGGCTATTATGGCTTATAATATAAATTAAATATCCTGTAGAGCTGCATCTATTTTATTAAATAGACTAATATCTTATTTGTCCTACTCTGGTGTATTTGCAGGATATAGATTACCTTTAAATATTCTGATCTTGTAATTTACTTTTGTCTTCCTGACAAAATGTCAAAAGGCAGTATAATATTCTACTAAGAAACTACAATGCTTGGGGTGATAACGTATTTTAATCTGTGATGGCAGTTTGTCTTCAATTATAACCTTCGTCTTCTTGATGAACCCGACTTGGATCCTCTGCAGATACTTCTGAGGCTGCTGTTGAGCAATTTAGAGTTTTATAACTCTTAATAGTGAAGGAAGAACTTCCATGGGAGGAAGACACTCAGAACCACAGCACCAGTGCCCTGCCTGGCCTGTAGGTCTTTCCCTAAATTATGGTATTAGTATATTCAGGGATTGGTATTTATTGTCAGTAGTCACTGTAAATACTTCTGCAATCTGGAGCTATTTTCTCAAGTTCTCTAAGTCTTTGATAACTTGTTGTGAAATGTTGATGTCACAAAATGAAGGGTCTGCTTTGTAAGCATATAAACTCCAGAATGAGAAAGGTAATGCAATGAGTGAATTGAGTTTAGTGTAAGAATTCAGCTATCCAAAAATTTGCCTAGTTGGTGCTCAGTTCTGCTCTGGTCCCAGATCTCATGTTAGGCATGATGGGGGCAGTAGTGACCATGGGAATCTGTATAGCACCTGCCTCATCCAAGGAGGGCTGTTAGTTTTTCTCATGTGTTGGGTTTATTGTTACCCAGTCTTACTTTTTCAAGAAAAATCATAAGTGTGGCTATTTAATGTCCTGATTTTTCAGTGTTTATCCAAAAAAATGAGGGGGGGGCAACCACTCAACAATAAACAAAACATAACTCTGAGTCAGTTCAGGTCCTTGGATCATCTACTTGAGTTCTTTGCCGTAAGGAACAGTTACAGATATACTGTGATTTAATTTCTCTCAAATATACTATCTCTTTATTTAATTATAAGATCATTAATAGGTTGGTACACATATTGCCTAGGACTATGGTCCCCAGCCCTGGGCCGCTGACCTGTGCCATACAGCAGGAGGTGATCAGCCTAGTGGCTGAGCGAGCAAGCGAAGCTTCAAGCTTCGTCTGTATTTACAGCAGCTTCCCGTCGCTCACATCACTGCATAAGCTTCGCCTCCTGTGCTGGCATTAGATGCTCGCAGGATCACGAACCCTTGTTAACTGCACATGGAGGGGATCTAGACTGTGGTCTCCTTATGAGAATCTAATGCCTGATGATCTAAGGTGGAGCTGAGGCTGTAATTCTGGCGCTGGGGAGCGGCTGCAAATACAGATGATCATTAGCAGAGAGGTTTGACTGCACAGTAAGTGTAATGTGCTTGAATCATCCTGAAACCACCCCCTCTTCCCCCGGTCTGTGGAAAAATTGTCTCCCATGAAACTGGTCCCTGGTGCCAAAAAGGTTGGGGACCGCTGGCCTAGGACATCAAAGGGATGTTGAAGACGGTATCATGGTTTGTAATCATATCTTCCATTAATTTCCAAATAAAATCATTCTGCCTTGTGTTGTTTAGGTGATGGAGAGTTTAGTAGTTCTAAAAGAGCAGTTTGAAAATGTATTTTGGATAATAAAACCATTTTTGCTCTCTGGATTTTTATCCTTTATGGTATTTAAAAAGATGATCAATGTAGAGTGGCTAATATTTAGTAAATACTCAATGAATATTTACTGAATTAAAAGTAATAGGCTTTTTAAACAAAACATATAGTGTGGTGAGGATATGGAGAAACTGGAACTCTAATATACAGCTGGTGAGAATGTAAATTGGCATAACCACTTAGGAAACTGTTTAGCAGTATCTACTAAAGTTGAACATATGAATGTATATCTGTGACTCCAATTCCACTTCTGAGTGTATATCCAACAGAAATACATACATATGCTCATGAAAAGATAAGTACTAGAATGTTCAGAGTATCACTGTTCATAGTAGCCCCAAACAGGAAACAATCCAAATGCCTGACAAATACAGAATGCGTAAATAAATTGTGGTTTATTCTTAAAATGGAAAACTATACAGCAATAAAAATGTGTGATGTGCAACTGCACACAACTATATTTGAATTTATCAAGCATAATGAGTGCATGAGTAATATATACCATATGATTTCACTTATATAAAGTACAATAATGGACAGAGCTGATCTTTGCTATTTATAAAGTAAGGATAGTTGTTACCCTGGAAAGGAATAAAAGGAGAGAGCCTTTTGGAGTGCTGGTAATGCTTCATTTTTTACTGAGTGCAGGATTTCATAGACATGTTTAATTGTTACAGATATTGAGCTGTATACTATGACCTGTACAATTTTTTCCCTGTGTAAATTATTCTTTAATAATACCTTAAACTGAAAAAAGTAACAGTTTTTTAAAATTCAATGAAATAATTGTTCATGATGGAAGGAAATTTATTTTTAATATTCTCTAATATCTTATTGCCTATTTTAGTGTAAAAATTAGGATAAATTGAGTAGCATAGATTGTTAAATAGAGGTACTCTATAAATTATGGTTTTACATAATTGCATTTAAGGTATGATTCTTGCTCACTTCAGAGATATTTTTAAGAATCTGAATTCATTTTACAAAATTTGGAAAGTAAAATGTGACTTCCAGTGTAAATCAGCCAGTCATGTGTACAGCGTGCCCAATATAATGCCTCTTATATTTTAATGATTTCTCACAATGCTCAATGTTGAATCATGCTAATGATGCAAAAAGTTTTTTATAAAATGGGAAAACTCTATTTAATGTTTTGTTCACTATGAAGATTAAGGAATTTTAGATTGTTTATACAGAGCATTAATCACCCAGAGGAAGTGTTCCCAAATTGTACTTGCTGTCCTAATAGTTCCTGAGGGAATATTCCCTTTAAACAACCCCATGCTCTTTTAGTGTCTAATGCTAATAACAAAATATCAACTTAAATTTAAATCACAGATGCAAGTCAGAATTTTTAGACTTGTATGTGGACAAATACTATAGAACAATCCTTCATTTTTTGGCATGAGAAAACAGATCCACAGCAATTAAGGGATACTTCTAAAGACACATCCTTAATACAGCTTATGACTGAAACCAATGCCTGTCTTTTCAGTCTACAGAGAACATTCACATGCATAATCTCATTTATTGCTAGTATCAATGGGAACACATTTGTGTAATTTAAGTTGTTCTCATATTATCTGCCAAATGCCTGTTTATAATAACTGTAACATCAGCATTGGTATATTCTCCTGTTATGTTATTCTCCTCAACACTGTGGAGGCCTTGATTAAGGAATAATGTAGGTCAATTAGATTCTATTTTACTTGAAGCTTTTTTAAGTTTGACCAAGACCATGATGTCTGCTTTCATCTGCAGATGAATTTTCCTGCCAACAATTGAATAATTACAATTACTGATGAATAGGGATTTCCTAGGTTTTCTTAAAAAGATCTGTGATCATGTCAAATAATTTCATTTTATTGTTTTGATATTATCAAGATGTTTAATGACCTTTGATAGTTTCTTGTCTATGATTTGGGCATTGAGAATTGTCTGTGTCAATGATTTCAAGGTAAGTAAGGGCCTAGGAATTTTGCATTCTTATTAATATTTTATTCTTTTAATTAATTTATTTTTACTTGACAAATAATAATTGTGTATATTTATGGGGTACGATGTGATGTTTTGGTCTATGTATACATTGTAGAAAGACTCAGTCAAGCTAATAAACATATCTGTCACCTCACCAACTTATCATTTTTGCATGGTGAGGATGTTAAAAATCTATTCTTTTAGAAATTTTGAAATATGCAATCATTACTGTTAACTGTGGTCACCATGCAGTGCAAAAGATCACTAAAACTTACTTCTCCTGTCTAATTGAAACCTTGTAGCTTTTGATCAATATCTCCCCTTTCTCCAACCCTCCCCACCCACCTCCCAGCTTCTGGAAAACATATCTTTACTCTTTGTTTCTATCAGATTGACTGTTTTAGATTCCACATGTAAGTGAGGTCATATAGTATTGTCTTTCTGTGCATGGCTTATTTCACTTAGTATTATATCCTTTAGGTGCATTCATATTGTCATGAATAACAGAATTTTCTTCTATTCTAAAGCTGCATATAGTATTCCATTGTGTGCGTGTATACACACACACACACACACACACACACACACCAGATTTTCTTTATCCATTCTTGCATTGACGGACATTTGGGTTGCTTCCATATCTTGGCTACTGTGAATATGCTGAAATGAACATGGCGGGGGGCAGATATCCCTTCAACGTACTGATTTCAGTTCCTTTGGATATATAACTAGTAGTGGGATTGCTGGACACATGGTAGTTCTATTTCTAATTTTTTGAGGAAACTGTACTATTTTTCAAAATGGCTGTACTAGTTTACATTCCCACAAGCAACTGTCTATAAGCATTCTCTTCTCTCCATATCCTCATCAATGCTTGTTATCATTCATATTATTATTATTATTATTATCATTAGAGATAGGCTCTCGCTTTGTCACCCAGGCTGGAGTGCAGTGGCATGATCATAGCTCATTGCAACCTTAAAATCCTGGCCTCAGGTGATCCTCCTGCTTCGGTCTCCCAAAGTGCTGAGATTACAGGTGCAATCCACAGCTCCCGGGCTCGTTTATATTTTTGATAGTAGGCATTCTAACAGGTTTGAGGTGATTGCTGATTGTGGTTTTAATTTGCATTTCCCTGATGATTAGAGACGTTAGACATTTTTTAATAGATTTGTTGTCCATTCATATCTCTTCTTTTGAGAATTTTTTGTTCAGATTCATTGCCCTTTTTTATTCAGACTGTTTTCTTGCTATTGAGTTGTTTGAACTCCTTATATTTAATGTATTTTGGACATTAGCCCTTTATCTAATGTATGGTTTACAAATATTTTGTCCCAATTCGTGGGCTGTCTCTTTATTGTTGTCTCCTTTGCTGTGCAGATTTTTTTTTTGCATTTTAAGATAATTGAATCAGGTTTAAGAAACATAAGCCCCAACATATTATTATATATCATATATTATATACACATATATACGTACATATATACACATATGTATTGCATTATATATGTCCATTTTTAAATGTTAAGCAAAGCACTTGAAATGCTGTTTTCAAAGTTATACATACATATGATTTAAAAAATCAAACAAGACATAGCAGTAGTATCTTACCATATCCATAAGCCCTATGGCATTTACCAAAAGCAAACATTTTTACTTCTATAGTGATTTCTTTGTACTTATAAATCAGGAATTCTTAATGTGGAGTCCATGAATAGGATTCAGAAGATCTTAGGGGAAAAAAAGAATTACATATTTATTTTTATTAATCTCTAAATTGAAATCTAGCATAAGCAACAATCCACAGTAATATCAGCAGTACTATGCCTTCATCAATGATAGAATTTAGAAATATTTTCTTATAACATTAAGTTGTTGCAAAAATCTATCTTGAAATATTATTTATTTTCACCTCTATTTCTAAATTAGATCTTTCATTTAATATGTTAATAAAGAAGACTATTTATTGCCTTATGACACACTTGTTTAATGTTTTTGTGTTTCAATATAATTGATTTCCTTTGTAATTCTATATATTTTATTTTATGCATTTAAAATATTATTTTGAGAACAGTTCCATAGGCTTCACCAGATTGTCAATGGTGTTCATGCCAACTGTATGTTAAAAATCTCTGCTGTAAATACTATGTGTATGCTACAGTTCCTTGATTTATCAAATTTAGGCATTTTGGGCATCCTCTGCTATGATAGACGAGGATTGAGCTCATTTATAACATTCTATTACCTCTCTTTCTCCTATCCTTCGATATGGTTAAATTATTCTACTTTGCTTCTCAGTTGGTTATTTTTTCAATTTAAGGATCTACTTATACCTTTAATTAAAATTGTTATTAACTGTATGTCTTGATGTTCCATTTTACTGCAGGCAGATAATAGCATCCTCATTCTTTTCTTTGGCTTTCATTTCCACCCTCCTACTTCCCAATTTCTGTCATCATTACTTTTATATGGAACAATGTCAAATATAATAACATTTGCATTCTGTTCTAAAAACATAATGATGTTCTGAAAACATAATTAAATCTCCAAATATTTGTCTAAGTATTGATTCTAAAAGTTGAAGATCAGTGAACAGTATTTACATTGTTGTGACTATGCGAGTTTTTACTATACTGCATACCTAACAAGCAAACTAGGGTTGCATGTTGTTTTTTGAGCAGCTCTTTGTTTTTCATGATGAAGTTTGTAAAGACCTTCTTTTCTTCTTTATTTATTTATCTATTTATTTATTTATTGCAATACTTGCCTTTACCAAGTCTTCAGTTTTTTCCAAATTCTTGGGCATAATAATTATTCTAGTAAATATACCTTCCTCCCCCTTAGGGGGGTTGTTTTTCCTCTCTGGATACTCCCATTTCTGAACTCTCCTTTGGAGTCTTCTATTCTGATTGTATTTTAGGTTGGCTGTAGAACTTATCAGGCTCCATCTTCAAGTAACTTACTAGAAAACTTTGCATAGGAACAAAAGTTTCTGAAACTTTACCTGTCAAAATGATTTTATTCAACACTTTTATAATTTAGTGGAATATAGAATTCCAGGTTGATAACCATTTTGGTTTTTCAAAATTCCACAGATATATCAGGACGAGTAGTTTCTCTAATGGTATTTTGCTTTTTGTTTTTATTTGTGTACTTACTTTTTGAGTAATAATACTCAGCCCTAATCTGTGTCTCCTTTTATTAAAAATAATAATGTCTTCTGTATTGGATTAATCTCCTTTAATTTCCGCCACGTTATTTTCTCTTATCTCTTTTTGTGGGTATTAAACATTTTGTATTATCCCTTATACCTTTTCTCTTATATATTCCCTCTGTCTTTTTGTTCAATTCAATCTCCAGGCCTATCTTAGAAATGTACACAAATTTTATCCCATCCATTTTCAAGTATACTTTCTTCTTCTTTGATACTTAATTTTTCATATAATATTACTATTGTATAAATATGATAACTTTTCAATTCTCTCTGAAGATTTTAAGATTTATTTTTTTTTAATTTCTCTTCCCTGAATCATCTGTTTCTCCTAGGACCTTTTTATTGTAAATTTCATCACTCCTTTTCATGCTGCAAACTTTCCACAAATATTTGGTGATTCTTGATTGCCCATCTAAAATCGTAAAGACTCTTCTGTCTGTGTATCTGGACAGAGCTTGTCACTGGGCAAACTTCACTTAGCGGGATAGGTCAGATGGCTAGCCATAACTCTACAGTCTCCACAATCCTTCAAAAGTCAGTGAGTTCTTTTTTTGGAGGACTGCCAAGCTCATTAGCAAAACCTTCACATTTTTTCGTGTGGGAGTTTGCTATATTGCTGAATTCCAAGCAATATGCACATAGTGGTGAAGCAGGTAGGAGGGGATTTGATTCCATTGATTGTCAAATTTTCCATCTAGTATTTCCTTCTTGCCCTTCATGTTACTTTGCATTTCCAAGTCCTGAAACTTCCTGAAGTATAACAAATAACAGGGCACCCAATAACTTGTTCCAGGTTGCAGTTGTGTCAATTCTGTCATTCTTTCTCTTGCACCTTTTTATTGTCCAAAAATCTGTTTGAAAAATTATATCCACTAATAATTACATTTTATATTCTTCGTTGTTGCTGTTTTTACCTTCTTGTCATTATTTGTTATTAGAACAATAATGTCTCTGAAAGATTGGGGAAGAATGTCCATAATCTTAAAACTAGAGGCCCTGGGTATTACAATACAATAATAAAGATTTTATTTTGATTATACTTTTTTGAGCCAAAGGCCTAACATTGTATTACATATCAAAACAAAATATTTTTGTATACTTCAATATACATTTTTTTCAGAAATCCAACAAACATAATAAAACAATGAAAGATTATATTTCACTTTTTCTGAACTTTACCAAGGGTTGGTCACCATTTCAAAATATCACTTACTACTTGAGTTACCAAATAGCAACTCAATTGTATCAATTGCACTTTTACCTCTGGCTTTTTGGTGATTCTACATATATTTGCAAGTATCTGACTTGATCATTTTTCTTTCAGTGTAGACATATTGAACATTTACATATTCAAATATATATTATTTTATTATAAATTACTTCCTTTTTATTTCCTCCTTTATATTACACCTAGGACATTATATTGATTTTGTTGAAATAAGTACCTGAGTAATTTACATTATTTATGACTTTCATTTCAGAATAGTAAGGAGACAATAAAAATCTTTATTTAAAAATGAATCTTTGATTCTGATAAGGTTGAGAACCAGTGATCTAAATCATAAGCCTAATTTTTTTATGGCTTTTAGTCTTTATAAGGAACATAAGAATGAGTTTCCAAATATTGGAAAAAAGAAAAAGGAACCCTGAACAAAGTTCTTTTCATTGATGCTTTCTAAAAGCAATGATTCAGAATTAAGTACCTAGAAGTATTCTGTATCCCTGCACATGAGTTTAAATCAATCACCTTCCATCTACCTGTTCTCTCCTTGATGCTTACTTAGATGTTCTCCAGCAGGAGTCAACAAACCTTTTCTGTAGAGGGCCAGAGAATAAGCATTTTAGATTTTGACGGCTAGACTGTCTCTGTTGCAACCACTTTAATTCTGGTGTTTATAGCATGAAAGCAGTCATAGACAATACATAAACGGATAACCATAGCTATGTTACAATAAAACTTTATTGGGCTGGATTTGGCATAGTTGCTGTTAGGATGTTTTTATCTTCTCCAAGGGCAAACCATTTAACCATCTTGAAATTTTTGTAAGCATTTTGATATTCAAGCCATTGTAAACATTGGTTTAGAGGTGTTAATATTTTGCTAAGGTTTCCTTGTTCCCTATTTGGTTGTTTGCTGTGATGATTGATAAGCTTGGCTACTTTATACATAGAAAGAAAGAAACTGCTAATATTCTCTCACTATTCTTGGTGATGTTAAGACCCTTTACAAAAGCTGAAGAGAGCTTTTGTAAACAGAGGTTCTTCCTAAGAAGGAATGTAGAGAGGGTGGAAAACATCTATAATGGATTAACCTAAAACAATTAACAATCGAGGAAAAATAATTTGTGAGTAACGATTGAAGTTGTGATTAGCAAAAAAAAGGACAAGTTTTTGAGGGTTTCATGAGTTATCACACATTTGAAGAACTACTATGAAGAAGCCCAAGGTTTAATGGTAGTGTTCTTTTTAGCTTTGAAAATTTAAAAGGAAAACCTTTTTTATTCCTTAAGAAAAACTTGATTAGAGGTTTGCACTTAAGGAATAGCATGGTTTTAAGAATCAGAGATTCTTAAGGAGAGATTGAAGTCAGCTTACAATTTGAATTATTGGAATTTCCCAACTTGAAAAATATATGGATTTGATAAACATTGATTTTGAGCTAAACCAGACAGATAACAAATTTGTTTTTCAATGATATGCACAAATTTGTTAGGTATTGAAATAACTGATATATTAATACGTTTCAATGCTGTCTTTAATGATAGATACTAAAGCTTGGCTTTTATTTTTGGCAATTATTTTAGTTAGACTTGGTAGGCACAAGCTCTGACAATGCTGACTAGTCTGATACATCACTCGTAGGCTGCACTGTATAAACTCTATTCCCTGCAGCACAAGTATAGATGATGACTGTCAACTTTGGCCTTTGACAGATGTTATCTAATGTCAAAAATATTCTCTGAAGTATTTTTTTTTCCCAGATTCAAGTTTAGAAATGTGGTTTGCTTAGTGCAGTGCTTTCAACTGGGGGTAATTTTTATCTCCCATAGGACATTTGGCAAAGTCTGGAGATATTTTTGCTTCTCCCAACTAGAGTAGGCTGTAGGCGTCTGGTGCACAGAGGCTAGGGGTGCTGTTGTGCTTCCTACAATGCACATCACAGTCTCCCACAATAAAGACTTATCTGACCCAAACTGTTAATGGCAAAGTTGAGAAACCCTGGCTTAGTGTAAAATTGGAGGATTCTTTAAAATCTATACCGTCTTCATTAGGAAAGTAATGCTCATCAATGAGACACTTCAATATGTTCTTTACGGAGATACTTAGAAATGCAGCATTTCCCTGTATGTCTGGATCACAGTGGAATCAGTGATTGTCATCGTCTCTTCCCAGGCCAGTCATTTGTTTGTTTATCAAACATTTAATGAGCACTTTGTGTGGGACCTGGGTTGACTACACAAAACTGAATAAGAGTTGGTCTTAATCTAGATTAATGCTAGGCAATGAAGGTGACTGCACTGTTGTGCTCTATGACTTTTGTAATGTTTTGTTAAATGACAGCAACTGCTTGGGCTTCATTAAAAACAAGGGTAGATATGTCATGAAATTTGAAAACTTCATTGACATTGGCATGAGGATGGGGTAAGATAGTTGATTTACAGAATCTTTAGTTCTATTTTCTTGCTTAACGAATCCATAAACCAAAACTGCTAAAGGACCACTAGTAAGTAATGACTCTTATAGACAAAGGGATGCAGTAAATGACTTTTGTATGTTTATTTAAAAAAATGTGAACATTATTGCTAGAGCCTGAATGTGTCCTCCAAAATTCATGTTGAAATTTAATCATTATTCCAACAATGTGTCATCGGAACAAACTTTCAATGAAATTAGCATTAAAGTAAGTTTGTGGCTATAGCATATTTGAATTTATGGATGTATGTTTTGCAAAGACTCTGCTTCTGTCTTTGTATTCTGGAAACTAGGACATGGACTATAGGCTTAGTTTCCAAATGTGGATTTTAAAATAATAGCTTTCTAAAATAAGTGAAAATATTTTTTATTATTGGATATTTTAAAAATATTTTTATCATTAGTTATGTTGAAGTGATGTTTTGTTGTTTTTTTAAAACTAATTTTCTTCTTTGTGCTATTAAGTGAGAAAGTAAGAAAACACCTAGACCAATCTATTTTTACTGTGTAATGATCCCCCTAGTGGATGTGAGAAGCAGCTAGCTTCAAGATTTGCATAAAGAAGCAGGTGATGGTGGGTGAGACTTTGCTACTTGTTTCTCACTTTCAGAAGTGTTTTACAAGATCAAAACTGTCTCTACTATTTTTAATAAAGGAACTCCAAGTGATTAAATTACCTTTTTAGAAAGTCTTAATGAGGCAGAAAGTGGTAGAAGTGCATAATTCTTTAAAGTTAGAAAAAGATAAATATTTTAAATAAAAGTTGGTGTGATACTTTTGTAGTTTCTTAAAACATATTTAAAGAAAAGGATTTTAGCAATTATTTTGTGTTCTTTTATTTAAATTTGCTAACTCTTTAAAAGCAGTCTTGATATAACCTGATGCTGCTATATATCTGACCTTGAGTTAGAAGATTTTTTAAAACAAGAATAACAAATAAAGGGAATTGATAGTATGGAAATTGATTACTTATGATGAAAGTGCTGTTTAAAGACATACTCTCAAAATAAGGTGTTTAAGATAACTGTTTATAGTACCTATATAATAAACTTTCAAAATAAAAATTCATTTTGATTGTCTAAAATGTTATTGCAGTATTAGGCCTACAGGTTTCAAATATGCTGCTATTCAGAACATTGGAAACAGGAGCAGGGGAATAGAGATAGATACCTTGTGAGGTGGGGAAAGTTTAAAATATTACTAGTTACAGAGAGCTAGATACCATCTTTAAGGAAAAAATACTGTTAATGATGACCATATAATGAACCCAATATCAACAGAATGTTATATTGCCTAAGAGAGCAGTGTTATTACTTTCACTTCATTGTACAATACCTTGATGGTTCACGGAACTGGTACCGTTTACAGAAAGATAGCATTTAAACAGGAAAACAGCCTATTTCTCCATAAAGGATTTAAAAACTGGTGGATGATAGTACTCTGTTAAGTAAGATTCATTTTGCAAATGCAATATGTCAGTGTTATGTTTAATGATTTTTCTGATATTATGAAAGGCTGGATGAAATATAAAACAAATGCCTATTCTATTTGTGAAAACAAGATTGCTTCATTTGCTAATAGGCACAATTAATGTGACTGTAAACTTTTTACTATTTTGTTTACTCATAAAGATACCTATAGAACAAATAACTGAAGAGCTAACTTGACAGAAGTCAATGATATAATGTGTGTAAGACAGTATAATCAATGACATAGAACATCATTCAGGTAATGAGAAGTTTTGTAAGTTTTGCTTGATTTATTGACAAGAAAACCATATTTTTCAGTGATTAACATTCCTTGATGACAGTAATGATGATGCATGAATTGGATGGGGAGATAGGAAATGAGAAAAAAAAAGGAATGGAAAATCTATAATTAACAAAAAACATCCACAAACAATAATTAGTGTAAGTGAAATATATTTCTGAAGAATAAAAATGGAACAAAGTGAACAATGGAAATCATAGACAATTAGGATGGATGTAGCTTAGATCATGAAAATGGTGAAAGGCAAAAGATAATGTAATACAGTTTGTACAGAGAAACAATGGAAATCTGTTCAAAATCTCTTTTAAAAGGGCTCCCTCCCACACATATATTATTCTCTTCTGCCTTTTCATTAGCATGTTTTCTTTAATTATTTCTAACTTACAGGATGCCTGAGGAAAATAAACACTTAACTTGATCTTAAAACTTTATTTGTAGCTCTACTACACATATTTTCAATAAGCCTACGTACTGTATGGATTTACTTAAACATTCCTTTGGCTTTGCTCTTGAGTGGTCTGCTGGTCAAAATTGCCTGATATTTAAATGTTACCATAGTGATGAGTAGTGGACACTGTCATCGTTCTCTTTTTAATTAAGGAACAGATGCAGGTAAAGCTGATCTCTCAGTGACCCTCTTTAAGCTGGCATCACACATTGATTGTTTTCAATTCTTTTCTCTCCCTAGCAATCTTAGCTTTGTCCTTTCGTCATATCAAGGTCTTCATCCTCTTAGGTTAAAGATGCGGGAACTTCTTTTAAACCCTTCCTTTGGGAGCTTTATCTTAGAAGGAATAAAATGCACTTTTACTAAACACCAGTGAAACACTAATGGATTTTTTTTTCATCAAGAAGCCCTGGCTTTCTCCACTTTAAAATTCAGTAATATGTAAGTGGCAGTGTTTTCAAAAATTCTGTACAGCCTGTAAAGATCATAAATATTTCTACTTACACTTTTTTGAAGAAACCAAATGCTCTTTCACATTTAGTGTATTTATCAATGAGGTGTATTTGGAAGGTTTAAATAGTGTTATCAATTCAATTATTCTTCCTTGGGCTAAATACACTAATACAATAAAAAAGTATTTATTAAATATGACATATCATGGCCAAAATAAGAAAAGAGTTGTTACCCCAAAGGATTCTCACATTTTCGTTGTATATGAGGTTAACTGTAATGGGTGTTTTAACTGTGGCATAATATGCTCTGGGTGAAAGAAACAAAATTTGGCTGGAGGGATTGGAGAAGAGGATTACTAGGTATCTAGTAGTCAGAGATGTAGGCACAGTGCCAGAGGAATAGCATATATAGTAAAATGCTTGTCCTAACTCATTTTCATTCATTCCACTTAGGGTTGTTAATTTTAACTCAATACTTTTAGAATTCTTCTTTATCTCACCTCAATTTTGTGGCAATTTTGGCTCATTTGATTTTCCTATTGAACTCATTGATGTTGGAAGACTAAGTAATCAAATTTATCATCTCCTTTAGGGTATTTCTAGTTTCTTTTATGCATGTTAAATAACATGAATTCCAATGCATTTTTCTTATTATTTTTCAACCCTTTTGACTCTTTTGTCTTTATAATCTTTAGAAGATACATTTTGCATAAATTATTTTACAGTTCACATTGCTTTATTCTCTAGATACGATGTGTACTTTTGAATATTTTCCTAATAGAATAATAGATGTAAGTATTTCTGGAAGTATCCACAATCCAACTTATTTATACAGTTTTTGGAACAATGTCTTGAGAAAGACACTTCTTTTTTTAAATAAACTTTATTGAAGTTTATTTTACATACAAGTAACTACACTCATTTAAAGTATGCAATCTCATGAGTTTTGCTAGATGTCTACAGCCACGGCACCACCATCCCATCAAATTACAGGACATTTCCGGTCTCTCAAAATTTGGTCAGGCTTCTTTCTGGCCCCAGGTAACCGCTGATGCTGATCTGTTTTCTCTAGATTAGTTTGCCTTTTCTAGAATTTCATGTCGATAGAATCAACACAGCATATATTCTTTGTGTCTAGCTCCTTTCACCCAGCACAATTATTTTGAGGTTCACCACGTTACTGTGTGTATCAATAGTTCATTCCTTTTTTATTGTGAGATGGGTTTCATTGTATGGATATATCACATTTCATTTATCAATTCACCAGCTGATGTACATTTGTGTTATTTCCAGTTTTTTGGCTATTCTAAATAAAGATGCTATGAACATTCATGTGCATGTCTTTCTGGAATAGGCTTCATATCTCTTGGGGAATTTTGAAGGAATGAAATGCTGAGATGTATGGTTGGTGTATGTTTAACTTAGTAAGAAACTGCCAGTGTTCCTAAGTAGTTGCGATATGTTACATGTCCCTCAGCAGTGTATGAGAGTTCCAGTTGCTCCATATCCTCACCAAAGTCAGCATTGTCTGTCTTTTATAAAATTTTAACCATTTTAATGTGTAAATAGTAGTATATGATTGTGTTTTAAATTTGTATTCCCCTAATGACTAGTAATGTTAACTGTCTTTTTGTGTGCTAATTGACCATTCATATATCTTTTCTGGGGGGAAAGTCTGTTCAAATATTTTGCCCATTTTTTTATTGGGTTGTTTGTTTGATTATTATGAGAAGTTGGTTAGTTGGGCTTTTATTTTTTCCTCGATATAAGTTCTTTGTCAGATATATGCATTGCAAATATATTCTCTCATTCTTTCACTTGCCTTTTCATTTTTTAACATTGCCTTTTGAAATATAAATAATTATAGTTTACATAAAATCCAACTTATCAATTTTTTCTTTTATAGTTTCTATGTTTTAGATCTTATCTGAGAAGTCTTTGACTATCCCGAGGGCAATGATTTACTGCTATGTTTCCTTTAACACTTTTTAAGATTAAGAAGTAGTATGGTAAACTAATCTCTTTTCTTACTAAGAGAAGATATTCTCAAATATTAGGGGGAAGAATGAAACATAATCTCCTAACTTTTAAAAAAAGGTGGGGGGAATAATTCTTCAATTGTTTATGATGATACTATAGCTTCTTTCTGTACTTTTTGATGCTGAGAAAAATTTATTCTGAATGCGTTCCCTGTCAGAAAATTCCCATTAATTTATATACTCTGAATACAGTGTCATTAAATGATTAGGTGATTGACATGAACAATTATCTTAGAGTTGAGGCTATATTTTATATTGTTTATATACAGATTGAAGTTTATCAAATATATATTTTATGCAATTCTATTTTACAAAATCCTTAGTGGTTTGCAGATTTGGCATAGTTTCATCTAAATGTTCTGAACAGCAAAATGGGTTTAAATCATTACTTGTTTTTTATTGAATGAAAGGACTTAGATGAAAACTGGTAGTATAAACCCTAAACAACCCCAAACAAATGTAATTTAGGGGCAAGTTCATCTTTGACATGGCAAATAAGGTAAAATAGAGGCATTGAAATGAATTTGTCAACTACCAACAATGTAACTGACATTATCAGAAAGACAAAAATAATGACTGCCTTAATTCTTCAGGGAATAATATAATGCATCTCTTTTTCTTAGTAGCATTCTTTTAATTCAGAGACTTATAGATCATTCTAAAGTGATAATCTGAATAATTCAAAATACTATTTCAAGCCTGATAGTACTGCATGCTGCTTAAGTGAAACAATAGTACTCTGCAACTTTATTTATTAACGATTAAGGCCCCTAGTTGTATGACTGTACTGGAAAAAAGCAATTGAACAGAAAACACAACTGTTGTATTGGGACATAATATTGTCTTCAAGATAGGCCAGTGCTCTGACTTAAACTGGGTCTATCTGCAAAAATCCTTTTTGGTGGAGACATTTCCGAATGGGTACTTCTGGTGCTCAGAAATGGCTTACACAGATCCTTATTGGCTTGTGTTGATGGGATATCAGAACAGCAGATATTGCAGCATCAGGAACTAGGAGTTACTGTAAGTTACTTAAAATTTTATTTAAAAATTATTATTTTAATGGCAAATTTTTGGAGATTGCTTACACTTAGTTTCCCAGAAGTTATCTCTAGTTTATAAAAGTATCCTCTCCAATGGGAAACTAAATTTTTTGCCTTTGAATAAATAAAACCTATAGATATTTCTTACTACTTAAATAAGCAGTTGAACCTAACAGTAATCATTTCAGTATAGAATTTGTAAACTAATTTTATTGTGATAATCTTTTCTAATATCTATATTTCTCAACACATAGGTTTTTCAATTCCAGTATTAGCATAGATTCAATAAACTTTCCCATGTGTATATTCACAATGAGCCAACCAATAACAATAGATAAAATTTTATGTACTGTTTATATGAGGATACATTTGCAATTATTAAATTTTTAAAATAAAGAGATTCAAAACTTGGTCATAAAATAGAGACTCAAAACTTTCTTATTTCCTCCTGGCTTGTTCTGGAAAAACAATACTTGAACAGTTTCATTCCTTCTAGCTTTAAACCTCCAAGACTTTCTTTAACAATTTTGTCTCATCAGAAGCCACATATGCTGGCTAGGAAAGAAAGTACTGGCATTGTTTTTCAGGAAGAAGATTGTGTTAATGAGCTACACCAAGCTCATATTTCCACTCAATCTTGCATGTACTCTTTACCCCATTTTTGAGAAATGCCACTCAAATTATCAGTCAGAGCATAACCTTGATACAGAAGATTGACTTGTTCATATGATGTTATATAAAGTTCCATGTATAATTCTTTCATAGGTTAGACAATTTTATAATGCTTTTATACTTTATTCTTCTCAGTTCAAGTGGGAATTAAGAGAATGATATTGAGGAAAAAAAAATTGCCACTAAAGATATTTGTGTTCCTTCAAGCCAAGAAGACTGAATAATTTGTAAAATGTAAAGCAACGATTTTAGCCTTTTTCTCAAACAAAAAATGGCTGCTCAGATAACATCCACAATTTACTCGTAATGTTTCTTAATTTATTCCTTGTATACGAACCTCTCGTACAACTTATAACAATTAGAGGCATACTTTAATTTGCTTTGCAATTTGAACTTTGCAGTAAGAGTGTGTATCTATTATGGATTCTCAAAGAAGCCTCTCAGTGGGTTCAATCCGAGATTGTCCTCCCCTTTCACATCCTCACCCTTCCTATGTTAGCTAGGCCTATTAGTCAGGGATTTCATTTTACCACCTCAAAACTGCTAAGGCAACCTTGTCATTGTAATTTTCACGCCCTTTCTTTTTCTTTGTTCTATATGTCAGTGAAATCTTATCTCCACAGTCTTCTGTCATAGGTTAATAGCTTGGAACAAAGTTCAATTAGAGTCTCTAACATAATAAAACAAAATGCACAGATGAAAAAATTAGTAGCCACTGCCCTGTATTTTATTCAAGCACTGTTTGTTGAATCTTGCCCATCGGTGAAACTAAATGAGTGAATAAGATAGGAAATTTTTAAACGTGTGCCCACATGGATTTGGGAGACTTTAATGCAAGTGTGTTGTTCTAGAAGATATACCAGTGAAATTGTAGTGCCCTGGAAAGTTTTTAGTGTGGAATTTGTTCTCTTGATGGTATGTTATTTAACCATATTGTTAAATCCAAAGAACTCTAGATAATGTGTGGGAATTTAACAAATGAATATTACCTTAACATTTTTAAGCTTTTTGAAAAGAAGTATTGGTTCATTTCCATATACCACATTTATTCAATTAAAATCACCTTTGCTAATATGTTAAAGCCATGGGTCATTGCTCGTACTTATTCTGTTCATGCTGCTGTCTGCTCAAGGTCATTGGAAATTACGTAGCAGAGAAATTTTCTAAAGAAACAAACGGTATTAGTGCAAATTTACTAGCTGGATTATTTGAAAAGAAATATATTGACACCATTGAGCATTATCAACAATCCCACTGCCATCACTTCCTCCTCCTCTACTCAATGAGCTGTTAAAAGACACAATTTGTTGTACTATGTAGCTAACAAGAAATAAATAACATGCAGCAGGTGCTACACAGGAAGGCACTGAGTGTTATTGTACTAACTGTGCCTGACTAATTCTAGCCAAAACAACAATTCTGTATTCAGTAAAGGAAAGAACAGATAATTTAATGGAGATTTGGATCCTACTTGTTCATAATGTCAGGGTTAGACTTGTAAAATAGAATCAAGCAAGAGACATGGTTAGAAGAAATCCTCTGCTGTAGAGATTTATACTCAACTCATGAGGATTCCATTTAATGGAAGGTAACAATATGCACATGATTTATAACATTTGATAATCCAATTTATATATATATTTTTAAAAGACTATATGATTATATTGGCACTGATCTGCCCTCTACATCATGTTTCTTTTAAACTAATGTTAAAAGTAACTTGCGTTCCCTGAGCAAATCATACCAACTTTAGGCTAAAGGAAGGTGAGAAGCACAGGATAGTACAGGGGAACAGAGTTGGAAATGACATTTTATCATTGATAATATGCACAGGAAATAGTCAACATGGGATTTTGAATGATACAGGTATTTCTCTTCTCTCTCCTACCGGTGAGTTGATGTATATTTTTTCATCATTCATTTATGTAATAATTAACTGAGCACCTACTATATGTCAGGAACTGTGGACAGAGCAAACACAAGTCAAATGAAGTTCTGCTCTTGTGGTGACTGTTTACCTGGGAGAAGTAGACTGTCATTAAATTTAAAAAAGGTAATTACAGAATGAAAAGAGAGTTAGTTATTAAGGACAGAAAGAGGATGCAGATATTTAGAGCTTCCAAAGGTTTCCTCTGATCTGAAGGACAGGAATGGGTCAGTCATGGAAATTGCAAAGCAAGATTTTCCTGAGCAAAGAAAGCAAGTGAGATGTCTTAGAGGTGAGTGAAGTGTTGTCATGTTCAAGGCACAGGAAGGAAGCTGGTGTGGCTGGAGTATTGCTGCTGGTGTGGTGCATAATTAGGAGATAAAATTGGAGATGTAGGCAGGAACCAGATCAATGGAGGGCCTCTTAGGTAGGGGTTCAAAACTTAGTTTTCATTCTAAGAGTAATAGATATTATTGAGGAATTTTAAGAAGGTGAGTGACTCGAGCCATTGATTTCTTAAAGATCATTGTCCACTCTGTGGGAAAGGGTTGAAGAAGGTCAAAAGTAGAAATGGAGGGGGTCATTAGAAAGTTATTGCTGTAAAATTGATAGCTTTGTGGACTAGACTGGTGATTGCAGAGAAACATGGGGATTAATGCATATTGTGGGGGTAACACTGACATGACTTGCTAATGAACAAGATGGGATAGAAGAGAAAGAAAGAGATCAATAATTACTCCATATTTTTGGACTGGACTCTGGGTAGATGCAGATGACATTAAGAGAGGTAAAGAATGCTTGAAAAATCCAGATTTGAGAAAATCAAGAGTTCTGGGAGCTCTGGGTTTATTAAGGAGAACATTTAGTTTGTCAAAGCAGTGACTGCATTCAGTCCATTTTTGTAAATGCTTCAGCTATTTCTTAAATCCTTGCCGTGTTGTAAGTTCTGTAATTTATAGGTGGAGCCTATAGGGGGGAAAATGAACTCAGCTAAAGGACCAAATTGATACAAATATCCCAAGCAATTGAAAACTAATATATGGGTTAGTTTAGTTGAATAAACATTTCTCCAAAGAAGATATACAAATGGCTAACATGCACATAAAAAGATACTCACTGTCATTAGTTACAAGGGAAATGCAAATCAAAACCATGATGAGTTACAAATTCATATCCACTAGGATGGTTATAATTTCAAACAAACAAACAAACAGAAAAGAACAAGTGTTGGTAAGGATGTGGAGAAATTGGAACCCTCAAACACTGCTGGTTGGAATGTAAAATGCTCCAGCTGCTGTGGAAAACAGTTTGGCAGTTCCTCAAAAAGTTAAACACAAAATTACCATATAGGATAGCAGTTCTACTCCTACATATATACCCAAGAGAAATGATTACGCGCATGCGTGCAGATACACACACACACACACACAGAAACTTGCGCACAAATATTTATAAGAGCATTAATCATAATAGCCAAAAGATAAAAAATAACCCAAATGTTCATCAATGGATGAAAAAATACCTAAAATATGTTATATATATACATCGTAATATTATTCAGCCATAAAATGGAAGGGAATTTTGACACATTCTACAACATAGATGAACCTTGAGGACATTATGCTATGTGAAAAAGCCAGTCATAAAAGGACAAATATGAGTCCACTTTAATGAGATATCTAGAGTAGTCAGATTCATACAGACAGAAAGCAGAATGGTGGTTGTCAGGAGCTGAGGGGAAGGGGGAATGAGGAGTGACTGCTTAGTGTGTACAGGGTTTCCTTTTGGGGTGATGGAAATATTTTAGAACTAAAGTTTGTGATTTCACAACATTGTAAGTGTACTTAATGCCATGGAATTGTACATTTTTAAACAGTTAAAATGGTGAATTTTCTGTTATGTGTATTTTCCCGCAATGAGAATGAAACTGTCCTAGTAACAATGAGTAGAATTGATCCTTTAGCTTAGTTCTCATCAGTAAGAAAGAACTGTTTGAGTCAGAGATTGGTAAATGATAATCTTGGAATACGACATCAGATACTAAGATGAGGAACTCATCTTCCTTTTAAGGAATGAGTTGCTGTTTAAAAAGTTATTTTTGGCTGGGCGCGGTGGCTCACGCCTGTAATCCTAGCACTCTGGGAGGGCGAGGCGGGTGGATCGCTTGAGGTCAGGAGTTCGAGACCAGCCTGAGCGAGACCCCGTCTCTACTAAAAAAAAAATAGAAATAAATTATCTGGACAACTAAAAATATATATATATAGAAAAAATTAGCCCGGCATGGTGGCGCATGCCTGTAGTCCCAGCTACTCGGGAGGCTGAGGCAGTAGGATCGCTTAAGCCCAGGAGTTTGAGGTTGCTGTGAGTTAGGCTGATGCCACGGCACTCACTCTAGCCAGGGCAACAAAGTGAGATTCTGTCTCAAAAAAAAAAAAAGTTATTTTTGACAGTACAATCAAAGTGATTCTAATTCCAGAAGCAAAGGAAGAGGCATCAGGAATGTTCTGTCAGGAAAGCCAAAATTTAGACTGTGTTCGAGTTTGAGAAGAAAATCCAAAAACGAAGGAGAGGACAAGCAGTCAAAGAAACTTCCCCAGACCTCCAAGTGTTGTCTGGGTTGAGAAAGGAAGATATCAAGCAAATATTTAGAAAGATAATGTATATTGTCTTTATGATACTATAATATTATCATAGATAATGTAATATTAACAGCACTAAGAAAGAAAACAAACTATTCAAATTCTACTTTGTTTAATTGTAAAACCTAGTAATTTGTAGACTTTTTTTCCCTTTCTCTTGATTTTGGGGACCCTGTTTTTCCTGGAATAATTAAAGAAAGAAGGAAGGAAGCCTGCCATTCTCTCTCTCTCTCTGTCTGGTGTGTGTATGTTGGGGCTGGAAATATGATAAGGAAGTAAAAGACGATTTGTAAGGCACAGTCTTTATATTCAAGACAATCTCCAGTCATTTCCAGAATGCAAGGTATACTTGTACATGATTACCTTGGGGAAACAAAAGAAAGGTGGAAGTAGCCAATACAATTTTGAAGAGAAGGAGGACAAAATTGAGGGGTGACTTTCTCTAAAACATTATAACTTATAGTAAAGCCAAAATATTTAGACAGTGGCATCCTATAGGCCAGAGTGTGGAAGAACTTAGAGTCTAGAAACAGTTAAATTCATATATAAATGCATTATACATGACGGTGGTGGCATTAAAAGTCAGTGGGGGAAAGTATGGGCTCTTCAGTACATGGTGCTAGGACAATTGGTTATCCATATGGAAAAAAGTAAAATTAGATCCTGGTGACAGAATAAATTCCAGGTGGCTCAAAAACCTTAAAGCGAAAAGCAAAACTTTAAAAATCCTACTGTCAAAAATAGGAGTATTTTTATGACCTCAGGTTAAGGAAGGATTTCATAATGGAAAAGATTAGTAAATTTGGCATCACTAAAATTGCATCTTCTATACACCAAGTGGTACCACTGAAGAAACAGAAAAACAAGGCACAGATATGAGATATTGGAAAAGCCACCAAAGGATAAGCATTTAGAACTTTACAATTTAGCAGTAGATAAAAGAAAAATAACCTAATAGCAAAATGGACAAAGGTAATGAACAGGCATTTTACAGAAGAAGAAACATAAATGTCGAATAAATTGATATGTGACTTTACTGGTTATGGCAAATTCAAATTATTAAGAAAATAATAGGTCATTTCAAACCCATCAGATTGCCAAAAATCAATGTCTGACAATTCCAAATTTTTGATGAGGACACAGAACAATGAGAACTCTCTCATAATCTTAGTGGCAGTGGAAATTTGTACAACCATTTTGGAGAGCAATTTGGCAACATCTAGAAGAGGCACATATGGTAGGACCAACATATGCATTCCTAGGACTTGTACAAGACTGTCCATTCCAGTCTTAATTGAGAAAAAAATGAACAAAGTGTTTTCAACAGGCAAAAAATTATGGAGGGAACTAGGATGACAAATATCAGTATAGATCAACATATATATATGTATATATATTCATTTGATATGATGAATCTTTTTTGGACAGAATGTAGAAAGATCGTTTTGAAGGCATTGATCATAGAACATCCAGTTCAGTGACATTTTAACTAATAGGACAGCCCTAAGCACAAAGTATTGATTAATGAATTAGGTAAGGTGTTGTATCAGTTAACATTTTTGATGATTGATAAACCACCCCAAAATGTAGTAGCTTAACATAGCCACCATTTTATTTAGCTCATGATTTTCTGGGTTGGCCAGGATGGCTGAGATTGCTTAGACCTTGAGGCTTCTCACCATTTGATCTCATCTCTTCTAGTCGATTAGCCTAGGCTTCCTCACGTGGCAATCTATGAGTTCTAAAGACCAGCAAGAAAGGACAAGTCCCAGAGCACTTTTTTAGACCACTGCTAATAATTCAGTGGTCCAAAACAACAAACACATCCAGAACCAAATTTAGGGGTGGACAAAAAGATGCCACCTCTAAATGAAGTTGTGAAGTCACACTGCAAAGGGATATTTATGCAAGTATGGGAAAAAAATTGTGGACATTTTTGTTGTCTACTACAGGGGTCTTTACACGGGTACTTGGTCTATGAAACTTTTTTTTAAGTTACTTCGAAGAAGCTCCTTAATTTAGGGGAGCTCAAGCTGCCATTTTTAGTAGAATGGCTTTGCCCCCATTTTAGGACCCAAGACCATTAGGTCTAACCAGTTTCTTCCAGTTAAAGAGTCTGCAGGCTTCCTGGGCATGGCCATCTATACTGGGGTGGGATTTACTAAAGCACCCCACTTCAGGGTCTGCTTTGATGTCCAGCCTCTAAACATTAGGAGACATCACTTCTCAAGACTGGGTAAGATGTACAATTTCTGCTTCTTCAATAATGTTAAGGCCTTGTTTGTAGGAAGAGAGGTCCCCTTTTGTGGGATCTTTAAAGTAAATCTAATAAGAACTGAAAAAAAAAAATCAACAGCATTTGTCCTAGGCCTGGAAAGTCAATAAGTTTTTCTTTAGGGATTTACTTTTCCCTGGAATAGCAGAAAGGCAAAACAATGAATCACAAAAGTTCAGCCACATTCACTTTTCTGTAATCTGAAAACTTTCTCAGGAATCAGGGTGGGATGAAAACCCAGGTTCTTCAGGTCAAATAGACTTCACTCTTCTTTGCCTCCAACATTCTGGATGAAATTTGGTTGAAAGTATTTAGCATTACCGAGCAATAACCAGCTGAAATAGCTTCTAACTGTGATAAAAGATATTGGTTGCTGGGGTGGGGCGAAGGGAGCAGACTAGAAGGACATGAGAGAAAACCTTAACAGTTACCATCCATTTGGTTGCTGCGGTACAGGTCATCAGTGTTTTCTTCTTTATGTTTTCTGTAGTTTTCAATAGCTATAATGAGCAAATATTATACTAAAAATCAGGCGTAAAATTTTTCCCACAGCCCGGATTTAAATCCAGGCCAGAGACTTAACTTGTATCTATTTTAACCCTATGTAGATATCACTCTAAATGTTCATTGAATCCATCTTAATATTATAAGGAGTTCAATTTGGCTCACGGTGGGAAAGTATTTTCTAGGATGTAAAGTAGTTCTAAATGCAATGTTTTGTCAATGAGTAAACACCATCCCTGAAAGCATCTATGCAGAGGCTGGATAAATAAGCAATATCTTGGAAAGAATTAATAGTCTGATTGCAGAGATCAGGTAAGGTGTCGTGGGGGAACTTGTATTAAATGGATGCTAGACTAGATAAAAAAAGGAAGGGGTGAGTGGAAATGGAAGGAAATAGTTAGAAAAAAGAAATGGCTAGATGACACCGGAAACCTCCACCTAACTAGGATTTTCAGATGTCACAACTTGAATGGTTTGATTCTCTTAAGGGAATGGATTATGTTTTCAGACTTAGCATGGGCTTCTTATATTTTAGTAAGTCGTTTCTGCTGTTTTCCTCTATCTCATCTGATTATGGGCTGTTTTATTAAAATTTGCTGTAAAATAGTATTCTCTATTCACTTTATGATTTTTTATTCTACTTTTTATTTTCTCTACTTAGAAAATTCTCAAATTTCAAATTCTGCCATTAGCTTGAACCAGAAAAACACTATTGATACAGGATCTGATGATAACATATATTAATATTGTTATGATATAGAATTATCTTTCATTCATCCTATATTCTCTTTATTGTGTCAGCTTAAATACAAGACCTGTGATATTTGAAAACATAAATATCTACTGTGTATTCCTCTGAGAAGTCAAGCATCTCTGAGATATTGTGATTTCCTGTCAGACAATGTCACAAAGCAAGTTTAGCTTTTGAATTGGCGAACATAGAACCGAAGTTAAGAATACACTTGGGCTTTGTTCTTCAAAAGTTACTCTGAATGACAATTAACAGAAAGGAAGGAAAGAAAATAGAACAGCAGAACTCTTGCTCACTGGAAGGTTTTTCAAGTTTTTCCATCAGGTGTTGACAGTTCTCTGTCAACCTGTAGGCTTGAAAAACAAAAAGCAGTCTTGTTTGTCAGGTGTTCTGTGGCATCCCTCCCCCACCTCTCCTACGTGCTCGGAGCTCTAGTTCAGATGTTTCAGTGTTATGTAATTTAGTCTGTCTATAAATGTCATTTTTCCACTATCTCATGATTTGCTTTTAGATTGGATGTCTATAGCATGTCGCTAGTTACCCTACAAGTGCTATAGCACAAATCTTGCTCTATCTTGCATTGATGGCATATTGGTAAAATCAAGTTGCTAACAAAAATAATGACACTATTATTATAACAAAATATGCCTATATTTTGGTAACATTTTAATCCAAATATTTGTATATATTTTAATACAATATAAATATATTTTAATACAAATATCTGGATTGTCCAATATTTTGATTTTTTTCATTGAAGGGACTCCTTGAATGCACAGTTATTTTCTTATTTTTGTATTTTCTTTACAGAGAATTGTGATAATATATAATTTTTTGTCCCACTTACTGGCATTATATATGTCTCTTTGAGTTCTTGGGGTGATTCAGTCAGTGGTCTTTGACCAAACAGTAAGAAAGAACACTATAATTTCAGAAGTGCTCTTGGTGGTCACATAGAAATGTAGGTGAATGTGAGTTGATACTTCCCTTTTGTTAGCCAATTATCATTCCAAAGTGAGGTAGATTATTACCCTTACAGATCTTGAAGGTAAGGATTTGGAGAAGGCGCTTATAAACTATAGCTTTGCTGGTTTTACAATCAAGATCTAAGTGCATAAAAAGAGATGGACAGTATTTCAATAAGGTTTTTATTAAAGAAGCATTTTTAAGAAATGGGATAATCTTCATGTTGTGGGGGTTTCAAGATATTTTAAATCGATGTTATCATTCTGTTAAACATCTAAAATATTTAGTCATTAAAATGTCTATTTTGAGGATACTGGTTCATTATTCTTACACTGTTCTACCCGGTCTTTTGTACCAATTCCTTTCACTAATGGAAAAAAATACCTATATGCTGTTTTCCGTTTCCTATATAATAGAGGTAGTGTAATAATTGCAAAAACCATTAGAACACCTTTATAACCCTTTTATTGTACCAAACACTTGTGGTGGGCCAACTAACCTTCCAGAAATGAAGGAAATATAGTAGCTGAGAGTTCCCATGTTCAGAATATATCCTTCATTTACTTTAACTATTCAGGTCTCATCTTAAAGAATTCCTTATAGGAATCTCTATGGCAATCTGGTGTTTAGACCAGAGAGGAAATCACATAAGGCATGGGCATTTTACCAGTCTTTCTGCTCTTTGTCATATGCTGTTTGGTTATCACCTAGAGGGGACTTCTGTGCCTCAATTTCCCACATTTATCAAAGATGACAATATAGCTCTGTAGTTAATTATAAAAATAATTTAACAAAAAATTAATTTTTCTATTTCATTAACTTTTTTCTATGCATGAATAAAAAGACATGTATGTATAGTCATATATAAATTTCTAATACTCATACATAAATATAAAACTTAAGGTTTATTCTCTAGGATGGCAGGGCATTAAAATATTCATGCCAGTTTTTCCAATATATCAATTTGTGGGACTAGATTTGGCAAAGCTATCATTTGTAATGACGACTGTAATGCAGATGGATTTTAGTGACTGTATATAGAAACTGGGGGGAAGGGAGTAGCAATCGTTCTTTGTTTTTTAGGATGAAGCAGAAAAATCTGCTCTTTCCTATATATGGAGGAGTTTGTTAGAAGCAAGGACTAAAATAAGGAATTACTGATCAGCTAGAAATTTTATTCCTCTTATCTTCCTACTTCACTAATATTTTTATCCTCTGAGAATGTATGGATATTTTTACATAGAGATATTACCGACTTTTGGATGAAACCAGTATTTTTCATTTGCAACCAGGAGTATATTACTGGAGTTATCTAAATACTCTTTAACGAGTCATCAGCAATTTTCTTATAGGCAAGTTAGGCACAAAAATCAATAATGAAATATAATGTTTCATTCTTAAATTGGCAATGATTTCCAACATGGAATACAACCTTTCTATGGGGTATGATTCAGAAGGCCAGTGAAGAAGCCACTTTTAAAAAATTATACTTCTCCTCTTTTAAAAATATGTCCCTAATTAAAATTTGCTGCCATAGTGGGCCACTGTTATCAATAGGATTATATTAATATTCCTCAAATGTGTTGGGGCAGAAAAGTTTGAGAAGGACTGATTTAGGAATAAGATGATGTTTTATCAATATATGAATCTGTAGCCACATTTAAATAATCTGAAATGGTAGTGATTAGAAGGTGGGTAAACAGAAGAAAAGACAAAAATGAATCCCTTAGGGTTTAACAAGTCACATCGTCATTAATATCAGATCTCCAGATTATTCACTTAGATTCAAGTCATCAAATTAATATGTGTGTTTCCTCTCAGTGCTTGTCTTGTTCACCAACTAATATTTTAGTATTATTTCTTGATTTACCAGAAATGTGTGGAAAGGTTTGGCAGGTCAATGTCTATGCAAACCTCACCAAGGCAGCTTTTAGTAGTGGAAATTGTTGGTACTAGATTGTTCCTATAAAAATGAAATTCTTTTACTATGTTATATAAATGACAACAACTAGACAATCACTCAGACTGCTTATTTAGAGCTCATTATTATAGGGAATAAGGAAAAGCCCATCTTCAAAATGAACTGTTTTCGCTAAAATTTATGTTCCTCTTTAAATTGATGTTGAAAAATATATAAGATCAATATGTTTTAGATTCAGTAGCCCTGTGTTGTCACATCCTTGATTTAAAAAAATAGGTGAGATTTATGAAAAGGCACAACTACACTTTCTTTTAGTATTTCTAAAATATCAGGGCAATGATTATTACCCATTGCTCACAGCTTTCCTGGGAGAGGCAAGTGTCTCCTGCTTTTTGGCCCATTTCTGAGACATCAGTAGAAACTCACTAGTTGGAAGAATGTATAGGACTGAAGAACCCTGTCTCTACTTCATTACACCCGAGACCCTGTAAGAGTCTGGGAGGAAGATAAGAGATCCTTTTATTTTTGCTTGTTGTTCATATAAATGGAGGGTGTGAATATTTAGAGCAATCTATTTTTAAATATACTAACCCCCTTCAGTATTTTAAAAGGAAGATTTCCAATAGAAAAAAAAATTAAGAATCTGCTCCTAGGAAAGAGGACTATTCCACATATTCTAAGCATATATCTACAGTAGTAAATGAAATGATCTCAGAATTTATAAGCCAGGGTTATACCTTAATGTGAAGTTCATCACATGCCCAATGTACCACATTCACAATTCCTTTTCGAGTGTTTGCTGTCTGCTGAAATAAAAACCATATTATCTGCCATTTTAATCATTTTATCAAAGATAAAATAAACTCATCCACCCCACGTAGACCTTTACACCCTGGTAACCGAGTAAATCTTCCTGATACTTGTAGGCAAAGCACCCTATTTGCTTTATCTTGTACACTTTCGTAAACACACGAGGTAAAAATAGAAGCAAGAGAAGACGAAAAATAAAGCTAAGGGGCATTTATTGCTTCTTACTGTGCTTTTGAATGTGTGTGCAGGGTGGCTGTCGCAATTAAAGCATAACATCTCTCTGAAAAATTGTCAGTATGGCCCTTTGTCTTCTCACACATCTCACTCATAAATTATGATAAAAATTTTTAGTGATTTCTGAAACAATAATTATGATTATTATTCCTATTGATTGTATAATGCAAAGCAAATTCTAAAATTACATGTATATATATATATAGAGAGAGAGAGAGAGAGAGAATGAGAGCGCATACTTGATAATTCTTTAAACATGTGGTTGTACTGTAGCTGCTTGGGCACTGTCCAACATGGAGAAACATATGCAGAAGTCCTTGGTACTGATTTAATGAAATGTATATTTTAATAATTTAGAAAAAAGGTCACTCTACATTTTGTGAAAACATGATATGTGTGTGCCATTTTTGTTTAACTATCTTGGAACCCTGTCTTTGATTGGTACTTTCAGAAATATTCTTGAACTATCATTTGTGACAAAATTGAAGATTATTGGAATGAATGAATATAACATTTTAAACTATGAATATCTGATTGTGTTTTTGTGTTTTATGGCTATGTGTTCATTGAGTTTGGAGATTCTCCCTAACCTTAGTGGTGACTAATTTAAAGCAAAAAAAAAAAAAGAGCTTCCTTGTCCTACTGAAAGTTTTGTCTTGACTCTGTCCTGGGTCTTTCAGGCCACAAAGATTCGATAGAAAGAACTACAGTTATCAGAAATGAATGAATGAATAATAATATATTATAAAACAGGATTTAGTTTCGTATGTAAAACATCAGTACCAGGGAAATCATTTCTGGAATTTTCTTCTTCTGACTAGTTCCATTAATTTATTTTTAAATTAGTTTTTCCTAAAACATGACAGTTTGCTCTCCTTCTGTTTCACCTTCTCCTCCTCCTCTTCCTCCTTCTTCTTCATTTGCAAAATTCTATAACCCAGAAACTATAAATTTAAGATTACTTTTTAAAAAAAGCAAATAGATTTTCTGTTCTTGTGGCATTTTTTTACAAGCACTATAGGAATTTAGCATTGCTCCCTGGGTTGTTTCTGTAATCATTTCTGAGGAGAAACAAATTCTAAGAGTCTATGTAGCCTGCGTATATACTTATTATACAAGATACTTCAGAGGTTTTCAATTATTTCCAACCAGGAGTTTCTTTTCTTAACTAAGAGTTTATTTTGACAATGAAAAAAAAAAGTTGTACAATGTTTTCCCTCCCTTAACAGCCAAATTGTGTTTGCCAATGCTTCCATTGGAAACATAGAGAGTAATAGGTAGAACAGTTTAAAAAACATTTTGAATACACTTGGCTTTCTTAACCACCCAAAAGAAAACTTCTGATTTGGCAAAACTAGTTTGAGTTGAGAAATACTTTCAGAAGCATTTTACTACCAAGTAAAATATTTTTAGTGTAATTGAAATACTTTTTTTTTCCCCAGCAATATGCTTGCTTGTCTGTGTGGACAACTTATAATGTTTATCTTACCTGTGGGAATTGTTTTACTAATTTCAGTGTGCTGAGTGAGTTTTTATTTGAGGAGGGTGTCAGAGGGGGCCATGTTTTCAGAGTTAATTTCTTTACCCATTTTAAACTTAATAGTAGTTTTTCTCTTCTGTCAATGGCAAGATTTTCTTTCCCAAAGGAAGAATTTTTTCTTCTTTTAAATACGATCAATTTGAAACCATAGGTGAAACATCTTTTTAGATACCACCTCCCTGACCCCCTCATTTATTAGGAAGTAGGTATATAAGGGAAGAGTAGGCTATAATGTGTATTTGGGACTTATTCAGTTCCTAACAATTAACATACATATATTATAGCCAAATAATTAACAAAATATGATTATGTGAAAGTATGAAATACAGTCCTCGTTTAACATAATGATACTTGCAGTAATTCTTTGTGGCTAAGAATGAGAGTTCTTTAGGTCAGACTGTCTATCTGACAACTTTGATGTTTTTCCCCACTAGCTTTGACCTTGGGCAAGTTAGTTTACCTCCGTAAAGTGAGCTCAAAACTTGTGTCTAACTTTTGGTGCCATTGTGGGAATTAGCTGAGATAGTGTATCTGGGACAAACAGAACAGAGTTCCTGGCATGAGCCCCACACTCAGTTGTGTAGTTTTATGTGGCCCAAAGGTGCTCAGGTGAGGGGATGCATTGGGGACAAAAGGGGCTGAAATGCACCTGTTGCCCCTCTTGCTGGCCGTGCTCTTGCTTGCTGGGCAAGTTCCATCAAAAGGAGGTATCCTTTTAATTTGAACAAAGGAAACTGATAGGACAGAGGTGGCTCTGTATATCAGCTGTCTTTATTATCTTACTAAAGAAGAACACATGCCCTCCTTTTTCAGGCAGTCCTTGTGGATTTGAGGTCAGCCGGTGTTCCACATAATCTTTATGAGAGTGTGATGTTAAGAACACTTCCTCCACAAGGTAGTTAAAAAGTGATCTGAGTGATCATATAATCACTTAAATGCTCTTTTTCGCATCATTGTTATTATAGAAAGCTTATCAATTAGTAAAAAGATAACTATAGTTAAAATTTATCATTTATAGTAAATTAAAGTAAAATGCATAGTGATGGAATAGGGCTATCCATAACAGAACAACTAGTGAAGGGCATTCGATGCCTTTTGAGTGGCCACTGGACTTGTGGGAGGGAGAACATGATTAGAAACTGCATGAAGAGGACCACTTTTGAGATTAATGCTGATAGCTGATAACGACTACAAAGTTATTGTAGGGTGGATGGATGTTTGAACTGTTGAAGTGTGCCGTGTTCGTATTTTCCTTTCAATATTTTTCCCTGACATATGAATTATGAAAATAAAATGTATAGAGGAATATTTTTAAACTAAGATTTCGTTTGAGAGAATGTCATACATAGGGGCTTTAATTAAAGGACAATGAAGGAGCCAAATAAGGGAATCAGGAATCTTAGGTCTTAGAGAGAAACATAAAATATGCGGTCTATTTTATTTTGAAGCTAACACTGGAGATAGAAGTCAGGAGTTCCCCTGTGTTTTTGGTGATACTGAGGAATTACATGGGAATCCTGTCTGCAGGGGAGACTCTTTCACTTAACTATTTTGCTGACTCCACTTCACCCTTCTGCTTCCTGAATCTAGACATAAACCAGATTTTTCTCTTTGGATGTCTGCTTTCTCCACTGCCCCTGTTGGAATATCACTTGGATGTATTAGGTTGGCAATTTCACAGAGTTCAGCCTTAGAGATACAGCCAGCCTGGTGTAAAACCTTTGAGATTCTGTTGACTCCCTTCCCTTCTGGCCACCATATCTGGTTTCCAAACCATACAGATTTTGTTCTCTCCTTAATGCTTTTCCTCCTTTCCATTTGCACTACAGAAACACCATGCCCTGTCCCTTCTCAGATGAAATCCTGCATTTGATTGGAATTTGATTTCTGGCATTCTCTCTCTTTCCACACCAGTCAACTGTACTTAAGGGTGGCACTTAAGGACCACTAACTACCCTGTGGCTCCAGCTAGATTTCCAGACCTATCTCGCCCTAATTCCATATAAATAGCCTCATTAGAAACAAAGTGGGCCATGAAGTATTCCTTATTATGATCCACACATGGTTCTGTTTCATTGTGTTTTCACATTTTATTCCTTCTTGTTCCTCCTCTACCCTTTCTCAAACCCCAGCCAAAGGTAAACTCGATATTTCTGACTTTTCACCATAATATGCTTAGCACCATGCTTTTCAGATGGGTACGCAGTAACCTTGATAAGTTACACTCAGGATGCCTTTCATAGTACTGGGGAATTTACCCTTTTTACTTGTAAACTGAGAAAAATTTTATACCTATATCTGTATCTACAGCCTTCACACAGTGTGAGTGATTACAATTGTTTAATTGTATGTTTTCCCAGCAGATTATAAACTACATTAAGACATCTACAGAATGTATTGTACTGTATCATTGCTTGGTACAATCAATGCCTGCCAGATAGCATATGCCTAGAAAATACTGCAGAATAAATGTTGCAAAAAGTTGGTGCTCAAAACATGTTTTAAATCATATACATTTGATTATATTTAGTCTTTATAATCTGATAAAATGGTTATTATTACAATTTTTCCATGTGTTATGGGAAGGAGGGTCCTTTAATTTGCTTTGTAATGTTTAATCTTATAGGGGAGAGGAGACATGAAAATTTTGTTATATAATTAGTTGAATTACTTAAAAAATTACTATCAGCCATTTGATTAGGGACTGCATTTTAGTTTCATAACACATGAAAATTTATATACTATAAAGGAAATCGCTATTCTGACATTTAAGGAATTACACAAGTTCTGTTCTTTAATATGATGAAATAATACAAAGAGCCCTGTTTTTAATGTTAAGGCAGCTAATCATATCCAAAATAACTGGGAAGTTTGTTGCCATTATTATCATTAAATGTATTATTAAATCTTTATGAAATCAAATAAGATGAGGAATGCTCCTCATAATTAGTGGTTTAGAATAACTGAAAAAACTTACAAAGTGTATTAGTGATAAGCGGATTACCTGATTGAAATCTCAACAGCACAGATGTCTATGACCTGAAATAAAAAGAAAAAATTAAGGGAAAAAAGGGCAAACAGTATTTTCATTTCTGCATTTCAGGTGAGATATCTATATTTTCCTTCTCATTACCTGTAGAAACTCATAGACACAAGTCTCTGTGCAGTTCCAAATGCCCCCATTCCATTTTATATGGTATTTCCAATAAGGGCACTGTTTCTTGCAAAGAATGTTACATCTCACTAATTGTCCTACGAATCCCATTCTTAATTAAAATCAAAATCTTAATCGTAACAACTTTACTATATGGCTTACAAATATGTGTTCTTCCTTTTTCTTGTTTGTTTGGAGGATGATGCTCTGGATACATCTTTTTTTCCTTTCAAAAAGGAGCAGCCCTTGTGAGAAAAATTTACAGCAATTGATTTTGTTTGTTTGTGGCTGCAGCCATAAAAACTCCCAGGCAAAACTAAATAATGCTTGTGGGGCACAGGCCCTGTGGTTCATGGGCAAAAAATAAGTTTTATAATACCTATAATGCTAGACAATACGACAAGGTATAATAGTTCCAATTTCATCATTTGTCTCTGCTTTGTACTAAATTGTACACCCCATCATGCATATGCTGGCTATAATGTGACGTATTTAATTCTGCATTTACTCTCTGCTTTGTTACACATGCAAGAAAATAGCAAGTTAGCTTCTCAAATGCCACGTACCGGCCCTCTATCAACAACAACAAAATTAAATACCAAATAAGTTTGAATAACAGTAATGGTGGGAAAATCTATCCCAGGGTTCATTCTTTTTACAGGGAGTTGGCAAACCAGGAAGAATAGACTTTGTCATGTGCAAATATGGTGACCATAAATGGTGCTGGAGGCTTTTCCCATTGTCCTCTGAGTTTGCCATGAGAGAAAGCGGGTGAGAGAAAGAAAGACACGTTTGATAGAGTTGTGAAGAACGTTTGAATGGCTATTGGGTGTTGAGCATTGTCTTGCAGTGACCTCAATTCGGTACAGTAGAGACCCTTGAAAGCACTGTCTGAAGTCACAATACCACTATTCTCCTCCATTTAGTAAAAGGGATTAGTTAAAAGGGTGACGTTCCGTGCAGAGAGTTCCAAGTATTCCATGAAACAAAAGGCTCTGAAATGTTTTTGAAGTTATTTTTAATTGAGTTGAACTAATTTAATAAAGGTCCTACGGAGGAAAAAAAAAATAAAGGAATGTGATTGTTTTATGATTCCTCACAGATGGAATGGACATTTATAGCATACTTCTCCTTTAGTGTTCCAGAGAACAGTAGCTCCATTTACAGCTACTGTTAGCAATTTAAAACTGCTCCAAAATGAAGTCTTTCAAGAAGTTGACAGCTTATAAATAAATCTGTCTGATAAAATTGAACATAAACTGCATCTGTGGTTAGTTTGCCAAAATTAATTCTACATTTAATTAGAGATAGCAGTCAAACATATTTAATAAAAAACAGTCTTGGAGAGTAAATCAAATGAAGTCAGATTTTAGCAGACGTTTTGCATTTTTTTGCAAGGAGTGATGAAATGACCTCACCTCTCTGATTCCCAGTTATATGGCAGCATGAGCTCTGTAGAGTTATGGGGAAGCCAATGAGTTCACACTGTTTGGAAAGGTTCCTTGCTCAGCTTAGGATAAAGAGAGAAAACGATCATTTTGTGATTTCTCTTGATTTCATCACTGAGTTTTACTTTGATGCCATATGTATTAAATTCACAAGTTAATAAGCGTATTACTGATAATAGTTACAGGGACCAGGCTAAGGTAATCCTAACCTACGTATGTGTAAGTACACGGAATTGTCCTTAAAAAAATTTTGTTTACTTTTTTGGCAATCTTGTATTTTTTTTTAATTTAGCCATTCTAATGAAATGTATTAAAATCATACCGCACAATGCCATTTCTTTCCCTCAAAAGTCTTTAAAAAATCAGCTTTGCTTATCAAATATTTGTGCTCACTGTACGCAGTTTAAGCAATATGACATAGCTGTGGAATCTTGGGGAAAATGCAAAAACACACAGATCAATCAGAATGCAGCAAACAATATTTTGGAACAAAGGTGACTTATAGTTCAAAGGGCAAAGAAGCAGATCTTCAAACACTGGAGGTTTCAACACACATTCCGTAGTCCTGGGTGAGGTATACAGACAGACAATAGAAACTAGCATTAGAAATAAAAGTGTCAAATATGGATTAAAAAGTATATGCATCTGTACAACTGCATACAAAAATTAAAGTCAACTAAGCCAAATTGCATTTTGGTCTTTTAAAGAAGTGTGATGTTATTTTCTAGAAGTGTGGGAGAATTTAAGAAATAATTCATTGTGGCGGACAACATTGTTGCACTTAGTTAACTTCAAATTTGGATTTGAAATTAAACGTTCATTTACTGAGTTCCTCTACATTCTTAGCATTGCAGTCATAGAGATGGTTAACCTATAGTAAATATTTTTCCAAAGTATTCACATGTTTTGGTGTCATGTAGTTATTAAAATCACTTCTGACTAAACCATACAAAGATACTTTTTTTAATTCTTCAACAACCATTTAGATATTTTGTGCCTGCAGAAAAGCATTTTTATTTTACACATATTAACTTGACTTGCTAATAACTTTATCAAAATTTTGCTAACATTTTTGAAATAATAGAAAAAAAGGTAGTACAAACTTATTTCCAAAATGAAAACAATCTATCAATGTTTTAAAGTTTGCTGTGAGCCTTGCATTGCTTGGGTGTTGAAAAAATAAAGCAGTATAATTGTATACAATACAGAAAGTTTGTGTACTAATTACTTTAAGCCCTTTTGTGGAATAATTATGCTGTTTTAAAACTCATGGGTGGACTGATAAGGATGCTAATGTATTATAGTTGTTTAATCATTTGTTAAGATACAGATCAGTTATAGGCTATAATTAGAAAAAAAGGTATTAAAGGATGAGATGTACCAAAAAGAACAGTTGACTAAGTCAATCATGCTATAACATCTAAATCATCAATAACATATTCCAAAATACTGACTAATCTTTTTAATATATATAGTGGACCCAAGAAAACCAGTTTTAATCAATGGTTTCAAACAAGTGTTTCAGTGCCATTGCAGGAGTAGGATATTATTGATGTAACTTTGTGGATAAATACGAAACGACAGTCCCTCTCATTTAACACAAATAAAACAATAAAAATATACTTTTAAATTTAGGAAACCCCTAAAAATGTAATATTTATTATTCTCATGTCATATATTTTGTAGGTTCTTAGAAAACAACTCTCTCAAAGTTTCATTTAGCAACTTTGTTATTTAAAAACTAAAGAACTTCAGAAACATGAGTTAACAGTTAAATGGTTCCTTGTGGTCTTAGTAGAAAAGCCATTTCAGCAGTTGACTTTATTTTGGACAAGTCATTTAATCTGGCTGCCTCAAGCTTACTTCATCTTAAAAATGAAAATAGGGACTAAATAAATTCTAAAACAACTTCTTGGTCTTTAATTTTATGATTAGTGCATTTCTACCCATCCTACTTTTTCTCTTAACTGAAACAAATGCCATGTCTTTATATCATCTCAGCTGGCTTCATGAGGTGACATTGAACAGAGCAAAACGAAACATAAATTGCATCTGGACACAGTTGTTTTTTCGTTGTATCATCAGATGTGAAAAAAACTAATGGTAAATAGAGAAATAGGGCAGTTGATGCTTTCAAGACATTAGTGCAGAGGCACTGAGTAATAACAACATTTCTATTAAAAAATTCTGTAGTGAAAATAAAACTTGTCATTCTTTCATTGCTAGGGAGGTCGAGAGGTTTGGTTAAGAAATGCCTAAAAAAGAAAGATATATATTTTGGACATGCCAAATAAAATTTTAGAAAAGTCTTTTAGTTCCTTGAAGTCAATATATTGGACATACAAGGTTAGGGCCTTGTGGAGCACACAGCAAGAAGCTGTCAGTCATCAATGACTCCACCTTACTGGAGGTTTTCAGCATTTGTCACAGTGTATCCTAGACTCCCCACCTCTTGTCTCTTGTTACAGATCCATTTATCTCATTGTTGATGCCAGTTTTCTTTTAAAAATGCAGCTCTGGTCATATCATTCTCCTGATTAAAAACCTTCAAAGACTTCCAGTTGCCTAGAGGATAAAGTATAAACACCTAGGCCAGGCAAGGTGAGAGAGGCCTTAACTCTCTTGCCCCAGTAGAGCTTTTCAGCCTCCACCCTGTGCAGTTGCTTACTCCTGTCTAGGATGTGCACTCTTCCATTCACTGATTCAGTAACTATGGCTCATATTCAAAAGCCACAACAAACATCGTCTCTTCTGTCAGGCTTTCCTTCCTCAGCCACCACCCTCCTCCCTGTAAAAACTGTATTATAACACCTACTACTTTAAGTTGTGTCTGTCTGTCTGCCTCTGTCTCTTTCCCATTTTCCATAGCTAGTGTGCTTCTTAGTCACCTTTTCTGATGTGTTTTTAAAAATATCCACCACCAAGCACAGTATATATATTTAAGAATAAACACAGTAAGCACAGCAGACTGAGTCCTGTCTAAAAAAAAGAATAAACAAGTGAAAGTTAACATTGTAGTACAGTAAAATGCCACTAATAGATGAGATTTATTTTGTTGTCATGCGTTTTATGGAAGTCATTTCATCTATATACATATTATAAATATAAAATTTATGCCTTTCTCTCGATGCTAATAATATGTGCACTGTGATTCAATGAAAATATAGATTGCAGTTGGTTTTTGATATTATTTAAATATTTCCAAATTATTCTTAAGGCTTTTCAGAATGTATATATTTAACGTAACATTCAGAATGGCTATGGGTATGTTGTTAAGATTATAAATTGCCATTTTGAAGCCAAAACTGAAATTTGTCTTCACTTAGCTACATATATATATGAAAATACCTTTCAAAGAGAAGTACCACCTTGTATAAATTAGTAATATCTTTTAATTGCTTCAAATGTTTCAGCCCCATGTGGATTTTTGAAGTTGTGTGCAGCTTTGATGTTTTATTAATTATATTCAAGGTGGCTTTCTTTCCAGAGCAGAGCATACATATTGATTTTGTGTATGATGAAGACTGAAATTTCTATCTTGGCACTGATACTTCTTGCAATCAGATCTAGTAAGGGTTTGATCGTTTTTAAGCAACTCTCCAACAGTTAACTGTTGGCTGCCAAAGTTCAATTTAGATAAGTGAAGGGGAAGAGTTTAGAAATTTCACACATTAAATGTGTGATGGGAAAAACCCAATATAATGTATTAAAGATGCAGCCTTTGGAAGGAAAACATGGAGTATCATAAGAATTGTGTGCCAGTCTCCAAAGGTTTTCAGTCAGGTTTGGTTCAGAAAAGCCCTTGAATGTGTTGGAAGCAGATCTTGGAAAGGGCTGTGTGGTGTGTCGGGGAAAGCACCAGAGTCAGTCTTGGTTACACATAGACTGTAAAGTCGGCTGTGGGAGCATGACAAAAACTGGTCTGTGTAGTTTGCCACTGCCAATCTTCATGATTGATACAGATTGTTGGAGCCATATCTATCATATGGTGCTCCATATTGATTGTTAAATCTGCAAAAATGAATGATTTGGAGTGTATTTTTCCATCCCATTGGCTAATTTTTTCTGTGTCAAAGAGTTTTAAAACATTTGACCTTCTCTCTCAAATCTCAGTTGTCACCATGACTAGAAGGAAACAGTATTGCTGTTTATTCATAACACTTGGATAATGGTATTGTGATCTAATTCTTAAGAAATATTGTAAAGGATAGCTTCACATCTGAAAAGTCATTGTATAAAAGGTTCTCAGTAAGTTAGTTATTCCTATTTTTAGGGATGGTTTAGGCTTTTTTTTTTTTTAAATTGCCATCTAGACTTTAGGAAAGAGAATTAGAAATCTCATGCCAAATAAACTCCTTTAGAAGAGCTTTCAGTCTTACCAACTATTACAAAAAAGGCAGGAAATAGCTTTGGATCTTTTTTAGTATTGGGATTGGTCCTATTTAACTATAGAATTCAAATGCAATCAACACGGATATGAAAATACTTCAGACTTTCTCAAATAGAAAAAATTCTGCATGTTTGTAAGGGGCAAGTGACATAGGAGAGTTTCCTTTAAATCACCTATAATGTCAGGATCATTATAAAGTAAGCAACCAGAATGCTGGATTGTGCTGCTGGAAAGAACCCATGTAAGAATGAAAACAGATGGTATTATCATTCTATCCCAAGCACTGTGTGGATTTTTTTGGTCAGAGTCTGATTGAAGTTTCTGAAATTATTAAGTGGATAGATAATAGAGAATAAGAAAATGAGAGCACAGAGGGGCTGCCAAGTCTTTAATGCTCACTTAAACAAAACTGCCTGCAGGTTCAACAAACCCATGCCTGGGTTTTGTGGGTTTACAAGGTCCCTTTCCAGAAAAGTGTTTTAGGTGATGGTCACCATTTTAATTAAAGGAATATCAAACTATATGTTTAGAAAGATAATAATAAGCCACTCAGACCCAGATGCTAGATGCCACACATGTTGGAGAAGGGCTATGAGAAGAAAAAAAAAAAAAAAAAAAACCAAAAGAACACTCCCTTATTCTACAAACTGGATTTAAATTAAGCCAGTGGGGAAAAATTACTACCATTTTCATTTTCCATCTCAGCAGTCTTCCTCTGCATTTTCCTCACTCTTTTACTCCACACCTACCTATTAACTATCTCCATTTCATCCTCTCTAATTTCTAACTTCATTTCTTTTGATTTACAAACAAAAGTAATATATGGAGGAAAACAACAATTTGCCTTTGTGTGCAGGCATTTGTACATTCTGTTTCCTTTGCATCACATATTGGTATAATTTCCCTTTGGCCTCCTTGGATCCTTTGAAAAATAGTCATGAGTTAAACTGTTTTGCAAAAGTCCAACAAACAAACAAAACTCCAGCCATGAGAGTCAGTGAATACTTTCAGTTTGATTCCAGCTGAGGAGCATTTAAATGTTGAGTTTGCTTATTTCAACAATATCTTTTTTTTAACGTGGTTTAACTATGTTTTTTTTTTAAGTATAATTTTCTTAATTAAACTAATGAAAAGTTTCTCTAATTCAGGTGGGCAGCTTTGGATTATGGCTCCACCCCCTGTATATCTGTTCGCAGTTTTGTAGTGACCACCATTAGAACTAAATATTATGTTTTCATTCCTCCTACAGTCTAGACAAGTGAGATCATAGCTCTCTGATGTGAAAGAGTAGGCTTTTTAACTTATACTCTCGTTTCTCTCAAGAAGATATGATAAATATATTCTTGAGTTTTCATTGAAGACTTCCATGGTATAAAATTGGGAAAACCTGCAGTCCCTATTTCTAACTGGCATTGACTATTAATGAAGTAAGAGGTCTATCAGCAAAAGGCTAACAAATTTACATTTGGAGAGTAAAAAAGCAAAATAATCCAAAGAGTAGAAACCAAATTTCCCAGGTCATGAAGGGGAGTCATAAGACTCTGAGTAGGGCACAAAACTTTTGAGAGTAGTGTGATGAATGCTTCAGAGAAATGGTGAAAGCAGATTCAAAAGAGTGGTTTGAAAAGCTTTGGAATATTCTTTAACACATACAAATTTTGTTCATGTGAAAAAACGTCAGACTTCTTAAATTGAATATTGAGCTTTTTTTTTTTTTTTTTTTTTTTGTAATTTACAGAAATAAACATTGAGCCTGACACCAGGTTTGTGTGGGAGTAAGGTAAATTTGGGCTAAATGACTGATGTACTGTTTGGGTATAAACATTGGATTCCATATTGCAAATGTCTGTCACTACTCTTGTCATTAATCAAATAGGTACTAAAATGTACAGCAATGTTTAACTGTATTTAATGTAGTTAGTTTTTATAATCATTGCTGGTAACTCTCCAGGTGCAGGTGGTAGCTATTTTTTTTTTCTTGATTTAAGATTATGAAATCATTCACTGTCTTTCTATAGAATTAGAATCCAAGTATACAGGTTTGATTTTAATCTGTTGAATTTGGTATCATTTGTGGTCTAGTGGAAATGTAGGATTTAAAAATCACGGACATTACTAAAGTGTTAGAGGAAGAGGAAATAAATGTATTTGATTCTTGTGTGCGGCCTGATAAAAGATCAGGCACATCTATATTCCCATTTGGAAATATTGTGAATTTAGGAGTAAAAGTGAATTTGAAGAAACAAAATGAAAGCAATGTGGTTCCATTAAACTTACTCTATACCTTGTCTACCTTGAACTTTGATAGAAGTGAAGATAAACATATTTTGACTGTGAATTAACAGGTATTCAGTACCTCTATAGCAAATAGTAGTGTTTAATTTCCAGTGAACAACTTTACTTTAAATCTCACAGATTTAAAACTTAAGGCTGCTTTTAAAGAGAATATCTCTTATTTACTATGTTAACATCATTTTAATTGGCTCACTCTTTAAAAGTCATACTAAAAGGCCCAAGCAGTAAAAAAAAAAAAAAGCAATGAAATTTATAGATTATCCAAAGAAGATAACTTGTTAGACAAGTAAGATTTTATCAGGAATTCATCAAGAAGTCATCTGATAGAAGTTCCACTTTTTCTCTATGCTTAACTTTATTCTTTTGTATGTTAACTGTGAAATAACCAAAAACTGTGAGCAAGAGTAAAAAAGCAATAAATAAGTAAAAATTATTTTTTATTCTTTCTGTATGGTTTTGTTTGATTTCTTAAATTCATTGTGTATTGTTCCTTTTTATTCCTCTCAGAAGATACCAAAAGTTTGTAATTGGAGCATATGTGCTAAGTAAAAGGTCTAAATTTGAATCACTATTGAAAAATTCTGGTTTCTAATACAGATGTTTATTTGAAAATGATAGATGGTCCTTCAGGGACCCAGAATGTTTTCATAGATTCTCATGCCTGGTTGGCAGTTTTATTGAAAATGACTGTAAATCAGGAAAGAAAGCTGCAAATATATTTCATGTCATCTTTAGAGCAACAGTAAGTTACCATCCCAGAAAATGAAGGGCCATTTTTACAGAAGGTAGCATGATAAGGTGTTGAAATGGAAAGGAAAAATGTGTTCCCAGACATGACCCCAACAGTTACTCATCAATAACAGTATAAATGAAGGAGTATAGAAAAGAAAGATTAAAGTCAAAATTGTCCATGGGGTCTAAAATTTAAATTTGAAGAACCGAGTGTTTGTTTTTTGGTGGTGGTTCTTTTACAAGATGTTTATTGACTAGCAAATTGAATTTGAGATCATATGCTATAGGAACCAGGTGAACTCACATTCTCCAAATGCATCTGTTGTTTGCTTCTTCCAGAATAAATATTACAATACTTGATGAACAACAGCTGGAAGGCTTGCATGTGGTTGCATTCCTCTTGGGTTCACAGGATGAAATCACTTGTGCACCATTGGCAGTTTTAAATGGAGAAGAAAAGTGTATTCCATCATAAGATGACAGAAAAAAGTTTTTTCTTTGCAAATATATATTCCATTTTTACCCTTCTTTGAGCTATACATTTTAGGATAGTGAATGATTTGGAGGACAATGTGTCCAACATTCCAACACAGATAAATCCAACATTCTTATGACTTATCTATGTTTTCTTATTATTTTTTTAAAATTCCAGTTGTTCTTCTTCTGAAGTGGGGTTTAAAAAATTAATTGATAGTAAGTGCCCAAGTCCAGTGTGACAATGCATTCAGAATAGAAGCAATTCAATCATTATACTGCTAAGTGATATTTTATAGGTATTTTATAGCATGTGAGTCACTTTATGAATGTTTTAATTTATTTCACTGTTTCGGGTGAGGAGTAGGTTTTCTCCATCAGTGTTTCATGAAGAGTTGGTAAAATGGTGCTAATGGGAAGAGCACTGGACTGCAAGGAAGTGGCTCCGGTCACACTTGCTACCAAAGAGCTTTGGGGTCACGGGCAAGGACTGTCAACCCCGGGACACACGTCCTCCTGTCTGAAATGAGTGTTTTTCATTGGATGATTTCTTTTCTCAAATCTGTGAGCCTACAATGACTTCTAGACAGGTTTCAAGTTTCTTGGTATTTCCTGCCAACACTGATCTCATCCCTTTCTGACTTTCGCTGTAGGTATTATCTGTTCCGTAAGTTGTGATAGTTGATTATATTTAATGATATACTTTATCATATAATCTTTTGTATGGAAATCTGTTTTTTTCTTTCCCAAGCACACATTTTAAGAATATTCACTGTCTCATAAGGTTAATTCTTATCTTGCCAATGAAATATCCCAGCATCTCAAGGAAAGAAACTTTGCTCTATATTTCTTCTTTTTTCCCCTTCTCTTTTTAACACATTACAGAATAGTTGTCACAGCTATTTGAAGTGTTGATAAACTTATCAAATTCAATTGCAAACTTATTTAGAACCCATGCAGTATGTTTGATTCAGAACCATAGAAATAGAACATAGCTAACACTTGAATGAGAATTGGGAAACCTGAATTCTATTCCAAGTTTCAACATTATCTGGCTGTGTGCCCTTGAACAGGTTATTTTGTGCTTCAGTGTATTCATCTCTAAAATGAGGGAAAGGGATCAAGTAATGTCTAAGATTCCATATAACTTTCAATTTCTATAATTTTGTTTCTGTAAATGCTATCATGGAAGTGATAAACAATCTTGCTTAGCATTTGCAAAACATAGTCTATCCTTCCTCAAGCATTTTTAGTCATTCTTTAATTCAGGGACTTAACACATATGTATTGAGCACCTATTACGAACCAAGTGCTATGACTAAGAAAGTACAAGGTTTGAATCTGTTTATTGTTCAAACATGGGCAGATCTTTTTACCTTCTTGAGCCATCTGCATAATAGAGATAGCAATAGCTTCCTTCCATGGTTGATGTGAGGATTAACTTAGGCAATGCAGGCAAGCATTTAGCCCAATACCCGCCAGATACAAAGGGGTTAATATTGTTATTAACATTGTTATTTTGTGATGAATTAAATTTTTAAACCATTAATTGGGGCCATATTTAATGGTCTATATGATATAAATATAGCATGACTGATGAAGTGTAATAGATTCAGAATTTCAGAAGTAGCTTAATGTTGAGCAAGTTATTATACTTGCTCTGTCTTGGAAACTTGGGACAGAAATACCAGTTTCCTATTGTACTCAGGATTAAGTGAGTTTAAAATAAGAAAATATACAGAAAATTTTCAGCATACTGTTTGGCGTATAAAGCTCAAACATGTTTGTTCCAGGCAAAACCAATCTATGGTGATAGGCAAAACTAGGTTAGTTTTGGTGTAGGCAAAATTAATCTATGGAGGTTACCTTGGGTGGATAATTGACTGGAAGGGCCTGAATAAACCATCTGGCTTGAGAGAAATGAGCTACATCTCAATTTGAGTGTGATTACATAGATGAATATGTAGGTGAAAAATCTTTGAGTTGTACACTTAAGATTTTTCATTTTATTGAATATGAATTATGTCTGTAGAATGTTCTTTTCCCTAAACATAAATACTATATCACATTTTTATAACTAGGAAAAATTTCATTAACAATAATATTTTTCTAATGTCATGGCTAAAATATCACTCCTATACAATATTTTGTTCAACAGTATATAAAATGAAAAAAGGCATCATGATTCCTTGAACCTCCTGATGTCTGAAACTATTAATAGTTGGAAGAGCAGTCAGTGGCTCTATGTATTTCACCACCCCATTGTTTCAATTTGCCACACCATATTTTAGGGCATTTATTGCCCAGCTAGGTCTGGAACCTATTCTTTTCTCTGGCACAGATGAAACTGTACATTATGGAATATTGTCTTTACTAGAGCCTGGTCAAAGGGCCTGATCACTCCTATTGCCTCTTTCTTCATGTATTTTTCTGGATGAGGAATAGCTTATGATTTATTCCAGTCAAGCTTTATTTAGGATTGGGTCAGTAGGAAGAGGTGGAAATGGAGGGGGAGGGAGCGGAAGGGACAGCATAAATATATACATATAGTGTGTGAAAATAAAGAAAGGCATCTTTTGTTACAGCTGGTCGCAGAAGAAGTTTCTGCTTGCACTGCTGAAGATGGTATGAGAAGATTAGTGTTGTGGCAGCAAAGTCAGGACAAAGACGGGCTGTGTGAGAGGGATCAGTGTGTTTGCTCAGTGGAACTCTCTCTCCAGTTGTTGACAGATTTAACTGGTGTAATGTTAGGCCTGGCTAGCTCCTCCCCACGATTGTCAAGAGGCAGTAGTTGCAGTAGTAAATGGCCATGTGGAGTATACCATGAATTCCCTATTTGTGTAGTAGCTGTAGCTTGGGGTGGGGATTTAATATTGAATGGACTCCAGATTGTCTAAATTGCAATCACAGTGTTTATTTAAATAGCCTATGGGGACCATTAAAGCATTTTAACTTTTGCTCCTATGTTTCTTATGTTATGAAATCTTGAAGCACATTGGGGAGAAAAGAAAAATCCAGCCTTGTAAAAGCATTAGGATGCTAAAAGTTCTCCCCGCTGCCAAAAATGCTTTAAGAGTTTTAGTTCTCTGAAGTAATATGTAATATGATGGATGGGATCCTGCTGTGATCTCTAACTAGGGGATTTTCTGTGTGCAGATACACTGATCCATCACTGTATAATCACTGCTATCTCAGTTCGGGAGATTCTTTCTGAGATTAGCTCTCCACTTGTAAGGCTAAAGTCTGCTCTGCTCACAATAATTATGATTAAGGCTATAGCTTTAAAATGACATAGAACTCTTTTAATCACATATTTGCCATGCAATTATTAACCCTTAACTTTAGATAAAGGAAAGCTGTTTCTTTTACCATAGTGGCAGAGTCAGGGTGATGGTGAAACTTTAGTTTGGTGCATAAGACCATGAACCTGAGGTGTGGAGAAAACAAGAATCCCCATTTCCAAGGCAGATATTCTGAATACAAAGCATGAGTTTGGTTTCTGTGCTTTAATTTAAAACAATAAAATTAAAAACACTTTACAAATCAGTGTCACTTAAAGAACTAACAGGAATTTCTACTGTTGGTTTACTTCTCCAGGAAGACTTTGCCTGATTTTTTTTTTTTTAAGGCCCTAAGTCTGAAGTTCCATTTGACAGAGCTAAACCTTATTTTCTGATTATGCAAGCAACCTAGTCCCAGGGATCTTTCTGAATTGCTGAGCTTAATTTTCAACTTTTTTTTTTTTTTTTCAAATTCCTACTATGTTTCTGGAGCTATGCTAACTGCTTGCTCTATGTTAAAATAGATTCCTGTTCTTGAGGCTCCAAGTCTGGGTGAGAAGACAAGATGTTCCTCATTAGACTAGTTCAGGGCATTCCCAGGGCCCTCGAAGTCCAGCCCTTCTGCATCTTTTTGTGCAGTGTTTATAGTGGTGATATCAATGCCTGTTTATCTCAGACATAAACTGAGGGCTAATGTGCTAATATGTATAAAAGGCTTTGGCCTTTCTAAAAATAAAAGTACTATAAGAGTTGTTTGCCGATGGGGTAAGTATATCAGCAATAGCAGATCTTAAAAATGAATAACCTCCATTCTGCAGCTGGGCAGTGGTCATTTAACTTGAGTCAGGCCACATGCAAATGAAGGTGTCTGTAACATCACAAGTTTTCTGAAATATCTCTTTCGTTTATCATCATAGTGTATGCTATAGAGCTAATTACTTGAAGCCTACCATGATGTCAGTTTTTTCCTAAAATTCTTTACATTGCTCTTTATTCCACATTAGAACCAAAAGTTTCGGATTTCTTTTGACTCAGTGCTCCAAATTTTTGTGAACAATGTCATCAGTATTCCCCACTATGCTGTGTATGGTGGCCTCTCATCTCTAATACTTTTTGTATGACACATTAATGACTAAAATCCATAAATTTTACAGAAGCCTCATTTAATCTGCTAATTTCTTTTTCCTTATCACCCTTGACATCTTTTCAAGAATTGATCCATGTTGCCCATTTTCAGTCTTACATTTGCCTTTTTGGTTTTCAACTGTCCTCTCTCTTCTTTTATTCTTTGTTTCCTGATTGCATAAGTGTTGTGAACTATCAAAGACAAGGCAAAAGAGGGAAGTGGAGTATGTACAATCTATCAAATTGATATCAATCTCAAAGTAACAAGGAGTTGATCATTTATCTCCTACCATGTAATAGGTAGTGATAAAGTATATACAGCTCATTAGAAGAATCTGTTTGCTTTAAAAGTTATACTAAATAATAATTATGTTTCTTTTATTTGAAATCCTTCTAACTTCTAGGAATACTCTTTCTAGGACTACTACCCTCCAAACAAGGATATTTTAACTTAATGTAAGGTTGAAAGGCACTGGAGTTAGGACTGCAAGGGAATCTGTATTGCAATTATGTTATTTTTCTGGGGCAAACCCTTGGTGCTAATGCTGTTCATGGTTGTTTTGACTATATTACATTTTGCTGAGCCTTGGGACTGCTTTTGGAAGGTTTAGAAGTATCCAGGGAGGCGCCTGCCACTTTGATTATTCATACCCAGCTCTTTATTTTTATTTGAGACATAAAATAAAAACACACCCTGGCTTCTGCTCAGCCTCAACTGGCATTCATTTTAAAAACAAACCCCAAACTGACCAAATGGCAGCAATACAAGTTTTCCTGGGAGTGAGTCATCTTTCATGTCAATCAGAGTTCATTTATGGAAGCATTAAATTCTGGGGCTGGCCAGGACACCTTTAGACAAATTAAAATGGGTTGGGATTTGGTAGGGCTTGGAACAGAGGACTGAAAGGAAAACCAGGGTGATGTTATGACTCAGAAAGTGACTCTTCCTTCTGAATCAGAATTGAGCCACTGGTCGAATTAGTTCTCTCAAAAAGATGGCAACTTTTAGGTGAAAGGTTAAATGGAATCTCTGACCACCTGTGTTCTTGTTGTTTCAACTTTATGCCAGTTTGGATAATTACATACTCTTCACCATTTTCCCCATTGCTTAGTTGCAAATAGGTGTAATATTTTCCTTCTTGTGTCTCCTAAAACATTTTTAAGAGCCACTGTGAACTTTTAACCATGGGTACATTTATACCAGTGGCAGCTTTGTTTCAGTAAGGTGTTAACTAATTTCTGCAGATATGTACAACATTTTTTTCTACTTTGCTCTTCTGATAAACTTTGGAAGATGCCTCTCTAGTTATTATCCCTCTGGAATTTGCTATTTATTCTATTTATATACAAACAACATCGACTCTACTTGTAACATTTTTTGGTTTATTCTTTTCTTGGTGTTTCCAGCTCTCTACTTCCTAAAAGGATTTTTCCAAGGATTCATTCTTTCAGCAAACATTTATTGAGCATCCATTGTGTGCAGCTATTTCATCTTTTTGCTAAATATTCATTGGAAGCTATTTTAGAATATTTTCATTTTCATTATTAATTGATTTCTGCTTCATACTATCTTAAAGTCCAGGATTTTATTACAGTTTACAAATACCTACATGAATCACATTATGTTTTTTGGTGTTGACACTTACTCGTTTAGCATCATAAGCCAATCAAGCCCTCTGTGTGTTTATGAGCCTTGCACATCAATTGACAATTAGGAGAAGGGCTTGTAACTTTTCCACCAGTTCGTATGGTTGGTTTCTTTACAGACTTATAACCATCTTAATCCCAAGTACATTTGTTCATTCTGTATTTATTCATTTAATACACACTTCCTGAAATCCTACTGTGGTTCATTAGGCTATAAGTTCCTTAAGGCATTAAAATATTTTTTGAATGAAAGAATGAAAGAGTACACGGATCAACAAACGTGGTTCCTTCTCAAGAACAACGCTCCTTAATGGTGACGTTAACCGTGTCCTCACTCTACTCAAAATTAATTCAGGATTCAGGGGATTTTATAACTGTGGGTGCCGAGCCTATCTGTCATTTGCAAAGTAGAGTGACATAAGGCAAGGGCTAATGGTTCATGGAAGGCATGGGCCTGCACACAATGTGAAGAGGTAGCAAGGTTTCTGGTTGACAGTGGTCATTGTGGGGAATTGGCAATTCACAATTATGGATTTTACCATTGAACTCATTTAGTGATTTTTCCAGTTTGAGGCATCTGTACCCCCAGCCTTTCCTCATTAGCTTACATATTCTGGAATCCATCTTCATGTTCCTCTAGGGGTAATTAGAGCTAAATGACATCCCTATAGGAATTGGACTTCTGCTCTTTGATTAGCAAGAGCACCATTGCCAAGTGACATGCAGATGATTCTTTTGCCTTCTTTTCATTGTTCCTGATGCCTGCCACCAGTTAGTCACCCTTCCCTCATCTTTGAGGAGTAGGAGGGCACAGAGTGATCAGGCAAGAACTGGAGGACAAGGGATGGAAACTAGCCAAGATCGTACACTTGAACTTAATACCTTTGCTGGCCCATAGTCACTCTTCTGACAAGTACTGGAGAACCTGACCTTTACACGCCCTCAAATCCCAAAACTATGCTCTTCCACCCACTCAGTGCAGAGCAAAGTATAATCCTTCAATAGGAACACTTTTTTATGCAACTGGGTTTGATTTTGGAGTAAAAGCATCTGGATATTGAGAATAATTACCCTCCAGTTCGCATTTTCAACCTAAATTTCAAAATTAGTGTCTTAGAGGAATATATGTATATAAACTCTGTTTGGCTAATAGCCTGTATTTGTGGCCTGTGTCCTTGCTTCTCATAAAGACAATCTGGGCTATAACCTCTGCTGCATGAACCCATTTTTATGTATCAGCAGGCAGATTTTAAGCCGGTAACACTTTTGAGGCATATGTATTCACTTATATATATTCAGTGGTCTGTTCAGCAAATATTTATTGATCATTTACTATTTGCCAGGCCCCTTCTAGGACCAGGACAACTGGGAACAAAGCAAAGTTTGAGCACCGTACTGAATATCATCTCATAAAGAGAAACAGACAATAAATGACTCAATGTTTTGAAAAAACAAACATTTCAATTTATTATGGATTCAGTATTATTTTAAAATTGTATTGTATTAATATTATATTTCTGTAGTACTTTAATGCTTTTAAACAATTTCTGATTCTTAAAATATTATATTTTGTGCATTTTAAAGCAGTTCGTTAACTGTCAAAAACTTGAAATATGAATTACATACATGTAACTTGATATATGAGCACATACCCTTTCTGATAGAACTGAACTTGTGCCATGGCTACCAGATGTTCAAAAGTAAATTTAGAACCTACTATACCAGTGTACATAAGAGTCATCTTGGGTGCTTGATGTATTGTATCACAGTCTCCTTGGATGGGTTTTGGGAGCCTGCATTTTTAACAAGCAACCTCGCCAGATATGATGCTGGCTGGGAAGGGCCACACTTTGAAGAAAACCATGTTAGAAAGGTTCTTAGAAGGGAGCTTGGAAGCGTCACTAAGAGAATTGAATGCACATATCTTGTTGGTGCCTCCAATTCAACAGCTGACATTGGTGGTTCATTTGGTATTTTTTTAAAGGTCCTATGCTAATGTAAGAAATACGGAGATTAATAAGCTATGGGCAACAAGCTTAAGGATCTCACAGTTTACTTACACCATGGACCTCTCTCTGCCATTTTATATCTGGCTGTCATGCTATACTTTTGACATTTTCCATTTATAGACTACTTTTGTATATATCATTTGACTTACTAAATTAACTCATTGACCCTGGATATGTGGTTTTTTTATTAGACATGGATGCCATTACAGATGAAAACAGAGGCTCAGAGACATTAACGAATAAATAGGCCAAATGTACAAAGCAAGTATGTGGCAGAGCCAGGTCTTCTAAGTCCCAAGTTTTTTTCCATGTCACCATGTTTATGTGCCTTATGTACATTAGTTCAAGTTTAGAGTATTTCTTCACCTACCACAGGTATATTATAATATTCAGATATTCCTCAATATGTGTAAAGGATGTAACTAAGGTACCATGTTGCTAACTATTGAAATATGAAATCATTCGACATCCTTAAGTAAAGCCAGATGGCTCCATTGAGAGTGGCAAGGTTCTCTTGTAATAGGATTACTTGTATATTCCAGAAACTTATGACATGTGACAAATGAATCAATACTAGGAAATAACATATAGACTTGCTGGGAAGGAGCCAATCTTTGGCCACCTCCACTCTAAATGTTTATTGCATTAGAGACTCTTCTGAATCTAGGTAGTATCATTACTAAAGTTTATTCTTTGATTACTGTGTCCCACTGTTGCCTAACTGTTCATTCATTCATTCATTCAATAAACATTAGTGAGCACTCATTATATACCAGAACAGGACAAGTCACTCATTATAACAGTATGAATAACATGGTCCTTACCCAAATATGAAGCAAACTATATGTAATTACCACGGAGTTGTGAATAAGGGCCTACTCTATGATTTCTCAACTCTGACAGTTACCAGTGGAAATGTTGGTTGGAGAAGTGAGTGTGTGGGTGAATTCTTCAGAAAGGCTTGAAATTTGTTATAGCTACACATCTGGCAGTACTTAAGAATTATGAATGATTTCATGTTTCCATGGGCACATGGTACATTATAACACATTATGTAATACACTGGTTGATAAAGCACTTCGTATTAGTATTGCATTGTGCCTTTCTTCCCGCATTCTTAAATCATTGTACACACACAGATTCTCACAATATTTTGCCTACGAGTTGTTGTTAGGATGTTTTTATTATCAATAATAGCAGTGGTAACGGCAGTCCATAGCTGAAGAAAATGAGACACAAAATAACTTGCCCAGGGCCATTCCACAAAAGATGGGCAGCCTCCCATCTCGATCCTCCGTTCATTTGCTAAGCCTCAGAGCTTCTTTGAAGGAATTGCTAGCCTGGATACTTGGTTTACTTGTTTTATTATAAGTTAGCGTAATGCTTCCTATAAGCACTAGAATTTTCTCTGGGTGGCCCACTGGCAAGCCCTGACTCTTGAGGGCCATGTCTTGAGAAAGCTGTCAGAAGGCCCCACCCTTCTACCGCCCAGTTTTTTTTCCTACAGAGGAAGCACAGTTGAAGCACCCTGGTCTATAATAATGCTATGAGTCTTTCTTGGCTTGAATTTAAGACACTGTAATATATTCCTTCATCAGTCTCTGTCACATAGGAACATTTAGAGCTACTGATGTTTGACCAGTAGTCCAGTTAACTTCTTGGCAAATATCTATATTGCCCTTACATCACAGAGCATTCGCTAACACAAACCTCAAACTCACAATGTGAAACATTGACTTTGCTGAAACCAGAAGGAGAAGTCAAAAAGAAAGGTGGAAATCATTTCAAGTTTGATTCCAGTCACGTTTATTAGCTCTGCAATAGAGAAGCCTGGCAGGAAGAATAGGTTTTTAAAGTCAGAGGAGAGTTTTCTTTGTTTAGGTGGGTCAGGTCAAATTCGTGTCCTTTTCTTGTCACTGTAGTACATCAATTTGCCAACTATATTGTTAGGATGGGGGTCTGCCTCGTGGGCCTACGAGTCTACAATGTATGACTCCTATGCAAATATGGTGATACCATTTGGTGTCCATTAGTTGATTCAACTATTTTAATATTAGTTTTTTAAAACTGTATCTTCTTTTCTACTTTTTCTCTCTCTCAAATGGCCAAATTTTAAAAAAAGAACAAAACTCCCGTTCGAACACAACAATTACCTGAAACCATTTTCCGTGGAGCAGGAGAATACTTATGCAGTAATGACTAGCAGGCAGTGTTTTAATGTTCGTGTGCTTCCCTTCAGTTCCTGGGGAACTACTCTCGCTTCTCACATTAGAAGCCCTATTCAAAGAAGGGAGCAGAAAAGAGAAAGTTTCTCTTCTGTCATATGGAAGCAATAGGTAGATGGCAATGATGTAAACCTTAAGTGACTAACTTATGACTAGGGACCTAATTATTGACCTTAGATTTTGGGTGACGTGGAGGGAATTTCTCAGAACCAAATTGCTTAGCTTCGTGCAATGCCCTGTGTTTAGAGCTTTGTACGAAAGTTATCATTGACACTTTAGCAGTAGCTAAATAAAGTGGGCCCTTGTTTTTATAAAATGTTATTTCTATCTGGATAATCATTTGGATATATGACTGAGCATTATGACAACACAGTGGACACATGGCAGTCATTGGTGGTTTGATGTTCTGCCTCCCCTTGAGACACAGTGAGACTAGCCAGGAATGCCAACATTGGCTGGGAAGAAAGGGAAGCTGACTTTTGGTTTTCCTTAATATTTAATACTTAGGTCTCCTAAAAGTGTGTCCCTCTGTTCTCTGATTATGCCTGGTATGAGGAAACTGAAGCATGGTAATTTCTTCTTCCTCCCAGTCCTGGTTTTTGTCCAAGACTCCCAATTTTGGCATAGAAATTTGGCATTAATAATTTAAAAAAAAAAGGAAAACAGCCAACCTTCACCAAGTCCTTACTAATTCCAGGTATTATCTTGAGTTTTTCACATATATGGTCACTATGAGGTGATTTATAGCTAGGGCTCTTTTGGCCATAAGAGACAGAAATCTGATTTAAATATGCTTGATCATAAAAAGAAAGAGGGGGCGTTGTTGGTTCAAATAAACAGCAGTTTCAGGAGCTGCCAATTTTAGGCATGACTGGATCCCAGGGCTAAGTTGCTGTCACCATCTCTCACCTTTCTTTATCTTTCTCTGTGTTGGATTCATTTTTAGGCAAGCTTTGTCCATAAGGTCTCTGCCTAAGCAGCTCTAATTCCTTATGCTACAATAAAAAGGAATTTCTCTCTTTATATAATAGCTCTATCTGAAGTCCCACATAGGTAACCTGGTAGTTTGGCTTGTGTGGGTCCATGCATGAACCCAGCCTTGTGGCTGAGAAGATAAAGTGCTTTTATGACCAGGATATGGTCATGTGCCTGTCTCTTGTTTGAAAATGTGAGACTACTTGTTTTCCACAGGAAAAGATGGGTCTTTTATGAGAAGAGATTCCAGGCAAGCCAAAACAACTATCTCCATGACAACAAAGTAGTATTATTGTTCCTATTTTACAAATGTAAAAACTTTACCTAAGCTCACATAGCAAAAATACGGACTGTAAATAAGAATGTGGATTGTAACCCCATTCTGTCTGATTTCAAAGCCCATGCACCTGGCAAGAGAGGTGTCATGGTTAAAAGTATAAGGCTAGAGTAGAAATGCCTAGATGTGATTCCTGACTCCACAACTTACTAGCTCTGTGGCCTTGGTGAAGTATGTAATCTTCTCAGCCTCAGTTTTATTATCCATAAAATGGGATAATAATTGTATCTACCCCATAGGGCTATTGTGAAGTTTAAATGACACAAATATATAGACTACTTTGTATAGTTCCTGGCACATAATAAGTGCTCAATAAATGCTGTCTTTTATAGTTTCTTTTAAAACTTACTAACAAAACTATGTCTCGAATCATGAGTTGTTCAGATTTCACTTTTATTTGCTGATTTACCTCAGGCATAAAACTGGATTTATAAACCCCATCATCACCTGATTAAAATCCATAATTTCTTCCATTGCTCAGCATGGCCAATTTGACTCATGTAATTTATTACTGTTTATATCTTTGGTAATATTTTTGTCTGATATTATTGTTTAACTCTTTATAATTACTTAGCAAAGCTGTAAATTTGGAAAGAAACTTTTCCCCCACTATATCCTTCACAGTACTTAGAATCTTGTGTAAACTATACAAGATTTTTTATTTATTTATTTATTTTTTAAAATACTTTGCTTGTAATAGATTGTGCCTTGAATGACCATCCAGAGGGAATTAGCAGGGGAGATGTGATTCCTTTCCCCAGATTCTTGTAGACAGTCTCACACCTGGAGTAAATCCAGATTTCAGGCCAGGGCTGGGGTTCAGGTTTGGGCATTCCATGGGGGAGACAATATGCCCGTCCCCCTACATGCACACCCACCTGCAAAGAAGACTCTTTCCTGGGCTTGTCCTAGGGAGTCACTGACCATTCCTTCCTCATCTACCTCATTATCAGATAAAGTTGAGGCAGCATGGTAAGAATAGAATTTTCTTTAGCAAGTTCATTAAAAAAAAAACAAAAAACAATATTTTGACTAGGGAAGTGGAGTTTTCTAAATTGTTTCAATGGCTTGAAATACTCAAGTGCCAAGTGTGGGATTTATTGATCTAAGATGAAGAAATCAGCTATTTAATAAGTAACACTCTTCTAAGCACAAATCGAGTCCATTTCCTTTTCAGATAATTAAAGATTTTGGTGTGATGAGAGTGTTTTGAATATGGATTTACTATCAAAAACACAGGAGAGCTGTTTTCAGAGTAAGGTAAAATTTAATGCCAGAATTTCAATATTTAAATGTCTTAGAGATTAGACTCTAATGATAAACATGAAATATGGTATGCATATAGTATGTGTGTATATATGTATAAAACACTGTATTTAATTATATAGAGAGCACTTCTCTAGCAAGTGATAATTTTAAACTCCTTAAATGTTATAATAAAGTGTAACAGCATAGCTAGATTAAAGTGAAATAACATAACTAGAGGAACACAATGTTTCTTGTCTTGGCTATAGACTATTCAGAATTTCAGGAAGCACATATTTGAGATCTTTTCACAGGAATCTGGAGGCTCCTTGACGTTTGTTTTCACCTTATTTGATCTTCCCACCAGAAGAAGTGGCTTGAACACAACCTTATACATAAGTTTTTAAACTGTCTTTGTTTTTTTAAGGGGCTTATTAGAGCAACATGGTGAAGGTTCTGGATCACTTACTCTTTTTAAATGGTAAAACATAGTTTGGTACTTTGAAACTGTAGCTTTTAGACTGGCATCCTAAAGTCTAAAAAGCTTATATATTTTAACCACTCTAAGACATTAACTATTCCCTCTATATTTACAGAAATTTTTTTCTGTGCAAAAGTAATAACACTCAACAAACAAGAAAGTGCTGCTAGCATTCTGAAGTTCTTAACTAATTTACCAGCAAAGAAAATTTACTGTGTCCTGTTATATTAGTACAAAAATAAGTGGATCATCCTCAAGACAGGAGTGATTTTTCTAGTTGGTTACCTACAAGGAGATGTATTGATTTATGTTGGTAGTACTGGCTACAGATGTACATTGTGTCCAGGGACTCAGAAAACAGACCTTTTACTTCTTTGTAAATAGTAGCATTGTATGAAGGAAGATATTTTAAAAACTGCAACTACAAACAATATTGTGCACATCAGTTTAAAATGAATTGACCTTTTGTTTCAGTAAGGGCGGTGTGTTACTTGTTATGGAGTGACTTCATTTGCCCATGCAAATAAGCACAAAGCCAGGATAATATCAGGCAATGGCAAAATTAAGAGGTAGGTCAGATTTAATGGAAACATCTGTCATTAACCCTTTTACAGAAACTGCCTCAGGGAATCCTTGCAGATAAAAGCTATGCTGAGCTATCTTACCTTGCTTTTCACAGCTGCAAAGGAATGGCAGTCATAATGTACAAATCCTGCTCAGAGGATTTATTTTAAAGAATGGCACATTTTGGAATATGGAAGAAAACACAAGGTTTCTCTTTGCAAAAAATGTGAAGACTGTAGAACAATTAAGGCTGTTGTTAATTTCTAGATTTCACATCAGCGGACTTGTCCCTGCTGTTGGCTGCCTCATGCCATTCCAGGGAGTGTCATCTTATAATTCCTCAAATCACAAATGAACTATTTACGAGCTATATTCTGAAAAGGTGGAAAACACAAAATTAGAAAAAAAGTGTTGTGTTTATAGCTACACATAGCAATACATTTTGCCTGTATTGTGCTGTGGTAATTTTTTTATGTTAATTTTGTTAACAGAGCATTTATTGACGAGAATTAGGCATTTGACAGTCATTTGGATGTCCTTTATTTTTTTTACTTTAAATTATCAGTTACTACTAATAAAAACATACATGAGTCAGTTTGCATTTGCAATGAAATTTAAAGCACAACTTAAAAAGATTATGAGTCATGCGATAAACTGCATTTGATAATCGCTTCTAAAAATTTATATAAGTTAACAAAGGTGTTGATAAATATTAATTTGCTAGTAGGTGAAGAAGGGGAAAATCCCTGATTATCTCCATAGGAAAAAAATAAATCCAAAACAATATTTCTCATGCTTTAGTTATGTTTATTCACAATGTAATCCCCCTTAAACTTATTTTGTTTCTCTGTTTTCTTAATAGTTTTATCTTTACATTTGCCTTGATTATAGTATTTTATTAACACCTTCCTCCTATGATCCTTTGTGTCTTCTCGCTCTTACTTTTGTCTTCACACCATCATGTCAATGTAGCTAGGCTTTTTCTTTTTGAAAGTGGGATGCACAGATTAAAATGCACCTCTTTTTTAACTGCTTCTCTCTCTAAATAAGACACTAAACTTTTCTAACTAATGAAGACTTGTAAAACAAACAGAGGCCATTTACACTTTCTTTATATGGACTTTTGATACAATGTCTGACCCCCTTCCTTTCAGTAGGAAAATCCACAAAGGTTTTTGCCAGCATTGACACGATGAGTCATTTTAATACCCGCCTTACCTCCCTGAAGCCATGGGATTGAACTGAGTTGAATTATTCTGAATATTACTTTGGAAAGATTAAGGGGGTGTGGCAGGAAGAAGAAACAGAGCAACCATGGATATTGATCTATTTTTTAAAAATACAATATTCATTTTGTCATTTTAAGCATTAATGTTTGAAAACTAGTGGTTGACTTCAAAAAAAATCCAAGTAACCTCAAGTTCCAACGACAGAACTAAATGGACTTGAAATTATTTTATGCTGGGTTATATTGATCAAGAGTTAGCATTTTACCTCAGAATGCAAATTCATCTCTCTTGCCTTCTGTGTGCTGCGTAAGCGTGGATCCATCTGGTGGGGTCTTTCAGTCTTGGACTTCTCAAAGGTGGGGGACAAGTCTTTTTACATTGACTATTTAAAAGCACTTATTTCAACAATATGCACAATTAGGTACCTAATTAGTCTGTTTTTTTTTTAATGACAAATGGTTTCAGTGAGAGCTCATGCACTAATATTAATACTTGAATTCAATGTTTAACTCTCCTATGTAAAGGAGGTCATGGCATAAGAATGTTCCAAAAAGGTAAAGCACATGTGACCCTGGACCTGATTAAAGATTGAGAGCGTTCAGTGCAATCCCTCCTCCCAAATCATAATGCTTTGGGCTCTAGGTCCCAGAGGCCAGTCTGACCTGCTTAGTTAATTGGTAGGTAATGCAGACGTCATGGAGTACCAGCCACCTTTAAACGCCTCACAGGAATGTGGCAATTACCAGTAAGGTTTTACCTTTTTACCCTGCTAAATAAACCATGGTTTCTCCTAGGTGTCATTGTATTTTGTTTTCTTTTCATTGTTTATAATATTCTTTGCATCTAATTGTTAGACAAGATGTTTTGGGGAATAATGAAATTTGGCTGAGTTGTCTATTTTGAAAGAAACCTTCCTTTTTTCATTTTTATCAGGCTTTAATGATTCTCTTCTAAGGAACTTTTTAGTGTTTAAATGCACAGAGCAAACTCTGTTGATTAACAAACATCTTGTTCCTGGTTCACAGACGGAAAACTATGCATTGAAAAGGGGATATACCATTCAGGGTGGCAAGGACTTATCTTTGATCTTTGCAACTTTGTTGTTACCAAGAAGGAGCTGTGAAATTTCCTTTCTGATTTTTAATTTGAGGCATGACATTGATTTCTGCTTGCCGTATCCTATGGACTGTTGACCTATAGCTTATTATTAAAGACCTCCATCAGTTGGATGGATGGTTGGGGACCTTTGCTGCATTGTATCTCACTTTGGTAATCAGGGCGTGAGTCGTTGGCTTCAATCAATAGGTGCCTCTTTCCTGAAGGAGTTACCTGAAGTAGAAGCAGCAGCTTTCCCGACTGGTGGGCATGCTTGGCCTGAGTTCTAGATTCTTGTGAGGAAACATTCTCCTGGTGGGAATTTTCCCCCCAAAGTGAATCAGTACATTGTTATGTGAACAAGATATTGGTCTATTAGAATAAAGAGCTATCTTTTTATTCCCATTTTTTAAAAAAATCTCATTTATTAAAGTGCTATTTTGAATAGTCACATGATTCAGAATTCCGAAAGCATAAAAATGTATGCAACAAAAATTCTCTGTCTCATTCCCGTTCTCCATTGGCTCAGTTTTCACTCTCCTCACTCCCCACACATCACAGTTGTAACTGGTAACTTGTGTGTTCTTCTAGACTTACTTTATTTGCCGTTCCTTTTTAACAAGGTGATACTTGTTCTCCCCCAATTTGTACATGTCCGTGTTCACTTGACTTTCATAAAGTGTCTCACTATGAAGTGACATTTAACAATGTGCATGTTGAATCTGGGTACTTTTTGCTTGGCTTTGCATTCATCTTTCCACTTATGTTTTGAAGAGAAATTTCATATTTTCTTTGCTCTAATTCTGGTTGCCAGGATGGCTTTGTGCCATTCCTGGAAGGGGTGTGTGTTAGAGTTGGCACAGACAGAACAACTGGCACAGGAAAAGGAAACCATGCCTGTGTCAAGGAGATTTATCTATTCATTATTTTAAAAGATTATTATTGTTACCATCATTGACCATTTGTTGAGTGTGTGCCCCATGTCCTGGGTACCATTCTAAACAAAGAAGGAGACCATGTCCCTCTGTAGTGCCCAAGGAACTCCTCCTAGTTGGGCATCTTGGGACTCTGTATAGTTAGATTACGATTTTGGTAGCTAGATCTTTTGTGATATGTAGAGAATAGTCTGGTACAATTGTTTGCAAACTGTACTCAGAGGAAGGCTCCAGGTTCTTTTGAGGTAAGCCTGGGACCAGTTAATGCAAGAGGAGGGGAAAGGACATAACTCTACTACTTTTATCTCTTTTGTATATTGTGTCCTTGTACGATTTCTATTGAAGAAATGTTTTGACAGCTTTAAAGAAGTTTGAAATACACTGCTCTAGAAGAATAAATGCCTTAGCTGGAGTCAAGGAATCTGTGTTCTTTAGGGGCTCATTCTCAATTCCAATAAAGAGTTGCATCCTCCCATTTTTCTTGATGAACAATGACAGCGATTTTGTGGTGCCATGAAAAGAGCACAGGCTTCCAAGCCAGAGAGCTCAGTTTAGACTCTCCACTTCACTGCTTTCTTGCTGTAAGGCTTTGGGCAACTCATTTAGTCTCCCTGTGTATCAGTTTCCTTATTTTCACAAAGGCAGTAAGATACCTGTCTCATTACGTTGTTAGGGAGATTCCAGATGAGATACACAAAGTGCCTAGTATGAAGCTTCCCACATAAGAACGCCCAATGAAAGCTGTTAAACACGAAATGTAGAATTTTTAGTCTAGTCAAAGCAACTCAAAGCCAAGTCAATAAAGGGAAGGACATGGGGTAAAACAATCTGAGGAGAACAAGTTGCAGCCCACTTTGCAAAAATGATACTTAATTGACTTATACTTTTCATACAATAGGGAAAATCACTATTTAAAGGGCTTCTGTAGATAATATTTTGGTAACGTTAAGGATCTCTTTATAGAGTGAATAATGCCCCATTTTGTGTCATCTAGGTTTGACATTTTGAGTTTTATATTTTCTTTAAGGGAAGTGCATGTATCAAATAAGAGAGAGCACAGTAGCATTACCTTCATAAATTATGTGAAAGGCATAACATTAAGGGACACAACATATCAGAGTAAAGAAAAGAAGCAGCAAAGGATGGAAAAAGTTTTTATTTCCAAATAATGTAGAAAACTGGTCTTCAAGTTTTACAAAGGCAGACAAGGAGAACACAGCAGCAGAAAATGATCTGGCAACAATCGGAAGATGAGAGAATGGGGAAGGATGATCTAAGTTTATTGGAGAGTTTTTTTTGAGAGATTGATGGCTAAAGTTGTAATGAGGAATTTGAAGACAACTATGTAATCCTCTTCCTGATACTTTTGTTTGACTTTATTATTGGTTGCAAATTAGGGAAAGAAAGGGGTTTCAGAGTTAATATCATTAAAACCTCAGCACTTTCTTAAAGTTGTTACTTTATATCTGGAAGTCAGTTGGCCAATTTCATTCATGTAGCATCTGGTTGAAGTTTATGACCATAAAAAGCAATGTTTCACATGTCACTGATATTCAATAAATGAGTGCTGAATTGTACTAAATTACATTCAGATAAATCCTAATGATTCTGACAATATAAGCTGCCTTCAAATTAGGCCGTGAACAGGTTAAAAATCAAAGTAATGCAAAATTCATTAAACTCATATTTTGAGTTTAAATTAGTAAGTTGATTATCAATGTCAATACTATATTTAAGGCAACTGAGTAATAATAGTAGCATGAAAGATACTCATTCAGTTAAAAATTAAAATATTAAAATTAGCAAGGTAGTAGTAAACATTTTGAAGGTAATATAGGCAGAGATCATGCAATATTTTTAAAAATTTATTTCACTTATACTATCGCCTGACAAGTTGAAAGTCATGAAAATTTTTTGTTTCATGCATATTTATTTTATTAATAGTGTCATGCTTCTTTCATTCCTATTTAACTTTGATTTGATTTAACTTTGATTTATGTGGGTAGACATGAAGAAAAGGGGCAAATGGTAGACTTCTGGGATGCCCCATGCTTGAGAAGCAGGTAAAGGAAGAAGAGCCCATAGAAAGGCTGAGAAAGGCCAAGCCAAGATGCGTGAGGAACATCAGGTGAGAAAAACGACCAGAGAAAGCAGAGGGAGGAGAGCTGAGGGGTTGGAACCTGACAGTTGTACATGCTAAGGAGAGGTGAAATAGGATGAGGCCAGAGAACAGGCCACTGGACTTGGAAATTAAGTGGATATTGATAACCTTTGAGAAAAGAGCTTCTGTAAAAAGGTAGGAGGCGAAGCAATTTGCAATGGGCTGAAAAGAGTGCAGGCGATAAGTACCAGGAGGCAGTAACGCAGCCTCCCTTGCAAGCAGTGTGGTTGTTGAAAAGGAGAATGAAGCTAGACATTAGGGAAGCTGGGTCAACAAAGGAGGATTTGACTATTTCACCACTAACTATGTGTTTTACAGCTATTATATTATGACAAATAATCTCCCTTAGAAGGTAGTTTTCTTCTCTTCCTAACTTACACTAAACAAATCTGGAATACTTGGCACTTTTTTGAAAGACTTTTTAACAATTTGCATGTGAGTTTTCTCTTTTCATCTACTCTCTTAAATGTAAAAAAAAAAAAATACTTAAATAGATCTCTTTGTATCGAACTAGCTTTCCATTCTTGGAACCAATTCCATATAGTTATGGTGTATTATTCTTTAATTTACTCCTGAGGTCCAATTGCTAATATTTTATGTGCTAGCATTTTGCTTCTTTATTTTTAAGTGATTGTGGTATATAATGCATGTGTGTGTTTATGTTTATGTTTGTGCATTATGCTGTATTGGTTATGACTTAGTATCAGGGTTGCTTTAGCCTTATAAGATAATTGAGTCTCAATCATTTTAAAGTTTTGTGACTGTTTAAATAAGAAAAATGTATTCTGCTCTAGTCAGTTTTATTAGTACTTAATATAAAACTACCTGAGTCAACAAAACAAAAACCCTACCTGTGTTTTGCATTTTTTAGGGGCAAATCTTTAACAGTATTTTCAATGTCTTTCATAGTCATTGGCCTATTCAGGATCTATCTCTTTTGTCAAATTTGGTAACCCATCTTTAAGAAAATTATAGTTAGGACCAAGAAAATGAGTATATTTTAGGCAAATGGGAAGGAGCTAGTGGATGAGATGGAATTTATGATGAAAATAGAGGAATCATGTAATTAAGGAGAAAAATTATTCTGGTGGAAAAAGTGATGAAATTAAGAATATAATTGGAAGGGTCAGTAAGAAGCAGAGACATCTGTCCCTCAACTTGAGGGAAGGGGGCAAGGATGGGCAAAAATAGAGCTAAATTTAGAGGTGGAGGAAAACTGGCAATTAAAGGGGAAGGGGAAGGAAGCAAGCATTTATTCATTCATTTTGTCAGGCATTATGCAATGTGTTACATACAAATAATCACATTTAGTCCTCATAACAATCCTATAAAGCAGATTTTATTCTCCACATTCTATAGATAAGGACACAGATAGGTTTGGTAATTTGCACAAAGTGTCACTTCTAGAAAGTGTGGAACTTTTATTAATATTTAATCAACGTAACTACACAGTTTTAAGTGAAAGTATTTATTTTTGTTTCCTATGATTGGGCAGAATATATCTACTATTATGCATATACATTTATATATATGAATATTTGCATAGAAATACACAAGTGCATATAGATCTTATGTGTATCTAAATATATAAGATTATGTATATATTTGAATATTCATGTGGGTAAATTTTACATCTAGGGATTTAACACAGAAGGAGCCCTCTCTAAATAATAATAATAGCTTCATTTATTGAGCAACTATGTACTTGCTAGATAGTTTGCATTTCTTATATTTTCTAACCTTACAGAAATCATAAAGGGTAGAACTGTTATCAACATTTTATAGATGAGCTGACTGACTCTGACAGAATTTTGGATCACATTGCTGGTATATTGATGAACAGGCATTCATATCTAACTTTAAAGAACTGTACCTTTCTGTGTACCAGACACTATGTATTTTACAATACTCACTTATCTGTCAAAATTGTTTAAAAGGATGCCCTTTTCTTTTCACAGAAACCACTCTCATTATTACTACTTACTTCTCAGATTCAGCTCTGTGGCTTTTTGATTGCTAGAGAATTTTTGTTATGACTGTACTAGATATTCTCTGCCTACCGCAGCTTGAATGTCAAAATAAAATATAAACAGACTCTCACTTTTATTTCACTGAAATGGCTAGCCCAGTTACCATGCACAGGGCATACACTCATCAGTGTTTGTTGATGATGCCTGTGTGCCTCTGAGTAATGCATGCCTACTCAATAGGACTGAAGAAATTATACACCTGTTTATCTGTACAAAAATGAAAAATGTAGCATTTTTTTAAAAATCTTGTGACCATATGACTGGTGATTTTCTACCTTGATAGAAAACAATTCAGTCTGGACGTTGGAGACCCTACATTTCAAGGAATCTCAAAGACATTTGTAATGATCATACATAGTCACTTACTTATCCACTCCCTTTTTCTTTTCCCTTTCACTTTTCTGCCTCTGTGCCCACAGCATGTGAAAGCATTGAAAGAAAATAAGAATCTTAAACTCATAAACATACCTGCTTACCATCTGGCAGGCGTCCCAGCAGTCTGGTGATCTCCTTAGTTATCCAGCAGATAGTAGAAAAACAAGAGTCCTGTGAAGATTTCACATGTTGCCATATCCCTGCCAGATGGTGATTTGTAAAACATGGACAAATTGCACTGGCTGCACTTCCCTCCGACAATCACAACAGAAACACTGCAGCAATGGTGTTTAATTTGAAAGCAACTTCAACTGAGTAACTTTTAAGGCATAAACATCTAAAGATTATTGGGATAAAATGTGTCATTATCTCCAGAGAGCTGGCCCTTCATGAACTGGTTATTCTGTGCTCTTTCTAGGATTCTTCCACAAAAAAAAAAAAAAAAAAATCTATGGAGGGTTGGGAATGTCAGTGTAATGGGACATCTGATTATTACCTACTGATTCTTTGCCACAACATGATGTTTTTCTGTCATGTAATGATGGGCTTCAGGACTAAAAATTATATTGACACATTTGCCAGTCGGGCAACTTAATTCACATCAGAAGAACTGATTCTGGGTAGAAGCAGAGAATTCTGCTAAGTGTTAACAAAACAGTTAAGTGCTTTTAAAATGATAGTTTCCCACTCCTTCAGTTGTTCTTTGTGGTTGTCTACACAATACTGAAATCACTGGTCAGTTTACATGGGAAATGTCAAACAAGTGGTTTAGCATGGGTAAATAAACTGCCAGTTTGTGGTTCTAACGTTTTCATCAAGCTTTGGTCTGAAAGCACACTTGACCATGGAGGGATATCTTTTGTACCTTCTCAATCATTCAGCAATCCACCTGGACATAGCAGACTAACATTTTGCTAATACTGAGGAAAAATGATAGAAGAAAACCATCTTTTCTTCCCCATTGCAGTAGCTAGATATGCTTAGTAGTTTCTCCTCTCCATGGAGAATGTTCTACCTATCTCTCCCTCATGATATGATTGCAAAGATTTTATGTAACTCTTTTTTTTTCTGTAAGAGCTTCATTGAGATATAATTTTCATTGATATGTAACTGTGTAAAATACAATCAAAGTGAAGAATTCAGTGATTTTTTTAGCATATTCACAGAGTTGTGTAAACATCACCACAATCCATTTTAGAACATTTTCATCACTCATTAATGGTCACTCTTTATTTCTTCCCCAACCCCCATAGCTGTGGGTAACCACTAATCTACTTTCTGTCTTTATAGACTTCCCTGTTCTGGATATTTCAAATAAGTGGAATTATATAATATATGATCTTGTGTGACTGGTTTCTTTCACTTAGCATAATGTTTTCAAGGTTCCTTTATGTTGCAGTATATGTCAATACTTTCTGTCTTTTTATTGCTTAATAATATTCCATTGAATGGATATACCACATTTTCTATATACATTTATCAGTTGATGGAAATCTGGGTTGTTTCCACTTTTGGGGACCAACCATTATGAATTCATATTATGAGTGATGTGGTTATGAACATTTAGGTACAAGTTTTTGTGTGGATATATATTTACATTTTTCTTGGATATATACCTAGGAATGGAATTTCTGGGTCATTTGGTAATACTGTGTTTACACTTTTGAAGAACACAAAAGCTACATTTGTTTATAACTCTTTACTTTGTACAGGTAAAGAACAGAGTTTTGATACACTGAATTTCTGTAATCCATCATTTTAATTTCTATTCCAGAATAGTAGATGGCCATGGATTTTAGAATTAAACACATCTAAATTTCAGTCCCAATTGCACCACTTGTGAACTCTATGATCTTGGGGGGCATATTATATAATATCTCTGAAATTGCATCTGTCATCTGTAAAATGAGGATAATAACACTGATTTTCCCCTGAAGTTTGTGTACATGCAATGTGATGTTATATCGGAAACCTGTTCACGTGGTGCTGATCACATGGTAACTTTCTAATAAATGTTATTTTCCTTTGTTTCCTCACTTTTTCCTCCTCCGTGCCTGAGGTGTAGGGACTGACTTAAGGAAAAGCTTTTTGGGTTGATTTAGGTATTCACATGAGGACCTTCTTGCCTGATTTATATATCCTGAACTTAGAGAAAAGGATCACTTTTTAAGATACTCTTCAGACTACATTTAGAATTTAATAATCAGAAAATATTAAAAAGAATGTCTAGAAAACATTGTTTGCTGTGACTCTCAATAACTTAATGTTAAAAGTGAGACTTTATTGGAATTGTTATGCAATTGTGTCACCAAATTTTAGTGTTTTGGGGTTCATTCCACGTGTAGACTATCTCATAAGAAATTATCATGTAAAGGAAGTATGATTCTGAGGAATAATTTCTAGTTAGAGAATGTTTCAAGCTGAAGTCTTTGCAAAAATAAATTAATCATTTATGATTTGCAGACACTGAGCCCTGGCCAATCCAGTATGATGATGTCCACTTAGTGCCATAGAGATGAGTAGGGCTTCCTAAAGGAGATGTTATAAGTCATAAACACCTAAAGTCTTTAAGACATCATTAGAAATGTCCCTCTGACTTCAGTGTAAACTGTGCTTACAGCACATAAAGTGATATGAGTGTTGAAAGATCATTAGTGAAGGGAATTTCATCATCTTCCCCAAGAATGAAATACCCATATGAAATAATCTTCTGTGTGCAAAATCTGGCCTTATGTGTAACCTAAATCCTTTTTGCTTCATTTAAAGTCCATTTCCATTAAATCCATTTTCCTGAGGCAGAAGCATTATTAAATAGCATGACTATCCATTAAAATAACACAAAAAATATATATCTAAATTAGACAGTTTTTCCCTGCCCCTCATTTTTTCAAACTATCCCAGAGAAGTTCAGCCCAGCATAAGTGGTGTGACCAGTGATACAGAAATGTTTTTTTCCACCATGTCTTTGGGTGGTCATCCTGCTGTCCTTTGAAACTCTAGAAGTATCTGTATAAACCAAGAAAGTTTTATTCACCTCCAAAGGGAAAAAAATTAAGGAAAGGAAAATGTGAATAGGTTAGGAGATGTATTAATAGTTCAGAGATATTCTTGTTTATATGTAAATTTGGACAAATTTTTAATCCTTTTTTATGGCTCCAAGTTCTCAGGTTAGGTAGCATTTATTAAGTTTTGCTTTTTTATAATGAATTTGACTTTACTAATTATATACACTCTCATAATTGTCTTATATTTTTCTGTCAAACCGAAGAGAAATATTTGAATTCCAATAATTATCTCAACTTAAACTATTGAAAACACAGTACAGTTATGACATCATAGATATTTATAAGCTTTGTAAACTCATCTCCCAGGTAACTCATGCTTTCTTTTTAAAACTAAACTTGAATTTCAAGCTTAGATTATTTCAAAGTGTCATTTTAAATTGATAACATCTGGAGGAGGGAAGGAATAAAAAAAGATTCTCCTTTCAGTTCTTCAGAACAGATTCCATTTCAAGTCCGCCAGAAAATTTAGACCTGCTGCATGTTTGGCTTTTACATCATACCTTTTTATAAATCGCCTCCTTGCCCACTCCTCCCCTCTGGTTATAGTCCCCTCCCCTCTCTTAAATATGCCTATTACCCCCAGGCTTTGACCTTGGGCAGACTGTGAGCACAAAGTCATGTTATTTAGAGTGAAGTAACACCAGTAGTCAGGAAGGAACAATGTAGTTCAAGCCAGATAAAATAAATCTCTCATTTCCTGTCAAGGGACTGAGCCAAAAGCAATGATGAGAGACAGAGGGGGCAAACCACGCAACTTGAAACACAGACGCTGGGGATAGACACAACCACAAGCCGCCCTTGAATACAGACAACAAAACCAAAAACAGCCAGAGTGACAGGAGACACATACAAGCTATGGAATAAACCAAAACATATGAAACGGAGGCGATCCATGCAGCTCCCCAGCCATAGAAACAACATACTTGAATAGCTTGAGGAGGGAATCCTAAGGACGGGACTAAAACATGCCAGGGATTCCCCTGTACAGAGGGAGGATTTCATAAACTTTGAAATACACCTGTGTAGCTGCCGCTTTTGACCAAGACGTCTTTATAGTGAAAACTATACACAGTGATTTCTGCAGAATGGACGGTCTACACATTGAAATTTGCAAATAGCCACGTGAAAGAACCCAATATTCAATTCAACAAACGTTACATAGTGGTTATCATTGTCCCCATGTTTAAGAAAGTTGTCTTGTAAAAGATTACTGATTCATTAAACAGACACCAATAGGAGTGCCTACTATCTACAGGTGCTGGTTAAAGTTACTTCAAATATTTAATCCTTTTAATCCTTAAAACAACCCTATGAGGGAAGCACTGTTGTGTTCTATTTTATAAATGAAAAACCTAAGGCACTAACTTGGGTAAGTAACTTCAGTAACTTACTCAAGGTCACATGGCTAGGAAGGGATAGCACCTTGATCCGCACCTAAGCAGTGGCATCCAGAGTCCACTTGCTTGGTTACTTTGCCTTGCTGAATACGTGGCCATACTCTCCTAGCGTGACATCTTACCGATCTTGGTTGTTTGCAAGCCCTGCTCAGACTTTTTTGGAAATTCACTATTTGTTTCACAAGCACAATGAAACTTCTGAATGATAACATCAGATCCAACAGAAATATAAAAGAAGAATAGTGAGAACATGCTGCTACATTGATTACGATACTGAGTATTTTACTTTTGTCCAAGGCTCTTTCAAGATGGTAAGGGACTGAGAGTTCATTCATTCATTCATTTGTTCCTTCAACAAATACTTATTATTTTCTTTTTAGTAGAGACGGGGTCTCGCTCTTGCTCAGGCTGGTCTCAAACTCCTGAGCTCAAACGATCCACCCGCCTCGGCCTCCCAGAGTGCTAGGATTACAGGCGTGAGCCATCGCGCCCGGCAAACAAATACTCATTATTGAGTGCTTCCTACATGCTAGGCATGCTGGTGGATGACTGGACACTCTCCTAGCAGACACACACATAGTCAATCAGGAATGCAGTTTAGGTTCAGTTTGATATAGAATATACAGTATAGAAATCTTCGTGAAGACAGCAACATTCTCAAAGACTAGTATTAGTTTATATTCGGAGATAAACAGGAATTTTTAAGTCAACAGAATAAAATGTAAAATGTGACAACCCTTTTTTTTTTTTTTTTGAGACAGAGTCTCACTCTGTTGCTCGGCCTGGAATGCCGTGGTGTCAGCCTAGCTCTCAGCAACCTCAAACTCCTGGGCTCAAGCAGTCCTCCTGCCTCAGCCTCCCAAGTGGCTGGGACTACAGGCATGTGCCACCTTGTCCGGCTAATTTTTTTTTTATGTATTTTTTTTAGTTGTCCATATAATTTCTTTCTATTTTTAGTAGAGACGGGGTCTCGCTCTTGCTCAGGCTGGGTGACAACCTTTTGAATCAAGTATTTAGAAGTATCATGTGGAAATAGAAACATGCTTTAAGACTGTGTACCCGAAGACTCTGACCACATAGTGCCATAAGGATAATGGATTCACACACTTTGAAGAAGAGCATGCCTATCGTGAGAATGTTTCTAAGAAGCATAAAAGTCTTAATTTGTACTCTTCTGTGAAACTCCTTGCTCCTACTAAGCTGGAAAAAGTAGAAGTATTTTGGCTCTTACTATATCCTACGAATAGTTCTATTGTTGCACATAATATATTATAGTACACCTCTCTATTAAATGTAACAATATTATATTATACTTACCTGATAAACTAAGCTTCTCCACTGGAGTATTTTTTTCTTCATCTTTATGATTGTTAAATTAATACATGATTGTTTAATTGATGAATACATTTTTTGCACATACATGTAAACCAGAGGCATGCACAGGCACCTTTATTTTATGTAATATTATGCAAATTGTGGATGTTCCCAGGCAAATTGAATTTTCAAAGACAATATTGATTCCTTTTATAAAATAACAACAATGGCCAGGTGCCATGGCTCACTCCTATAATCCTAGCACTTTGGAAGGCCCAGGTGGGAGGATTGCTTGAGGCCAGGAGTTTGAGACCAGCCTGAGCACCATAGTGAGACTCTGTCTCTACAAAAACAAAACAAATGAAAAAAAAAAACAAATAAACACACACACCAAAACTTAGCTGGGCATAGTGTTAATGCCTATAGTCCCAGCTGTCCCAGCAACTCAGAAAGGCTGAGGCAGGAGGATCGCTTGAACCCAGGAGTTTGAGGTTGTAATGAGCTATGATGACGCCATTGCACTCTAGCCTGGGCAACAGAACAGGACCCTATCTCAAAAAACCACAATGATTATGATATTGATAGGTAATTTATTTGAATGTTTACTATCTCCAGGCCTTCTTCTATGTGTTTATCATGGACTACTTAATTTAATTCTTACTCCAAATCTCTGAAGTAGGTACATGCTTTGTTGTAAGGTTGAATTGAAAATGACCATATGTGATGGAACTTTTCACTTTAAGTATTTTATAATTAAAATTATTCTGTTACTGTGACTTATGGACAAGATCCAGGGAAATAAAAACAAATATTACTCTCTCCTTTTCTAAGGAATAATGAATTAGTCCAAATTGAAGAGGTAAATGTAGATCACATTTATATTTTTATGACCAATTCCATAATATTTTCCATATCCACAGAGGAGAAAATTCATGTAGATCAGGGAAGGTTTTATTTGGGCACTGTATGACTAAATGAGGAAACCTGTGCATTGTTAAGATACTAAAAACACAGAAATGCCCTGGCCCACAATGAGTTTGGGGGATCCTTGCCTTAACCCCTGGAGAAGTTCAGCAAGAAAGTTCTGTTGGACCAATTGAACAGATGATTACTCCAGCTCTGTCCTGCTTTAATTTGAATTAGAAAGATATCTTTTATAGAGTTTGAACTTTAAAAGGTAGGCATATATATTTATGACATATTTAGCAATGCATGTGTTTATCATGCCTACACAGAATACAAAATAGCTGAACAAAAAGAGAAATATAACTCTGACATTCAGATATTTTGTTTTCCTGGTGTCCTCAATACTTGCACATACAAGATACCAAATAAATACTAGTTAGTCTCTTGTTTTCCGATATTTATTGACCTTTTTACCTCTCTGCTTTGTCTTCTGTTGACAGAAAATGGGACTTTTGCTTAATTTAACCCAGGATGTTTCCTTTAAACAAAAACAATTACTTCCTTTCTACAGGAAATTTATGAACCAGAAAGTCTGTGGAGACAATTCATCTCTTTTTTGCATAGTTTGCAACACAATGTGAACCTAAGATTGGCTCAGGGTCTGACGGGGGCAAAATCAATTATTTTTATATGCCTCAACATTATCCGTTCCAACCTGTCCTCTACTAATATTAATAGTTCGGACATAACTATTAAACTTTGATAAATATTACACATTGCATTCTTTGAGAAACAGGTTTGCTGAAGGTTCTATGTGCTTCACAAAAGTAGAAAATGAAATCAATGAGAAACAAGGAAGCACTAATGCCAACACTAACTTGCAGCCATGAGTAAAAGATGAGAATCAAATAGAGAATATTCTCTGTATGGACCAAAGATGATAATGAAAATATTTATCTTTTGGAGGTTTTCTTTTAAATGCAAGGACACATTAAATGAAATGAAATATCTTGAGCAAAACAGTGAAAAAGAAGTAATGTTTTATCGAACATACAACTAAACTGTGGAATTCATTGCTGCTGGCTATCACTAAAGCATATGGCACAGCAAATATCCTTTTTTAAAAAGGCTAAATCATTTTTATGGATATGGAGAGCACTGTAATTATATTATCTATGGAATCTTTAAGATATTCCAGTTAGTCACACTTCAGAATAGATTAACAGCTTGGTCAAGAAGAAATATTTTCAAATTTTGTTAGCATAGCACACCTAATAAATTATTAAACTATAGATTCTCCTATGAAGATTAGGCATTATTCAAGACTGATTCCAGGTTAGGATAAATAGTGCACAATATGTTTTATCAATTTTAACTACTTTATTACCACTTTATATATATATATATATATTTATATATATTGTATATATTATGTATATAAAATGAAGGTACATACTGATATTGTTGTGCTAACTTTAATGCATTTTTATTAGAACTAACAATACTACCAAGGCTTTCTAAAACTTGTATTCTTTATTTATGTTCCTCATATATGTCTTTAGTCTTTTATTTTTGTAATAAGAATGCTATATGTATTCAGTTTTACAGTAACTTTTTTCATATTTGAATATTTATATTCAAAAGGGTTAAATTAGGTGTTGATTAATCACTTTACAGTAAAATTAAAGTGCTCATTACTGTGTTTTGGGCATGGTAAATGTTAAGTAATCTTTGATTGATTTGGGGCTTTACGTAATATGCACATAAGGTTTATTTTTAAAATTCAATTTAAAGTAACAGTTACAAATTATTACTAGCCAATATAGTAAATAAACAAGTCTTACTCAAATTTATTAGTTTGTCATTTATCACAGGAACATTTTGAAATTTAGAGGTGGTAGTTTTTAGGAATTACTGATTATCTTATTATAGTCAAGTACAGGAATTGTTATCTAATGGTGTTACTTAATTTTTTTATCTAGACCTCTTCATGATGTTGTCTGAGCATGTAAAACAATTTTATGTTTCACTTATGTTTTAATTTATTTAAGGAACTTTCAATATCTTGTTCACCATTAGACTCCTATCTTGGGAACAGTTTGGAAAGTAATTTTTTTCCTTGCAGTTGTAAACTCACAAGAGAAGCTCAATTTTGATAAAGAGATAAGGCAAATGGTTTAAGGACTTTAACAAATATAGTTATGATATTATATTAAAATTATACCTATATAGTCTTCAAGCATAGGAACTCCAAATACTTTAATGTCCTCATAAAATACTTCTGTCACTGACAGTATTTCTTAAGCCCCAATTGATCCCTCTCTCTGCCTCCTGAATCCAAGAATTTGTCATTTTTCTTGCATATGAGATTGCTAGTAACCACTTCTTTGAAGCTTATAATTTCAGTATCCTCATCTTGACAAAAGTTTTTAAAGTTAAGGACAGCGACACTGAGGGAATATGCATACCTAAGATTGTTATCACTCAGTTAAGTATTCAGTGAGTCTTATGCTGTACAAAACTCTTTTATAGGATTCAGAAGAGAAGAAATCCCCTTTACCTATCCCATCAGGACCATCAAAACTGACCTTTGAGATTCTTCAGCTTTTCTATCTCTTTTTATCTACACCAAGTTTTGGTATCCCTTTGTGGCTACATCAGTTTTCCTAGATGCCCAGATTCTCTAGTTTAAGAAATATTCATATATTTAGATTACTGATTAGGGGAAAATATTCTTTAATTTAGAGTTATACATAATTTGTTAAATGGTTGGAGTTCTTTACCATGGATTTTTTTCCCCATCACTAAGTATTTCAGACACTTAAAGGACTTTTTAATCAGCATTGCAGACATACAGCTCAAGTAAATATTTAATATTTTTAATGAGACATTGAAACATTTATGGTTTTCAATTATCAGAGAAGATTCATGAAGATTATGAGCAACCAAGGGAGTAGTGTCATATGGCAATATAACAGCAGTATAGTTACAATTACTTTGTTTCTATCTTGTTCTGAGTATTTACTAGGATTTATAAGTTATATATTTGTTTTAACTTGATGCAATTTCATCACAAACCATTTTGTAGTTTACAAAGTGAATACTCAGTGATGGTAAGTAATTTGTCAAAGGTTACACAATGAGAAAGTTAGAACCATGGGGATTTTCAACACTAATTTCTGCTAGTTTTTTTAAAGTCTAACTGGTAAAGAAGTTTATAACCTGAAATTTTTTTTCCTATATCCTGGTCCTTTGAATTGATTTCAAAATGTATCCACAATTATATATTAAACACTCACCATATACTCATCACAGTGCTAGGTTTCAAACATACATGTTTGAAACAAACAACAAACAATCATGTCCTATGTGCCTGGAAAAATAATGTTAACATAATTGAAGCAGGACTATGAAAGAAACTGGCCTGTCTGATCGCATGGGCATGAATTAAATTTTCAAGTAATTGAAAAAATTGATATGTGTACCTAGTTTCCATAATAAGATTAAAATCTGCAAGGTTAGGAAACAACCTATTGTATCTGCATAGTTTAACTTCCCACAGGACTGAGGCACTTCCGGTAGGACACAATGGGCGTTTGATAAAAGTTTCTTGATTAAATGAATAGCTTTTCCTCGGTTAAGTTTCAGGATTTGGATTTAATATTTTTAATACATTATCCTGCTAGTATTTTTTTCATTAAAAGAAATGTGAAAGATTTGCAAAAGAGGTAAGGAAAATGAATGTGTATATATTGTAGGATTTGTGCAAAACTGTTATTGATTTGAAAATGCTGAGTTATTCTACATTATTATACCAGGAAATATGTTTCACCATTGGAGTTTTAACTACCCCAGGTATATACGTTTTTCCCCTTATTATTAAATGAGAACCATATTTGATTTGTTAATATACAGGTAAGAATATTTTATTTTTATTTTTTCTCGTTGTAACAATGCTACAGAGCTGTTTGTTTTTGTAATCAGTGATTTCAAGAATAGCCCTTTGCATATAGCTCGTCTCAGTATTATCTATCCAGTGTTGACTTAGTGAGACCTTGGACAGTCACCACTCCACAATATACTTTAAAGTTTTAAGAGATGTTTGTTTTGGCTTGTTTTAGTCTAGCAATTGAGAAATTATTTAGTCATAGCCAATCTTACTTAGACACAGGAAAAACCATCAAATCATCATTTGCTTTTGAATCTCTATGTTTTTTCGGGAGGCTACATTACTTCTGGGGATATTAAGTGACTCACATGTGTTGGGAAAACTCACAGTTTCCATGATTGCTCACATTTTTTGCCTTTAGTATTTACCATGAGAAATGCTATTTTATCCTGCCAGGAATATGGGAAAGGAGAAGAGCCCCCTAAGTCTCTTTCTTCAGAAAACTCTTATTGGACATTCAATGGAACAAATATCGGTTATTTTTCTCATTTTTAAGCTAGGAATCAGAAGAAAATATAGTGAATAAACTGGTTTTAAAAGTCAGTGGTAATTGTGAGAATAACAATTCGTAACTTTTAATTAGGATGTCCAGATAAAAATTGTAGGGAGATTTGCTCTTAGTAGAGCATGATATGATGCACATCTGTCAACAGGACTGAGGCTTGTAAGTATTTGTGAAAGTATTACAGCTCAGAAAACTCAGAAGTGTGAACAAACTGACATTCATTTTCTACCAGGTACCACTCAAGAGGGAAGAGTACCAAGTTGAGTTATTTTAGATTGGGGCTTCAAATCTGAAACATGTAATCTCCCACCATGTGTTATAAATAAAAACATCTTCTGTCTTTTTAATCTTCCTTTACTTAAAGTGTATTGTACTCTACCTGGATCTCTTTTCACTGTTTTGGAAAAAAAAGTGCAAAGCAAAGTGAGAGGTTGAAGTTCCCATTGTGTCAATAGGCCTCAAGAATGTGGCAATATTTGGTTGTGTGACTACTTTGTTTCACAAAGGGAAGAGCCCACCTTGGGATTTTTGGAACTAACACTGGAACTCCCCAAGCCAAGTCACATGTCACAGGACCATGGTGAAATCCTGCTCTCTGGGTCACTGGGAATCACAGCAGAGCAATTCTCTCTTGGCTCCTGGTTTCTAGAATGGATGTTGTCACTGTTCCAGAGGGTACAGGAAAGCCCAGGTGGGATGAATATGCAGAACCACTGACTTCCAAATCCTTGCCACTGACAGACCTTCCTGGGAATTCAAGACACATGTTTTGCTCTGAAGAAACTTCCGCATCCCCATGGTTTCTGGCTGAAAGAAAGGTTTATTTGGTGACTCATTTATCTCTATCTTCCTGGTTAATTTTGGTAGGGTTTTGTTTTTGCTTCTAGATGCTATATGATTAAGGCTGTCTAAATGTTAAGAAATTATACAGTATAATTTTGTCATATTTTAAATCTCAGTTTCTTCTCTTTTCTCCTTTTGTATCTCTTTTTGGGGAAGAGGCAATGGGTGGCTTCAGAAAGCAACCTAAAAATATTTACATGCATGATTCATGCATGATTTTTAATGTGTTCCACTGTCAAGTTTGGGTTACTGCCTTTATCAGTGTTCTGTGTAAAAATTGCAGTTGTCCCATTAATACTACCATTAAAACCATAGCATATAGTGAGACTACAGTGGAGAAGAGATGTTGGAAATTGCTAGACAGGCACCAATTCATCTCTGTTTTGAGGAAATATTTTAGTAAAAATGAATAAATAACTTTATAGATGTGTACAAGTGCATACTAATGATGTGTAACATCTTTTCATAAAATTTTACATTTAACTTTTGGAATTGAGATAAGTTTCAGACTGGAATATCTTGAATTTTTAAGCTAAATATCACTCGAATGATATATTTCGCTGTACACTTCTTAGTGCATTTGACATTTGCCAGCCTCCTTAACCACTTTCCACCACCACTATAACCATGATCATATGTTGAAAAATTTTGAGTCAATATGGAGACAGGTGGCTCTCTCATTTTCTTTACTCATTTAGCTCTCTCAGCTGTAGATGATTCACAACAAATCTATACCTTAGTTCTCAGAATTATTGATTAAAATCATGAAATGTTTTTACTGTCTGCTAGTGGGAATTCCTCTTGTGCTATCAATGACAATGCCAAGAAACAGACTTCAGGATGGTTAATTTCTACATACCAACCTATCCACTTTATCCAGGATTCACTCTTGCTGTCTTTGTATCTGTTCTACGTATGTGTATGTATGTTATTTATTTGAATTGTCTTAAGTGCATACTTGAGTAGCTTGCAAGGGTCAGAGAGAGTTCAAATGATAGAAAAATGGTTTATTTTGTCCTTCCCCTCCCCCCATCGCTAATGTTAAGGGAGGAAGAGTGCCTGTGAAGTCCTTCAATTTAAAGAGACAACCTTGTTCACTTGGAGGGTGCAAATGCCATTCTTGTGAAATACTGTAAATAGTAATTCACAAGAGGGTGACTTTTTTATTGCTTTTACATTGATAGCATGCCTTGTGAAGACTTATAGTTATCCTGCTGAATTTAAGAGAGATAAGAATGGAATGTGTGTGTTATAATTTAAACATCTGAATTTCTTATTACCAGGAAATCAGATTCTTTTATGTGTTTACCAATATTAAATAACTTTTAAAAGTATTATCCCATATGTGAATATTTATTACTGGACTCAGTTTTCCTGCCCACCATCTTTCCTGAAATATCGAGAGTAAGGCTGTGATTATAATTTAAATCACGGAATCTACAGATTATAAAAATGAGTTTGAATCGCATCTAGAAGCAGTCTGATTTTCCATAGCAGCATCAGGTTGCAGAGCAAATGTTAGCAACACAGGGACTGAGACGTGATGTCAACCAAGACAGGAGCGCAGCTTACTGAGTATTGAATTTGTATAGAGCTTATTACTTAGCTCAATAAAAATATAATGCCCACATGTAAAACTGATCTGTGAACATAAAAATTACAGACCAATTCTGTTCTCAAGAGATGTAACAGAGAAATCTCAGTTACCTTGAAGATCAACAGTATATACCCTCACAGTACTTAATTATTTTGTAAGATATAGTAGAAGCATTTCAGAATTTGAATGCCAAAAGCTGTTAAGCAAGTACAGTGTTGGAATATTTAATGGCATTAATTATCATTTATACATGGTATTACCCAGGAGGCAGTGGGCAATGACTCACTGGGTTGTCATTAACTGTCATTATTGCTAGTAAAGTCAACTTCCTATTCACAGAAATAGAGAAAAAATTAATAGTGACAATCACAGCATTCTATCATACAGTATTTGTGTTGCTAACTTATTCTGTACTGTAGAATTATATTGGCATTTCGAAATTTAAGTGAATTTCAATATTCTCGTCACTAAAGATAAAGCCTTTTTTAAAAAAAATTGTGTTATTTAATTGTCCCATTCTCTGTGGTTCTCCTGATATGAAAACAAACAAACAAACAAACAAAGAAACAAAAAAACACCTGACAAAAGATTTGAAGAAGGTTTTTGTTTTTCTTTTTAAAAATTCTATGTTTGCTATAAGGGACAGAGATCAATGTGGAAGGATAACCACCCAGAAATGGAAACAAACAGCTAGCCAGCTCAGGGCAAAACTTTCTCCAGTCTAAGAATGTGACACTGTATCACTGTCATTCACATTTTTAATGAGTGAGGGGAAGGCAGTAGGGAAAACCGTTGTAGAAATTTCAGTTGTATAAAGTTGAAATATTTTTCAATTATATATAGTGAGGGAGATGATTTTCTTTCTTTTATCAAGAAATTATTTGCATTTTAAAGTCCAGATGAATTGAAGGACTGTGATTTATTTTTTTTAACCTAATATGCTTATTACATTTTATGTAGGATCACTATTCTTGGATATGTTATCATTTAGTTTTGGTTTCTGTTAAAAGAAGAAAAAAATACTTCCACAGCTTTCTTCTGTTTCTTTATTGCTGTATTTCTTTGCTTTTAGGGATGGTTTGATTTATACAGCATAATAGCTTCATAGTGGTCCATCAGGAAATCCAGTTTTTACTTCCAATTTTGAATTTATTCGTAAATGTTAATCGTTATAGTGGTTCATGTGCCAACGGTGTGTATATTAAGAGTGCAATAGGCTGAAATGTAAACTGTAGCTGTTGTCATTGGTTATCTTTTACTAAATGAATGCATATACCAAGACCAGAGTTGGTGAAATTGAAAGGTAGATGGCATTAAAAGAATTTATAGGTCCATGTTATCAAAACTAATTATATTAAGTTTTATGCCCTCCATGTCACTTAAAATATTCTCATAAAGGCTATCACTGCCATCATATAGTATTTATTTAGCATTCATAATTTGCTAGAACATTGAACAGAAATAACCGTAATTTCAGACAGAAACGTAAAACAGGATTTGGGAGACTTTGAGCTTACATCGTCAGGAGACTCTGGGGCTTAGCATTCTGTTTCATGTGGAGACCCGCAGTTAATATGGTCCTTGTTGAAACTTAAAACAGCTCTATTAGTAGCTTGATTGAGAAGGGGGGAGAGGCCTAGAGTAAACAAAAATGTGCGTTTTCTAGACAGCCTAATTGTATACAGTGCATTTGCTTCCGCAGTTCCTTCTAATCCATCAAATAGTAAAACACACAAACACACAAATTTATTCTATTAAAGTAGATAAAATTGTTAGGTGAGTATAATACGTAGGCCAAGGAGGGGAAACAGCATCTGTTGAACAATTCTTTATTGTTCAAAGGATCATAGAAGTACTGTTGCCTGCCTGTCGCATTCAATCAAGTTGGGTAAAATGCTGATTTCGAGAAAAGAAAGGAGGAAACTGGGAAAGTATTTGCTTACACCTTTAAAAAAAAAAAAAAATTTCCCCAGAGCAGTGGTGATGAGAGTCCCAGGGGCAGGGGTGAATTCAGTTTTGTAAAGTGAGAGAGTTATTGGTTCTCCCTCGCCCCCATGCCCGTCTTTTACTTTGGTACAGCCCAGGAAAGCTGCATGGCAGTCGGAACTAATTGTAACTCACTCAGGAAAGTCTTCATTAGCACTGCCACACATGGTTACCAGATGTGCTGAAAGGCGAGGGAGAGGAGGGGTGAGACATCCCCAGTAGGGAAAGACACAAGTAGCTTCATTTTAAAACTTAATAATCTGCCTTTTGTTTCTAAGTGTATTGTCCTAGAGAAGGACGCTTTGGAAGACGAAATGCCTTCTCATTCACTCATTCTCTGGAAGCTGAATGGAATTCTTTGTCCTTTTTGTGACGGTCAGTGTGTTGGAGATGTTTCACTTTTGCTGTCGGAGAAAATGTAAATTACCTGGATTATCAAAACAGTTATGTTTTTCTGAAGTCTGAGATTGGTAGTCCTAAATTTGAGGGTCTTTGAATATAGACTGGACTTATAAAATATATAAATGACTTGTAAAACAATGTTGTCTTCAGAGTATAAATCCCAACTAAGCATCATTGAAAACAAGGAGAGAAAAGAACTACATTGTGGCTTTGGCTACTCCTAATCCTGATCTGAGTCAGGCCAGCATAAGGTGGCCTTTGCCTCTTTTATACAGCTGTGCTATTAGCAGTAAAGACTACTGATTCCAGACCCTGAAGATTAAAGATCTTACTCCTTCTTCCTAGGAAATTTGAATTTATTCCTACTCACTATGCTCCAAAAAGGTGAAATAAAATCACAATGATTTCTACTGTTCCTGAAGGTGTTATTCACCATCTTCTTACTTAACCTGTATACTTATATCTGTAGATGCAGATTGTTTCCAAAGGCCGGTGAGAACCATCCTATCTGGATGAAACCTCTGGTCTTCAAAACGGAATTTTTTTAATGCTGCAGAAAATGCTGACATTAAAAAATGACATTATGGAATTGAATTCTCATAAAAAGTGTAAAAACATCAATTGTTATTTGTTTAGTACCCAGATTGATACTCTTTTTTAAAAAATTCGCTTTATAATGGTCATGTGAATTTCAAAGTACTTTTTAAAGTTAGACATCAAAACTCTTGAAAAAATATTTCAACACATACATGATTTACAAACATATCGAATTCTATAACTGAAAATTTCAAGACTGGCTACGCATTTAACTTACAATTTTAGGACAGTGCTTTTCGTGGTTGATGCTTTATCACTTTCTTTCCTAATCCAGTAGAATCATGAAGACACTTGGAAAAAAAGTATAACAAATTAAAGAGAAAAAGTTACTTCAACTGGTTTTGGAGAAACATGATTTAGAGTCATTTCCTATTTACCTGGAAGACCTGATGATTTTTTAAACCTTTTAGGGGTCATGAAGCCATGTCAGATATTAACGAAACCTATGGGCTTTCTTCTCATGAATATGCTTATGCACAAATGTTTTAATGCAATTCAGGACCTTTCAAAATCCAGCTTCCAGTTTGAGAATCCCAGTTTAGAGCCTTCTGATATAGAAAGAAAGAAAGGAAAGAAGGAGTGGAGGGAGGGAGGGAAAGAGAGAGAGAAAGGAATAAAGGCAGGCAGGCAAAAACAAAGTTCAAATGTTACAGTGTGAAATATGTAACCTGCCAAGTTTAATCCTAATGAGCAGTAGAAGATAGTACAATTTGAAGGAAATTTCATTGAAAATAAACTGTTCTTCATTAACAGATTGAGTTGCTGGTGTTAGAAAGAGATGTGTCTATGTTTAGTTTCCTTAGTTAAGTTTGAAATCTCTTTCAGACAGTAACCATCCATACCTTTTCTCCCACTTATATTTCCCAAAGAGCTTAGCACAGTTTTACCCACCCAGTACTCACCAGGCATGGTCTGGTTGAATGAATGAATGAATGAATTGAGCTAATTGTAAATATCATATATTAGTAGCTGCTAGAGTTAGCAGGGAATGCTAGCACACTAGATTAATTCTTCATGCAAAATTTGCTATGAAAATGTTATCTGTAATTGTAACTTTTGTAATTGAATAAATGAAATATATTCAACCATAAATTTCTGGTCTATCAAAGCTTTACTATAACAATATATTACTGATCAATGCTGGCTGATTTTATTACAGGTAAAATTATAAAAGGTATTGGTATTGTCAGGAACTAAATTCACTTAGATGATATTTTAAAATGCAAATTGTAATGGATTTTCAAGGTAAGAATAATTTATGACAAAACTAATATTTATAATAATATCTTTTATTTTTTTATTTTTTTATTTCAGGATATTATGAGGGTACAAACGTGTAGGTTACATTTTATGTCTTTGCCTCACCCACGGAAGGATTAGAGGCATGCCCTTCCCCTCTACAATGCTCACTGTGTCCATTAGTTGTGAGTTTACCACCCCCCCCCCAAACTCCCTAATCCCTGGAGAATATTACCACCGTGTGAGCACCGTAGTGCTGATCAGTTAGTGCCAATTTGATGGCGAGTACATGTGGAGGCTATTCCTCTGATCTTGTGATACCTCATTGCGGATAATGGGCTCAAGATCAATCCAGGAAAATATAAGAGGTGCTAGATCACTGTCATTTCTTATAATTGAGTAATATTCCATTTTATACATAAACCAAATTTTAATAATCCACTCATGAATTGACGGGCACTTGTGTTGACTATGATTTTTTTGGACAAGATTTCATTCTTTTTTATGATTGAATAGTATTTCACTGTGTGTGTGTGTGTGTGTGTGTGTATGTGCATATATATATATATATATATATCACCTTTTCTTCATTCATTCATCTGTCAGTGGACACTTACATTGATTACATATGTTGGTTATTGTAAGTAATGCTACAATGTGATAATGCAGATATCTCTTCAATATGCTGATTTTTTTTCCTTTGGATATATAACTAGTAATTCTATTTCTAATTTTTTGAGAAACCTCCATAGTGGTTTCCATAATGGTTATGTTAATTTATATTCGTACAGTGTGCAAGGGTCCCTTTTTTCCTTATCCTTGCCAACACTTGTTATCTTTTGTCTTTTTGATCAGCAGTCCCCAAACTTTTTGGCACCAGGGACCAGTTTCATGGAAGGCCATTTTTCCATGGACCAGGTGGGAGAGGGGTGATTTCTGTATGATTCAAGCACATTACATTTATTTTGCAGTCAAACCTCTCTGTTAATGATAATCTGTATTTGCAGCTGCTCCCCAGCACTCGCACCACAGCCTCAGCTCCTCCTCAGATCATCAGGCATTAGATTCTCATAAGGAGCCACAAGCTAGATCCTCAACATGCACAGTTTATAGTAGGGTTCATGCTCCTATAAGAATCTAATGCCACTGCTGCTCTGACAGGAGGTGGAGCTTATGCTGTGATGGGAGTGATGGGGAGCAGCTATAAATACAGATGAAGCTTTGCTACCTCGCCTGCTGTTCACTTTCTGCTATACAGCCCAGTTCCTATGAGACGATGGACCCGCAGCCCTCGGGTTGGGGACTACAGTTTTTGATAATAGCCATTCTACCAGGTGTGAGGTGATATCTCATGGTGGTTTTAATTTGCATTTCTCCTATGATTAGTGATGCTGAACACCTTTTCATATACCTGTTGGCCATTTGTATGTCTTCTTTTGAGAAATGTCTATTTCTTTTTTAAGAAACAGCCTCTCTCTGTTACCCAGGCTAGAGTGCAGTAGCACAATTATAGCTCACTGCAGCCTTGGGCTCAAGCAGTCCTCCCACCTCAGCCTCCCTAAGCACTGGTATTATAGGCATGAGCCTCTGTACTTGGCCTCTTTGCCCATTTTTTAATTGGGTTATTTGGCTTCTTGCTATTGAGTTGTTTGACTTCCTCATATGTGTTGGATATTAACCAGTTATCAGATGTATGGTTTGCAAATATTTTCTCCCACTCCATAGGTTATTACTTCATTTTGTTGATTCTTTCCTTTGCTGTGCAGAATCTTTTCAGTTTGATATAATCTCACTTATCTATTTTTGCTTTTGTTTCCTTTGCCTTTGGGGTCATTTCCAAAAAAAAATCATTCCCCAGAGCCCAGACTAATATCATGGAGCTTTTCCTCTATGTTTTCTTCTAGTAGTTTTACAGTTTGGGTTCTTACATTTAAGTGTTTAATCCATTTTCAGTTGATTTTTGTGTATGGTATAAGATAAGGGTCTAATTTCATTCTTCTGCATTTGAATGTCCAGTATTTCCAGTGCCATTTATTGATGAGACTATCCCTTCCCCATTGTGCTTTCTTGGAAATCAGTTGGCTGTACATAAATGCCTAGATTTATTTCTGGGCTGTTCCATTGGTCTATGCTTCTGTTTTTATGCCAGTACCATGCTGTTTTGATTACCTACCACAGCTTTGTAGCTTTGTAGTGTATATATGTGTGTGTGTGTGTGTGTGTGTGTGTGTGTGTGCATGTGTGTATTTAGATACAGGATAACACTCTGTCACCCAGGCTGGAGTGCAGCAGTGCGATCATACCTCACTGCAGCCTCCATCTCCTGAGCTCAAGTGATCTTCTTCCCTCAGCCTTCTGAGTAACCGGTACTATAAGCACACACTAACATGCCTGGCTAAATTTTATTTCAATTTTTAGAAATGGGGTCTACTCTGTGTTGCTCAGGCTCATCTTAAACTTCTGGTTTCAAGTGACTCTCCCATTTCAGCCTCCCGGGCCACTGTGGTTACAGATGTGAACCACCATGCCCTGCTCTGTAGTCAGCTAGTGTGATACCTTCAGTTTTGTTCTTTGTGCTTAAGATTCCTTTGTCTATTTGGGGTCTGACAAGAACATTTTTCTTAGTACACTATCCAAAAAGTATTATTATTCCTGTTTTACAGTGTAGGCGTAAAACAGCCACATATAGCATAGTCTAAAGCCAGACTGACTCAGTTCAAACCCAAGCCCTCCTTCCTTATGGACTATGTGACTGAGCATGTGACTTAAGCCTCTGTGCATCAGTTTCCCATCAGTAAAGTGAACATGAAAACAATACCTACCTCATAGGGTTGTTATGAGAATGAAACATATTAATACTTATAAATCCGTGAGGACTGAGCCTGGCACATATGAAGTGCTACATAGATGTGATAAATTTGACCTCTCAACACTTCTCAACTCTTTAATTAAACATAACTCTCCAAAATGACCTCATAAAACAAAATGTTAAAAGTTAGTTGTCCTATTTAAAAAAAATTTTTCATCTTCAAACTTGTATGTTTTAAATTTTTCAGGGCTTCTTTCCCAACTTCTTCTTCATTCGAGAACTTTAGAAAGCATAGGAACTTTAAAGAAAAGTAATATAACAGGACAGTAGTCAATATATTTTTTAAAAAACAGAAATGCAATTAAGAGCTCAACCCAAGGAAAGAAATATTCACTGGTCAGGCAGAGCTGGGGCAAAATGGAGCTATATCTAAAAATAAAATTGTTGGAGATGTTTTGGCTTTGGGTGGATATTCTATTGAGGTACATTTAACTGTGGTATAAAACTGATGAGGAGATATCCTAATTTTAAAAGAATTATGAACAGTTGCTAAGCAATATAGTTAATAGAAAACACTGTAAGTTTGCTATTAAGAATGTCATCATTGTGTGGGAAAAACTTTATTTTCAATTCTTTTGCACTGTCTGTTATATGTGAGCATATTTAGTCATTATTACTCAGAAAAATAAAATATGGTTATTTATCATTGAAAGGTATTTGGTTTTGCTTCTGTGTAGCACTGACTTGTTTGTTGACCTAAATCCTCAACATCCGTGTGTTCTGTGTAAAGTGTCCTTCCTCTTATTGTTTTCAGAAACAAATAAAAACATATTTCAGACCCATTAAACATTATTAAATAGATGTTTGCTGCTAATTAGTATATGGTTTGAATTGTAATTATGTCATCCAAAGTGACTTATAAATATAGTCTAGTTAAAATGTGATTCAGTCTTCAATCATTCACAGAGGCATACATTCATTATTATTCATTTAGGGTTCTCTGATTTGAGCTCTACATGTAATCCAGGAAAAGATGGAGGGATTTTACTTTTATTGTCATGATTTAATATAGCAGATCCCTTAGTTATCATCCTGTACTAATCCAGGGATTGTTATAACTTCTTAGAGTCTGTTATTTGATTTTTAAATCAGTCTGTTTATCATACCAGCATAGCAGCATGCAAATTCAAGCCATTAGAGGAAGATGCCACATCTTTCTTCTTATTCAACCATCAACATGTTTCTGTATTGTCCAAATTTTAGTTTAACTTTAGATGAACCTCTGTTTCAGATATTTGATATGTTACTACTTTAAAATTGTGATCCATGCCTCCTGGTAATCTAAATTGTAAAGAAACAACCAAATTCATTCCTCTAACCCTATTCAGAAGTCCCTGCTATGTGACTGGCACCGTGGTGTGCTAGGAGTTTTGCATCGAATAGGACAGTTATGATATACTGCCCTCAAGGATCTTCCGACTAGAAGAAAATATGGGCGTTTAAAAAGTGGGCGCTGTAATGACAAACGTGTGGATGATGTCTACAGAAGTTTTGACTGCACAGAGGCCATCATGCTCTAGGTTGTCTGGGAAGCTCCTCCTACATCCCAAACCACAGAAGGCTTAGAGTAGTGTTTTCTAAAGCTAGGAAGGCAGAGAAAGCATGATGACATCAAGGAATGACAAGATAAGAAATAGGGAGTAGCAGAGAGCACAATGAGCAATGTAGTTAGCAAGCACCAGATTGGGGAGGGCCCTGTACGCCTGTTAAAAATGTTTTTCGTAGACTTGTGGTGTGAGGGGAAAAGTTGGATGTGCCTGGATTTGCATTTTTAAAAGATGACTCTGGATGTGAGTGGAGAATGTATTGGACAGGAATAAGACTGGAAGCAGGAGATGTACGTGTAGCCCACATTCATGGTCCAGGAGAGAGATCCTGGCAACATAAGGGCAGAGCCAAGTTCTAATATTTGGGAAATGGACTTGAGGACAGGATGGTGACTTTGATTTGGTGGAAGCGTGGGTACGTGACAAAGGGTCTTGCATATGAGCACCTCCGTATGTGTCCCAGTTTTGCTTTCACATTACCCTTTTTATGACTCTTCATCTGACCTTAAAAGATACCATGTTGTATTACCTCAAATAACAACTGGAATAACCTTTCAACAAAAACACACAGCTTTTGGGAAACATGTTGAGGTAGGAGTTACCATCACACTGCTAGGCATCTTGCTAAGTTTCTGCCCAAAGTAGAATGACGTGGCAACATCATCAGAGTTGAGAGCTATTCTGGGGGATGGATCAATAGTACCTAGTCATTTACGGTATGTTAGGGATAATTCCTAGGTTTCTAGCTTTGGAGTTTCAGTGCTTGATGGTGTCATTAAGAAAACATTGAGGTAGACCAGGGAGAGATAATGAATTTAATTTCAAATATGCTGAATTTTAGGTGCCTGCAAAAAGTCCAAATGAAGATGTGGAAGGCAGTATAATACGGTAGTCTAGAGTCAAGAGGGCAGATTCGAGTGTTGTTTTATACAGGTAGTGCCCAAAATAACACATAAATAAAGGAGAAGGCCTAGGGTAGATCTCAAGGAATTCAAAATGTAAGGGTCTGATCAAGGAGGCTAGCAGCCCAGTAGCCAAGGGGGAAGGTGTTTTGAGGAAGTAAGAGTATTTAGTAGTGACAGACGTGCCATGGAGTTAGGTAAAAGAAGGGATATGCACATCAGTGTCTACTATTTTTATCATGAAGAGTTTCAGTGGATCGTAATTGGCTGAGTAATAAACCAGAGACAATTCTGAGATGTTTTGCAGTGAATCCATGTTAAGCCATGAGACTATAAATATACCAATATGATATGAAATTTTCTGGGTCCACCTGGTTTTAAAAGTAACCTTTAAAAGTTTAGCTGTGTATAAATCTTTCTTAAATGCTTCATTGCTGCTGTGGCGTCAGGTTTCATATTCACAATCACTGAAGAGTCCTCAGAACCTGGTGTGAGTTTTTGATGCCAATGCACCCTTCCCTCATTGGCTTCTTCTTCTCCTGAGTGGGTGAGATTAGATTAATTCTGTTGCAGGTATGCGACGGGGAACTTCGAAGAACTCTTTGCATGAATTGAACATTCATAGCCAGAGCTAACGTGGTCTATGGTCTAGGCCTCATCAGCTCTGTCCACAATACCAATGGGATATTGTCAGCCACTGTTATATTGTAATTAATGATTTTTAAAAAGGTTTTTCTCAGATTTCTCTCTTGAGATAAATAAAACCTTTTATTCTCAATGCAGAGTTGCACTGAGAATATTCTAATGCAGAGTTAGAGAAACTTTGCTTGTTGGGATCATGTCCAGGAAGTAAGGATCACTGAAATGTTCACCCTTATGGGTTACCTTGTCAAAATCATTTCCTTTAGGAAGCAAAAGAGCCAAACTGTCAGATTTAGTTTCCCTTTGCTTCCTTCTTCACTATGTTTACTCTAAATATCATGAGATATTTTGTTTTCTTCTTACTACTTTTTAAGAGTATAGCTATGTTGGATCTAGTCATTCAAAAAGAAGTTGAGCTATGTTGGGTTGTTGAGATTCTAAGATTTTATTTAAATTCAGTAATCTGATCTATTATAGGGGTATGGGTTAGAAAGCACATCTGGTCTTCAGGAACTAATTGTTAAGTTTACAGATTTTCTGTGTTCATTAGTCTGTTCTAACTGATCTTAATATTCACCTTAGTGAAAACCACCTCACTTTTCTGGTTCATGTAAGAAGAGGAAAATTGGATGGTTATAAATGAGTATTTTTATTTATTCTATGGAAATGTGTTTCCAGTAATTGCAATCATTGGTATTTTTTTAAGTGTGTGCTTTCATTTTGTGAATTACTTTGAAAGCTTTATTGGTATTTTAACATTGCCCACTTGTTTATCAGCTGTCAACTAATTTTGGAATTTGAGAGGAATATTTTACTCTTCCCGGTAATAAGCATTACGTATTACTAGACAGGTGTAGAAAGTCTTCGTAGCCTAAGAAAGATGTATTCATCTGTGAATATTGAAAGGCCAGACAGTCACTGTTCTCGGTATCTAAAATAATATTTTCTTTGGGAAAACTGCTGGGAAATTTATTATATTAAAAATTAGAAATGGAGATGTTTAAGCAAGAGAACTAGAGTTGAGCTAGTAACTTTCAATTCATTCTCTCTAGACTGGATTCTTTTCATTGTTTATGTAACCTCCAAACCTTTTGTATGCATTGAGAAAAATGCATTTCTTTTTCTTTAGACATACACTGAGTCTGCCAGGGTCTCAGATTCCTGACTACCACCCCTTTGGATTACAATCTATATATTCCCATCTTTCCATTCAGATTGTAGTGTTATCTCTCAGGACAAAGGCCCACCCTCCTCAGCTTTGCTCTGATCTCACCATTGGGAGTTTTCTGTTGTGTTTCTTTTGTATTTTTCTTTTCTTTCTTTTTTATATTTTATACATGAAAAAGAGAATAGTTTAAATTTTTGAAGCCTTTTTCACAGGTTTCTTTACATCATTATTAAATATTTTTTTCCCTATTTAAAGTGATGGCACATTTAAAATTGAGTAAAAGGAAGGATTTTAATAAATGTTTTATTATGGAATTCAGGTTATCATTTATCATTTCTTTAATGGTCCCATTTTTCATATACATATAGGTTATCATGTTCAGAGAAAACACTTTCAGAATTTCCTATAGGGTAGAGAAATTTGTTGTGGATTGCCGATCTTACTCTGCTTTGCTCAGTGAAAATCTAAATGCTTAAACTTAGGCTTTATAATCTTTTCATAATCAGGTCAAATAAAATTCTGAGTACTCAGAATTACAGATTGGGTATGTTATGACGATTAAGGGTTGTCGTTTTTTATCTATTCCATCCAACACTAACACGTTATGGACCCCTTCTATTTGTTACCTTGACAGCATTTGTGAGTATAATAATTTGGAATTAATGTCTGAAAATTATTACACATATTTAGAAATGTTTGAAATGTTGTAAAAGTTGGTCAGCTCAACGTGTTTTGAAGCAAAATATTCATCTTGAGCCTAAGAATTCCCATATTTTCTAAATTCTGGTAGCTATTTAAAGTCTGTACTACTTACTTTTCATAACTGTCATGTAATACTTATTTAGGAGGTTAACTGTAAGTTGATTTGTATTGCTATAAAATTTGTTTTCAGTGAATGTGATACAGTGCAAGGTAGATGGAAATAGCAGACTGCATGTTTTCATTGTCTTAACATAAAATCCACTCAGTATATCAATTGGGTAAGTGAAATACACTTTATAAGAGATCAAAAGAAATTGTTTTGTAGTGAAAGCACAGTACACCCTTATAATGTTTAAAATATAAGTCTGCTATCTTGGAACGTATAATTAACTGCTTTTGACCATTGTATTTCATTTTCCATTATATTTTAAATGACTGAAGCAATAATTTACTTCTTTGTGTTTTAATAACTTAAGAAAGTAAAAGAATCTTCTCAAAATACCTATCTTAGTGTAAATGAGTTTCTAACGTGAGGGTATCTGGCTAAATGCTTATTGCAGTTATAGTAATTTAAGAAAAGCGTAACAGAATGGTTAAAATCTGCAACTCTGGATTTTAGAAAAATAAGTCTACCTCTTTATATGTGGCACAGGGCACATATAAAAACAATTGACTTACTGCTCTAAATTACGTTTTTGTTTACATGTTAAAAAGATAATGAAAGCATCCTGAGGGCAGGGCTTGTGTCTATTTTATTCACTGCTCTATTCATAGTGCCTGGCAAACCCTCAATAAATAATAAATGAATTAATAGATGGCTACCTGTACCACATGGCCTAGTTTTAAAAAAATAAATAATTAATTAAAAATAAAATAAATAGACAAATGTATGTATAGCTTAATACATGAAATTTAATTGGTCAGCTAATGGGAATCATTTTTATGATTCTTCTGTGCCAATTCCAAGAATAAATATGTAAAGTGACCCCAAATTTAATGCTATATGTGCCAATGTCAAAATTCAGTAAAAGGAACAATGAGATTTAGCAATTAATTTGGTTACTTATTTTGTTGAGTATAATTTGAAGTAATGTTTACAAACTATCTAAAAGAGTCAACAAGTTCTGTACTGAGATAAATTTTCCTTCTCCAATCATACACCATATACGACTTAAACTGTCTACAAGATAATAATTTATTTCATAACTGGAATGTGGACAGCTTCTCTGGGTTTCAGAGTAATATGAAAAATTTAACATTCATCCGATTTCTGAAGTTTGTCTTATATATGCAGATTAAGTAATACTGCTTTTCAGAAAGGAAATGAAGTGGCTTTAAGAAGAAACTTGAAGAATAAATCCTCAAAAAGCTCTGTTGATGCAGCTGTTCTACCATGTGTAACAAACATCTGAATATGCTTCTTGAATGTGCTCATTATTTGATAGTTGCATGTCACATGAGGAACATAGCTTGCATGAATGCTCCCTGGGAATTATGACTCACAGATAAATTTATAACTTTTCCTGATATCCATTAAACTGAAATAGCAGACCTTATGTTTCAGATATGGGGGTTAATTTGGAAAAAGTGTTGCTGTTACACCTTTGGATATCTCAGAAAACAGAAATAATCATTTTCCCTTGAGAAGTCATCCAACCCAAGCAATAGCAATAAAATTTTAAGGAGAAAAACATGCCAGTTCTTTACTGATGGTCAGAAATTTTGTTGAGGGTACTGATGACCTTAATGATTGTGACTGTTGTTTTCCAGTATGGTGTTAAGTTAAAAGCCATTCATTCAAAGGTATTGAACAAACAGTATACTTAAATACTTTTGAATTTAATTTAGTTGAAAACATCTTTCATTAAGAAACGGTTTTCCTCATTCTAAGAGGAACATCCTCTTTAGCCACACTTATGGTTTAGGCATGGGGGCACCTATGGGGTGGTGATATCAACTGAATTAGCCCTGCCAACCCTTGGGAGAGAGATGACACTCTGCTATGCAAAGCATTATGCTAGGCACTGGGAAGGGGCAATGATGAATTGTTTTCAACTACTAGAGATCTTATAGAATGGTAGGCAGATTGCAATGGCTACACGACTCTGATTGTATCTTGACCACTTCCACTTGTAGGATCTTAGAGGTTTCTACTGTTTTTAGGATGATACCAGAATCCTTAACATGACCTACAAGGCTACTTTTATGTTTCAGAGTTCACCTGCCTCTCCAGACTCAGCTGTCTCTGCTCTCTGCCTTGCCACCTGAGTTCTAGGCACATGTCACTTTCAGAACAATCCACGTGTCTTGCTCCCTCAGGCAATAGAGGCTCTGCCTCTGTCTTCTCTCTTTTCACCAAGTTTGACTCATATTCTTCACATTTGAGAAAAATGTGTCACTTCCTCAGGGAAATCTCCCACCACTTCCCTTCATAGATGAAAACCTCATGCTAGTATGTACTCTCCTTTATGACATATATCACATCATAATTTTACACTTATTTATGCATTTGTTTATTACCTGTCTCAAGGATTGAACTGTAAAGACTGTGGAGCAAGGATATTATCTGCTTTTAGTCAACTTTTTATCTCCAGGGCATAGCACAGTGCCTGACACATAGTGAGCACTCAATAAATATTTGTTCCATATATAAAGGGGTAAACAAACAAATAAATAACATGATCTACATGAGAAAATTCTATGTTCAATAAGAGAAGTCCTGACAAAGCACTACGGGAGTTCAGAGGAATAAAGAATTCCTCAAATGATTATTAAGTCATTAAATATGAAATGTCTGATTTTGAATCAAAAATATGGTTTATTATATCTCAAACAAGAAGTAGTAAAATTAATCAAAGTATGCACCTAAACTATTGACACAGTTTTTCCATCTTAATGATGGCTTGTTTATGCCAGCAGCGAAGAAGCCTGGAGAGTGAGTGGCAATGAAATAGCAAAAGGTGTTTTCCACAGCTTGTTGAGAATTGAATATATTTCATTGCAAGAAGTGGTACAAAGCCTGGAAGAAATGGTAGTCAGCTGGTGCAAGGTCTGGTGAATACAGTGGATGACAGAGAGTTTGAAGTCCAGCTTGTGTAGTTTGAACAGCATTGTTTGTGCGACATTTGGTCCAGCATTGTCTTACAAAAGGATTGGCCTGTCTCTATTGACCACTCTGCTGCTTAATCACAAGCATCCTCATAATTTCGTCTTGTTGGTTGCAGTAGACATCTGCTGTAATTGATGACCAGGTTTCATGAAGCTATAGTGGATAATACCAGAGCTGGACCACCAAACAGACACCAGTAGCTTTTTTTGACGACTATTTGGTTTTGGACTGTGTTTGGGCACTTCATCTTTATCCAACTATTGTGCAGAATGCTTTCCATTGTCAAAACAAAGCCATTTTTTCATCACAGGTAACAATACGGTGCAGAAATAGTTGGCCTTTCTGTCTTGACAGCAAAGAAAGACAAGCTTTGAGACCATTTCTCTTCTGACACCCGTTTGATTCATATGGAACCCATCTATCCAGCTTCTTTACCTTGCCCATTTGTTTCAAATGGTCCAATATTGTTGGAATAGTAACATCAAACCTTGCTGCAAATTCATCCGTAGGTTGAGATGAATTCCCTTCCACTACAGCTTTCAGCTCATCATTATCCACCTTGGTCTCAGGTCGCCCACATGGCTCATTTTCAAGATTAAAATCATCAGAACAGAACTTCTCTAACCATTGACATACTGTGTGTTCATTAGCCACATCCTTCCCAAACACTTAATTGATATTTTGAGCTGTCTGTGCTGCATTAGTTCCATGACAGACCTCACATTAAAAAATAACACAAATTTTTGACTTATCCATGGTTTCACAAAAATTGGTCTAAAAAAATTTTGAAAGATCATCACAAGCCAGACCATGCATTTGAAAGACTGAGGATGTACCTTCACAATAAACATAAAACAAGAAGTATCAAAGTGAAATGTCAGAAATATCAACTGTAAATTTAGTACCTAAGGAAATCAGACATTTCATACTTAATAACCTACTACATTTAAAATGCACAAAGGTGACAACTATTACTGTATTCTGTGAAGAAGGCAGAGGCTGAAAATCTTGCCATATCAGATTGGATGATACAAACCCTAGCAGTCCACAATTGTGAGCATCTGTCTTACACAGGGCACATCACTAAGCACCCCAATGAACCAACTCATGTAAGAATTATATTCTTCATCATTGCCATAGATACTGATTGCCATAGGGGTGCTGATTCCATTAGATTAGGCCGAAGAGCTATCTTGGAATTCTCATATTAAAATCCCCAGGGATTATACTTTTGTCATTTAAAATAACTTTCTAATTTGCTAGGATTTCAGTGGAGGAACACTGGGTCTTATAATGGTCCTGAGAGTTTACCAGCAGTAGCACTTTGGTGTTGACAAGGTGAAAAGTGTTAATGCTCTAGTGTAAGTCATCACTTCTTCGAACCACTTAAACCCTACTTGCTAATGAGAGTCTGCCATTCTCAGCCTACATCAGTCCCTAGTGCAGTCTCCAGGAGAAGAAAACCCTGAATGTGGATGAAACTAGAACTTCTGGATTAGGGGTGGGGTGGCTGGCAATGCCCTCAAGTCTCCTGCGGCCTTAGACCTCTGTCCCCCACTCAGGCAGAGCTTCTAATCTAGCCGTAAGAGAGAGCCCTGACTTCTGATACCTTCTGAAATCTCATGGACTGTACCTTTTATTTAACAGGCAGGAGTTACCTTTCCATCATCATCTCTCGATTAATGTACTGGAGTAACGTAACCCTGCCCGTGCTCTTCCCGTGCTGTCACCCCTGTGGTGGTTGTGACCGTGTTGCTGCCGGGGAAGACCTTTCGCAGGAAAAGGAGCAAGCTCTGTAGGCTCCCTGCCAACACTGTCCGACTGACTCCATAAGCCAGCAGTTGTTGGGATGTTTTCTGCAGGGCAGAGCTCTTCTTCTTTAATCACTGGTAATAATGAAGTTTTTGTCGTATTAAAGGGAAAAGAAGAGAAGTGATTGAGAATAGTTTGAGAGGATGACTGTGCCGTCTCTCAGGTCCAGCGACAAGAGGACTACAATGGGTAGCTTTCAGAACTACATATGGTCTTCCTTCCGAGGGAGTTGATTAAGCGACTCCGGATGAAATTGAAATCCTGTGATTTGACCTTTGTCTGGCCTGGGAGGGCTGCGATTCGCATAACAATTTCCTTTTGTTCTTTGTTTGGAGTTATTAATCCAACATGAGCCTCGAATTAATCAGGGGTAGTGCATAGCTACATTTCTAATTCACAGCTCGGCTGCTTGTGTCTTTTTTAATTAAGGCCGAATGATAGCAGGCCTTAGCCCTGATTGCCACACTTGCTAACCACACATTGAGGGATGAAGAGGCTAAACAGGCAGAAGGAGATTACTTCAAGGTTTCACTTAATTGTTTTCTTCCTTTAAGTAAAGAGCACTGCCTGAACATTGTTAATTCTGGGCTGGGAGAGTTGCTTTTGTGTGTATTACTTGTCTTGACTTTGGAACAGGGTGGAGAGAAACCTGGCTTTGCATTAGCACCCTCAGGTGCAGTGACCAAAGGGACCGCTCAAGTCACAATTTCAGCTGTTGATTTAAACTACATCTCACATCTTCATGGGGCACCAGAGGTTGGTTACTGGTGGGGCCCAAGTCAAAGAACTGTGACCCTCAGTTATCTACATATATGTAGAGTTTGGTGCCCTCCATGTACTTAAGGACTGCTCAACATTGATTAGTCAACGTTTTGTAGTGATAAATCAATTGAAAGATAAGTCTCATGTGACTTACATTATTCCAGAAGTCAGTGTCACATGGTTCTGTCTTTTATTTTGCTCCAAGGGATTTAATTACTGGAAGGACCTAATTATAGTTTAGTTTCACCAAACTGGCTTTGGCACACAGAGTGGAACCAAGGATGTGTTCCTGTGGGGGTTTAGTAATCACTTTTTTCCCTTTGGTAAAAATTATTAATTACCTCCATATTCTCAACTGCTTCTCCTCTTTTAGAAAGGAAATATGATGTACGGATCTAGGTCACATGATGGTGGGTAAAACTGAGCTCCAACTTAGTGAGTTACCAAGCCTCTCCCTGGAAAAAAATGGTTCCTTACAGTGATAAATCATCTCTGAGACACCAGGCACCTTTTATTAACCACTGTTGCAGTGAACTTGTGAGGATCTTTGTACAAGTCCACAGGTAACTTATTCTTCCCTCCCAGTGCCTCACTAACCTGGGAAGAATTAGCTCTTGGTTACTGTATACTTTAGGCTTGAACCAAGAGGCAGAGTGGAATAAACACAGCTATTCACTTGCTGTATGTTTTTTCTTTTCTGGAACTCAGGTCTTAGAATAAATGAACAATGAACAAACAACAAACAAATCACAGGAGGTTAGGCCAGATGATCCATATAGTTCGTTTCATCTTTAAAACTCTGTAATTCTATAGTTACTCCATTTCAAATTCCAGATTTGGCAATTTATTTTTCTCATGTTTGTTTTGGCTCTATGAAAATTAGTAGGCCTCCACTGGGTAGAGATGTCTATATGGTATCTTATGGTATATTATTGTCTTTCAAATTGGCCTCCTCTTATAATTGTGCTAAATGTTATATTGTGCTTGTTACTTTTTGAATAAGAATTATCTGTGAAGGGGACTATTTTAGAGAACAGAATTCAACTTCTAGAGGAAAGGACACCAACCTCGGAGTCAGAGAACCTCAAGCCAGGTTATACCTCTGCTCTTAATTTGTCGATGACCTTAAGTATTTAGGTCTCGTTTCCAACTTTGGCAAAATTAAGAGGAATAGACCAAAGGTTCCTTCCAAGTCAGATTTTCCATGATTCTAATGGTTTCCTCATAACTGGACCTTTGAAACTGATGCATCGGATGTGTTGAATATTGTTTTTTTCATTCCTTCAATATTTTTGGCTCTTTATTGATAGATACATTAAAAACAACACAGGTAAAAACAATTGTAAGCAAATGATATAAACAACAACAAACTGCAAGGGAGAATGTATGTTAGTCTGTATTTTAAATTCTACTTTTCACTTTTAGAATAAAAGTCTGCAAAATGGACATGACCAATGAGGCTGGGCAGAAAAGAAGAATCTTTGGGAGAGCAGGTGGTGGGAGTAGTTAAAGGAGGATGGAGGTATGAAGGAAGGATTTAATAGGATGAGAGTGATGTGAGTATGTGTATAGGTTAAGAAGAATAAGCTGGTAGAACAGAAGATACCATAACGTTTTGGGGTGGGGGAAATTGATGGGCAAGATCCTGAGGTAATGTGAGCAGAGTGGATCCCAACCATTAGTGGGGGATCGATCTCCAGTAGAGGGAAGGATGTCCCTCTGACCTTGCAGAGGCATTTTAAGGAGAGTTGCAAAAAATGATGTGTGCATGGATGAGATAGGCAGAGCATCTCTATGGGAAGTGGAGTCATCTGACAGTGAAGGTCATGGTGCAGTAAAGAAAGTGGGAAAGGTTTGGGAAAGCTGTGAAAGTGAGTGAAAGGAGGTGAGAAAGGACGACTAAGCAGATTCTTGACTAGGGATAAGGGCACAGGTGTGGCTGGGGTAGTGGCCCAATCTGTGCTGTTGCCTGGTTTTCTCCAGTTGTATTCAACTGCCCTGGGTTGGATGAGCAGAAGAGGCAGATTGTGGGGTTGATTCAGGATGGGAGCTTCGGGGAGAAGGAGGCACAGGGATAAAGAGGAGTTGATATGCTTCAGTGTGTTGATCTTATTAATTCCTTAAACAATCTTAATAGATAAAACACAATTATTTACAGTTTAAATAGATAGGCTGCAAGAGGTTAGATAATGCCTCAAAGTCAAACATTCTTGTCCCAACACTGCATATGGTCAACTAATAGTTTAACACATTCCTTTTTATTTCTGTCAAAAATATTATATTGAGTCATTCAATGAATTATATGGTTGAGAATATTTCTTATAAGGTTTACATAAAACTCAAAGGTAAAACTGGTTTTTGTGAGTAGATCTCATTTTATAGTAAATGTCAAATTTATGGAAAATCTAGAAGCAGAAATCCAGATATTTATGACCACCAATCCTTGGCTTTTAGCACTGTGTCATAGCCTTTTGCCCTCTTTCTCTCTTGGCTGAGATTCATTTTTTTTTTAAATCATTGGAAAAGGTTGATAGTCCTATGCAAGTCAAGATATTATGGCCACATTTCTAAAACGCGGATGCCAAACTCTTTGGGGTTGTGATACACCCAGATGGTCTTCCTTTTTTGCATTTCTGCAAATGTTATTACCAAATACAACAATTTTTCCTCCAAAGTCATTAGAGCCCATTTGGCACCTTCTCTAATCTGTCCTACTTGTTACCTTTTAATTACTCTGTGAGGGGATCTGGTTGTCTTGTTGTTGCTGAGGGCCAAATGACCAAGGGGTTAATGCTTTTTCTGTTCCTGGCCAATTGCTTTTTAGTCACTAGTTATTTATGGGGAAGTCCAGGGGCCATTAGTTCTCAAGTATGTGCAGCTGTACTCTTCACAATTACTAGTCCATAAGCAAATGTGGACTTACTTTTTGTGTATGGTTGTTTTTTTCCCTGATTGGTTAGACAATCTGTTGCCATTTATGAATGATTCTTGTTGATGCAAAACATGGCATTGCATTCTGTTTTATTATCTGGATTCCATGTTTCATGGGATGCTGCAATCTTGATTCAGACAAGACATGAGGGTATGCACCTCCTGTCACTGGTGACAAATTGCTCCTGTATAGCAAAATGTCCAGTCTCTCCCACCGCATGTTAGCTGTACCATTCTCCCCTAAATCAGCATAGGTACTGATGATCCTCATTGTGAAATCAGTGACTGGTTGGCCTTGGCCTTTTCTTCCTCATGCTCTGTTCTTTTGGACATAAGGTAGAGATTACTATTAATGGTTCTTTCAGTTCCTAGGAGCCCCTCCCTCTGTGCTGTCTTACTGTGATTTTTTTTTTTTCTGCCCCCATTGAATGGTAGTCTTTGATGTCACACAAGAGAATACTGTTGGCTAACAGTCTGGAGGCTGCTTCATTTGAGCTAACCACCACATGAAAACAAATGTGATCCATCATATTTCATTAACTAGCTGTCTTCCTTTTGGGTGCCCTTTTTTGATGTCAGAGTTGCATCCTGACAGGAATCAGAAAGATATGTGTGATTAAGAACAGTAATAATGCTTATTGCATTGTATTATAAATTACCTTCCTGGGCCCTGCTACTTTATCAGCCCCACTGGCATTGGCTCCCGTACATTTTTGACTACTCAGTATATACAGTGTATTAGCGCAATGGAGATCATTATGTGGCCTGTATTTGAGTCATTTTTATTTAAGATGCCAAACAATAAGCTGTTGATTGGGGGAACAAGAGGCGAACAATAATGTTCTGTGTCACATAATACACCACCATTTTCCAGCTTTGCTTTAGAAGGGCCTTCTTTATTGTTTTTGTATAAAAATGGTTCTTAGGAGGAGGAATATTTTGCTGAGGTATGTCATTATTTTGCAAATTTCTATTATCTCATCATGTTGTCTTCATTGTAAATTGCAGCTAATTAGGAACCTAGTTAGAGCCCCAGCTTTGAGGCTGGCTTTTTTGTGAAAAGAGCCCACCGATTACCGCACTACAAGAGAGGAAGGGAGAGAAAAAGGAGATTAATCTGGTTACCTAGGCGACACTCGCTTCCATCTGCGAGGAACAATACATTTTTGTTTCCTTGGCTCAGTTCAGATCTGTTTTGTTTAGAGGGGGGAAAAAAGGGAGAGAGAGAGAAAGAGAGAGACAGAAAGAGAAAGAAAGAGAGAGAGGGAAGGAAAAACCTAGCTCCACAACAATGCTGAATTCTGTCTAGCCCAGGCTTATGGGCTTGATTCCTCTGCAAGTTAGGGGTCTCAGGGGAGTGAGAAGATGAAAGAGATAAGCTCCAAAGTTGTCAAAGGTCATGACCTTGCCACACAAAGCCAGCAGTTTTACCTCTAAATCCCCTTCTCCCAAAAAGCACTTAATGAAATAATATACTGTGCTTTTCAATACCCCGTAGTCTATATTAGGACTACAAGGCCTCCAAATTGTGAATTTAAGGAGTCATTTTAAATTTCATGCTAAATAATCAGTGACTATCAGGAGGTACTTATGGGTCCAATTTTTGTCTAAGCAAGTTAACTTAGGCTTTCCTACTTTTTTTCCAAGTCACTTTCCCCAAATCTACCATTTTAGTGTGGTAACACATAATGTTTAAGGTATGATTTGACTTTGCAATGAATAAAACAAACCTATTGAATCTACCCAAGATTGAGGCTTATTAGCTACTCAACTCCAATTGCTTTTGTTGTACATGAAACTTTTAAGTCTTTAAAATAGGGTGCCCATTTACTTTGCTCAGGCATGTGTGTGGTGCTGCCAGGGTGTTTGCTGCCTTTTATTTAGTCACCGGAGAAAGGGCTGAGGATGGAACAGGAGCTGAAAGAGTCAGGCTGAAAGGCTCAGAAATCTCAGGGCTTCCTCAGGCGAGTTGGCTACACCCACGGCCTCTGATGAGCATAATGCTTTCGGCATCATGTTCTCCCTGGTTGGTATGCCGTCATGCATAACGAGTAGTTATCCGGGAGGGTTATGTGTGATGACATAGAGTTAAAGGAGGCTCTGAGAGAGGAAAGTTGGCTTATCTGAGCGTTCCAGTCCTAGAATGCATTGATTAAATCAGAACAACTAGCTTATTTGAAAGTGCCCTGCAGAATCCATGCTTCACACCCATGAATGTCTCCTCATCAGTTCTCTTTCCAAAATACATTCCTAATAAAAGGGAAAGAAACCTTTTCGTAAGGGTTCTCAGGTGCCCCTACACTAACAGACTAATAGACACTTCTCTTCAAAGGGTGTTACCCATCCCTCTTGTGTTATTTGCACATGGGAAAATATACGTACCCAAATGGATTCTGTGCTTATTTGCTCATGGGAGAAGATACCTACCCATACTGATGCTGTACTCATCGCTCATCCAGCCATCTGGAGCATCTGTACTTTTCCTTATTCCCACTATACCCTTTGGGCAACTCCAAATGAGACATCTCATGCAAAATAGGATTTGTAAGCCATCTTGTAAACCTATGAAAAAAAATTTTAACTATGGAATTCTAATTCACTCTGATATTTGTTACATTTTGTGGATTAAAAACAACAACAAAACCTTGCTGCCTATCCCAGACTTACGCCCTCAAAATGGTCCTCTGTTTGTTAAGTCCTTGTAGGAGATCAGATCAGCTTTCCAATTTGCTCATCAGTCCCTCAAATAAGACAAGATACACGTTAGTTCACTATAAAGGAGACCTCAACAAGTCTTCTCACAGTATCCCTTTACTATATAAAGGACAAATTACCAAATACCACATTGTTATTAAAATTTGGAGCAACTTTCTGAAGTTTGTGAAACCAAGGTTGCTCTTGGCAATGGCAAAGACTAAACATGTTAAACGTGTTTTAGAAATCCTCTTTTTAAATAGACAAATGAAATGGTCTCTTCTTATCTGCAAATGAACATTTGGCATTAAAATTGTCAAGCTGTTTTAAGCTTTGAGGGGCTGTGTCCTCAGTACCTCTTGTTTTTTTTAATGAAGAACTTTGGTAAGTTCATAGACATACATAGAAGTAGTTGTAGCAAATAAGCCAACACTACTCAGAATAGTCTTCTTTGCAGAAAGTGTTTGAACTCTAATATGCACTCACTAAGAGGATACAAGTGTCTCTTTCCTCATCTGACTGCAAAGTCCATTCATCCAATTCCTGTTCTTAGCTTGACTAGAGCTGTGTGTGGAACCTCATCTCTTTATAAAGGCTTTAATTGATAATATGCTAAGAAAGTAGGGAAATGAAAATGTAAGGATGGTTTAGTATGTGCAGAAACATATTTTTGTTCATGTTGGATAAAACAGGAATGCTTTAACCACAGAATGCATTCATCTCGCATGGGAATGCAGTGTTTGCCAGATGAGATGACAATAACTACTTATCAATATGACTGTAGTTAATGGACAGTGAAGAAGGGTGCATCTACCTCACAGGTTTAGGAAAGGTTTGTGGTTCCCTAATGCATAAGTGGTATCTCTTATCTTCAACATTGATTTGTCATGACTCATTCAAGACCATAGGCTTACCCCTATGTAGGATGTAACTTCTAATATTCTGCCCTGAAAAAGTGGTTCAAAATGGATGTAGAGGAAAGAGTGCCACCTGCTGCTTTCTCATCCTAAAGCAAATCTGACTTCCTTGGAGGTTTCTCAGACAAGTTCAAGCAATACATGGTATTATTTATTAAGTCATAAATGACAAGCACAAAGCCTAGATTTGTGAAGCTACAGTTTTGTGATCATGGAGTTATAAGGTTGATTTGGAGGTATTCAAGGATTGATTACAAAATATTTTCATTCATTTTAAAATTATCTACTTTGAAATGTGGATTTCAAAAAGATTCAAATCCATCATTTAGTCGTTTTTTTTTTCACATCTTTCTTCTCATTAATTACATAGAAGATTGTGGACAATAGGAAAGTGACTTCCTTGTCATGTGAAATTTCCATGTCCTGAATTTCTTGACTCCTCCTCCCAGTGTGGAAAAACATGTCTAATGAAAGCTACCTTTGTGATGTTGACTTGGAAACTGCCCTCACGAGCATGACTTTTCTTCATTCTGTCTTGCAAGGGAACATACTTCATTCTAGTTGCCTGTGTCACTATGGAAGGAAATTGCTTAAAGTAAAATAAAAATAAACATCAACTTGTCCTTTAAATGACCCATTTGCAAATTAAGATTCTAGAAATTTACCATTCCTGTCTTTCCTGCTGAAGACTGTAATTTGATGAAATCTTGTGAGTTTTTAAAGAATTATTAGAATGTAATTGCTCACAAAATATGGGAAGTTAGGAAGAATGATGTGTGGCTAAGAAACACATGAGTCTCTGGCTGTTGAATAAAAACTGAAGCCCTAGGAAGGATTTTCAACTGAGCGTGATTCTGACATCTGACATATCAGTTTAACTTTTTTTCTGCTGCACTTGTATCAACAATTAATAGGAGAAAATAATATTTTTCTTGGTCAAATGGCAGAGGGAATGGTTCGTGCTAATACCCATTCTTTTAAGAAGACTCCTTATTTAAGTGTAATTTAAAAAGTTGACGGAGATAATGGGTGGGCTGATGCCTACTTATTCGAAGTGAAACTTGTCACTTATTGTGGTTTATTTATCCTCAATGATTATTTTAGAACAGTAGCCATTAACCTGTGCCTCCAGTGTTAAGGTGATTTTATCTCCAAATCAATTCAGGCATGAATTAGTTCGTAGACACAGCAAGAAAAGTGAGCAACAAAAGGTTGTTACCACAAAGGAACAATTCCCCAAATGGGCCAGATCTGTCAATATCTCCTATTCTGCAAAATAAAAGTTGTTACAAAAATATGGAGTCCCCTTCTGTTGGATAAATAAAAAAAAAAAAAAGAGAGAAGAGATGGAAAGAAGGGAGAGAATTAGGAAATAAAATTAGGAAAGGAAATTTAGTCACAAAGGGCTCATTTTCAATGTTGGGATAATAAAATATATTTTCTCATCCTTAGAACATAGGAAACCATTATCATGTCATTAATTAATATGAGTCTCCATGGTGGCCATTTGCATTTAGGTTAGGTGAATCTGAGTGTGTGTGTGTTTGTGTGTTTGTACTACACATGTGCATTGTAAAAATATATAAGACCCAGAAATATTGTTTTATATGTTCAAATTTGATTTTTTGTAAATATTCTGCAAAGAAGTGATCCTTCCTATATATGAGTAACTCTGCTATGTTATAAACAATTTTCTAAATAGAATAGTTTATTTCTATATCATCTTCATGATTTCCCCTTTATCATAAAATAAATATTTCTGATATTTACTTCTTAAAACAAGAAAAGAAGTAGTTAGCAATTATGTTACCATTTGAGATTTAGTCCACTGGTATCTTTGGCATCTAAACTCTATTAATATTTTAGAATATTATTCTAATTTCTAAAGAAAAATTCTCTAAGAAATGCATAGTAATTGGTAGCAGTGGCAATTTTTTTTTACAAGGTGGGAATTCTCTTTCTTACTTTGCCCTGAATGTTCATTGTATTACTTTGGTTTAACCTCTTGTATGTCCTATTTCTGTCCCTACCTATATGACATTTTTCGTATTAGGGATCATACTTCTCAGGATACAATGCAATCCTAACTACTTTCTTTTCAGATTTCACCACCCCCACATATTCATTCATTCATTCGTTCATTCATTTTACACATATTTATTTAGTATCTGTGTGTGTCAGACATAGTTCTTGGGATGCACCTTTGGTTATATTATCATAGTAACAAAACCAACAAAGATCCCTGCCCATGTGGAACTACATGATAGTGGGGAGAGAGGTCAAAAATTAATAAACTTATTTTGACTCTGAAACTTTGACAAATGTATTGAGCGAGGATAATAGAAAAAGTACTCCTTACACACAGTACTTATTCAATAAATTTTATTGTTTCAATTGAGAAGTTGTTTTATTGTGAGGAATGCATGAAAATAGTTCTATTTCTGCCATTGTAAACTGAATCCAAAGCTTAGACTAGATTTGGATGATTGAATGAAGGTAAGAAAATACAAGTTAATGGGGACCATGCCAGATTTTGGACGATACATTCTTTGGAAGATATATACTTTGGAAGAGCACAAGACCAACAAAATAATTCCATAAAGAAAACTCACTTTGTTCATTGTTCTTTGTTTAGTTTTTCAAAATTTGTATCATAATTTAGGAGGTTTTAAAAGTTGCAATATTTGAGGGAGGATGTTAGGGATGAGTGGGCACCAATACCATTTTGACCAAAGATTTAAAAAACATTCTTAAATAATGTAACCTGATATCCCTGGTTGATAATTTTTTTAAGAGACAGGATCTGGCTATGTTGCCTAGGCTGGTCTCGAACTCCTGTCTGAGTTCACGTGATTCTCCTGCCTCAGCCTCCTGAGTAGCTGGGACTACAGGTATGTGCAACTGTACCCAGCTACCAGTTTATAAAATTTAATTATAAAAATATTCGTGATTGCCTACCCTAGTCCATCTGTAAGCTTCCATTTTCCTTTTGGCATTCATAAAATAATAGAAGTTTCAAGATGAACACTTTAGAGATATTCTTAACTTTTTAATCTTTTCTTGCAGTTTGGTATCCCTTTGAAAATCTGCTGCAAACCATAGACTCTGTCACTCCAAAATTTAATGTATATACATAAGATTCTGCTTTAAATTTCAGGTAATTTTTAGATCCCATGTATCCTTTCAGGGGCACTTAGATTTGACATAGATCTAGTGCAGTCCGTTCATTCTAAAATGAGAATATAGGCTTGCTGGGAAGTTGTGATTTATTTAAGACCACACAAATAGTGAATGGTAGCCTAAGAGTCAAGAAGTTTTCTGATTCCTACCTAATCTGAATTCTTTCCACTCTGTACCCAATTTCTGGTTATCTGTAGCTGCATTACAAACCACCCTAAAACTTAGAGGCTTAAGCCAACAATTTTTTATGATTGCTTATGGTCCCAAGATTTGATTGGGCTTAGTTGGGCGGTTCTCACTTTGAGTGTCTCAGGTAGCTGCAGTGAGATCACGGTGGGGCTGTAGTCATCTGAGGGCCTGGCTGGCCTGGATACCCAAGATGATTTCTTCATTTACATCTGTGACATATCAGCTAGGATGCCTGGAACAGCTGGAAGCTTGGTATCTTTCTCCCTCCCTCCAGCCTGTCCCCATGGCTAGCTTTTAGAAAGCATGGCAGTCTCTTACAGGGCAACTGGCTTCCTGCAGAGGAGGTATTTCAGGAGATCCAGGTGAAAGCTGCAAGGTTTATCATGACCAAGTCTTGGAAGTCATGCAGCATCACTTCTGCTGTGTTCTATTGGTCTAAAAATGAGTACCAGGGCCAGCCTTAAAAGGAGGTGAGTTCACCCAGATATAAACACTGGAAAGCATGGTTCATTGCAGAGCCATCTTTGGAAACTAGCTGCCACCCACCCTGCTAAGTATTAGTCATATCTGGCTGTTGGGAGGAACTTCGTTCATAATGAAGGAATTCACCTGCAAGTTATTCAAAATGTGAATATTTAAATTATACCCTTGAAAATGATCTATTTTTCAGTAGAGTTCTTAATTATTTTTCTACTATTAATATTAAAGTGGAGGCTCATAATACCTTAAAGAAATAATCTGAGGAGATTAAGAGCCTGGATTTCTTTTCTGTTTTGAGCCAGATCTAAAAAATATATGGGCAAATTTAATCCAAGCTCCACACTCGGATGTCCATCCGTTCCTCCTGGTAATTGAATTCCACTGACTGACATAATTAGGCCCTATCTGTTAAACCTGTTGTGTCAAAGTCTTCTTGAAGTGTCTTCATTTACATATTTCCAACATTGCAGAAACAATCATAATAGTCGGTTCTGTCAAGGCCCATTGTGGAATGCTTTTATTCTCTGATTGACAGTGATAATAATTGATACTATGGGTCCTTTATATTAGAGTAGTTGTTTATTTGGCATAATATTCTACAAAATGTGCACCGAAAATCCTTAAAAAGCATTTTGGTAAAAGTAGCTTCATCCATTTTCATCCATTTTTCACTCCTGTCATCTCAAATGGTTTGGATCAAACTGTCCTTAAATTAGTAGACTGGAAAAAGAGCAATCTTAGTCTCTTATTTCAGATATTTTCTCGTCTCTATAGTTATTTCTCTCTGTAGTCATTTTGAGTTTATTGAGTGGCAGCTATACTTAAAAAATATTGAAGGGGTTCATACCAAAGAATATATGCTTTTTCTTTCAGCCCATTTCTTAAATTTAATTAGGAAGGCTTTGCAAGATCATTTAGGAACTAAGGAAACTGGCACATTATGAAATAATTCAGAAATATAGAATATTAGGGGCTTGAGTCTTCCCTAATTCTTACTGCCTCTGTTCTTTCAGTTAATATATTAATGCTGATCAGTTGAACCTATTTGGGGTTGTTTGAGGAGGATTGATACATACATCTTTTCTGCCTGATTTTTTTTTTTAAACAGCCATCATACAAAGAAATAAGACAGATAAGGACTAAAAGATTACCTTTACTATTGATCAAGGTGATGTCAGAGAATTTGGGCAGGGAGTCTTCCTAACATTGGATGCCAGGATTAGGCATATTTTCCTATGGAAAGAGTGGACAGGGAAGGCCCCTTCTTACAGGGACAGATCACAAACAGAACCTGTGATCCCTGCAAACCTCCAGCTCCCAAGAGAAAGAAGAGAAAAGGACTGAGTAACTTGTATTCAATTTCTCCTTCCAAACCCATCAAAAGTAAAAGAAAAAGTTCTGCACCTCCTTTAGAAAGCAGTAAGTGAGAAACCAGGAGTTCATGATGGTGCTGGGATTGACTACACGAGTCAGGACAACAGGAAATGCATTTTGCCAGTAATACTCCCTAGCTTTTTTTCCCTCTTAACATCTTGGGCTTGATCACTAAACCATTAATGAGATAGTACATGAAAAGAGTTATCATGCTTTCTTTTTCAAGACAATCTCCTATTTTAATATTCTTTCTGTTCTACTATCCTGATTAAAAGAAAAGGATTCTCTTTATGTGCATAAGAGTGACCACTGGATGCTCTAACAAAAGCTTTCCTATTTGCTTACTGAGTCAGAATAAGAATTTTTTCCCTCTGATGATTATTACAAAAGCCTTTGACATCAATAGCCTATTTACATTAGCCAGTGATAAACCTAGCCAAAGGAGTGAATCCAGAATGGCTATCAATGCGGAAACTATTCTATGTACAGACAGAGAGTTCAGGCACTACTTTGGGGACTTTTTTTCTCTTTTATATTTTGCTCCATAGGAAAATTTTCTGAAATAAATATATAGTAAATATTTCCATGCCTTAATAATTTATGGTACAGCTAGTGAAACAAATGCACATTTTTGCTTATGTTCAACCTCTCCGTATTTTAATGTTTTCTAAAAGATAGCTTCGAGTTCTGTTATAGTGATAGCTGTATCTCTGAAATGATTCATTCATTCAACAGAGAGTTATGTTGAATCCCTAGTATGTGCCTGATACTATTCTAGGGCACTTGTGTTATTTAATAATGGATTTTAAAGAAATGTTATGAAGAAAAAGCATATAAACTAAAGGAGATGGGAGAGAATAGAAGGCCTCTTTTAGATAGAAAAGTCCTCTTCAAGGAGGTGGCAGTTGGTCACAGCACTTAATGAAGTGAAAGAATGAGCCATGCACATGTCATACTGATCCTGGAATTGCATGCCAGACATAGGGAACTGTAGATGCAAAGGCTCTGAGGCAGAAACATGCTTACGTACAACTTGCATTAGAATGTTGCCAGATATAACAAAAAGGACTGCATTTTCAACATGAATTTGATACTTAGTAATGAGAAAAAAATCAGCATATTTTAGTAAAAAAGTGATCTATATTACAGGTTTTTCTTTTCCAATAATCATCAATTAAAGATCAGTCAAATATCTATTCTTCAATAATTTGTAACAGCTTCATTGAGATGTCATTTACATGATTTAAAATTCACTGATTTTAAGTATATAATTCACTAATTTTTTAAAGTAAGTTTATAGAGGTGTGCTACCATCACCACAATTCAAATTTATAACATTTCCATCATCTTCAAAGATCCCTCATGCCATTTGCAGTCAATCTCTGTTTCCAAGTACAGGTAACCAATAATATACTTTCTTTTTCTATGTAGTTGCCTTTTTGGACATTTCATGTAATTGGAATCATACAATTTGTGGTCTTCTAGATTTATTGTCTTAGTTACTCACTGCAATATTTTTGAATTTACTCTAAGTTTTAGCATGCATCAGCTATTTGTTACTTTCTATTGCTGAATAATGTTCTATTGTATGGATAACATTTTGTTTATCCTTTCACCCATTGATGAAAATCTGGATTTTTTTTTCATTTTTTTTGTCTATTATGAATAATGCAGTTAAGACATTCACATTCAAGTCTTTGTGTGGACATATGTTTTCTTCTCTTTGGCTGGATACCTAGGAGTAGAATTGCTGGGTTTTATGGTAAATTTATTTTTAACTGTTTATGAAACTGCCAAACTGTTTTTCTAAAGTGGCTGCGGATTTTACATAACCTACCAGCGATGTACTGGTTTCTCCACATTCTCGCCAACATTTGTTATGGTCTTTTTTAATATGGACATCATTGTAGGTGTGAAGTACTATCTCAATTCAGTTTTCATTTCATTTCCCCAATAATTAATGTTTCTGAGCGTCTTTTCATATACATTTAGTTATTCCTTGTACATCTTGTTTAATGAAATGTCTATTCAGATTTCTAATGAACTTTTCGTTGGGTTGGTTTTTATTGAATTCTAAGAGTTTTTTTTTTTTAATACATTCTGGATACAAGTCCTTTATCTTAAATATGATTTTAAAATATTTTTCCAAGTTTATGTCTCACATTTTTATATTCCTAATGGTGTTTTTGTTTTGTTTTGTTTTTGTGAGACAGAGTCTTACTCTGTTGCCCAGGCTAGAGTACAGTGGCATCATCGATCATAGCTCACTGCAACCTCAAACTCCTGGGCTCAAGCAATTCTCCTGCCTCCGCCTCCCAAGTAGCTGGGACTACAGGCATGTGCCAAGTCCTGCTAATGTTTTTTTTATTTTTTTGTAGAGGCGAAGTTTCACTCTTGCTTTAGCTGGTCTGAAACTCCTGACCTCAAGCAATCCACCCACCCTACCCTGCCTCCCAGAGTGCTAGGATTACAGGCATGAGCCATTGCACCTGGCCTCCTAAAGGTGTTTTATGAGAAACACAAGTTTTTAATTTTGATAAAATTCTTTTTTATTTTTTTTGAGATAGTCTCGCTCTGTCACCCAGGCTGGAGCGCAGTGGCAGGATCTCATAGTTCATTATAGCCTCAAACTCCTGGGTTCAAATGATCCTCCAGCCTCAGCTTCCCAAGTAACTGGGACTACATGTACGCGTTCCCCACCATGCCTGGCAAAGATAAAGTTCAATTTATCAATTTTTTTCTTTTATGTATAATTTCATGCTTTAAAGCCAGGAATATTTTTTTTCTGTTTTCTTTTAAACATTCATATATTTAGTTTTTACATTTAGGTCTATGATCAATTTTGAGTATTTTTTTGGCTTATGATGAGAGGTCATTGTTTAATTTTTTAGCTCATGAATATCTAATTGTTACAGCACCATTTCTTGCAAAGACTAGCCTTTCTCCACTAAATAGCCTTGGCACCTTTGTAAAAAATCAATAGACTGTAAATACAGGGTTGATTGCTGGATTCTCAGTTCTATTCCAGTGACTTATATATTTAATCTTATGATGTTTCCAAATTGTGTTAATCGCTGTAGCTTTATATTGTACTTTGAAATCAAAAAGTGCTTTGATGTCTGAATTCTAGAGCATTATACATACTTTCAAAAGTTAGTTATGAAAGCATTGGCATCTTCATATTTTCCCAGTCAGAGCTTACAAATGTTTAGTGAAATAGTTGCACATTATGCCAAAGTTGATATTTGTAATAACTATCTGCTTCACATTTTGAGAATGTCCATGGTTTTGGGAGCCAATCAAATGGTATTTAAGTTAATGTTAAAAATTTAGAATTAAAAAAACCCTGATGTTTATATTTATCTATGTTTTCCTATTTTCCTGAATTTTAAAATATTAAATTTTGTGGAATTTACCTCACAAACATAAGCTTTACAATGATTATTTAGGCCTTTTATTCAAAATAGCTAACTGTTAAAATGGCTGCCCAAGCTATTATAATACTTAGAGATAATTCAAATCTAATATACTTAGAGAATGTGTATTAGTAGTAGAATTAAACTTTTACAAAATAAACGGAAATAATTTTTTAAAAAAGTGTATGTCCTCCAAGTTTGTTCTTTTTCAAGTTGTTTTTGCCATTCTCTGTCCTTTGTATGTCCTCATAAAGTATATGTAAATTTCTGGAAAAAAAAGCCTGCTGGCATTTTTATAGGGATTATGTTTAATATGTATGTAGATATATTAAGGGAGAATTTCCATTTTAATATATTGATTCTTCCAATTTATGAACATGGAATATATTTTTATTTACTTTTTCTCTAATTTCTCTCAGTGATATTTGGTAGTTTTCAGTATACAAGTCTTGCACCTCTTTTGTTAAATTTTTCCTTAATATCTTATGCTTTTTTTTTTTTTTTTGAGACACAATCTTGCTCTGTTACCAGGGCTGGAGTGCAGTGGTGTCATCATCATAGCTCATAGCAACCTCAAACTCCTGGGCTCAAGCTATCCTCCTGTCTCACCCTCCCGAGTAGCTGGGACTACAGGTGCCACACCTGGCTGATTTGTTTCTAGTTTTTATAGAAATGAGGTCTCACTCTTGCTCAGGCTGGTCTCAAACTCTTGGCCTCAAGTAATGCTCCCGCCTCAGCCTCCCAGAGCGCTAGGATTACAAGTGTGAGCCACCATGCCCGGCCTATTATACTTTTTGATGTTATTATGAAAGAAATTATTTTCTTAATTTCATTTCTGAGTTATTCATTGTTCATGTTTAGGAATGTAATTGATTTTTATATATTGATCTTGTATTTGGCAATTTTGCTAAGGTCACTTCCAGTTTTGGGAGTTCTTTCAGATTTTCTATTTATAGGATCAAACATCGTACATAAAGACAGTTTTACTTCTTATTTTCCACTATGGATGACTTTTTTTATTTTTCTTAGCTCATCACACTGGCTAGAACTCTAGTATGATTTTAAATGAAAATCATGAAAGTAAACATCCTTATCTTGTTCTTGATCTTAGGGAGAAAGCATTCTGTCTTTCCCAGTTAAGTATGATGTTAGCTGTAGGTTTTTGTAGATGCTCTTTATAGTGTGAAGGAAGTTTTCTTCTGTTCTTTATTGATTGAGAATTGTTATCATGAATGGGTGTTGGATTTAGTCAAATATTTCTGCATTCACTGTGATGATCATTTTTTGTTGTTTATTCTATTAATATGTCATATTACAGTAATTAATGTGCAGATATTAAACCAATCCTTTATCCTGGCATAAATTCCACTTAGGGTGTATAACTCTTTCTGTATGCTGATGAATCAGTTTACTAATATATTGCTGAACATTTTTGTGTCTATATGCGTAATGATTGTTGGTCTATAGTTTTGTTTCCTTATGATGTTTTTTTTCTGGCTTTGCTACAAGGTAATATTGGCTTTATAAAATAAGTTGTTAATTGATCCTCCCTCCTCTATTTTTTGGAAGAGTTTGTGAAGAATTGGTATTGTTTCCTCTCTAAATAATAGAATTTACTAGCGAAGCTATCTGGGGTTGAGTTTTTCTTTGTGGAAAGATTTAAAATTACTATTAATAATTCAATTTTTAAATGTTATGGGTCTATTCAGATTTTCTATTTTTTCTTGAGCCATTTTTGATAATTTTTATCTTTTTAGAAAATTTTCCATTTTATCTAAGCTGTTTAATTTTTTGGCATTAAATTTTTCTTTGAATGCCTTTATGACTCTTTGTATTTCTATAAGATCAGGAGTGATGTTTCTGCTTTCATTCTTGATTTTGTTAATATGGATTTTATCACTTTTTTTTCTTGGTCAGTCTTGCTAAAAGTTTTTCTGTTTTATTGACCTTTTTAAAGAACCATCTGAGGTTTCATTTTTTTTTCTCTTGTTTTTATATTCTCTATTTTGTTTATTTCCATTTTAATCTTTCTAATTTCCTGCCTCCATCTTGCTTCCAATTAGTTTGCTTTTCTTTTTCTGCTTTTTAAAGATGGAAACTGAGGTCATGATGTGAGATCTTTCTTACTTTCTACTATTGTGTTAGAGCCATGTATTTTCCCCAAAACACTGTTTTAGCTGTATCCCTTAAATTTTATTTTTTGTTGTTCTCATTTAGCTTACACTATTTTCTGATTTTCTCCCTGATTTTTTTGACTTATGAGTTATGTAGAAATGTGTCTTTAATTTCCAAATATTTGTTGATTTCCTAAATGTCCTTCTGTTGTGGATTTCTAATTTCAATCCATTTTTGTCAGAGCACATGCTTCGTATGATTTCAAATCTTTTCAAATCATTAAAACTTTTTTATGGCTTACCATAAGGTGTGTCATGGAGAATGTTCCATGTACACTTGAAAAGAACGTGTATTCTGCTAGGAGAACTGTTCTATATAGATTGATGTCACTTAGGTCAAGTGTTTGATAGTATCATTCAAGTCTCCTATATGTTTATTAATTTCTCTCTTTCCTATGATTTCTGTTTGTGTCTCTTGTAGATAGCATATAATTAAACCTTTTAAAAAATTTTGCCCAACAATCTCTGCCTTTTGACTATAATATTTCATGGATTTATATTTAATACAGTTATTATATGGTTGGATTTACACCTACCATTTTGCCATTTGTTTGCTATGTATCTTATGTCTGTATGTTCTTTTATTCCTCTTTTATTGTCATCTTTGTGATATTTTCTAGTGTGTTATTTTAATTCCTTTGTTTTACTGCACACATACATACAAATTCACAATGTAGTTACATTATTAGTGATGTTGTAAAGATTACAATATACATTTTCAATTATCCCAATCTAGTTCAGATGGATACTAATTTAATTCCTGTAAAATATGGAGACTTTAGTATAGCTCCAGTCCTTCCCCCACTTGTGCTGTTATTACAATATACCTTACATTTACATAAGTTGTATACTCAAAATACAATGTTATAATTATTGATTAATATACCACCTTATGCCTGTTAAATCAGTTTGCAGAAAAAATGGCAAAAATATATTAAAATTTTATGTCAATCCATATATTTACCGTTTTCTGGTACTCTTCATTTCTTTCTGTGGATCTGTTTACATCTACTTATCTGCTTTAATTTTCTTGCTGCATTATAGCTCTATTCCCTCTACCTCCTTTTTTCTAGCGTATATAATCATATGTTTTATTATACATATATATAATACAGTAATAGATAACATATATACAACATGAATATATGTTAATATTAATATATATTACATCTTCATATGTTATGAGCTCAATAATACAGTTTTATAAATATTTTATGAAATTATCTTCTATAAATCTATTAAGAGATGATATAAAAATGTGTTTATACTATCTTTATGCTGTGTTTGTGGTGCTCTTTATTTCTTTATGTGGAATCAGGTTAGCATCTGGAGTCACTTTTCTTTAGCCCAAAGGACTTTCTTTAGTGTTTCTTATAACGAAAGCATACCGATACTTAATTCTCTCATCCTTTGTTCATGTGGAAATATCTTTATTTCTCTTTCATTTTTTTAAAGGCTAATTTTGCTGGATATAAAATTCTTGATTAATAGTTGATTTTCTCCCAGAACTTTGATTATAGTGTAGTGTTACAATTATTGCTTTCTGTAATTGTCTTTTTTAAGGCTAAAAGACTCTTCTATTTATTAATTTTTATTGTTTTTGAGCTTTATTGAGGTATAATTGACAAATAAAAATTGTATATATTCAAAGTGGTTGCCAAAATCAAGCTAATTAACATATCCATTACCTCAGATGGTTACTTTTTTTTGTGGTGGGAATACTTAAGATCTACTCTCTTAGGAAATTTCAAGTATATAATACATTATTATTAACTATAGCCATAATGTTATATACTAGGTCTGCAGAACTTATTCATCTTATAACTGCAAAGTTATTTCCTTAGGCCAGCACCTCCCTGATTCTCCCACTCCTGCCTTGATTCTTTATAACCACTGTTCTGTTCTCTGCTTCTATGTAATCAACTTTCTTAGATAGTACATATAAGTGAGATCATGCAGGGTGAAACTAAGAGAAGCAAATGTGTGCACATGTGCATATGCACACACACATATAGTCTTTTATACTTACCTGTATAAATATCCCATCTACTGCCTTCTGGTCTTTATATTTTTCTTGTGAGGATTCTGCTGTTAAACTTAATGTGGTTCTCTTATATATAATTCATTTTTCTCTCACTGCTTTTAAAATCTTCTCTTGGCTTTTGGCTTTTAACAGCTTGAGAATTATGTTTCTAGATGTGAATCTTTGTTTTTAAAATCGTATGTGAAGTTTGTTGAGCTTGTTGGATATGTAATTAATGTTTGTCATTAAATATGGGAAGTTTGTGGTTATTATTACTTCAGATAATTTTTCAGCCCCCTTTTTCTCTTTTCTTCTTCTGAGACTCCCATTATGCATATGTTGGTGTACTTGAAGTTTTATCATAGGTCTCTGGGGCTTTGTTCATACTTCTTCATTCTTTTCCTTCTTTTCCTTTATAACATTAGATCATCTCCATTGATATACCTTCAGATTTGCTAATTCTTCTGGCCACTCAAATCTACTGTTGAATCCCTCCAGTAAAATTTTCATTTCACTTAATATATTTTTCCAACTCTAGAATTTGTATTCTTTTTTAGGTAACTTTTGTCTTTTTATCGATATGGATTTGATGAATCGTTATTATACTTTCCTTCATTCTTTTTTCTTTTTTTTTGAGGCAGAGTCTCACTCTGTTGCCTGGGCTAGAGTTCTGTGATGTCAGCCTAGCTAGCTCACAGCAACCTCAAACTCCTGGGCTCAAGCAATTCTACTGCCTCAGCCTCCCGAGTAGCTGGGACTACAGGCATGCACCACCATGCCCAGCTAAATTTTATATATATTTTTAGTTGTCTAGCTAATTTCTTTCTATTTTTAGTGGAGACAGGGTCTCGCTGTTGCTCAGGCTGGTCTCGAACTCCTGAGCTCAAAGGATATTCCTGCCTCAGCCTCCCAGGGTGCTAGGATTACAGGTGTGAGCCATTGCACCTGGCCTTCCTTCATTCTTGAAACATGGTTTAATTTGTTGAACATAATAATAATAGCTGTTTTGAAATTTTTGTCTGCCAAGACCAACATCTGGGGCCCCTCAGAGACAGTTTCTATCAATTTCTTTTTTTCCTGTGTTTGAGTCACAGTTTCCTGTTTTTTTACATGTTTTGCAATTCTTGGTTGAAAACTTGGCAATTTGATAATATAGTAACTCTGGATTCTGAATTCTTTCCCCCTCATCCTCACCTTGGGAGTAGTTGTTGCTATTGCTGTTTTTATTTGTTTAGTGATTTGCCTAGACTAATTTTATGGATTCTATCTTGCCTCCACTATGCATTACTGATATCTCTCCCTAATGTTTCTTTTCTTAAAATTAATTTAATCTTTTTATTCTAAAATTTGGCTTCCTAGGATTTCCCCTGGATCATTTTAGTGGTCAGATAATGATTACTAAGAGGTCATTAAACATGCTGAGCCAATAAAACCTCTACCCTTTGCTGATGGACCTGTGTGTGAATTGAGAGATACATTCAACATTCAGGCAGTTTATGAATCTGCCCCATTCTTTACTTTCTGCATGTGCAAGGGCCTCACATTCAGACAAGCATGAGTAGATAGCTAGGGCTCTCTCCATGATCTTATGTCGATGTCCACAGACTTCCAGACCCCCGGGGATATGTGAGAGTTTATCAAGGCCTACTATGGCTATATGTTGCTTTAGATCCCCCTAAAAAATTTCTTCCTGTAGGCAGATTTATTGCTTATCCCAATCAATATTATAATCTCAGGCAAGCTGTGATATGGCCTTCTCTGACAGTTTGCTACACAAGATTGCTATTGTTTTTGACAACACCTCAGAGCATGGGCCTTTTCAAGCTCTGCTCCAAATTATTTCTCCTCTGTCTGGTAGGAAAGCTGATATCCCTTACAACTTGCCATGCTCCGGTAGAAACAGCAATAAAGAGCTGGGAGCTGGTTAAGAAGGTGCAAACTGTCCCAGGATAAAATGCCACAGGCTCTCATAGTTTTTCTGAAGCTTAATTGTTTTTCTTGAATACATGTTTGACTATTTTTTGTATGCCTTTCATCAATTTTCAGATTCTGAAATGATTGACAGTTTTATCCAGATTGTCACTGCTTTGTGTGTAGAAGACTTACTGAGTTCTCTATGTGGCCATTCAGAAAGGAAATCTTTTCTCTGGGTTTGTTTGTTTGTTTGTTTGAGGAAATTCACATAACATAAAATTAGTCATTTTACAGTGTACAATTTAGAGGCACAGTCATTCACAATTTGCAACCACCACTTCTGTAAAGTTCCAAAATAGCTTCATCACCCCAAAAGAAAGCTTCATACTCATTGAATAGTCACTCCCTATTTCCCCTTCCTACTAGCCCCTGGCTACTACCAATCTTTTTGTCCTATGAATTTGTCTATTCTTTATATTTCATGTAAATAGAGTCATATAATATGTGACCTTTTGTGTCTGGCTTCTTTCACTTAGCACGTTGATTTCGAGACTCTTCCACATGTATTAATAGTACTTCATTCCTTTTTATGGCTAAGTATTAATAATGTTCCATTGTATGTAGATACCACATTTTATTTATCCACACATCTGTTGATGGACCTTTGGTTGTTTCCATCTTTTGTCTGTTGTGAATAGTGTTGTTATGAACATTTGTGTACAAATATTTTTTGAGTACCTATTTTCAGTTATTTTGTCTATATACCTAGGGGAAGGATTGCTTGGTAATTCTGTTTAACTTTCAGAGGAACCACCAAACCGTTTTCCACAATGGAGCTACCATTTTATATTCTTACCAGCAATATATAAGTGTTCCAGTTTCTTCACATCTTCACAACATGAGCTTTCCATATTTTTTTATTATTATTATTGTTATTGTCATCCTAGTGGGTGTGAAGATGCATCTCATTGCCATTTTGATTTACATTTCCCTAGTGACTAATAATGTTGAACATCTTTTTCTTCTTCAAATTTTAAACTAGAACCACAAATAATCCAACAGTTAGATTTCACGTCTCTGGAATTTGAGTCTGGTGTTTTTTTCCCAGTACAATAATGTCTTCTACCACGTGCTACATATGTCATTTAGTGTCCTGACGTTTCCTTACCTTTATTCAATACACCCAGATAATTCGTAATTCAAGTCTATCCTTATTGAATTAAATGAATCATTCTAATAACCAAAATGAATTAAATATATATGTTTCTCTCTATATTTAAAGGCATATATTCCATAATGTGAACTGACATATATCCTAAGATAAGACATACTAAAAGAGCTTTCATAGTTGAAAATTTCACATAGGACTTTGTTCCATTTAAAAGTTTTACTTGCTACTGAAAATGTCTACTTTAGCATCCATACCTGAAAAATTTTTGTAGGTGAATATGTGTAACTACTATGAGCAGAGTATTACCTTGTAATATTATCACTATCCTTGTCAGTGGGAATTCTAAAATAAGATCTGATCCCTTTTGGAATTCAAGTAGTCAGCCTTATTGTTTTTCTTTCATATATGAAGATACAGTTATGTTTTTTTCTTCGTATCATTATAGCTGATGTAATTTGACATTGTACATTAATAACTTTTAACTTATTATTTAATGGTAATGTGGTCTTTTGTTTAAACATATTTTTAGTTTGTTTTTCTGTTTAAACAGCATGAGCTTAGATTATCTCCAGTTAGCTCCAATACTTTTTGGTTCATTGAATGCCACAAAAGAAGATAATTTCCTGAAGGGGTAATAACAGGTCTTGAATGTGATTACTCTTTGGTTATTTATGCCAAAAAGCCTAAGTTACTAAACAGTAAAGATGAGGGAGATAGTGAGTGTATCATCTTATTCATTTCATTCATTTGTTAATTTATTCAGTCATTCAAGTAATATTTATTTTTAAAAATTCTTTTATTTTTAATTTTTATGGATACGTAATAGTTGCATGTATTTATGTGGTATATGTAATATTTTGATACAAGCATACAATGTGTAATGATCAAATCATGGTAATTGAGATATCCATCACCTTAAACATTTATCATTTCTTTATGTTAGGAACATTCCAATTCTCTTCTAATTATTTTGAAATATACAATAAATTATTGTTACCTATAGTCACCCTATTGTACTATCAAACACTAGATCTTATTCCTTCTATATAATTATATTTTTGTACCCATTAACCATTCCCTTTTTATATTCCTCCCCACTACCCTTCTCAGTCTCTACTAATAACCATTATTCTTTTCTCTGCCTCCTTGAAACCAATCTTTTTAGCTCCCACGTTATGAATGAGGACATGTGATATTTTTCTTGCTGTGCCTGTTTTATTTCACTTAACATAATATCCTCTAATTCAGTGCATGTTATTGCAAATGACAAAATTTCATTCATTTTTATGGCTGAATAACATTCCACTTTGCATATGTACCACATTTTCTTTATCCACTTATCCATCGATTGATCCTTAGGTTGATTCCATATCTTGGCTATTGTGAATAGCACTGCAATAAACATGAGAGTGTAGATACCTCTTTGATGTACTGATTTCCCTTCTTTTGGATGCATACCCAGAAGTGGGATTGCTGGGTCATATGGTAGTACTATTTTTAGTCTTTTGAGACACCTCCATACTGTTCTCCATAATGGCTATACTAATTTACATTTCCAACACCAGTGCATGAGGGTTCCCCTTTCTCCACATCCTTGCCACCATCTGTATTGCCTGTCTTTTTGAGAAAAGCCATTATGACTGGGGTGCTTTGATACCATATTGTAGTTTTTTTGTTTGTTTGTTTGTTTTTTTGAGACAGAGTCTTGCTTTGTTGCCCAGGCTAGAGTGAGTGCCGAGGCATCAGCCTAGCTCACAGCAACCTCAAACTCCAGGGCTTAAGCAATCCTACTGCCTCAGCCTCCCGAGTAGCTGGGACTACAGGCATGCACCACCATGCCCGGCTGATTTTTTCTATATATATTTTAGTTGGCCAGATAATTTCTTTCTATTTTTTAGTAGAGACGGGGTCTCGCTCTTGCTCAGGCTGGTCTCGAACTCCTGACCTCAAGCGATCCACCTGCCTCGGCCTCCCAGAGTGCTAGGATTACAGGCGTGAGCCACTGTGCCCAGCCCATATTGTAGTTTTGATTTGCATTTCTCTGATGACTAGTGATGTTGAACATTTTTTTCATATAATTATTGGCCATTTGTCTGTCTTCTTTTGAGAAATGCCTATTCAGATCTTTTGCCCATTTTAAAATTGGATTATTTGTTTTTTTGCTATTGAGTTTTTTGAACTCCTTATATATTCTGATTATTAATACTTTGCCAGATGGGTACTTTACAGATATAGTCTCCATTCCGTAGGTTGTCTTTTTACTTTGCTGTTTGTTTCCTTTGCTGTGCAGAAGCTTTTTAGCTTGATGGGATCCCATTTATCTATTTTTGCTTTAGATGCCAGTGCTTTGAGGTCTCACTCAAGATATCTTCACCCAGACCAATGTCCTGGATCATTTCCTCAATGTTTTATTCTAATAGTTTCATAGTTTTAGTTCTTACATTTAAGTATTCAATCCATTTTTGTGTGGGGTTTCTATATGGCAAGAGATAGGGGTCTAATTTCATTCTTCTGCATATGGATGTCCAGTTTTTCTAGCACCATTTATTGAAGAAACTATTCTTTCTTCAATGTATTCTTGGCACCTTTTGAATTGACTGTAAATGCTTGAATTTATTTCTGGGTTCTCTATTCTTTTCCATTGGTCTATGTGCCCGTTTTCATACCAGCACCATTTTGTTTGTTAGTACAGATTTGTAGTATAATTTGTGTACCTAATAGGTGGCAAGTGCTCTACAGGCCATGGAAACACAATTGCAAGAAAGAAGAGCGATATTTCCTTCTATCATGGAATTCTCAATCTAATGAGGAATACATATATATTTATCAAATAATCACATATACTAGTGCAAATGCAGCTGTGACTACCTATAATAAAAATTTATGACCAAGTCAAGGGGTTAAGAAAAGCTTCTCTGAAAAATATTTGAGTTGAGATATGAAAGATGTTTAGGAGTTAATTAGGTTATGAGAGAATAGGAAGAACTTTCCAGGTAAAAGAGACAATGTTTGTACAATCTCATGTCTGGAAGAATATGGCAAAGTCAAATGCCTAAATGAAAACTTTTACATTTTCTTCTAGAATTCTTATAGTTTCACACCTTAGGTTTAAGTCTGTTATCCATCATGAGTTGATTTTTGTGAGTGGTGAGAGGTGCGGATCCTGTTTCAGTCTTCTACATGTGGCTATCCAATTTCCCCAGCACCATTTATTGAATAAGGATTCTTTTCTCCAGTGTGTGTTTTTGTCTGCTTTTTCAAAGATCAGATGGCAATATGAGGATGGTTTTATATCTGGGTTCTTTGTTCTGATCCATTGGTCAATGTGTCTCTTCTTGTGCCAGTAACATGCTGTTTTGATTACTATAGCCTTGTAGTATAGCTTGAAGTCTAGTAAATTTATGCCTCCCAATATGTTCTTTTTGCTTTAGGTTGCTTTGGATATACTGAGTCTTTTCTGGTTCTATAAGAAGCATAGGATATTTTTTCTAAATCTGCAAAAAATGATGTTGGTATTTTAATAGAGATTGCATTGAAACTGTAGATCATTTTGGGTAGTATAGACATTTTAACAACGTTGATTCTGCCAATCTGTGAGCATGGCATGTTTTTCTATGTGTTTGCATCCTCTGCTATTTCCTTCCTCAGTGTTTTATAGTTCTCCCTGTAGAGGTTTTTCACCTTCTTAAATATATTCCTAGGTATTTTATTAACCTGGATGGAAGTGGAGACCATTCTTCTAAGCGAAGTATCACAAGAATGGAAAAACTAACACCACATGTACTCACCATTAAATTGGAACTAATCAGTCAACACTTATGTGCACATATGGAAATAACATTCAACAGAAATCCAACAGATGGGAGGGGGGAAGATGGGATGGGTAAATTCACACCTAACAGGTACAATGCACACTATCTGGGTGATGGACATGCTTATAACTTCGACTCAAATGGTATAAAAGCAATTTATGTAACCAAAATGTTTGTACCTGTAATATTCTGAAATATATATATATATATATCTATATAAAATTAAAAAAAGAAAAGAAAAGTATTACATGGTATACATATACAACATTTTGTTAATCCACTCATGTATCGATGGGCACCTGGATTGTTTCCACATCTTTGCAATTGTGAATTGTGCTGCTATCACACTGTATGAGGAAAGGACATGCTTGTAACTCTGGCTTGGGTGAGGCAAACACATTACCTGTAACCAAAATGTTTGTACTCCCATAATATCCTAAGTCAAAAAGAAAAGAAAAGAAACTCTTGTGAGTAGCAGAGATTGAGAGAGAGCGTGGTACAAGATCACACTAGAGAAGTGGAAGGTGAAGACCGTGCTTCTCCTTGTATGTTCTTACCCAAGAATATGGGATATGTGATCCTGAAGGATATGGTCAGAGTCACTTTTTTTGAAGATAATTCTGGATGCTCTGCATAATATCAAGGAAGGTGGGACATCAGTGGATAAGAATGGGGCAAAATAAAAGGCTAAATATACTGTTCTAAACAAGTTGTTATGGTACCTGGACCTAGGTGAAGAAGATAGAGAGACATGTTTAAAATAAAGATTTTCTAGGAGATAAAATGTCCACCCTTGGATTCCTTAGAATATGTTTTTATATCCCAGATTCTGTCTCAGTTGGTGAGCTGGGCAAATAAGGAGTAATGATAAGTAAATTTCAATCTCTCCCTCCCCCATGCGCCTCTCTATCCCTATGTCTATCATCTCTATCTCTATCCCTATCTCTATATATCTCTTCTCCTCTGTCCAGTGAGAGACAACTCATGGAAAAAAGTTTTTTGAAAATTAGACATATTTATAAAATTAAAAAAATATTAAACATCTGGTGCTGTTACTATTATTGTAATAATTCATATTAGAAAAGAGATAGTCATTAATGGGTGCTTTTCAAATTATATATGAAATGTTGTTTTTGTAATTGTTTGTTTACTTACAAACTATTAAACAAAAAATCATTTATTTTTCCACCAGTATATTCATAATCTTTCTTGCTAAATGTCATATGTATATATTTAAATATCACATCCTCTGTTTCATTTACTATGTGACCAAAAAAAAAAACTTAATAGACACTAATTGTTGTCAAATTTGCCAAGAAAAGACTCTCACAAATCTTGTTAGTTTTTAACATTCTGTTCATTTTGGAGCCTATAATGTATCCCCAGCAGGGATTGTGCTTGGAAGCACCAGGGACTTCTTGGAAGAAAATATACTTGGCAGATCTTGGGTCAAACCACAATAGTCCCTCACAAAGATTGATTCTGGACATACTGTATGTAATAGAGATATTTTTTGATGTTGGGATTTATGTCACTTTGTGATCCAATTGTTGTATACATTTTGTCCATCAAATTATGACCATACAGAGACAGGAATACAGTAACAACTTATTTTCTTTTATTAGACCAGTAGTACAAAAAAGCTCATTCTAACGCTTCCATATCTGTCTATGAAGGCTTGGAAAATTTGCTACTGAACCTCATCTACTGACCATAAATGTGGATATATTAGCCTATCAGGAAAAAAATCTCATTATTTCTTTAATTTAGAGCTCTCTTCTCTCATCCAGCTCACACACCACCCTCACTACCCCCTGTCGTGCTCACTTATGAGTTTTCTCTCCTGGAAGCTTGAGTAGAAGTTAAGGCAAAATTACAAGGAAAACAGTATTGGTCAGATAATTCTTGAATATGGGAATAATTTAGAGCAAAAAGAATCTATATGTAAGATCTAGATAAGAGACACATATATAGATGTAGATATTTATATCCATCTTTGTCTATTCATAATCCACATTCATATATATATTGGGGAGAAATTCAGATTATTCAGTCAAATTTACATAACAAAAGGGCTAATTTAAAACTGTTCTCTAAAATTTGAGATACTTGAAAATTTTTCATATAAGGAAAATACAAGTAATAATTCCTTTGATTTCATTAATACTCTCTGTCCTTCATTTTGCTCTATTCTTCCATTTACTATCTCATTTATTTCATTATTCTTATGTGTCTTTTTACTCATTCACATCATATTTCCTCCTCATGTTACATCTTTGTGGAAAAACTCTTTTATATCTATTGGTTCTTATATTTTTCTCTCTCTTCCTCTTTTATTCAAGGAATAACTTAAAATAATGCATGTAACCAAAAGACTCAAAGACTCCTGAAAAGTCTTTCTCGATTTGGATCCCCTGTGGCTTTGAGACCGTGAAGGGGTCTGTGGGGGTTAGTAAAGGGAAAGGTTACTGAATCTGAACCACAGACATATCTGGGAGAAATAAGTGGTATGTTGACAGTCCGAGATGAAGTTGTCACGATGACAATTTGGAGTCTTGTCTGATTTGACAGCATTTACTTGCTTTGCTGCTCCAAATGAAAAAATAAACATTGTGTCTGGGGACTAAACCTACTTATGTATTCTTGAACTAGATTAAAGGTAGATACCAAAATGTCTACATGGGGTTTTTTGCTTTGTTTTTGACATTGATACTCTGATTTATCAAAGTTCTGTTCTTTAATATGCCTTGTGGTATTTAAAAGGAACTGATTTGAAATATTCCTTTGTATCACTGTGAAGTTAGCTTATTAAAACTGAACTTCTATGTTTCATTGATCACATATCACATATGTTTATTTTATTTTTTTTTGAGACAGAGTCTCGTTTTGTTGTCTAGGCTAGAGTGAGTGCCGTGGCGTCAGCCTAGCTCATAGCAACCTCAAACTCCTGGGCTCAAGCAATCCTTCTGCCTCAGCCTCCTGAGTACCTGGGACTACAGGCATGTGCCACCATGCCCAGCTAATTTTTTCTATATATATTTTTAGTTGGCCAGATAATTTCTTTCTATTTTCAGTAGAGACGAGGTCTCGCTCTTGCTCAGGCTGGTCTCGAACTCCTGACCTCGAGCGATCCACCCACCTCGGCCTCCCAGAGTGCTAGGATTACAGGCGTGAGACACCGCACCTGGCCCGCATATGTTTATTATTTTTAAGTGTCAATAAATGTGAAATGCCTTATTATGTTTTAGTTCTAAATTGGCTGAAATCTCTAACCTATGGACTAAAGTATAGCTTATCACACATTCTGAATGTTAAATACTCAGTAAGTGCTTCTTCCTATCCAGTGCAAGAATGGAGTAACTTTCTGTGGAACTGTCCCAATCTTCCAGGTGACTTTAATTGTCAATATACCCATTGACGAGTCAAATGCTAAAATCATTTTGTTATCCCTCTTTTTTTCTTTCACATTTTCCTATGCAAGGTGGTTGAGTAGAGGTATTACCAGCATGGAATCCTCTCTTTGGTCATGCATGTTTTTATGGTTGTGACAAAGCCATCTAACCAAATTTTCAGTGGAACTAAATAAAGTTCACTTTGGCTTTCAGAAGTTAGATATTACTTACTGAAAGGAGAGTTCTCTTTCTTTTCTAGGGTTTAAAAGTTACTGTGTTATGTAAAATGGACCTCAAAGAAGAAATTATGAAAAAAAATATATTTGAATGTTAATCCATACCTGCATTCTTAAGAGTTGTTGAGACAATTGTTTCTTGACAGTGTACAGAATGATTATTGAACAGTGAGAGAGGACCCATGGAAAATAGTTTTCTGAAAATTAAATGCATTTATGGAATAAAAAAAAATCAGACATCTGGTGACTATTATTGTTTTAATAATTTATATTAGAAAAGAGATTATTATTAATGGCTGCTTTGCTAATTATGTATGAAATCTTGCCTTTTTAATAGCTTGTTTGCTTACATAATTTGACTTTGAAACAATATCAATAAATATGATCAAATTAATAAACTGATTAGGGAAGGAACCTTTTTTTGTGGCACACCAGTTTCTGTGCTTATTTACTGAAATAATTTTCCCCTTGAGGACAATAAGGAGAAAAATCTAGCTTTTTAAGATGTATAATTGTTAGCTAAAGATGATACTATGAGTGTTGCCAGATCAAAGCTTCTTAGAAAATATTTAGAAACCATTGAGATGTAGATTTTTAGGAATTTTATTAAGGAAAGAAGGTATCTTCTTTCGTTAATAATCCCCAACCAACACTGCTCAGGGTTTCCTAGCACTGTAAATTTCTCATTTTTGTTTTTGCTACGAGTGATGATGAAAGCTGATAAACAACATTATAAGGGTACAGAAAATATAATTTTTGGAAAGCTGCATAGTAGAAAATAAGGTGTTTATAGCCTGTCTCTTTTCAAAGCTAAAGACATCCTTATAAGGGATACCCAGAAATTATCAAGAAGGTAGTCTTAAAACCAGACTAAAGTGTTACAGAGGTATGGATTAGGCCCAGAATTCTTTTTTAATGTGATGATTAGTTCTATATTATTTTTATTCTATTCTTTTCTGTACTCATACTGCATACTTATATACAAAGTAAAAAAAATATGCTTCCTATATTCATCTATCTGGTTACTGATTTGATTCACTGTATTCTTTTAATACATTATTTTATTATCAAATGAAGTAAATTGAAGTAATTAATAGTTGTACCTCCTATGATACTATTCACTATGAATTTTTTATTATCTATAAAATAACATTTAATACAGTTTTACAATTCCTTATTTGCAGTTCTGAAAATCTGTGGTCATTCATTTTATAATGGGAAAATTATAAAAATATTGTAAAATTTTTGGTAATTCATTTTGTGGAAAACCTAAACTTACCTGACACAAAGCTCTTTATGTCATGTGAATATTTATGTTTCATTGCAAATATATCAATGTATTTGCTTACGGAGCATTGCTGCAGACCTCACTGAATGTTATGTGATACATGGTATATATACCATATAATATTTCTATAACACAATTTTTCCAGTATTGTGAAACTCACTTGGCCCCTAGGGTTTTGGGTAAGGGATCTTCCAAATAGATATTCACCTGTATTAACAGTTAAATTTAAGTGTACCAGTGTTACAGAAAACTGTCAAAAAATATTCTTGTCTGGTTTTATTGTTGTTCAAACCTTCTATTAATATTATGTAGCATCATCTCTTATTCTCAGTCAAGTTTTCTATTATGTATTAGATAATACCTATTCAGCAAACACTGCTGAGCACCTACTATGTGCTAGACACTATGCTAGGTCCTAAAGAAACAGACAATGTCTGTGCCCTCCAAAAGTTTAAAGACCTTGCTAACATAGTTCAAGTGAATACATGGAATAATAGAAACATGTAGAAAACACAGACGCGTAGTATAGAATAGAAGTGATGGGGGGCGATGGTTCTTTCTTGGCATAAAGAAATTTGGAGATGGAAGAATGGAATGGAGTGAAAGATTAAAGGAAGCTTCCCAGAGAATGTGATGAAGTTTTCAAAATACATCACAGTTAAAGGGACTAGCTTGTGCATGACATAGATGTGAGGAGTGAGCTGGTGTTTGCGTAGAAGGACAAGAAATCGTATTGTAAGGGAATTATGGGGAATGTGGTGGGAAATGTGCCTGGAGCAAGAGGCAGTGATCAGATGATCAAGGTCCTTGATTGCCACACTAAGGAGCTTAGACCTGATTCTGTAGATAATGGGAAGCTATTGAAGGATTTATGGAAGTGAATGCTGTGATCCATTTTGCATTTTTTTTTTCTTGAGACAGGGTCTTGCTCTGTTCTTGAGTGCAGTGGTGCCATCATGGCTTACTCTAGCCTCCAGCTCCTGGTCTCAAGAGATCCTCCTGCCTCAGCCTCCTGAGTAGCTGGGACTACAGGCATGTGCCACTACACCTGGCTAATTTAAAAAAAAAATTTTAGGGATGAGGTCTTGCTGTGTTGCCCAGGCTGGTGGTCTTGAACTCCTGGCCTAAAGCCACCCTCCTGCCTCAGCCTCCCAAAGTGCTGGGATTACAGGCTCGAGTCACTGGACCCAGCCCATTTTACATTTTAAAAAGTTCTCTTTCGTAGCCTTGTGAATATGGACCAGATGGAGATAAGACAGAGACTATTTAAGAGAATAATGCAACTAAGGGAACAGATGCCATAATGTACAGCTCCGTCTTTTTGTCACAATTTGTCAAAACATGTCTTCCTTCTTTTCTTTTTATTCCTTTTATCTTACCTCCCTCCCTGTCTTCTTTTTCTCTTCTTCCTTTTATTCTTCCCCTTCTTTTTTATCCCTAAAATCATATTATAGTTAATAATGACATTATCCCTTTATATACTTGCAAGTCTAATTAATGTTCATTTAAACAAGAGTATTTCCTTTGTATCTCAGTATCTTCTCTTTCTAAATTTGGGGCACTTCTGATTTTTAAAAACATGTTGTCTTCGTCTTTCTGGGCTTCTGTGACAAACTGTCATAGCCTGGGTTGCTTATAGACTACAGAAATTTATTTCTCACACTTCTGGAGGCTGGAAGTCTGAGATCAGGGTGCCAGCATGGTCAGGTTCTTGTTAGGGCCCTCTCAAGTGTTGCAAACTACCTGCATCTACCCTCACATTGTGGAGAGCAGAAAGCAGCAAGCTCTCTAGTGACCCTTATAAGGACACCAACGTCATTCATGAGGGCTCTACCCCCATGACTTCATCTAATTCTAATTACCTCTCAAAGGTCCCACCTCCTAATATCATCACATTGGGGGAGAGGGGTTCAACATAGGAATTTTGGGGAGACACAGACATTCAACTTAAAATATGTTATCTATTGTGACAGTTTCCATGCTCTTCCTTGACTGACTTTGGAGTTCCTAAAGTATTCATTCAATATCCTATACTCAGTCTTACTAACAAGTCTATTCGGTCACTTATTCACATGACCAAACTGTTTTTTATCATCATTCAGAAATATTCTACATCTCAATCATAACTTCCTATTCAAGACTCTAACTGCAATCCTCTATTCCTTCAAGGCTGCCCCATAGTATGACTCAGGAAACACTATTCGCGCTGTATTCTACCTGAGCACAGCTCTAGGAATTTAATGTGAGTGACTCCCCCTGGAGTCGTGCAAAGGAGGCTCCAACTTTCTTGCTCCAACTAGACTTGTACCTCATTGACTTCAATCCCTGAGTCTTCTGTAGTCTCTCAACCCATCAGTTCCTCCAGCTTCACTTAATTTCCTACTGAATCCAAACTCACTTGAGTATTACTTCTCCCACTCTCTTATCAGTGTCTTAAATTTCCCATTTTGTTCTTCTACTGTATTCAATATGGTTTAAACAACCGTCTTTGTTTCTATATCTGACTCATAAGCACTTCTGAAGGAAATCATATAATAAAACTAATTGGTGTTTGCTAATTTATGATCTTCTTTCTTAATTGGGTCCTTCCTATTCCTCTCTCCCAGACCACTCTCAAATACTTTTGCTTGACATTAGATACATGTACCTCCCATGATCCAAAGAAGTTAATCCAAAATATTGAATGCATTAGTCACTAATATCCTCAAATTCTCACCCTATAATGCTTTAAACTATTTTCAGTGCCAATGGGCTCTTCAAGTCTTTGCTGACTATTCCTACTCTGCTTATTCTAAATATTGGGATTTCTTTACCTAAGTTCCAAGCTCTTTTCTCTACCAGTTTTCTCTTCCTAGGTGACCTCATTCCATCTCCTATACCATACATAGGCTGATGACTCTTAAATATTTATTGCCAGACCAAGTCTCTCCCTGGAATTTCCAGATTTATACATTCAATTGATTACTTGACATCTCAAGTATAACATGGTCAAAATAGAACTCTTCATTTTCCCCATAAACCTGCTCCTCTGTTTGTCTTCTTCCTTCAGTGTAAACAGTGTGATCTCCCAACCACTGTCCCAAGTCAAACATCTGTGAGTTATTATTGATTCTTACCTTTCTCTCTTCCATATCCAGTCACCAGATTCTTATACTAGCCCCAAAAGATAATGCAAAGTTTTCTTCACTTCTTTTTTAAAATTTTTAAAATAATTTTTATTTCAAAATATTAAGGGACTACAAGTGTTTTTGTTACATGAATAAATGGCATAATACTAAAATCAGAGCTTTTAGTGTGCCCATCACCAGAATGGCGTACATTGTACCTGATAGGTAACTTTTTATCCCTCACCCCTCTCGTAACCTCCCCCTTTCTTAGTTTCCAATGTCCTTTACACCACTTAATGATCATGTGCACTCGTCTTTTAGCTCCCACTTATTAGTAAGAACATGTGGTGTTTGTTTTTCCAATCCTGAGATACTTCACTTAGGATAATGGTCTCCAGTTCCATTCAAGTTGCTCCAAATGACATTATTTCATTCTTTTTTATGGCTGAGTAGTACTCTATGGTATATATGCACTACGTTTTCTTTATCCACTCATCAATTGATGGGCACTTCGGTTGATTCCATATTTTTATAATTATGAATTGTGCTGCGATAAACATGTGGGTATAGATATCTTTTTGATATAATATGATGACATCTTCTTCTTTTTGTTTTTTTTTTTTTTTTGAGTAGATACCTAGTAATGGTATCACTGGATTGAATGGTAGGTCTACTTTTAGTTCCTTCAGGAATCTCCATACTGTTTTCCATAGAGTTTGTGCTAATTTACAGTCCCACTAACAGGGTATAAGCATTCCTTTTTCACCACATCCATACTAATATCTATTGTTTTTTTATTTTTTAATAATAGTCATTCGGATAGTTATAAGGTAGTATCTCATTATGGTTTTAAATCTGCATTTTCCTGATGATGCATGATGTTGAGTATTATTTCGTATGTTTTTTGGCCATTTGTCTATCTGCTTTTGAAAAAAAACTGTTCATATCTTTTGCCCATTTTTTTATTGGGGTTATTTGTTTTTTTCTTTCTGATTTGTTTGAGTTATTTGTATATTCTGGAGATTAGTCCTTTGTCAGATGTATAGTTTGCAAATATTTTTCCATCCTGTAGATTGTCTGTTTGCTCTGTTCATTATTTCCCTTGCTGTACAGAAACTTTTTAATATAATTAAGCCTCATTTATTTATTTTTGTTATTGCTGTATGCCTTTGGGATCTTACTCATAAATTATTTGGTTAGGCCAATGTCCATAAGAGGTTTTCCAATGTTTTCTTCTGGAATTTTTATGGTTTCAGGTCTTATAATTAAGTCTTTAATCCATCTTGAGTTAATATTTGTTTATGGCAAGAGACAGGGATCTTGCTTCATTCTTATGCATATGGCTATCCAATTATCCCAGCACCATTTATTGTATAGGTTTTACCCAGTGTATGTTTTTGTCTGCTTTGTCAAAAATCAGATGGCAATATGAGGATGGTTCTCTGGATTATCTGTTATGTTTTTTTTTTTGGTCTATGTCTTTACCTTTATACCAGTACCATGCTGTTTTGGTTTCTATAGCCTTGTAGTATAATTTGAAGTCAGGCAGTGTGATGCCTTTGGATTTATTCTAAGGATTGCTTTGGCTATTTGGGCTCTCCATACTGCCCAGAGTGATTTACAGATTGAATGCAATTCCCATCAAAATACCAACATCATATTTCACAAATCCTAAAAAAAAAAAAAAAAAAAAATCTAAACTTCATATGAAACTAAAAAAGAGCCTGAATAGTCTTCATTTCAATTACATTATTTTAGCCAGACTATCATCATCTCTCACTTGGCTTATTATAATAAAATCTTAAGTTTGATTTTCTACTTTTATTTCCCCTTTTACAATCTATTATCCCTTCATATAGTAACTAAAATGATATCAAATAATATTCCCTTCTTGCTTTATACCTTTCAATGAATCCCCATCATGTCTGTTACTATGTTTTTTAGAATCTTCCATGATGAGGTGGTGGCTGCACCTCTGAGACTGCTTTGTACTACTGTCCCTCTAGCCTGCTAGCCTACTATGGTCCAGCTCCACTGGTCTTCTGTACCCCCAACACACCAAGTTTGCATTAATGCTTACTTCCATTAGTGGTACCACTGGACCCACTGGAGTGTATTTCTACCCATATATGCATGGCTGGCTCCAATTTGTTATTCAGAGCTTGGCTTAGCTGTCATCCATTTACAGAGGCCCTCTGTGACCACAGAATCTAGATACCCAGTCACTGTTAATCACATCATTCATTTTCATTCTCTGCATAGCAGTTATAGCCATTTGATCATTTTTCTGGCTTGTTTATGTATATTTTGTCTCCCCTTGTCCATGCTGTTTTCTGTTATATTCACATCTTCTAGGATATTACCTAACACTTATTAGGCATTCAATAAATATGTTAAAGCAATAGTTGAAGTCAGCTTTATTAACTATAGTAGCAAGTAAAATCTGTTAATGAACTGAACTCTGTTACATTTTATAGTTGAAAGAAGAAAGTAAACAATTCTTTTTTTCTAAGAGAGAAAAAAATGATTTTTCAAAATGAGTCTTTGATTAGCACAAAAAAGAAGAGGAACCTAAAGTAGAATTTTAAGTTTTTTTGTCTGAAAGAGGATGAAGTAAATGGAAAAAGGTTAGCTAACTAGATAAAGTCTATAACACAGACCTCTGAAGAATCATAAATGGGGATTATGATCCTCTAACTCATCTTTTTCCTTCCTAGAACATCGAAAGGAAACATTCTTAGTCACTTTGAAAGTCGGTACCACCACCACTTGACATTGCAATAGTTTGTCACTTTAATGAAAAAAAAAATCATTCACGTCCCTGAAATAAAAGAACATTTAAATCAGTTGTTTAGTACCATGTAACTCAATTAGTTGATAGAATACATCTTTTACTTTCTCTATGGACTGATGAAACACAGTTAGTTAAAGATGTATTTGAGATTTCTCTTAATAGTATGATTCTTGTAATAAAATTTAATTGCTATTATTGCTACATTATCACATTAATTGGATTGATATTGTTAATAACAGTGATTTGTACTTAATGATTACCTAAAGTGATGAGAGGTCCCTGTCCAACAAGATTCCTACTTTATACATTTGTATGTTCTTTCTGCAAACGTCTTAAGGACAGGTATTTTATCTTATGCCATCTTTGAGAGTCTATGTAAGCCTAGCTTCATGTTCCAATCAAATATTTCTGGGCAGAAATATAGTATAGTTAATATACAATGTAGGTTAAAGATGGATTTATTGCCTTATTCTAATAATGTCTTTGGGAGGCAGAATAATACTCCTCCCCCAGGATATCCCTATTGTAATCCCTACAACCTATGAATATATTACATAGCAAGGGAGAATTAAGGTTGCAGATGAAATTAAGGTTGCTAATCAGTTGACCTTAAATAAGGAGATTATTCTGTATTACCCAGATGATCCCAATGTCTCATTTAAGGACTATCGTCCTTAAATGAGAAAGAAGGAGGCAGAGAGATGATATCCTGAGAAAGACAACTTAGGACATGGAAGGAGGCCATGTTGGCTCTGAACATGGAAGAAGGCCATGGACCTAGGAATTTGGGCACCTGCTAGAAGCTAGAAAAGGCAAGAAAATGAATTTTTCCTGAGAGCTTCCAGAAAGAAATGTAACCCTGTCAACACCTTGATTTTAGCCCAGTGAGACCTTCATGATAATAAATTTATATGGTTTTGAGCCACTAATTTTGTGATAATTTGATACAGGAGCATTAGGAAACTCATGCAGTTTCCCTTTTGGTTTTTTTTTCAGAAACAAAAAATAAAGAGAGCATTTCAAGGAAGGATAATGGATTTATTTCTGTGTGTACCTATGAGGGCTTTTCACTTAGCAATGGTATTTCAATTTTCTTTTTCAAGTTTGCTTTGTTCATTGTGCACACTCCTTAGGTCACATATTGTGGGAAAGCCTAGACAAACTTGGACAATGTAATTTAATTATAAACTTTTAAGTTATCTGCTTTTAGTATGCACTGCAACTTATTGTTACTTAGAGAAGAAAATGCATAAAATAAAAAGATATGGTAAAACCCTAATCATCTTGATCACCCCAATTTAGAATATATAACCATTTTTAAATGTTAGGCAGTGGTTTCTCTCTTGAACAAAATAAAAATAATGCATATGAGGTTTGTATTGGCCTTACAGAGGGGTTGTGTAAAGTACTTAAGAGAACAAGCAATTTTAAAACATTTTCAAACACAGTAAAACATATTTACAAAAAAACAGCTGATGTACAATTTACTGTTATTATTATCCGTCCATTACTTCAAATACCTACTCAATATTTAACTAAGCAATATTTTCAAATTTTGTTCTGCTAGATGTATAGCAAAGTCTCATTTAAGCATGTAATGCCAATATAATGGAGTAATAGGTTTACAGAATGAAAATGTCTGTAGTTTGAAATTTATTCTTATTTTGGCATTATCAAGTGTTTTTTTCATTTATATAATTTTTGAGTTTCTCAGATGTCAGATAGTGGTAAGAACCCAGATTATATACCTCCATCCTGTCTCTTTTCACTACTTCATTATACTGGATGATCTGGTCATACTGGGACACCCTGCTATTCCCAAAATGGCCACATTCTCTCTTACTTCTGGAATTGTGAGCACATTGTTCTTGTGTAGGAAACATGGTGACCTCCTGACCTCCTAGAACCAATGCCTCTACCCCTTGGTGGATTTTGAAGTCATCCAAGACTCAACTTCAGTTTAGAAGTTCCTTTTCTAGAAAGCTTTCTGTGACTGATCCAAGGCTGAACTAAAAGCTTCTCCTACGATGCTTTGTACTCCTCGTAAGTGCTTTTAATTCAAACTTACTCCTATTGCAGCACTTACCATAGCATGTTGAAATTGCCTTTTCATTTGTCTGTGTTCCTCAATTTCTGCAAACTTCTTTGAGGCACGGATTGTGCCTTGCATGTTATATCTCTGATGCCCAGTACAATATTGGCATACAAGAGGTTTTCAATAAAAAGTTGCTAAATAAATGAACCAGTGAATACATAAAAGACAGAGGAATGACATATTAAGAGATATCAGAGGAGGAGAGGTTGGCCTTTTTTACTTCTTTCCTCTGAAGCTATAATTTATATATTATGCTGTTTCTGGTATTGCCTCAGATCATTCATACGGATTCTGATTTCCCAAGCTGTACACTGAGCTTTATTTATTTCATTGTTTTAATTTTGCTTTCTGTATAATTTTGGTTTTAATTTTTATCTTAAAATATATTTAGTGGACAATATTGTAAACTTTTATCTTGAAAATAACTTCCCTTGCTCTGCATGAAATAATTTGCCTAATAACACATTGGAACAAAATTTAAGGGAAATCTGGTTTGTAAATTCTCCTTGGTCACCCTCCATCCCATAGAAATCTTTTTGTTGTTGTTGTTTAAAAAAACCTCTTTCTGCAATAACATTGTCTAAATTCAGCTTTTCAGAGATTTGGAATGCACTTATTATAATTCTGAATTAATGAGGTTTGAGTGCCTTTAGCAAATGATTTTAGATTTATACGTTCATGATATCTAATTTCTTACTCAATAATCTTGCAATTTCAGCATAGGAAGGAACTTCCCAGTTCATCTAGTTCAACCACTAATTTTACAGATAAGGAAAACTGATTCCCACTTCTGCAACTAACTGCTTGGGAGACCTCAGATGAGAGATATGAGGTTCAAAGACCAATTTTGTGACCCCATGACTATTCATATTATACCAGAGTGGTACAGTGCTACCATTTCATGATGCTTTGGTGAAACTAAACTTCTAATTAGAAAGCATGATTTGAGCTTTGGAGCTACCCAACAGAAGTTAGAGAATTACTCAAGGAGGCCAACATTCAGAGGGAAGCAGGAGATACTTACAAACCCCTGAAGCACCACACAGTCTGTTTAAATGCCCCCTCACTGATATAAAGCAGTGGGTAGGATGCTGCCTGCCCATTTTAAATATAGATGCTTAAGGCTTCCCTTAGATCATGCGTATCAGGGCTTGCTTCAGAAGAATACACTCTACATTCCAGTGACTAGCAAACCTGAGTATTTTCTGCTTCATACTCTCTAAGATTAACTCAGGACCTTGATCATGCTGGGCTGGTGATTTACAAGAACCTTAAAAAGGCTAGCGAAGGCAGAGAATGACACACCAGCTATGCTGTCCCAGGCTACTGTCAAAAATAGTGGTTACCAGCTACTGAGCACATGAAATGTAGCTAGTCCAAATTGAGATGTGCTCAATATATACTGGATTCAAAGGCCTAATAAGAAAATATGGATTTAAATATATTATTTTAGTGTCAATTATATGTTGAATTTATTTTATTTCAGATATATTGGGTAAAATAAATTATTAAAATTATTTTCACCTTTTCCTTTACTTTTTTTAATGTGACTACTTAGAAAACTTTAAAATTGTGTCTGTGATTCATATATCTATTTCCATTGGACAATGTACTTTAAGAGGTAGTTAGAGTAGGTAACATGAAAACTCTAGTGCCAATGACTGATGCAAGGACTCTCAGTCACCAAACTATGATTACTACAAACTATACACCACGTGGCATTTCTGGTTGATTCAGAATGGACAAACATTGTATCCCAACCGAACACATATCATACAGTGGGGCTCTAGACATATTCATATGTATCTGTGAGATTTGGGAGAATTATAAACTTATGAAGAAAAAGAGCAATGATTCTTCTCCAGCCCTACTTCCCAGTTCTCTGTACCATACATACCCCATAAAGGATGTGGAAAAGTTATGCCCACTTGGATGTTACAAGCATTACAATTCTTTCTTATTCCAAAGGTAGGCTAGCATCTCTCCTGGATTTAGGGTGAAAATTCTGAGGTAGCGTGAAGCTTGTTCTGTAAGTCCTGAAAATGGGCTTTTATGAAAAGCAGACAGTTTATGGTTACATGCATTCAAAAGACGTTTTTCCAAATACGTTTCCTAAGGCTTAGCCTTAGCATTCAGGTTCAAAATGTTCTTTAGTGCTCACTTCCTTCTCAAGGAGATCATTCTATGTACATATTTCCATCAGTCAAACTTCTTTGAATATTCTGGATGCTGATCACACATAGAAAATGATGTGGTCTCTGCCTTCTAGGTAGTACACTATAGGCCTTTTAAATTATTAAAATAATATTACATATTACAATAGAGTGTTGCCATAAATATTACAGTGACACATGCAATATTTTCACATATCGGTGTATAAGGAACTATAGTTAATTTTCCTACTAATCATTGAGGCCACTAGAAAACAAGGAATTATATCTATAAATTACAAAGAATAACTATCAAATATTAAATGAGAATTTAGAAAAATAAACATTCATTTGATAATATTTCTTAGCTTCTTGAGGAAATATACATAAAAACTTCCATCTTCAAAAATAAGAGGAAAAAAAATACAGGCAAACAAACCCCATCCTGCAGTTTCAGGATTCTTCACCCAGAATTAATTTTAAAGGCCACATTCAATTATTTTTTTATAAAAGTGAACTAAGTCAATCATACTAAAACCAAGCTGTTCACAAGTATGTATGTATGATATATATGTGTATTATCTGTGTCATATACGTATATGTGTATGTAATAGCCAACTAGTAGTTAGGAGTAATTAGTCAATGTCAGGGAACCTCCTGATTAGTACTAAGGCTTAACATTGACTAGAATGTTGGCCATTAAAGATCAGGAAACACAATTGAAAAAAGTACAATAAATAAAACAGAATTTCTGATCATTATTCCTAACATCTTAAAGAATCCATAAATAACATTTTAACAAAGTTTGAATGCTAACATTGGTCTCATGGGTGTTATATATTGTAATTTAATTTCCATTAACTACCACCACCACCGCCACCACCAAAAAGTATTCTTGAATTTCAGTTAGAGGAAAATTCTCACTTTCTTATTTTTCCTTTCGTTGAAATTTTGAGTTTCTCAGAATGGAAAGATTTAGCAATTCTCTGAACTAGGGCTGTGGAGAAGGAGGAGGTGTTAATGAGATCCCCAAACAGAGGGCTACCAACCTCCATGTTCTCCGTCAAGAATTTCCGTAGACCTCTAAAGGGAGGCACATAGCTAGTGAGATTGGGATTAGAGATCTAGTAGCAGATCCCAGCTACTAGTTGAAGGCCACTACCATGCAAATACAATTTAAACAAGTTATGAAATGTCTTAAAATAGACTAATCTACCTTCAGCCTAGTTTTAGACTCAGACTACTGGGGCATTTACTTACATTTAGTGGGATCCACCTTACCCCTGTTGTGTCCATGATACTCCCACGGGAGAAGTGAGGGGCCATATCACAGACACATCACAAACCCTAGACCACATTCCCAGATCTTCTATACCATACTTCAGGGACAGGACCAGGAATTCCTGCTCAAACACCTGTTGCCAGGGCTTGCCCAGGTCTTCCTCAGCCCGGCTTCTCAAGAAAAACCTTGTTGCTGTTGGTGCTCATCCTTGGGCCCGTGGGTGGCTCAGGAGCCATGTGGGTCTCTGGGAGAGAGGTGGGGACAAAGAGCAGACACAGCAGGGCATGGGAGGGGAGGGGAAAGGAGAGGAGAAAGAAGCAGGGGTCCCCTATCTTTCTGTACCTGAAAGGGCCAATAGGAATAGACCAGAAGTGGTAGCATTTTGGCATATTTTTTAGACACATTAGGATTAAGGCAACCACAAAATGGAAATTATTAAAAGAAAAGTATTTTGAGACATTTTCTCAAATATGCACCAGGAAAAAATAAATATAAATATATATATATATGGGAATATTACATTTAAAGGAATGAAAATATTAATGACATTAAAATTTCATCAATGTCAGTGAATAATCAAAGAAAATGAAGCAATGTCTTCAAAGTATGGAAAAAAAGACATATAACTGTGTTTTATATTATGTAAAAGACACGTTCAATCATTCAATAATTTAGTTTACTTACTACTCACTCTCCCACTATGAAAAGATTACTCAAGTGGTCCACCGGCAAAACAAAAAAAGAAATACATGAAATATAAGTACTAATAGAAGCTAATTATGGCCATAAGAAGGGAAGGAAGCAAGAAAGAAGATGAGAAAGGATTAGCTAGGTCCTGAAGCTTGAGAACTTCCTCTTCAAAAAGAAAAAATTAAGGTATAAGATTACATTTTCTTCTTTTTTATAATGCCAATAAAGTTACTCAGTTCTACAGTTAAAAATAATATTGTATTAATTACTATTTTAAAATTTTTAGAATCAACCTGTAGTGGTCCTAAATAAAGTGACAAAATAATACGAATGATAAACATTCATAATATAAAAATAAAATTATAGCAAAAATTTTTTTCAGATGAGATAGGAGGGGAGGTGAAGAAAAGGTTTACTAATTACTGTATCTTTCATAGCAAGGAGTAGGTAGATATTGCCTTAATTGATAAATTCTAAAAAATTGTCAATTAAGTGTAATATTTATATTCAGAATGGCAATGACTAGAAGAACTAAGGAAAGAAATATGTCTAAAAACATAAAGGAGAAGGGAAGAGGAGACGTGATAGTGTAAGTTTTTAAATACTTGACTTTTAAGTAGTATCTAAAGGCAATGAATCATTTAATAGAGTATGTGAGAAAAATTATTTAATTCATTTATAAGGATGCAAAAATTAGACAGTTATTAAATAAGTTGCTGTTCGTGTTGACCAGTGCTAGGTTTCAAATAAATGAGCAACATAAGTTAGAGCTAGGTATGGAACCCACAGTAAAAAAACCAACCAAACAAACAAACAAAAAAACTGTGTTCTCATTGGCTTGGCTCTACATTGGTTTATGATAAAGGCAATGAATTCTTATCATTTAGGTTGAAGGCAAATATTTCACATTATTTTTACCATGTATTGTAAAGAAGAACTGCATAATGATTATAGAGGACATTGAACAGCTCAGAAAAATGATGTATAGAAATAACAAGTGGTGGTATTTTGGGAAGCTTGATATCACTTCTACAGTTTTCATATTTTCATTTTTGTGTATAATTAATATTGCCCATGCTTTCTCTTATTAATCCCAAAGTTTTATTTCCTATATTAAAAATAAAAAGAACAGTTTTAAACTTTGATTTTTTTATTGGTTTACTTTTAATATTGGCTGCATTTAGACTCAATTTTTATTTAAGATGAAGACATAAGTGTTGAAATGTGCAACATGGTATTCTTTACTTTATGACTGAAAGACAAATTTTTGGACATTGAAAATATCGTGAGTCAATCTGTTCTTGGAAATTTACCAGGCAAATTTTGCAGAGGTTTAAATTAAGTTAGCACACCTTTGGATACTTACTCCAGCAGAATTTACTGAAGATTAATAATAGTTATATGAATCACATGTCATAATACATTTTTATCCAGTAAGGTGTCATTTAACTTCTTAAATCCAAAACATACAGTGTGCAAGCTGTCCCAAACTTGTGAACAGGTTGTTTCAAGTACTTTGTTTGGAATTTCGAATTCACAACACATTTTCTTACAGAAATAAAGTTATGAATTGTGTTTTGATAACCAGGCCAGTCAACAAAAGCCTATTTAATCCACAAATTAGGATCTGGGCTACAGTTGTAACAGGGTTAGCACTACTGGAGGGGGTGGGGCTTATGGTTCAAGAAGGACAAGAAAAACATTTGTTTTCTTTTTCTTTCTTAGGTGCAAGGATGGCCTAGATAAAATAATAAGATAAATTTTGTCTTCAACACTTTCGATCTCCCTTTAGGCATCTTCACCATTTTTCTGTTTCCTCAAACTTGAGTCCTATTGGCTCCACTTTGTTGGAGACTGGGAAGCTGGGAGGGTGATGGAGTAGCAGAGCGTCATTTTATATTGTGCTCCAAATTCCAAAATCATTTTACTTTATTACTTCCCCTCTGAACCTCCTCCAAGATTGTGTTGATGACCCCTATGGAAATCCTGGAAGAAATTAGTCTTAACTAGATTAATTCACATTAAGTTGTAGATGACAGGTTCTTAATACCAATCTTATCTCCTTGTTATTGTCTCTTTTTTCCATCCACAAATAGTCAAATAGTTTTTATCCAAGTATGAACTTAATAATGTTTCAAGATGGATAATGAAGTTAAATATGAAGTCCAGTCACAATTAAGTAGGATATTTTGATATATTTGGGGAAAAAGGCCTATCTTACAGCATCAGAATCCCCTTTCTTCTAACTCCTTTCTTCCTTTCCCTTCTTTACTTCCTATATTTGTTTTTCACAGCTTATTCTATTCTTCTACTTCTAAGTCAACAGTTGTTTTTTTTAAAATAAAAGTTGGTATTTTATTTTGCTTTTGTTTTGTTTTTTAAACAAGTAATGTGTTAACATTGAATACAGGGTCTCTGAAAGGGGAGTTATCATTGAGTTTGATGTTCCTTACATTCTAAGCATATAAAAGGGACTCCATGAATTACTATAATGATAGACATGGTTTACTGACTTTTGTGACAGTTATAAATCTACTCATAATCATGTGATTTCTAGTCTCAGCAAATATTATATTCGTTTACTTTTTAATAAAATAACTACAATTAGGCCAACCCCTGGATTTGTTTCTTGTGTGCTACAACCTTTACTTCTCACTTCAACCTTTCTTCCTTCTGTTTACCCTCCTTTTTTTTTTTTTTTTTTTTTTTAATTTAAGTGTTTACTTCTCAGGAATGTTGTTTACTGTTGTTTAAAGACACAGTCTCTAAGAGACTGAAAGTCTTTAGAGAGACTGTACAACCATGTCCCCAAGAATTAGTCAAACTGTCTTGTGTCAGTTGCTTAAAAATTTTGACAAAATAGGTTTTAGGTTTATTTAATTCCAGACAGAATTTTTTTTTTCTTTAATCAGTTCAGAGAATAGTATTTTATGACTATCCAAGAATTTCATTAAATTCTACACTCTAAATGAAGTTAAAGTATTACACTTTTAATTTTAAATCAGCTGTCTCAAGAGAGTCAAATAAAAATTGGTTTGTTCTTTAAATTTATAAATTTACATTATATATAAAATATTTCTTTTTTGCTCATTGAGTGCTTAAGATTGCCAAAATGAATTGTATTGACTGTGTATGAGGCTGACGTCCATTGCTGGAAGGAATATACTAATTCTAATTTAACCATCAGAATTTTGTTTACAAGTCTGTGAAGAAGGATAATCTTTTGTTAGGTTAAGTATCAAGGTTGGTTAAATACAAATCTCAAAGTATAAAACTATTGACTTCCTTCCTAGTCTTAATAAAAGCAAGACGTGGATAGTGTATATTATGTGCAAGCCACTGTTCCAAGTACTTTATGTATATTCATTTATTTCATTCTTACAATCTTATTAAGTATTATTATTATCAGCCTCACCTTACAGATGGAGAAACAGAGGCTCAGAAAGTGGTTAATGAGTGGCAGAGAAAGGATGTGAACCCAGCGGTTTGGCTCTAGATCCCATGGTCTTAATCATGATATCACACTGCCCCACTAGAAGGAAACATATCACACTCCAAAGATTCTGTAACACAAATAAATGATTCATAACAGGGCACTAATGACTGTAATAAAGACAAAACAAGCCATAGTTCAGAGCAACCAACAAACCAACCAACACAAATGACAAAAAACTGTTTTATTTAGATACATGAAGAATAAGTAAGACCCTAATCAATGATTTGGTATTTCATTTTTTATGGTTTACACTTAATCATGCTTTAGGTTTTTAAAAAAATGTTTTATATATATATATCAAATTATTACTTATATACCAGATTCATCTTAAGAATAAGGGTCTGGTTTGTGTCTATTGTTATTGTGTTGACTTGTGAATAAGAAAAGAAAACAGTAGAAGAAGATTTAGATGGTGCTTTCTCACTGGCTACGTAACATTTTTTTTTGCAAGTCTTCTTTCATTTAAATAGAATATTTGAACATTTTCCACGTTGGCTATATGACTATTTCTAGTGATTAGGAGTCTAAGATACCTATATATAAGTACTAAAGACTAATGCAAATTAATTTAATTTATTCTTATAACTGAAAACATTTTATTACAAGGCAGATGTATAGTGAAATAATAATGACTCACTTGACCCTTACATCAAATGGAAGTGATTTACTTTTAGATTATTATTTTAGTTTCTTTTTTGTCAGCCTGCTTTTATATACTTTTTCTCCAAACATAGCTAGAATATTTTCTTCCTTAATCTAATATTTGTCTTCTCTCATTTTCTCTTGATACATATTCAATTTTTTATTGATTTCTTCTAATTCTTCATTTTCTCTAACAGAATTTTCATTAATTTTCATATCACCAAAACTCCATTCATAATCATTTGTTTTCCCTTTTTTGCATCAATCTATTTATTTTAAAATTATGATCCCACATGATCTCTTTCATTTTCTTCCAAAATGATTCATTCTTATTGACACTATCTTCTTGTCATTTCTGCCCAGAAGTCTAGCGGTTTCAGAGAACTAAACCTAACTGTTTCAAGAAAGATCTTAATCTAGATTTTGAAAGGAAAGAAGATAGGCTAGTTAAGAATTTATCTACCTAGGCTGATTCTTTTCCCCATAATCTCTTCATCTTATAACAATATTATTAATAGATTGTTTCTTGGTGAATTTTTGTTTTCTTTTAACTTGGAATGAGAGTGTAGAATTTGTCTTGGTCACCTAAATCAGCAGTCCTCAACCTTTTTGGCACCAGGGACTGGTTTCATGGAAGACAATTTTTCCATGGACTGGCTGTAGGGGGATGGTTTCAGGATGATTCAAACGCATTTATGGCGCAGTCAGATCTCTCTCTGCTAATGATTATATATGCAGCTGTTCCCCAGTGCTAGCATCACTGCCTCAGCTCCACCTCAGATCATCAGGCATTAGCTTTTCATAAAGAGTGTGCAACCTAGATCCTTGCACGCACAATTTACAGTAGGGTTCTCACTCCTATGAGAATCTAATGCCGCTGCTGATCTGACAGGTGGTGGAGCTTATGCTGTGATGCAAGCAATGGGGAGTGGCTGTAAACACAGCTTCTTCGATGGCTCACTTGCTGCTCCCCTCCTGCTATGCTGCCGGGTTCCTAACAGGCCGTGGACCGGTACCAGTCCACGGACTGGAGGTTGGAGACCATAGACCTAAGATAAAATCATTAGTGTCAATAAGTGCAGCAAAACATAAAAAGAAAAAAAGAATGAAAATTGGTGTGTCAAAGAGATATCTGCACTCACTCCTGTGTTCACTGCAGAACTATTCAAAATAGCCAAGATATAGAAGCAACCTAAGTGTCTATCAATGAATGAAAGGATAAAGAAAACATAGTAAGAGTAATCTCCCCATACCTGTGGTTTCACTTGGTGAGGTTTCAGTTACCTGCAGTATATTTTGAGAGACAGAAACAAACAGACTGCATTCATATAACTTTGATTACAGTATATTGTTATAATTGTTCTATTTTATTATTAGTTGTTCTTAATCTCTTACTGTGCTTAATTTACAAATTAAACTTTATTATAGGTATCTATGTATAGGAAAAAATATCACATGTATAGGGTTCACTACTGTCTGAGGTGTGAGGCATCCACTGGGGATCTTGGAAGATATTCCCTGCAGATAGGGGAAACTGTTGTTTATATATAGCACAATGGAATACTATACAGCTTTTAAAAAGATGGCAATTCTGTCATTTGCTACAACATAGATGGATGTGGAGGACATTATGCTAAGTGAAATAATCAAGGTGCAGAAAGACAAATACTATAGGATCTCACTTATATTTGGAATTTAAAACAAGTCAATTGCACAGAAACAGAGAGTAAAGACGTGGTTACCAGAGGTTGGGAGGGTGGGGTGGTGAGGGACAGGGAAAAGGGAGATGTTGTTTAAAGGATACAAAGTTTCAATTAGACTCAAGGAATAAGTTTTAGTCATCTCTGGCATTGCAATGATGACCACAATTACTAGTAATTATTGTATATTTCAAATATTGTAAAAGATAGATTTTTAATATCCTCTCCATAAAAAACGTTGGTGAAGTGATGGGTATGTTAATTAGCTTGAGTCTTTCTACTATGTGTACATAGATCAACATATCACATTGTACCCCATAAATATACACAATTATAATTTTTCAATTAAAATAAAGTTATTAGAAAACATCAGAAGAAAAAAAGAAAAATATTTAGGAATCTGGAATCTGTCCAGGATATTTTTAGTGATTTAACTTTTTGGCTTTGTAATCTGATACCCTAAAGTGTTTATGCTCAGTTTCTGACTCCTACGTAGAATTACTCAACTGACTCAAGGAACACTGATATCACTAGTCTTTTTTATGTCAAACTGTAATTTTACAAGCAGCCTTTTTTGGAGGGGGGGGGTCTTATGGCAGGCTTCTTGTTATCCTCCATCCATTAACCAAAGTAGCATAATTTTCCCTCTTTTAGGTTCTGGGATGCTAGGTAAGACTTCATTGAATGCCTAATACATATTTACTGTATGCAGGAATAAATACTACAGTACAATTTTGAGAAACATTAATTTGTTGTAACTTTACTTCTTTTATAAATATTTTTTAGAGCATCAGTTTTTATATATAAAATGGAAAAATAATAATTACCTACTATCTATTTTGAGGAATACATAATATAGTGGTATAAAGTGCATGCACAATGTTTAGCACTCAGCAGCTCTCAATCTATGTTGATTTTCCCCTCCCCAAATCTGTTATTTGGTAAAATAATTAACAGACTTGGGAAAAATAAAGGAATTAACAGAGATTCTAATTCTTGCTCCAAAATATGAGAATTATTAAAAAGGCATTCATTTATTTTTAAAACAACCAATTATGATATACACATTTTTCATTTTCTAGACTTGGAAAAATGTGAAAAAATTTATTTTCTGCGAATCAATGATATTGTTTACATGCTTAGTTTAATTTATATATTTTAAAGGTGAACCTCTCCACTGTAGGGGAAGGGGTCGTGGTAATTGTGGTTGAAATCTCCCTGGATAAATTTGTGTTGGCTGAACAAAAATGAGTCAGTGGACGCACCTACTAAGATGGGCATAATACTAAGAATAAGGAAAAATGTCAAGCGTTGTCAAGGATGTGGAAAAATTGGAGCCCTCATGCATTGCTGGTAGGAATGCTATGGAAATCAGTGTGGTGGTTCTTGAAAAATGTAAACATAGAATTACCATATGACCCAGCAATTCCACTCTTAGTTATATACCCAAAAGAACTGAAAACAGGGATTCAAACAGATACTTGTATACCAATGTTCATTGTAGCATTATACACAGTATCCAGTAGCTGGAAAGGAGCCAAGTGTCCATCAGCAGATGAATGAACAAAATGTGGTATATTCATACAGCAGGATATTGTTTAGCCGTAACAAAGGAATGATGCATGCTATAATGTAGCTGGACCTTGAAAACTTTATCCTAAGTGAGGTAAGCCAGACACCAAGGGACGCATACTATACGATTACGCTTATATAAAATATCTACAATAGGGAAATTCATAGAGACCAAAAGTAGTTTAGAGGTTACAAGAGACTGGGGAGAAGGGAGGATGGGGAGTTATTGCTTAATGGTTACAGAGTTTCTGTTGGGGTGATAAAAGTGTTTTGAAACTAGGTAATAATAATGGTTGCACAACATTGTGAATGTAATTAATGCCACTGAATTATACATTTGAAATGGGCAAATCGTATCTCAATAAAACTGTAAAAAAAAAAGAGCCAACTGAAGGTTTGTGAGGTGCTCTTTTGTGAGGAAGAAAGGATTCATTACTCTTCTATTTCTGTGATAGACTGTGGGATAGCCCATACTGACTAATGTACCAGTGTAAAATAGAATGTTACTGTGATTAACTGTTGCACAGCAAGAATGTGTTAGATGTTAATAGGATGAACTTGTGCATGCTTACGTGCTATTATGCTTATAAAAGACTGCTGTGCTTCTCCAATTTGATAGATTGCCCACTTAGCTGGGGGAGGAGATAGTTGACCACAAGAACTTTGGGGTGCCTCTTGTTAGAGAGTCATTGTGGAGCTTTGTTCTCACACCTGTATTCTTGAGTGCATGTAAAACACGTGTACTGCTTGCTGGTTTGGTAGTAAACCAAAAAATTGCAACTCTGAACCATACTCGGCCATCTCTGAACTGGTGCCTGACTCTATAGTCTGACTTAGCTCAATATTGTTCCAGATATTATGAACTTTTATATTGTGTAAAACTATCACTTTTTACTGTGAAAATGAGTGAAATCATCGACATTTGATGCTACAACAATGAAAACTAGGTCAAGCCAGCTTATTCCGGAGATAGAGAAAAGTTACCTGGAAGAAGCAGAATTTAAATTGAAACTTGAATTGTAAGTAGGTATTAGCCAAATCAATATTTGGATAAAGATCATTCCAAACAGAGAAAATAGAGCAAATGTCTTAGTTCAGAAATGACTCAGAATATCCTGGTAACAGAGATAAAACTGCTGTGGCTGGAGCTTGGTACCAATAAGGAGGGTGTTATATGCAGACCATATTAAGGGTTTGAGATTTTGTTCTATGTGAGAAATTGAAGACTCTGAAGGATTTTAAACATGGGAAATGACATGATCAGATTTTTGTGTGAAGAACATCAATCTGGGCACTGTGTGGGAAAAAAAATGGATTAGAGAGGGCAAGAGTGGGTAGTTAGACTAATTAAGAGAAAATTACAATATTTTAGCAGCAGATGGTGATGTTTTAGACTATTATGGTGACAATGACAGTAGAGACAATTACATGATTCAAGATATTAATATATTTAAGAAATAGAACTAGAATGACTTGGAGACTGAATAGATTCGGGAAAGTGAGGGAGGAAAAATGGCAAGAATAACTGACCTTTAGGTTTTTGGCACAAACAATTGGGTTGATGTTGTCTCCATTTATCAAGATGGAAAACTGTGGGTGGAGAGAAGTGATGAGTTTACTTTTGGGACATGTTAAGTTTGACATGCACATAAGACATCTAAGAAGAGTTACAAAATTAGAAGAGGGGTCTAAGAAATATTATTTTGGAGTCTTTATATATAGACATTATTAAAAACAAAAGATTAAATGAAACTGTCCAGTGGAAGAGGAAAGATTGAGAAGAGATGCTCAAACTAAGCAGCTCAAACATTCAAAGGTTGAGTGTAGAAGGAAAATTACTCAAAGAAATCCAAGAAGGGGCAGACAGAGAAGTGGAATAAAGAAATAAAAGAGAGTGCTGAATAAAGGAAGATATTTTCGTTTGTTTGGTGCTGCTGTCACAGAGTATCTGAGTCTAGGTAATTTATAATGAACAGAAATTTATCAGATCATGGTTCTGGTAGCTGGAAAGTCCAAAATCAAGGTGACAGAATCTGGTGAGAGCCTTCTTCCTGCGTCATCCCATGGAAAATGGAAGGGCAGAAGAGGGAAAGGGAGATGGCAAGGGGGAGGGGACCAAACTTTTCCTTTTATAAGGAACCCATTCTGGAGATAGTGAACTCACTTCCATGATAAAGGCATTAATCCACTCATGAGGGCTGAGTTCTCAGGACTCAAACACCTCCTGGTAGGCCCTACCTCCCAACACTACTACATTAAGGATTAGGTTTCCAACACATGAACTTTGGGGGACACATTCGAATCATAGCAAAGGGCTTGGCCATGGTTAGGTAGTATAAGACCTGAAGGGTTTCCACTGGATTTAGTAATATGGAGGTTATTGTTAATCTCAGAAAAAGCAGTTTTGGTGGCTCCATGTGTGGGTGAAAGCTTTACTGTATTTCACTGAGAAGTGAATGCAAGGTGGTTATGTGGTAACAGTAAGTGTAGACGTCGCTTTGAGGAAGTTTAGCTGAAAAAAGTTTAAAAAATTACTGGAGACACTGGCAGAGTACACATTCTGGACTATCAATTATTTATTTGACCTTTGGCAAATTACTATCTCTGATTCTGTGCTCCAATCTATATGATAGGAATGATACAAACAATAGTGCCTACCATAAAGGGTTGGTTGAAGAGCTATCGTATGCAAAGCGTAACAGTGCTAAATAAGCACTTAATAAATGTGGGATATGATTATCCTTGACCTGAATATTATAATATCCTTGATATTATAGGGATTTTCTTATCCACAAAACCAAACTTAATATTCTTCAAAAAAATTTCTAGCTAGGAACACCAAAGCCAGGACAATCAGAGGATAGAAACAGAAAAAATTGAGGTCTGTTTATCCTAAATAATAATTTTAATTATTTATTATCAGTCCTTAGTTAAGAAGTCTTTACAATCTTCCATTCTCTTGTACCCAAAAGTACGTTATTTTTACATTTCCTACTATCCCACAATGTTTTATTGCAGAGAGAAAATGTAGTGTTTTTGTTCTAACCATTGGCTCAAAATTATTGTGAAATCATAAGAATATTTTAAAATTATTGTTTTTAATTAGAAAAGTCATTCATCTGGGGAACTATTATTCTAGATTATGTACAGACTTTATATCTATCTTCTTATTTCTACTATATGTTGCATATTGTGTGTATAATATTATGGAAAGAAACCTTTTGAAGATACTAAGTTACTAGATTAAGAAATAATTTAAAATATTTTTCATATTTACTTTTTATATTTCCTATTTATGTATATTTAATATACCTTTTCAAAATACCAGCTGAGCTTTTCATTTTGCTTAGTTTCAATTGGCTTTTATGCTGTAATGCTTCTATTTTAAACAGATATTTTTCACATTACAATTTAAAATGTTCAGTTCATTACTATGGACCCACCTAGTGTCGACTTTTCAAATTCATTTCCTTACTATGTATGCTTATGCTATACATCATATAAATCATATAATAAATGAAATGCATAAAGAATCTTAACATTTAAAAGCTCATTTCAGATGCTTAATGTTTTTGTTTCTTTTCTTATGGTAAGCATTGCATGCAACATAAACAATCTGAAAATAATTGACTATGGGTTAAACAGACAGCTGCTAGAAAGCATCTTATTGCTCTTTTCAGCATCATTCACTCAAGAGGAAAATATAATCACCGGTATGAAGAGCAGTATTATTGAAAGAGGTCATTTTGCATAGGAATTTGTGTGATTTATTTCATATGCTGGAGTTACTTTTTTAAGTTTATAAGCAAGATTTTATTGGTTGTAGTAACTGTTAGTACTTATATTACATTTCAGTTTACAAAGCATTTTGCATGTTCATGGTAATATTAAATATTCATACCATCTTTGCAAGATAGGTATTGTTATCATCCCCAATTTACAAATGAGGCAAATGGGGATCCAGATAGGTTATAGGTCAGAACTAGAATTTGAACCTAGGTCCTTGGACTTGACATAATAAATGTTTGTGTTTATTTACTATATATTGCTTCTGAGATTTCTTACGAAATGCAATCAGTACATATCTATTATGGCTAACTATGTACTCAGTATGCACATTATGTAAAATTTGGCCTGGCTAGTAGTACATAAAATGTCATTGTTCAGAAATTGGCCTATTTGTTAATTAAATTAATAAAACTTACTTGTACCAGGCAGTTCAGTATATTTTTCTTCATTGCATATCTTTAATCTCACTTCTGGCCAAATAAATTATTTTATTTAAATCAACTCAATTTTAATGTATTTATTTTTATTGCAATATAAAACTTATTACTTAGATGTTAATGATGACAATCAGTGAACAAAATTTCCTGCCTTTCAGTTTCTGCCTAAATAGAAACAAACTTGTCCCTTTTCCCAGTCTGGGAGGAAAAAAAAGTCCAGTACAGACCATTTACCCAAACAACTTTTTTTAGATATTGGTTTTCTCTCCGAAGAAATTTGCCGGGAGTGGGGAGCAGGGGCAGCAGGAAGAAAGGTGAAGGAGGCGGGAGGATTGGTGAAAAAAGGTATTAGGTTCCCATTCCATCTTCCCTTATGAGCCTATGCTTCAACCTCAAGGACTGAATATGTCCCCGTAGAAGGACATTTCTGCTCCTTCTTGGAAATCTTGAATAAACAATGAAATAACCTACATCAAGTGATGGACAACACAGAAACTTTTATGGCTGAATATCACTGTGGTCTGGATAGTCTGTCTCAAGGTGCTACAAAGCCAATTGTAAGAATGCAAAGACGTGTCACTTAGGTCTGAGAGTCTGTGGAATGGCTGTGGTTACCACCCTCAGAGTAGCAGAAGGGGACGGGGAGTCCTACCAGGGAGGCTCCATCTTCAGTTTGTCCGGGAAGTCGTCCAGTGCTGGAATGCTTTACCTTTGGTCTTCATGCTTGAGGTCCCCGCCACCCGCTGACTGTGGTGGCTGGTGTTGCGGAGGAAGCACCAGACAGTGGTTCTACATGATCTGGTCGCCAACGCTGAACCTGAAGCGGGTAGTAAAAGGAAGTCTGATAGGCGGGAAGGCCTCAGCCACAAACGCAGCAGTGCGGGCCACCTAGGAGTGCTCAGACACATGGTCATTCCTAGCATTCCGGCCACCGCGGATGCCCGTGACCACTAATCCAGACCCTGAAGGTAAAAGCAGCTTTCACGGGCTTCACAAGAAGGGCTAGGGGCAGGCAACGCCACCATCGGGATTATGCGCCCGCTCTGGGGCAGACGCTCTCCCGCGCACGGCACGCCAAACACGGGAACCACGGCGTCGACGCCGGCGCCCGCGCGCCGCACGTCCCGTTCCTTCCTGCCGTGCCTGCGCGGGGGCTGCTGGGAGCCGGCCTGGCACCGCCCCTGGCCCGGCCTTGGCCTTGGGCCTCCGGCGGCCGCTCCTCTAGCGGCAGCTCTTTCAAGGTTTGGTCTTGGCTAAAGCAAGCCCAGCCCGCCAACTTTCTGATATGGTGGGTCACCGTCAAAGGCTCCTTTCTCAAGGTGGGCTATAAGTAAGTGGAAACATGTTTGTCTTATAGATATACAGATGTCCATATATGTGTATTTATATGAATGGCAATGCATTTATATTTAAAATAATTAATAAACTCATTTGTGCTCTCTTTGAGGTGTTTAAAGTGCTTGAAAAACACTGAGGTAAATGTGCTGACTTTCCTGGTATAACAGTAATACATAAGTAGCAGTAATAAAGTACATTGCAAACACTTAGGAAAGCGTCCATTGTTCTGGACTTCATACGTCTAGACAATTGACAGTCTTTTCTAGGAGTATATTCTGCTAACTTTAACTCCCTTTTCAAGGTTGGCCTTGAAGAGATGTGCACATGTTACATGCTTGCAGATATCCCATATTGGTACTGCTGTGCTAACAGGGCAACTGTGTATCTTTCAAGGAACCATAAAGTAGTGACTTTGGTATGTCTTTTCTGCCCCAGGAATGGTTGCAAAGTAAATACAGGGCGTATTAAACAATTGTTTCTCAGGAATACATGTGAATTGTGGGGCATATGATGACAATTACAGTTATATAATATATTGGGATAGTGAAAACATAGATACAGGGAAAAAGACAATGTGATCATTAAAATTAAGCCATTTTATGGTATATGTTATAAAATATTTATGAGCATCTATTTTAAATTATTTTAATATCCCAATATGTATCTCCCATAGCACATGTTAATTTGTTCCAGCAACCATTTAGAATTATTTTGATGTGATGTTTTCCAAACTATGCTTTTAAGAGAGAGAGGTTTGGTGGAATACTGTTCCAGTCTCCTTAACAGAAGCACACACTCAACGCAATTGTTTTTTTTAACCCCTATTCTTTAGTTTAATATTTCTATTTCTCCTAAGTTTTTTTGTTTTATGTTTGAGAAAGTGTTTCAAGGCTAAAAAGTTTGAAGACTACTGCTTTATCTTTACATTAACCATCTGTAACTAGTTCCTTAGGAGCCTGGTTTTATTTGTAGAATACCTATTGAAAATAATGTATACCTCTAATGCAAAAACTATTCATTGAATAAAATATATAGTATTCCAGTTTTTTGTATCCCATTCATGCTTGCATGTGTGCATGCTGGACTCAAGAGCTAGTCAGTTGTTATAATCCTGTTCATCCTATCCCTGAATGCTCTCTAAAGTCAGGTGGTTAAATTAACCTGCCTAGTCCTCCCTGATACTAAATTTTTCTCTTATATGGATCTGTCAGATTCAAGGATCAAGAGCATTTCCCTGAATCCTGCATCTTTTATAATTTCTTTTACAATTTCTAAAACTGCACGATGCAACCATAACTGTATATATGTGGCAGAAAAGCATGATTATATGCATTTGACAGGAATTATAGAAAAATAGATATGAGAAAAATTTATTGTTTTTCAAGTAATAGGACATAAGTGATGTCTCATCTGAGTTTTCATGACTAGTCTTATGCTCAGGCAGCATTTCCTATTTTCTCTTGTGTTTCATAAACACGTTAGTAGGACAGCTTCCTATTTGTTAATTGGATTAAGAATTTGTTTAAATATGTTTTAATTTAGGGGTTATTTGAGGTTGCTTTTGTACCTAGATGTATCCATTAGAATGTTTTATGTAATAGTGCAGTTTCCTTATAAAAGAATTTGTTTGCTTTCCTTAAACCAAAAGAAGCCGGGCATCTTTAATGTATGTGGTGGTATTTATTGTTCCCCTGACGTGCTTCCAGAATATAAGAATGATAAAGGGAAATCTTTAGATTCTCTTCATTTAATTTAGCAGTTTTAATTGGACAGGATCATTGTTACATTTTCTTTTAGTGAATTGTGGGTTTCTTTTTCAGTGAATCAAAATGTTCAGGTTGCTTATGAAGTTGAGCCCTTGGCATAATGTCACTAATGATTTCTACAGTACCTTGAAATAAAGCAACAGGAAAATCTATCAACAAAGAGATATAAATGGAATATTTTTAGATCAAAAATAAGATTCAAATCATTCATACTGGAAGAAAAGGACAAGAGTAGGCAATTGCATATTCGATTACTTTAAATGCAATCAAAATGGCAGTGACTGCCTAATTGCCAAAATAGCATCTGGACACATGGAAAAATGGAATGGTGGTTGTATTTGACAGGGATTATTGCCATTATGAAATTAATAAAGAGGTCCATTATGCTATGAAAGCAGAAGCTAGTCCATTATTTTTTCTCAAAATTTTAGACATTTTTTAATTTCAGCATTCTTTCTTTGCTATATTTTTCTTGGAATATGCCTTCAGTTGATACTTTTTTTTTCTGATGCAATTCCTAACTGCGGAGACCCTAGGTTGTTTCTGAAATCTTTCTCATGGAAAGGAATAAAACGTTTGAATGTGTGTGTATTTGCGTTTGTGTGTATATTTGTGTTTGTGTGTGTATTTGCAGGGGGGAAGGGAGGATTATAGAATTTATGGCTCCTTTTTGGCAGAGTTGAACTCTCTTCTGGTCTTTTAAGAGTATCTCTCACCAGTGACTATCTAATTGCCAAAACTAATGGCTTTTAAAATAAGTCTCTTTTTATTTAACTCTTTGTGGTTGTCTTTTTTGGACAATTTTACCCTTTCTAGTTTAGCACTTTACCCACCTTATCACACAATCTTTCATACTTATGAAATAAAACTCAATGATATTTGTACACATTTAAGTGTAATATTTTCATCTCTAAGTTTGAAATATCTCTAGTAGGTATTCTACCATATGTTGAATTCAATGTACCTTATCACTTTTTCCACCCAAAGATCCCAACTTTCCAAACTTATGTTCATAATATCACTATTTTCTATGGACTTTGGTACTCTAACACATGCTGTTTCTTATATTTTAATCCCTGTCTAGGGAAGCCTTCTTTGAGGAAATAATATTTAAATTTATTCTTTTTTCTTTTTTCTTTTTTTTTTTTGAGACAGAGTCTCGCTTTGTTGCCCGGGCTAGAGTGAGTGCTGTGGTGTCAGCCTCGCTCACAGCAACCTCAAACTCCTGAGCTTAAACGATCCTCCTGCCTCAGCCTCCTGAGTAGCTGGGACTACAGGCATGCACCACCATGCCCGGCTAATTTTTTATATATATATATTTTAGTTGGCCAGATAATTTTTCTATTTTTAGTAGAGACGAGGTCTCGCTCTTGCTCAGGCTGGTCTCGAACTCCTGAGCTCAAGCAATCCACCCGCCTCGGCCTCCTAAAATGCGAGGATTACAGGCGTGAGCCACCGTGCCCGGCCTGAAGAAGTAATATTTAAATTTAGATGTAAAGTTGAAGATGGGAGAGCATGTCCCAAGCTTGAGAAACAGATTATAGAATGGCCTAGCAACACCAGTGTACACAAATTGAGGGTCCCAAAGTCTTCTGATTATTTTTTTCTTCCAATAGAGGATGCCATGCTATTACAATGCTGTAAAATGGTCTAGGTGATAAAATAATGAAAAAGATAAGCACCTATCTTTATTGACCTTAGAGGCAAGTGGTAGGATTTATGTTATACTGGGTATTAGGGAAGAAGAATGACAGGTGATAGATCAGGATAAGATTCCAATAGGGACGGATAGCTCAACAAATCTTTAAGGAAGAGTAGAAATTAGCCTGATAAATTGGGGGTAGGGAGTGGGGAAGATACTCCAGCAGTAATGTACAGTTCAGACAAAAGCATGGAGGAAGAACAACAGGTTGTGTACCAGCAACTATACCAGTTCAGTGTAGCTGGAGCAGGAAGTTCATGATATATAGGGAGAGATGAGGCTGAATAAGGAGGCCAGGCCAGAGCATGAAGAATCATATATGATATGCTGAGGAGTTTTGATTTATGACATCAATTATCATCTCTTATACATGAGTTATATACCAATTTTGTTTTTTAAAAAATGGCATATCTCCAAGAGAATATTCACTGGGATCTTGGGATTTCAGTTAAACATTTATTTAAGAAACTAAAATTGTATTCTATGAAGACATCTTTAAATTGAGGATTATCCTTATAAAATGGGAATTTTGTTTGTTCTAACAGGTAAAATAATTTTTAGTAATAAAAACATGTTACAGGTCTCTGAAAACAAACCTGTGTGGGTTCTGCTGATCTGAATTTGAGAATCAGTGTATATAGTTGATAGGCAACCACTGGAGAGTTTTTAGTTAATTAGATGAATATTTTAATAATTTATGTACATTTAACTTTTTAAGAAACATAATAGATTCACTTCACATTCAAAATACAAAGCACATAAAAAGCTAAAAACATATATAGTGAAAAGTTTTAATCTCCTGCCTGTGCCACAGCTGTCCAGTTCCCACCTTCCCTTGCTCTCATGATTTATAACCATTTTCATTTAGTTTTCTTATATGCATATCTGAAGTTTTCTTACAGTGAAGCCAAAAGAAATTTGATGTCTTATGTGCACACATTTTGTACCATAATGTATCAGTGTTCGGTTATGTACCTTGGTTTTTTTCACTTAATATATATCGTCAATTTAAATATGGAAGTTCTTTTCATATCAATGCATAGATAAATTCCTTGTTTTTTTTTTGACATCTGTATAGCATTCCATTGTGTTGGTGTATTCTTAATTAATGAACATTAGGTTGTTACCAATCCTTTGCTATTACAGTGACTAACTTTGAATATGTACCATTCTGCACATGTGAAAGCATATTTCTAACATAAATTACCAGAAGTGGAATTGCATTTGTAATTTTGGTAGACATTTCTAAATTGCCATCCATAAGGCTTGTTTCAATATACATTTCTACTAGTAATATGTGAGAATGCCTCTTTCCATAAGTCACAGACTATGTGTTAGTAAGCTTTTGCGATGTTAACAACCCCACTCTTTCCATGAATTATATATTTTTTCTTGCTTGTATTACCCTAGGGCTGTGGGTTGGCTGTGGGTCAGTTGCATGTTGGCTTGATTGGACTCAGCTGGGATCTCTTTGGGTCCAAGTCTCTTCTCATTCTAGGACCCAGGTTGATAGACTAGCCCCTACTTGGGATATACTGTTTTCAGGGTGGAAGACAGGAATAAGAGACGTTGGCTGAGCCAAATCAAACATTCGTATAGAAAGCACCATATTGCATTGAATAAAGCAAGTAACATGTCTAAGACAAATTCAATGGGAAAAGGAAATAAACTTTGTCTGCAGGGAAGTATTGCAAAGGAAAGAACGAATTATTTATGAACGAATAATATAATACAATGACCATCAAAGTTTGTATTTTTTATCAAGCTGGTAAGTTAAAAAAAAAAAGGTTGTCACATTGTAGTTGAAAATTGCAAGGTCATTATAATGGAAGATGTTGAGCATCTTTCATCTGTATAAGAACATTTTCTGTTTCCTTTTCTTTGAACCATTTATATTATTTATCTGTTTTAGATTGTTGATCTTTTTCTCATTGATTTCAGAGATCTCTTTACATATCATGGAGGGTAGCTCTTTCCTTAGATATGGTAAATCTTGCATGTCTTTTGATTTATTTATGCCACCTTTTGTCATTCAGAAGTTTTTGATGTTTATACAGTTGGATTTATTAATCTTTTATTATGGCTTCTGAATTTTGATCCATTGTTTGTAAGACCCTCTATTCTCCAAGATTACATTTCAGTTTGCCCATGTTCCCTTCTAATACTCTATGTACTCTGTGGTATTATTCTTTGCATTTGAATCTTTGATCCATTTGGCATTTATAGTGCTGTTCATATTGGTCATGAGGTACTCAATAGAGCATTAGTTGAATGTCACTTGTATTATTACTAATAGAATATATTAACTTCCCTCTGTGTGTTTGGGGTTTTTTCTCTACTTTACTTCATTTGTTTTTCAATTTATTCAATACTACATTGTTTTGATCATTGGGATTTTTATATTGAGTTTTAATTTCTAGTAAGCTGAACCCTTGTTTTCTTTATTTTTCAGAGTTTTTCTGATTATTTTTGTTTATGTTTATATAAATTTTTGAATTAGTTTGTCTAGTGCTTTAAACATATGCTAGTATTTTAATTTGGAACTCCTTAAATTTATACACTGATTTAGGAAGAACTGGTATTTTTATAGTATTGATGCTACCTATCCAGGAACTTGGTATGCCTTTCCTTATTGTTTTAAAGTTTTTTTTAAATAGGTATTGTATATGAATGAGATTATTCTTAGATATTTTGTCTTTTGTGTTACTAATGCTAATGGAGTCTTTTTCCTGTTATCTCTAACAACTGGTGTTATCATATATATGAAAGCTATTGATTTCTACATATTACTTTTGTTCCCTGCTGTAATTCTGAATTCTCATAGGGCTTCTGGAAGTTTTCAATTGATTCTTTAATATATATCTTATTAAATATGACAAATTAATTCTAAATTCTTGAAGGTCAGAAGTTGTTTATCTTATTTTGAAATCACTTTTTACTTAAATTCCCCACAAAACTTTGTTTTACAAAACAACACTTTAATCACTTTATCTTGTATTGCAGATAGGCTTTGGAAATAGCTCTCTTATAGAGTAGAATAGGCACTAGGTTTGTAATCAAAAGACAATTTCAGATTGTCTGTCTCTTACTAGCTGTGAATTCAGATGCCAGTTAATTTTTGTCCCTGCATTTTCCTTTAGATTCGTTAAGAAAATTAATTAATCTATGTGAAAATTACTGATTTCTAGTTAGCAAGAATTTGATAATTGTTTATGAAATAGGCTAGATAGAATGTCTCATATCCTGAACTAGGTGATAATTCCATTAAAAAATGTATTTTTGTGTCTCTACCTTTTATCAGAGTGCTCTGCCCAGAATAAATGCTCAGTAGAAACATTAAGTATATTGATTCTTCCTTTTTTCTCTCAATATGTCTAGTAAAATTCAGGGTACACACTCAGTATAAGAACAATGTTTATTAAGTTGATTTATTCCTTAATATTAAGAATAATGGCCCAGCTGTGAAGACTGAACAAATCGGAAGTTGGGTTCCTTCCTATACCAGGAATAGCAGTCATAACCTTACATTTATGTTTTTATTTTCTTAAGATGTGCTTAGGATGCTAGCATATCTTACAAATACTTTTATAGTCTTTTAGTCAATGCTTTGACTTTAAGATTTAAAAATAAATATTTCTCATTACAGACCCGTAATTTCTTTAGTTAATTAACATTTAAATGTTTTTTAATAGTAATATACCTTTTTATACCTAAGCAGTTCTTTAACTTCAAGACAATTTCAAATATTAACTTTTTTCTCATTTATGAAAGTATGCAGTTTATACATTGAAATTTTAATATATAGTTGGTTTAAAATGCAGGTATAAATTAAAGGTCCTATAAATGCTTAGTGAGTAATTGAATGAATGCATTCATTTGGTAATGCCAATTTTCTTGTATTTTCATCCCGTGCATAGTCTGAATGAATTACTTTCCAAATTGTGGCAGTAAGTCATTTTTGTTAACAATAACGTAAAAAAAAAAAAAAAAAAAAAAAAGCTGTCTGTTTGTCAGCAGTTCTTCAGAGTGTCCGTAAAGTATATTTTTAAATATAGGTTCTCTTGAACACAATTTGCAACAACTTTTTAGTTTGCCTTTGAATTTTTTATTTGATATTTTGAAATTTTGGTTAAAGACAAAAGCCCTTATATTTATTTCCCTCTACATTTCAATCATTGTTGCATCATACATGTGAGGTGTTCAATGTCGTAAGAAACAGCTTTTAATTCTCTCACTGAGTTAGGTAATACTAATAAATACAATTGTACTTATCACAGAAAATGAGAGTTGTGACTTAAAAATTCAAGTAAAGAAAACATTAAGAATCACAAATAGATAAATTTACTCACACAGTTCTTTTGAAAACATCATCATTTTTCTGGCAAATTAAATTTTCCTGGTTATTATAACTAATTAACTTTTACAAATTAACTTTAATTAGTAAAAAATGTATTTTCCTTACTGTGTTATATTGCTGTGTAAATGTAGAGTTATGACATACTTTAAAGTGTCAAAATAAAGTATCAACTACAGGCACCATTCTTAAAATGTTTAAAAAAGGACACATACATGGTATATAACTGAGAAGGGCAAGAAATTTTATTTTGGAAATTATAAATTGATTTATCAAAGAAGAGATTAAAAGCCGAAATTTCAAGTTGAAAGGGACCTTAGATATCATGTTCCCTGAGATGTTAAAGACTTAGGCAAGACCACATCATTAGTAAGGAAGGAGGGAGTAGAGGCTTTCTTAGAGCACAGGCCTCCCAACTTTCAGCTTAGCTATAATTTTTCCCATTGTGCTGTTCTAGACACAAGTAGACTGGACATTGTTAATAGGTAACTATTCTCATTCACTGTGAATAAGATATTTGTCATTTACTTAGTGTATATTCAAAGGAGAATATAGAGAATAGACAAGTGTAGTTAAAAATGAAGGAAACTGTCCAAACGTTTTTGTTAAAATACGTTTTAGCCTTCATTTCTGCTCTGATAAGTTAATATAAAGAAATATATACATATATTGTAGGAAAACTCCTCTGAATGATGTGTATGTACTAAAATATTTTGCAGACATTACTAACAAGTAAGAACCAAAACTATTTTGTAGCAATGTAATGGTGCCTTTCTACAAAATATCAGGGCAATGTGTTCCCTGAATTTCTTTCCAGGTTGAAAAATTACAGTGCAGAAAGTTCGGTTGCCAACAACACTTTTTAAGAGTATGGACATATGTGAAAGGCTTCTCTTCTTATGGGTTATATGGATTCTTTACTCAAAAGAAGCCTTCTAATTTTTATCACCAGAGTGGTTGGTTTATGCCCTTTTCATCCTCATAAACTAACAACCATTAGATATCACCACTTATCATAAGGAGAGAGAATTGTGTAGTGAGTAAAAAAATTAAGAAAGCATAGATTAAGTTCGTCTTATTTTTATAATTAATGGCCTTTGCCTGAAATAATTAATTTTTTTCTGTAAGACAGAAATTCCATTGCAAAGTCATTGTGTAGGGACCAGGAAATTGGCCCTGGTATTTTCCCTGGGATTCTAAAACTTGAAAACATATTAGGAAAGAGAATGTTTAGAAGTTATTCTTAAAAAGAGAGCCAAATTACATGAGTAGTAGTACTAGTTCTGGTGATTGTTATCACTATAAATGGGGTGAGAATACTGTTCTTGAACTATTTTAATTGTTGTATAGAGAACTATCTTTTATATCAAATTATCTGTAAGAATGGGACAGTCTTTGGTCAACTTTTCTAAAATTTGAGCATTCAGTTAGCATTAAAACATACTTTTAAGCACTTTCCTGTGTACTCAATACTTAATTGCCATTATGCTATATTTGAAATAAATTAACATTCATTGCCTTTTAAGAACTTTGGAGGAAAGATGGCGTCACTTTGATGTTCTCCATCTCTGCACTAGTTTTGGGACCTTCTCACTCGTTATTGGGATAATAAATCTCCATATCTAATATAGTTGTTTGACTATTAAATGAGATAATATATTTTAAAAATATGTATCATATAGATGGTCTTCAAAAAATGAAGAAAGAGATAAATAATGAGATCAAACAGTAGAAACAATTACTGGAAGTGACATTACCTCTTCCAAAGAAGTATGAAACTAGAGTGTATAAGGTGAAAGTGTTCCTGAAGAACACTAATTTTTCAAATATTCAATCTGAATGTAATTCATCTGTATAGTGTAACTAAGGAACTGACAATAGAAAGAGTATGGACTAGAAAAACTTTGAATTTGTAGACTATTGTATGCTAATTCCCTGGCATATATGTAGTATGGGGAATTAAATTTTAGGTTTTTTTAAAAAAGGATAGACTATTAAATTTTTAATGTGTTTTTCTGAAGAGGTCCAATATTAAAAGACTCTAGTCTACTCTAAGTCAAAGTCTTAAGCTACTTGTGATAGGTGAGCTTACCAGACATCTGGTGAATGACTGACAGATGAACATTGGTTAAGCTCCTTTTTTCTGAAAGAGGGAGTGTTCTTCATTTTTATTTTTAATGTTTTTGTGACAAAGCAAACGGGGAGAGTGCAGGAAAAAAATCATTTTCTTAATGCCTCTTGTTTAACATTAAGGTAGTGTAATGTTAGTATTGTTTGACACTGACAAGCTTTAAATTCATTATAGTTGTAATACTAAAAGTTTCATTTCTCAAAAATAGTCTTCCAAATTCCATGAAGCGTGAAAAGTGTAGCTTGATGGTAAGAAGATATATCAAATATTAAAGTTTAATCTATACCTAATACTACATATTTCAATTTCAGTTATCAAATTCTGTCCTAAAATAGGGGAATGAAAAATATGTCCTTTTAAAATGAGCAAAGAAATAGTAGAAATGCTTGCTTGAAATGATATCTGGAAAGGGGTTAAATTTGGGAATAACTTGTTTATGATCTTAAAACTTCTTGATATTCTCTTTGAGAATTTTCCAGCAGTGTTCTCTAGCATATCTTATATTTCCTTAGCCTATGTCAGTTGCCTTTTGATATTTGCAATGGAAACAACATGAGCTCAAGAGCATACTTTTTCATGTTCATTCCATTTTCCATAATACTGCAGCATCAATGTCAAAGAGACTCATTAAATGTAAAACTATTTTATGAGGTTTTTATTGTACTTTGTGTTTTGGTCATCTCTGAAGATATATTTGTATTTGTATATCTGTATTTGTAGATCATATTTATACTCACCATTTTAAATATTGTTCAGTTAAGTTCTCATTTCTGTTTTTTGTTTATTGGGTTATTTATTTTGTTTTTTGCTTTCTTACCATATTTACCTTGGGAGGCTTGGATACTAAACAACTAATTTGATATTTGGTCATATGTGTGTGTATGTATATGTGTGTATATATAATTAGATTTGTTATAAATTTTTCTTGAATTCTTCTGTTAAAGCCATAGCACTTAACATATAGGTTAAGTATTTAATAGATGTTAAGTGAATGCTGAAGTGTGTCTCAATCCATACATATTATGAAACCTTCTGGAATTCTACTTACAATAGCATAGCAAATATTACATTGAAATGTTGGTTCTGATGTCAAGATTACTAGATACATAATCAATTGACTATCTTAAGTATTTGAGATAATCGATAGAGAATATAGGTTTATTTAACACATACTATGTTCTAGTCATGAGCATATTTAATATTTAAATATTTTAACATGCAATGTAAAATAAAAGATGACCTAAAATAATAGTAATTAAAAGTAATTAAAGTGCTAATTTAATATTAAACCTTGG